>NC_141700.1:226078391-227278391 GCF_964263255.1 Lissotriton vulgaris | reverse complement strand
GAGGGAAGAGCCAGGTTTTAAGGTCTCTGCAAAATTTCATCAAGGATGGCTCAAGTTTCAGTGTGACCGGGAGAGAATTCCACAGCCTAGGAACTAAGTTGCAGAGCCACAGGTGTGCAATGTAACCACAAAAGGCATAAAGCATGGAAAGTGCGATCACAAGTTGGCCATCTGAACCTTCTGAAAGGATTTTTGGGGGGTTTCAAAATAGCAAGCAAAATATCAGGACATTAATAGAACTTGCCGATAGGAGAAAGATAAGTGGTGGTTGGAAAAATAGGATAAGGCAATTGAGAGTGAAACCTATAGAAACTCAAGAAGTGATTGCAGTAAAAATGTGTCACTTGTTACTGACCTTAGAAATCCCATGCTCTTCCTCTTTTGTATTGCTATGGGCACGAGGGAAAAAAACAATTGTAAACAATAAGGAAACCTTTGAGGAGATGGTTAAATCATCCATTAGTAGGAAGTGTGAACCAAGTGAAAAGGGAAATAGGAATTTTCAATAGTCCAGTTAATGGAAAGAATAGCTTTTATCCTATTCTCAGTGGCAAGATGGTAGTAGGGCAAATTAACCCCTTCACTGCGCCGGCTATTCCGGGGGCCGTGCGGCGGTCCCGTGCTCGTGACGGAACCGCTACGTCACGGCACGCGGGTGAGCTGTGCTTGTGACGGAACGGTTCAGTCACGGCCCTGCCCGTGCTAGAGAACGTTAGCACAGGCGCGGAATTCGCGCCGCGACGGAACCATTCCGTCACCAGCACAGCCCACCCGAGGCTCGTGACGGAACGGTTTCGTCACGAGCATGGGAGGGGTTAAACAAAACGCTCATTCAAATTGATTACTGAACTAATGAGAAGACTATGGCCTGATTTAGATCTTGGCGGATGGGTTACTCCGTCACATAGGATATAATGTGACTTATATTTCTGCAGACAGGTTATCCATCTCCATTATGATGTAGTAGCCCATCCACCAAGATCTACATCAGGTCCTATGTTCTCCAAGATATTTTGTTTGCCTTTAATTAAGGTAATAACTATGATGACTGTTCTAAGGCTGACATTGTTATTAGGTCTGGCTTGACAGTGCACTGTTTCCCTCCCTAATGGGATCAACAGAAAAATAGCTTTAAGAAATACTACCAAAAGTGATGTCCTTGTCTTACTGCATTTGATTGGGTAGATGTTGTGTGCTTTCACATAAATAAGTGCTTGTATTGAGCTTTTATCTTATGGGAAAGCTTATGCTTAGTTCTTCAGGACTGAGCTGGTTATAGTGATGAGCCAATATCCAAGGCTTTCGGCCTGATTGATACATTGAGGTAGGTCAGAGGTCAATGGTCTGATCTATTCATCATCAAATGCAAAAATGCTGTATACTTGACTTGTTTGTTGGGAAAAGCTTTATTAAAGCAAATATGCTTTTAAGAGTGCGTTGTTATTGTACCATGTTAAAGACTTTAGACAAGTGTTTTGTGAAATGGAGTCCCATCAATCAGGATTGTATGCAGATGGTTGCATACTTTTTTTCTGTATAGTTTTTAATGGTTTTTCTCACATACAGGAATATAAACTTATAGACATTTTCGTTTCACATGACAAAATGGAGTACACAACCAAAACACGGTCCCTCTTCCCCCGCTCTACCACTGTAACATTAACAATGTGGTATCTGTCTGCCATTATACATTCCACCTTGATCAGGATACATATTTATAACAAGTCACCAATTCTGCTCCTCCCACCTAATCTGCTCTTGTAGCATCTTCCATTTTATGCGACACTATCCATTTTTTCAGGCGCCCCTCTCCCATCCACTCCCTCCTAATAAAGAGGGGCCTAACATCTTGTGGTTTCAGCAGCTCATTGAGTATCACCACCCATGCCCGCATATCATCCGCTACTTTATCATCCCAGCGAGTCTTGCACATGTCATTCTTCCACACCTGACCAATCAGCCATTTTCTCAGACCAATGGCAGGACTCGGGAAAGCTATCTAATTGCAATCCTACACTTTGCCAGGTCTAGCCCCAGGAGCATGAACCACCTGCTAATCCAAACAGGCATAACCGTACACTCACTTCAATCAACCAACCACAAGCACCGGGTGTTTACGTACTTATGTGCGGTACAGCAGTCCTGAGTTGGTTATAGTGACAGTAACTGATAATGGATATAGGTTTGATCGGTTCATTGGGAAAAATTAGGTCATATGCCATAGTTCTGATTTGTTTATTGTTAAAAACTCACAGCAAAGGTGGTAGGCCTGAAATATTCATTGTGAAAAGATTTTGTTAAAGAAAATAGGTATTTAATGATAGGTTGTTATCACACACTGTAAAAATCTGTACACATGTATTTTCCTACATGGATACCATCAATTGCTGTAGTAGGTAAGGGTCTTGGGTACCCCTCTGACGACTCTGGGGCAGAAGATTTGTGTTTGAGAATCCCTATTGGACTCATGTGAAGGACTCTATATCAGTTTTCCAACTGCATATTTGTCAGTATTTGTAACTTTATGAAGGTATACTTAACGGCTACCTTGTGGGAAAGCTTAAGCTCAATACAGTAGACCTGATTTGTTTATGGTGAGAAGCTATGATAAAACCAATAGAGCTGAATGCTTCCTTAGGAACATTTATGTCAGATGCCATACACTGTGAAAGGCATATGTTAAAACCAATTGACCTTTAAGGATGGATTGTTATACCATTACGTTAAAGCCTATACATAGGTAATATGTTACATGGACACGCACAGATTTTTTTTAGAGAGCAATGGTTTTAGTATTGTTACCTCTCCTAGCAAAACTTAGCTGTTGAAGAATTGCACTGCGATAATCTTTGCTCGACTAATGTAGGGGAGCCTGACAGGTTTAGTTGTCTGACAGGCTCTTGTAATCAAAGAAATTGGCTCTTGTAATCAAAGAAATTGTAAAATAATACATAGATACATACACATACATGTATATATGTGTGTATGTGTATAAAGGTTGCAGGATGTTATAGTTAGGATCAGATTTCACTCGTACAATACCATAGAAATTCAGCAGTTATAGTTACCTGTGCTAACTATAACACACGCAACCCAGATGCACTGCTTATGATCTCACATATAACATCACTCATGTGCTGAATTTCTAAGGTTTTGTACAAGTGAAATCTGAGCCTAACTATAATGTACCTGTAACCTTTTGTTTGTTTTTTGAATTTCTAAGGTTTTTTAAATTCTATTTGCTAACTATAATGTCCCTTTAACCTTTGCTATTTTCTGTGAATTTCTACGGATTTAAAAATTCTAGTTCCTAACTATAAAGACTCTGTAATCTTTGTTGTTTTCCAGTGAATTTCAACTATTTTTAAATTATATTTCCTAACTGTAAACTTTGAGAGTGGCTATGCGAGTGGCTGAATAGGTAGGTGAGTGGGTGTGTGAGTTGCTGTATGGGTCTTAGAGTGGGTGTGTGGGTGTGTGAGTGGGTTTGTGAGTGAGTTGCTGTATGGGTCTGTGAGTGGGTGTGTGAGTGACTGTATCTGTGTGTACATGGCTGTGTAAGTGGGTGTAGGAGTGACTGTGGGAATCTGTGAGTGGGTGCATGAGCATCTGAGTGGGTCTGTGAGTGGGTGCATGAGTGTCTTTGAAGGTCTATGAGTGGATGAATGTGTCTCTCAGTGGGTGAGTCAGTGGATGCGTGAGTGGGTCTGTAAGTGGTAGAGTGAGTGTTAAAGTTTTATTTAAAAAAGAAGCTAGCTCTGAAAAAGAATTATTAATAATACATTTACAACACCAGTTCTCAGTTGTTTAAACGCATATTTGTTTGTGACCATAACTCTGGGGAATGGTAAAGGAACTTTTACTTTGTGTATATAGTTTACATTAATAAATATGAATGACTTCGCATTTTGTAACTTTTTTGAAATTGAAGATGTTTGTGATGATAGTTTCCACGGCTAGTCTATCATTCATTACTAATGAGGTTTACAGATGACCAAGTTCAAAAGAGCACTAGTTCACAACTAATAAAAGGTTCTATACTGGGCACAGTAGATGCAGAAAAAACAGTTAGGATACTATGTTTTATGCTATAGTTGCCAAGGACTGAAAATGACTTTATTTCACATTTGAAGAGAGTTGAAATATTAGCAGAAACAATTGCAAAGGACTAAATACATAACCTGGACTGTAATGGACTATGAGGTGGCTCTTATTGTTCTTTTTTGGTATTGGTATTCTCATTGATAGACGTTTTTGGCATGCCAGTTTTAAACAAAGGTATTTCCTATTATTAGCCAGAGTCAGTTAAAAAGAATCAGTCTTTAAAAAAGCTGCAGACTCACTGGGCTTGAGTAGACTGACAAAACATGCAGACCTAGCTAGAAGGTTGGTTATTAATAGCCACAATCCTTCTCTAGTAACCTTTTAATCCAGTCAAGGTACCATCAATTTAATAATACTTAGGGATACTGAAGAGTGTTTTAACATTTCTTTTCTCTGTCACAGGGTGATCTTCTCTTCCTCTAAAACAACAGGAAACCCCATCACTCCCGAGCTTTTAGTGGTTGCCCACTTGAGTCCATATGAGGTCCAAGTTTGGAAACGCCCAATGATGAAGCATTCCACAATTGTGTGGGTAAACATTTGCAATTCACAGTGGCATATCTCTCCCAAATCTCTATTGAAAGCCATGCAAAGTCCTATTCTTCTTTACTGTGTGCTTAGTAATTGTTAGGTAGAACAGAAGAATAGGTCTTAAGGACCTCTCTCCCAGCTTGTGCTTGTAGTAAAGAGCAGTATGCACACTGACGATCTGAAGACAATTGTTATCACATTGCAGATTATGCAGTTGAATTGTCTTAAAAAGCCATAGGAATATGGTGCAAAATCAGAAAGGGCAGTAATATCTAAACAGCAGTAGCACATTTATATTTATGCACTGTACATAAACACCAATGTACAGTCTACCGTAATAGGTTATTATAAACATGTTTTCTAACTAGACCAAGGGGTGAGTGGTCTTAACTCCTTGGCTGCTATATTGATGTATATATACTTCATTTAAGGGTGTCTCTAGTATTCCCTGATTACATATCTAATTGTATTTCGAGCCAATGTTCCCCAATGCATGGTGGCCATTTTACTCCTCCTGGTACTGGAGTGCTCTTAAGGAATTTGACACTGGCTAGTCCCTTCTGGGCACCAGAAAGCTCCTGAATGAGATAGCCAGTTGCTTCCATACAGTCTGCCTCATTTATATGTATGTGACATCACTAATGACACACCATAGATAACAGATTAACCATAGATAACAGAATAACCTCGGAGGGATTTCCCAGACAGTACCAGATCCATCAAAAAATCTAATTGATGAGTGGTTCCATTTGAAGGGCTAATGCAGGTATTCCTCCCCCAGCTACCTCCTTGCCATGCCACCAGCTCAATCCTCTTTTTTTCTGTTGGTGGGAGGTAGGTAGGTTGGAGACAGGTGAGGAGGAGCAGCCCAGGTCTTAAAAACACTTTTACTTCCAATACCCCGTTCTCTCCAAGGATAGAAGGTTTGAACCAGGCGATATGGATTGGAATAGGACAAAGATTGTTCTTTGTCTCCTTCTAATCTTCATTTCCTGTTTCCTTTTCACACATCTCCTTCATTTCACAACGCTTCTCTGTCATGTGCATTCTGGATGTTAAACAATAGTACCATACAATATCATATCAAGTCTCTCACACCAGAGGTATACATTACCGGCATTATCTTGAACTGTGAAATTACTCTCTTTCGATGCTAGTGTATATCTGAATCTAGTTCCTGGTGTCATTTCATCTTTATCAATGGCAGAAATATTTAGAATGATCTGGAAGAATGCAAACATTGTATTAAAGAAAAACACTAGTGCACTTATTTATTGTTTCATCATCATTGCATATCTAGTGAGTAACAACTAATAATTGGCCATAATGTCTTAAAATGAGATAATATGGCACATACAGTATCCTATTGGCATATGCTCAAACAACCATCCATATATTCCCCATTTCATTCATTCACTCGTTATTAATTACAGACGAAATATCCATAAAACCACAATAAAATGAGCAATACATTCTCATCATAAATAGCCACAACAGCATTAGAATCACCCATGAATGACAAAGAATTATTAATATATAAAATGCAATAATAACAACATAGACCATCATCGAGGCACATGTGATACTGGAGATTAAATACCAGCCTAAGTAAAGAAATATCAGTTCCATTTCAGGACCGAGCATCACATTGTCATCCTTGCTTAACAGAGAGTGCCAGTGCTTGGTAAAGATTAGATAATGACCTCTTGCAAAATCCCCCAGTGTGCCCCAATGGTCAGGCACCACAAAGAGTGGGACTCTAATCACCGGAGCACATGAGCATCCGTGAGCTCGCCTCTTCCCTTTTCCATTAGGAACCGTATGAGCCATGCTGCATGAATGTATTTGGATACTGCTATAACAACTACTTCACTGGTGTCTATGTGCAGAACTTTGAGTGCTGTGGTAAACTATCTTAAACCCAGATGCTGACAAAGTGGCTTAAGCCATTTCCCACGTGGGCAGGCACATGCGCTACAAAAGAAGGCAAGATGGAGAGTTTCCTGATAGCATGAAGGACACCTACCATTGATAAATTTTTCAGGGAGTATACCATAGCTCCATTTCAGAAATAATTGCTTAGCATGGCACCGAGGGATGACATTCAGAAATAATTCATATGCAGGGGCAGGCTTACAGTCTAGAAATGCATCAGTCAGGCTCCAGGCATGATTTTCCTCATCTCTCGTACCCAAAGGTATTCCTTAGAGCGCTCCTTTATCAGTAAATGTGAGACTAGCTTGCATTCATCTTGGTTCTCCCACAGTTCAGATATGCCTATCTCCTGGAACATCAACTTGATAAAAACAAGCCATTGTATCTTCTGCCACACCCTTTGGCAAAGAAGCAGCTTAATCAACTGTCTATATGGTTCCAACTCCTCAATAGGCCACAGCCTGCGCCAATACAGCAGGGGTCTAAGCAAAAAGGTGAAACTGATCAGTAACATCCTCGTATCAAGGAGCTAGGGAAGGCACAGGGCACTCTGTAGTTTACTTGAGAGATTCCTAATGAGTATAAAGCCGTGGGCCCAACCTGACACCACTGGCAGTACGAGGATGTGGCACTATCTACACTAATTGGCACCCTTGCTTCGATTCCCCAAATTACTGCAGATTCCCTGCACCTTCCCCTACAAAATGAGGAAAAATAAACTGGACAGGCCCCCGACCCAGGCGGGGGGCACACCTGATCCCGCAGAACGCTAGCCAAGCTAAAAAATCAACACCAGAGCTCCACCAGACCATTCGCATCATTTCAATGAACTCCTGGCGGCGGTCCTGGACATCCAATCCACCCTGGGCCCCAAGATAGATACATTATGAATTGAAATGGGGCTCATGCATGAAGATCACAAAATATTGAAAGACCGTGTTGAGAACTCTGAGTCGACGTTGGCGGCCCTGATGCCCACTGTGAAGGCGACAGAGGAGCACATCAGAACACTACAAAAAGAGGTGGAATATCTCAGAAGCCGGGTGGGGGACCAGGAAGGCAGATCGCGTAGGAACAATGTACAAATAGAAGGTCTCCCTGAGCGCATCAAAGGAAACCCTGGACGAAGCACTACGCTACGCTCGCGGAGTTTGAGAAGTTTGCGCAACTTCGCACTACGCGAGCTGCACGTAGCACAGTGCGAACACGCGTAGTGCAGCGGTAATTTTTTGCTTGTTCGCAGTCCTCAACGTCATGTTTGCGACCGCGAGCAAGCAAAATGACATCCTGGCGAGATTTTGCCCCTCGAGTAATAATCTACTCGAGCAGCAGAAAACTACAGCTCGCACTGTGCAAGATGCCTTTTTCAATGATTGCACAGTGCCGGATGCTTGTCTGCACTGTGCAATCATTGAAAACGCATCTTGCACAGTGCGAACATGCTACTACGCAGCTCGCGTAGTGCTACGCGAAGTGTGCGTGGTGCGAAGTGCACTTCGTGTAGCTTTGCGTAGCGCTACTTCGCGAACTACGCCCACCCCTAATCAAAGGCCAAAGCATGGAACTCTACCTCGAAACCTTGTTCGATGACGGGATCCTCCAGGGCAAACAATCAACATTTTTCTCGGTTGAGAGGGCCCATAGGGTTCCGGGTGGCCTCCCCCACCCAGGAAACCTTCCAAGGCAGGTGGTGGCATGACTCTTTAAGTACCGCAACAGAGATCATATACTGCAGGTAACAAGAGCTCACGACCCATGGCACATCGAAAATGCTACGGTGCACATATATCCAGTCTATACAATCACAGTGCAGAGAGGTATGTCCTCTTTCCTCGACGTGAAGAAGAGCTTGAGGGACCACAATGTAAAATACGCTCTCCAATTCTTAGTCATCCTATGGATACAACATGATGGCAACACCTACATCTGCACCACGCCGGAGAAGAATGGGCTAGTGCAAAACAAAGGGTAGGTAGCCGAACCTCGACAGAAGTGGCAAACACAAGGGCGCTGTGGCTTACATAGCAAACAACAACAATGAGGACCAGCTAAAGCCCAAGCAGGGTATACAACGTTTAGCACGCATTTTTTACCACGCACTACCATTACAACGCAGGCATTACCACGCATACCATTACAACGCATTGCGCTGGGGGGCGCTCTAGGATAGGGAATACGTTTAATTTTATATCCAACACCTTCCCTAGTGTCCACGGGGACTGGAGTTGGAATATAAAATTATACTTACCACTATCCAGCACCTCAAAGCGCTATGCGTTGTAACGGTATTCGTTGTAAATACCGCGTTGTAAAGGTATGCGTGGTAATAGTATGCGTGCTAACGCCATACATCCTCCAAGCAGCAAGGGAGAGAGCGCGAGCAGTAAAGAATGCTGAAACATACGCTGCTTCCCGCCTCCCATCATCTTCGGGGTCGGATGCGAAGAATCGATCAGAGGATATCCCATCACTAACAGACTCACAACAAACAGCGGTATCGGGTGGCGGCCCACACAATTAATGTACAAACATCAAACAACCTACTGTGATAGCTCTCATGCAAACCAGTGTCATACCCAGGTGACAACATAATAGGCTTGACCTACTATATAGGATTGGTTGACTGATACAGCACAAGAATTTTCGGGGCTTTGTACTCTAACTCTCACAAGTGGGCAATCCGAGCTCGTCACATAGCCACCGCACCCCACTCATCTTGAGTGACTGCTGCAGAACCACCATTGTTACTACTTTTTCTTTTCTCCCTCTGCTCCTTTCCCTATATTCTTTCCTTCCTTCATCTAAACTTCTGTCGAATCGTAGTTAAGTGCTAATGGCCATTCGCCTGTTGGCGTACTGGCCTGGAAGTGGGAGTTTGGGATTGTTTTTGTTTATAATGCACTGTCTGTGCCACCAAATCACACATACTACTTCTAAGGATGTATACAAATGCTTTTGTCTCATATGGGGACCACTTGTTCAAGGGTGGGAAGGAGACACAATGTCGGCATGCTGGAATTTGACCTTCAACTCTATAACAAATCTCCGGAAATGGGAACACAGGGAACCCACATGTTTCTATTAATTACCTTGGAATGTCTGCAGCTTAGGAGGGCAGGTATCAGTATCTGAGGAGGCACAAGATTGCCATTGCCCTCTTCCAGGAAACACACTTGACCACACAGACACTTATCTCAATGCGGAAGCACTGGAGGGATAATGACAGTAGGGACCATGTGTTCTGGTTATGCTGGAGGGGCCATGATATGTGTGGCACCCGGGACTCCACTGGATATATTCCACACACGCACTGATCCAGACAGGCAATACGCAATTCTGGAGGGGATTATAGATGGTCTACCATTATCATTAATTTTTTGGGGAAGGGACTTCAATTTCACCCGAGATCTAGACTTGGACCAATCACTCCCCCCACTCCCAGGTGCACGGTCCATCTCCCTGTCGCACCATTCACACACTTGGGTCACCAATCTGCATCTGCAAGACGTATGGTGAGGCATAAATCCCACCAATAGGGAGTACTCCTATTATTCAGGGTTACATGATTTATACACAAGAATAGACCTGATATAATGTTCCCACGAGGCCTTGGCCTGTGTATCCCACGTGAAGTACCTCTCCCGCACACTTTAAGATCACAGCCCCTTACAACTCCAGCTGACTTGGGGGAAAGCTAAACCTAGTATCCCAACAAGGCGTCTCCCCATAGAAGCGCTCAAAGATGTACCATTATGCACCTCCTTATCCCAATCCATCTAAACATACTTTCTAGCTAACGATAGCACCACATCAAATGCTGGAATAGAATGGGACGCATTGAAGGTGGTCTTACGTGAACACGAAATAAAAGCAGTATATGGCACCCCTATGTCCCTTAACAAAGAGCTGGAAGCCCTAGAGATGGAATTACAGCCCTGCAAGCGTCTAGCACCTGCTGATCTACAAATCATACCACGCTGGCCCAAGCAAAACTATCCTATATAATGAGCCTTGACCGGCTGTGTGTTTTAGACTACAAGTAATATCTGGCTAGACAGCGCAGAGGGGGACAAAGCAAGCAGGACGTTAGCATGGTTATTGAAAACGAACTCATCCCAAATACCCATTACCTCTATTTATAATTCGGAGGGCCGGCTGGTCAATTTGCACGCCAAGATTAACTCGGCCTTCTACCGATACTAGGCCTCCCTATACAGGCCTCCCTTGCCTTACGTCAGCCAGGCGCTACAACTCTTCTTAGAACACTTATCTTTTCCCGGGATCCCGCAAGCACATTTCACCACCCTAGAATCTCCCATTGTGGAAACAGAGATATCCGAAGCAATTCAGCAACTGGCGAGAGGAAAAACCCTGGGGATCAATGGATGGATTCTAGAATTCTATGTGGTATTTTGTATGCAATTGGTCCCTTGCCTTCACCGGGTATACATGGAAGCATATGATCAGGGCATACTACCACTCTCACTTCGCAAGGCTGTGCTGGTGGAATTACTCAAGCCAGGTAGAGACCTGCTACAGATGGGCTTGTGCTGCCCCCAATCCCTCCAAAAACACAGATTACAAAATACTGGGCACAGAGCTGGCCAATAGACTGTTTGACGTGACACAACTGTTATTCCATACCGACCAAAAATGCTTTACACCTAGTCGAAACACTAGCCTAAACCTATGGCATCTCTTTTCATTGCTAGATTGCACAACAGAGGAGCCAGAATGGATAACCTCCCTAGACATCGAGAAGGCATTCGACGCCTTAGGATGGGAATACCTTAATGCGATATTGTTAGGATACGGTATAGGCCCTTGGTTCCTACAATGGATTAAGCTACTATATAATGCACTACAGGCCAGTGTCAAGACAGGCTGCACGATCTCTGACTCCTTTACCATTGAGAGGGGAACCAGGCAGGGATGCCCACTATTGCCAATTATCTTTGCCCTAGAGATGGAGCCCCTGGCCTGTGCACTACATAGTCGAGTAGTTGACGGGGGCATCAGGGCGCACAGCCAAGGCATATTATTTTATAACTATAACCCGATGATGGGCTGGTTTATCTCCGGGGTCACTAGGTGGTGTTCCATGGCGTGATGGAACTATTGGACAGATATGGACGTATATCTGGCCTCTAGGTGAACTGGGTCAAATCTCTCTTGTTCCCAATGATGCCGCAGACTCCAGTTTAAAGGACGGACTTACCACGTGCCTCACTCACCTGGTCCTATGACTCCTTCAAATACCTAGGAGTACAAATATACCATTCACAAGTGGAGCTAACAGACGGTAACCTGGGTATGGTGATCGCTAACGCCCACTCCTCCCTAACATTCTGGAAGGAACTACTGTTGTCTCCCATGGGACATATAGCCATATCTAAAATGTTATTACTTCCCAGATGATTGTACTTCTTCACAGCCCTCCCCTTTCAACTACCAATAAATTATTCCAAGACCTGAAATCTCTTCTTACATCACTAATCTTGGGCAAGACTAGAACTTACTAAACTCTACGACCCAATCATGGAGGGCGGTCTAGGCGCCCCTGATTACGAGTATTACTATGCAGCTGCTCAACTGCAATGGCCAATGCGGTCCAAACTGCCGTAGTGGCTGTCTGGCTCCAAGTCAATGATCCCGAAGCACCCAGGAAATATTTTAATGTCTACTGCCCACAGCTGCTGGTCCCGATATGTGCTAACCTCCACCCTATGCTCCAGATCTACTCCAGGGGTTAATCCTTGGCCCACACAACAGAGTTAAGCACCCAGAAATGGTAGACCGATCTGGTTAGACTTATTCGTCAACTCGAATCTCTGCGACTTGGCAACATTGTCAGATGATTACGGCATATCCCCTGCTTCCTTTCTATCATATGCGTCACTCACGAATATGTCTCATTATCACACAGTCTTTTTCCCCACAGGGAATTACAACGCGGTCGTTAGAACAACCATGTTTAAATTCTGCATACCATTGCCCCGCAAGTCGTAACAATGACTTGCGGAGGGGGCGCGGGGGGCGCTGGATGTTGAAATAGTATAATTTACTATTCCATCTCCAGTCCGTGCAGACAGTAGGGAAGGTGTTGATTTTAAATCCAACACCTTCTCTCCCCTCCGCAAGTCGTTGTCCCAACTTGCGGAGTAATGGAATGCGGAATTACAACGTGGTCATTGTAACAACTGTGTTGTAATTTCCTGCGGGGAAAAAGTTTTGCGGTAAACATTGTTTACCGTCACTCACACATCAGTTATTCGCGATGTGGGGCAACGCACACGGCAAACCTAAAACATCTAGTTTATTACAAACACTTTTAACACATGGTGCAGATAGGAAAGCGATCATCACACTGCATAATTCAATGAGACCAGATGTTGATTCCCTACTAGCACCACTCTGAGAGTACTGGGACATTGCATTGACAACCAACTAAAAGATAAACAGTGGGCACATTGCATAGGGTTCCTGAAGATAATATACACTAATACCAGAATCAAATATACTCAATTTAACTACATTCACCACATGTATCCCACACCGCACAGGTTGGCGTGTATGTACGATAATTCACCCGATATATCCCCTAGATGCCATAATTCCAGCGCCACATTCATCCATATGGTATGGACATGTCCCCAACTAACAGCACACTGGAATGAGGTGGCCACCACACTCTCAGAGGCCATGGAAACGACAATCACAGCACAGGGTCCTCACTTCCTGTTAGGCATAACCAAGCGCAACACACGTCATAAACTCATCAACAAATTCCTGGACCTAGCACTAGGCCTTGCTAAACGTAGACTGGCCATGTCCTGGAATTTGAATTCAGCACCTCAAATACATGTGTTGCTCTCTGACGTTCATAGGGCACTAGTGGCTGAACATGAGCTGACGCAATGTATCTCTCTAAATCCTTCCACTGCCACCAACCCCCCAGACTACCATAAATACCTAACATTCATAGTTCAAAATTCAACTCTTCATCCTCCAACCAGGGGCCCACTCAGGACAAACCTACCTCCCAGGGATACAGGACCCCATGAGACGACCCCACATATGCCAACGTCCGCCCGCTCATACCTCTCCCTCTTTCTCCCCCCCTAGCCTTCCATCAGCCTCCCCACATGGTGCCTAAGGCCCGGCCCCACCAGAAAACCCCCAAAGTCAGATCGATACTTAGCTCCTCCTGTGCACCAATCGGGTAGCTCCGCTCTACCCACTTACTAACAGCCGTCTGTCGTGTTGTTATGCCTAACCCTGGTTTCCAGACGGGGCAGGCAAGACAGGAAAAGGTGGGACAGGAAAGGGGCGAGACAGGAAAGGGGCAGTATGATGTAGGCAGGATAGTACTAAAGAAGCCTATAAAGAGCTCCCATGTCCCGCGTCTTCTTTGGGGGCATATTCACCAAACTGGTGACGAGGGTGGGATCAGCCGACTCACTACACCTGCTCCCCACGACCACTGCGGCGCTAGAAGAGTGCGCGGCAGAAGACGCGCTATAGAGCGCCCCCGGCAGCCAATGACGAGCATGAGCACCGGGCTGATCTGAGAAGTGGACCGCGACCCCAGATGCTGCAAAGTCAAAATCAGGGTGAATCTAGCAGAATAACTACCCTGCAAAGAAATGAACACTTAATTCACTCAGTGGGAGTGAAGCACTCACGTCTCTCTGGCGGCCATCTTGAAGCCAGGCACCGTGTATAGGATAACATTGGACCCTATCATGGTGGCAATCTTGGGGTCAGGCAACTTACATAAAAACCCTCAAAACATACACATTTTGCGGATTAGAAGCCCCCACGGTCTACCAGAGTCACATTTTCACCCACCATGTCAGTAGAGGCCGATACCACGCAGTTAGCAGCCTCTGAGCCCACTCAGAATGCCTTGCAACTTGGACCGGAATACCTTTCCTGCGTCCTACGTCCGAGCCCCTAATGTTGACATCAGGGAACAGCATTGGGCCCAAATGGAAAAGCTGGGCTGAAGATTTTTAAGATTTCATGACGGGGTCTCAAGTTTGTGATCCCAATCAGAAACTCATAGCCCTGCGGAATCTAATAGGAAAAGACATTGTGAAAATAATAGAGGAACTACCGGCCGCTAATACCCCATCCTACAAAGATGTGAAAGAAGCTCTAGATAGGAAGTTCCTCCACAAACGGAGCCTAGACTATGAACGCTATACGTTCAACCTCGCCTCGCAAGAAAAGGAGTCAATGAGCAACTTCATCGCCCGCATCAGGCGTCTCGCCCGATACTTCGAATTCGACAAATTCAACACCGAAGATGCACTTCGCCTGTGCGTCATTGAGGGATGCCAATCAGAATCACTACGTTGTCGACTACTAAAAAGCAATCTTGAGGAGATAGAGAACTCACCCACATCAATGATCAAGCGGAAGAACACGCGAAAAAGATGGAAGCTAGCAAAACTGAAAAAAGAGCACGAGCAAGCTCTTAGAGTACAGTCCCATACCGACTCGAGGCATCGCCCTGACCTTCACAAATCTGGAAGACTCGTGAGAACACATTGAGCAAACTCTCCGCGCAGCAGGACCCGAAACAGCAAACCTAGGACAAAATCATCGCAATGCTATCGGTGTGGCCAAGACTACCCTCACACAGGCCAATGCCCTGCAGTTGGTCAACAGTGCCATCGATGCAGAAGAGAGAACCACTTTGAAGCTGTCGGCCAAATTCGCCGCTCGGAGGTAAAATAGACCAGAGCACGGAATCACGTCACCATGCCAGAGCTGTACAGGGACGGAGAGACCGCTCCTCCAGCTCATCAAGGTCAAGTTCTCAAACAGTAAGCTCCCACAGATCTCAGCGGTCAACATCTAGAGAATCATCTTCCCTCACTCCTATATCACAGGACAGTGATGAATACGTGTGCATGGTGGCAGACCCAGATAGATTAAAGAAATATCCACGGCTAGATATCCAAATAGGAAGTCACTCCGCCAAGTTCGTTCTAGACACGGGCGCATCACTTAACTACATCTGTACCACAGAATATCAGAGCATGAATCCCAAACTGAAACTAGAACCAGCAGCAGTGCGAGTCTACAGGTGGATGTCCAGAAAATCTCCTGCCATGTTTAGGGCAGTTCCGCACCACACTGACGTACAAAGACCGACAAATCCAAGCACATATCCATGTGATTGAAGGCCCTGAAGCAGCAGACTGCCTCCTCAGCCTGCCAACAGCAGAACGTCTGAAGCTGGTTGAAATCCTATACAAGGTGGATGACTCGCCGGACATTGTCAACAAATTTATGAAGCTATTCAGTGGACTAGGAAAGCTAACTCACTTCAAAGTTAAATTACACATCAATGAACAAATAGCACCAATCGCGCAACCTCACAGGAAGGTACCATTCCACTTGCAACAGGCAGTATATGACGAGCTGCAAGACCTACTGCGAGCGGACATCATAGAGCGATCAACAGGACCCACCCCAAGGGTGTCAACAGTCGTGCTTGTGCCCAAGAGTGGTCAAGACAACAAAGTACGCCTGTGTGTGGCCATGCGAGCCCCGAATATGGCTATCGAGAGAGAGTGGCACCCTGGACCACACATGAACGACATGATCACGTGCCTAAACGGAGCAACAGTCTTCTCGAAATTGGACCTTAACAAAAGGCTATAACCAACTAGAACTACATGAGAAGTCGAGATACATTACCACATTTACCACTCACCAAAGCCTTTTTAGATACAAACGCCTTAACTTTGGAATTTCCTCTGCAGCCGAGATTTTTCAGGAGGCCGTCAGGCAGGTGATTCAAGACATCCCAAAAGCATTTAACTACAGTGACGACATCCTGGTCTTTGGGGAGAATCAGAAAGAACATGACAAAGCACTTGATCGGGTATGTCACGCCCTCCTCAACGCCAACCTCACACTCAACCAAGACAAGTGCGAGTTTCATAAGTCAACACTCAAATTCTACGGTCACATTTTCTCAAAGGACGGCATGAGACCTGACCCGGAGAAAGTATCTGCCCTTTTGGACACTCCACAACCACATGACGTCAGTGACCTCTGTTCATTTCTAGGGATGGCAAGCTACTGCGCCCGCTACATCAAAGACTATGCCACCATCAGCTATCCACTCAGAGAACTGACACGTCAAGGACAGCAATTCCTATGGTCAGCTACTTGCGAACACGCTTTCAACAAGATCAAAGAGGCGGTGAGCACTGTGATCAATTTAGCCTACTTCAACACCAAACGGAAGACTGAAATCACTGTGGATGCCAGCCCAGTGGGATTAGGTGCAATCCTGGCGCAATATGATGATGAAGCTGACCAACGTCACATTGTTGCATACACCAGTCGCAGTCTCACCGACACAGAAAAAGTTTACTCTCAACCAGAAAAAGAAAGCCCTGAGGTTGTGTGGGCGTGTGAACACTTACTTCTTTTCATCTAGGGGAAACACTTCACGCTCATCACTGATCACCAGGCGCTGACAACCATCTTCGGTAACCCGCGGGCCAAGATGCCCCCACGGATTGAACAGTGGGGAATTTGCCTACAAGACTACACTTACAGTATTATCCACAAACCGGGGAAGGCAGAAAACCCAGCGGACTAAATGTCGGGACATCCACAAACCCGAACACAAGTGCGACGTTCTCTGGCGGAGGAACATCTCCACTTCGTCATCGACCACGCCTGTCCATCGGCAGTCCCCTAGAAGCCATCCGAGAAGCGTTTGCCCAAGATGCCACAATTCAGAACATTATGCACCGAATCCGCATAAACTCGTGGAGACACTTAGAAGACGCCCACAGAAATTAAGCTGTCAACACTCAAGAACTTGCAGCATTCAAACACGTCAAAGAAGAACTGTCTTATCAGTACTGATGGACTACTACTGAGAGACAGAAGAATTGTGATCCCTCAAAGGTTAAGACAAGGAATTGTCAACTTGGCACACGAAGGGCACAGAGGAGTGGTGGCCACGAAGAAAGCACTACGAGAATGCGTCTGTTTCCCGTCCCTTGACCAGATGTTTGAAGCCACGCTCCAAGACTGCACATCCTGCCAACTAGTGGGACAAGATGACCCACCAGCGCCACTGCAGATGTCGGACCTCCCAGACAGTGTATGGCAACAAGTGGCCATTGACTACTTCGGCACATTGAAATCGGGGAAACACATCGTCATCATCATGGATGAGTACTCTCGTTTTCCCATTGTTCATCAAGTCTCTTCCACCAAAGCGATGGCCGTCATACCTGTCATCGACGAAGCATTCGCAGCATGGTGAATACCTACGGTGGTAAAGACAGACAACGGACCACCATTCAATGGACAAGAATTTGAAGAATTTGCGAAACACCTGAACTTTAAACATCGGAAGATCACTCCTTTGTGGCCCCAGGCCAATGGGATGGTAGAACGCTTTATGGGAACAATCAAAAAGACCATTCAGCACACTGTACTGGCTCGCCGTGACATTCAACCAGCACCAAATGAAGTGCTGCGAGCCTATCGGACCACGCCACACAGCACCACGAACCAATGTCCTGCCACTCTAATGCTTGGGCGAATTCAACGCACCCGGCTCCCAACTACAGATGCTGTCACACAATCTCGAGTTGTAACCACAGACCATGACACTCTAGTAGAACTTGATCACGCCAAGAAAGCCAAAATGAAAGAATTTGCTGATCACCGCAAACATGCAAAGACGCCCGACATCCGTGAAGGAGGCTGGGTGTAGGCACTGGCAATAGGTAATGGTATGCATGATTAGCTACCAGCCTTTTTAATATTCACTGCCCTATGAATAAAATTGGTTAAGGGACTGGTGTGCTGTGTGTGTTTTTAGGCACTCAGTTATATTTGTGTGTGTTTGTCACCAGCAGATTTTTCTGCACTTCATTATTTGTCACTTTATTTGTTGTTTGTTTTGGACACTTCTTTTCTTTCTTCTTATTTTCTTTGAGAAGCAAGTGACTACCAATGATGAGACAGGGGCCTGTATGGAAATTGCATACCAGTTACCCCGATGGTGGTGTTTCCGTGAGGGGTCATTTGCTTCTCGCACATTTTTTCCTCTATTAAGAGTAGGGTTCAATGTTTGGTGTGGACTTGTGTGACCAATTTTATTTTGGTTCACTTTGAGTTGGTGTTCTGTGGTGTTGCCCGGGAGAACAGGTCTTTTAACGTGGGCGGAGTACAGTGCATTACCTCCTTATAAAGTGTATAAGAGAGTAGTGGGGAGCGGGACATTTGGACCCCCCTTTGAGTCACTGATATATTTGTACGCCACTGGATTGGGTCTTTATTTGTATTGTAGTGTTGGTGAAACAAGACAAGAGAACCAAAGCAGGCAGTCGCTACCTTGCTTACTTAGGTGCTCTCAAGGTGCATGACAGTTACTAAAACGTTAAATGTTATGTTAATAATGTATTATAAAATCACAGAGTCCCGCAGCAGCATCAATATTAGACTAATGCTCATTGAACAGGCAATGGGTTATTTTTCAATAAGTTGAGGTAAGATTATGTTTTGCCCAAGGGGCTGTGTAAGGAATACCGATAATTAATAAACAAAATTTAAAAAACCAAAAAGAGATTCCTAATGAACTTGTTTTCAGCTTTAAGAAGAGCAGCAGTTCTTGCTTGCCTCCTTAGCTCAGACCCACACATAGCTGCAAGGCTGGCTTTAGCACTAGTAACGCCCAGTGCAACAATGTTTTCTGGCTCCCCCCAATGACAACCTCCACCACGGATTCCCTCCCCACCACCCTTTAACAGTCTCCATAACAAACTCTCTCTCAGATGCATTTAATTAATTTTATAGTGGCACTCATAAAAGTGAAGGGTGTCAAAGCACTTTACATAACACACATTACACAGAGATTATCAATGATAGGTGTGTAAATCAGTGTATAGGAAATGTTACATACGAGACAGAGGCCAACAAAGGGTGGATTCACATATTATCCATCCAGGTAGGCAGTATGGTTGAAGAATATGTTGTCTGGGGAAGCACAAACTCTGAATTTAAAATGTAACACAATGGACGGGGGCCCCTTTAATAACAAGAACTGATTTGTACCCGAATGAACCCTTTTTTGCAACATTACAATAATGAAAGTCTCGGATAAAAATGGATACGCTCTAATCTATCCCTTGAAGTCTGCATGCAGTTCTTTGACAGTTAATAGCTCAATGTAAACTGCAACTAATAAAAGGAAGTCTCTGACAAACACAGTAACCCACTGACCTGTTTACATTACATTCACTTTGTGATCTGCATGGTACATGTTCTTTGCAGCAGGCATATTAACCCTCTGCCCTACCTTGAATCAAAACTCCCACGAGTCAAAACGTCTACTAGACAAAACTTCGACCTGGCCCGGAAGAACATTAATCACCGGAGTTTTCTTCACATATTAATTGTTGCCTGAAAATTGCTGCAGGCCAGGAATGCGACAGCAGGTGCTTTTAAGCACAATATAAACTAGCAAACACGTGCCCACATGCTAAGTCAGCACCCGGTGCGGTGGCACCGGTCACATCGCCCTAGAGCCGACCCTGGGCTGCACCGGTAATTTTTGTATTGTAGATCTCCAGTGCAGGTAAAAGAGGACTGGCCCGGGGCCATTCTTCCTCAACTTAACCACGGCGCCAGCCTCCTGCTGAAACTTCAGGCTACTCTTATTGATCTGCATCGCTCAGCTAAGTTTGTTTGTTAGGAGACCCCCAAATAAACAAATTCCTGGACTTGCTCAAATGCTCTAAATAGAATGTTTGTCCTCGCGTTTTTATATGGGTTAAAAACCATAAATGTAATCTTCTTAACCTTCATCTCCAATACCCTGTCTGTGCTGAAACACAGGAACTTATCCATTATAGCTCGCAGACCACACAGAGTTTTCTATATTAAAAAGGTGTCAAATGCGAATAACTGGGTGAAAATCTTAAGGGTACCCAATTTAGGGGCATCATTCCCCTGGAAGTCCAGTGCTTTAACTAGATCGTTAATATAAATCGTGAACAAAGTCAATGCCAAAACACACCCCTGCCTCACACCTGTCTCAACCGCAAAGGGGTCAGTTAATTCCCCATTATTTCCAAATCTAAGTCACGCATAGTTAAGGGCATGTCATTTTATTAGAATCACTAAGAGATTCTCGGGGACACCCATCTGCTTTAACACCTCCGAGAGTTTTGCCGTAGGACTAGAGTCTAATGCTGATCTGAGATTAAATAGCACCACATACAAGTGGCCCTTGTCCAGCAGTGCGGTTTTCCAATAAATGCTGAAAGAACATAGAATTTGGTCTTTTGTAATTAATTTTTTTCCTGAAACCCCGCCTTATAGTCTGAAAGTAGACCATTTGCCGGTTCCCACTCTAACAGTTCCCCAAGTAGAATGCGACAACAAACTTTTTGTGCGTCATCAATTAGACTGATTGGGTTATAGTTGCTGCGGTCATATCCTGTGCCCTTTTTTCAAAATCAGAATAATTTAGGCTTGCTGCCATGACCTAGGTATGGGGCCACCTCCCAAGATAGATTTATAAAGGTTGTGAAAATAAGGCATTCAAACAAAAGGTTCCAAATTAGGTATAAATCACCTGGAACCGAATCAGGACTGGCGCTTTGTTAGGGTGCATAGCCTTGATTGACTCCACAATATCGTTGAGTGTAACATCTAGCTGGTCAACAGTTTTACTCGAACCTACAGGCACAACTGGCATAATGTTTGGGGCGAAAACACCCCTGACTGCATAAAATGGAGCACAGGAGACCAAGCGGTTCAAAGGTAACATTAAAAGCTCCTGCGACAATTGACAAACTGTCATATGTGTGGTTCCGTGATTCCGAATTGGGTTCGATAGTGCTGAAACCCGATTTATGAAGATCATCGGAAATGGACGATTTTGGTGTCAGCAGACCGCAAATGACGAGTGTAACGTGTCTGAGTGTTTTCGTATGAATCGATATAGGAGAACACTCTGCATTTGAGGATTTAGGTTGAACCTTCGGGTTCCATTTTGTATGTGGCAGCCATCTTGTATGGTTGCCCTAACATAGGCCCTATGATCGTGGCCGAACGAGTCCTTGACACGTACGCCTTAGCTGACTCCTGGTTGACCTGGCCGAACTGACTCCTCGCCTGGGGCGAATCCTGCTGAGCCAGTTCCTTGTCCAGCAGCTGCACTGATAAAGATCAAAGAACAGGACGTGGTCCGATTTTATGGCCCACCGTTCCCACTCCTCTATCTCCTTTCCATCTGTTTCTGCCTCTCCTTTACGACATGTTCATCGATCTGGGTTGAAGGTTTTATGATGGGTTTGTCCGGCCTGATCGAACAGGAAACTAACATATGTGCGATCGTTTTGGTGGGCTGGACAACGGAAAGTGGGATTAACTTCGGCTGTCATGATTCGATACTTTTTGAAATGCTACTTGTTCATTGGTTCGTTTTGTATGCACCGAATGCAAATTGTGATGTTGCCAGAAGCGTAATTTTCGGCATAAAAGACCGAGTTTCGTTCATTGAGTTGGTGCAGTCTCTGTCGAACTACCCGTGTGTACTTCGTAGACCTCTGTCCCTGGTTGCAACCAATAAACTTTGGTCTTTGACGTCATCAAGAAGTATCCCGTGTCTCTGTTTGCCAAGACAGGGGAATCCAGGGTCTTTGGGTGTTGCCCTGACACCGCTGGGTTATTGCAATAGTATCGGTTCCGAGAAAACCCAGTACCTCATATGGAAGCTCATTTATAGCCTCCTCCAAAATAAATAGTGCGTTGGACAGACTATTCTCCCCTGAACCTGTTATATACATTAGAAATATACAAGGTGGACCGATGTCTCTCAAGCTTAATACCCAGAATATCTGAAGTGTCAAGAGTGATCCTCTTGATTGTGGAGAAATACGTTTCCTAGTGGTAATGGGTTTACCAGAAAGCCTGACTCTGCGTTAAATTGAAGAACTGATGATGTGGCCCCGGTGAGTTTACACTTCAATATTTGTATTCTAGAAAAAGGAAGGCAATGTTTTTGTGTTGTGCTATATGATACCTTGGGACAAAGACCTGTCCAGTTCCAATAATAAAGATCTGTAATACCGAACTATGAATCAATTTCTTAATTGCCTTAGTACTTCGATCAGTTTTAGTTTTTCTCATTTAATTATATAGAGAGGATGGGTCCCACATTGTAATGCCACTAAGTAGATAAGTTTGACTTTTGCCTTAGTAGATCAATCCAGTTATGAGAACGTTTTATATATTGAGATGGAAAATTACATGAACCATTCTATCTAAACATTCTGAAATGCTGCAGCATGCCTCACTTCAATCAGAAAAAGAAGTAATCACATGCACAATTTTTGATGCTCCACGTTGTTTACAAGTGTCTGATCCCACTGAGTATAATACTCTACAGACCAGATTCACCATTTTTAGACAGTGGAGCACTGCATGTGAAATTGCAGTGCTGCACTGCATTAACAATAGAAAGACTTCACAGCACCAGATTTAGAAAGCGTTGCCTACCGATGATGACATCAGTGGTGCTTACGTTGAAGAAGTCTGTTGTAAGTGCAGCTGAGCCTTGCCTTGCGCTATGGTACAAATGCATGCCAGCAATGTCTAGCGAAAGGTTTGTCCTCGGGGTACAGCCACCAGTACAAGTTGCTACCAGAAGATCACTGCACAGATAGTAGCCCTATAAGATGTGAGCTTCTGTATAAAGCACATATATAACCCTTGGATACATAATGCGATTAGCCACTTTGCCCTTAGCTTGCTCCTTTTTTAACTTTCTAAACAGCTTTAACTAAGACCCAGGTCATACTGTTTTAGTTGATATGGCATTGTGCCAAACCTAAGGAGTTGTGCTGTGCACTCCCACTATCCGTGTATCACAAGGATATTGGCCCTTTCCATACATTTCTCTGCTCTTCCTCTTTCCATACATTGCCAGGTGATCAGCCGTTCATGGCATAAAGCAGTTTTAGGACTGTGTAAGGCTGGGTGTTTGGCTCCAAAACACTTTAGAAAGCTAGTCGATGCCGCAGTTAGCACTAGTTTGTGTCTCATGGGTAGCTGTGCAAACCCATAGCAAATCTGGGCAAATGATGTGCTCAGAAAGGTTTTTTTGTGTGTAAACCAATTTTTCTAGATGTGGAATTTTTATTGTATGCCTCAGTATGTCATGTCTTCTGAAATCAGACTGCAGATTGCCCCCATTGTTTTTAATTTATAAGAGGTGGAAGGATGTTTGCACACTGTGTGGTAAAATATGGATTTTTCTTCCAATCACTCTCCTTTAGGTACAGTACTGCTGTGGTAAAGGGTGTAGGGGGGTTTTATATCTTCTTAAGACCGAGGAAGTGGGTGAGCTCAAAGAACCAAGGACTATGGTTTGAGGAGGCATCTAGATGCAGTCTCAGGATATGAGTGTGCCTCATGATGCAAAGATTGTAACAAGAAAGAGTAGAATCTGGAAAAATAACAATAACTAACAAATTGCCATGAAAAAAAGGAATAATTAATTGGGAAATGCCAATCGTCAGTGGCTACATATGCAATAAAATATATTGATACAGTAGTCTGAGCAATTGGTTCATTCAGTGCCTCGTGGGCTTGAAGTGCAAATTGGTTATTTCTGAGCCAGTGAAACATATTGAAGTGTGACCTTTTTGCCCATTGTGAAGGTGTTGAGGTGTCAATCTTCATTCACCATATTTCAAGATAATTTTACAGAGCTTTTCTACGTCTAAAGGCAAAGTTATATAATTTTTTTTTCTCTGCAAGTTAACTTTTGCTGAGATATTTTTGCACAGTGATATTTTGCAAAAGAACACCACTAAATAGCTATTTCCCGGAAATGCTATTTACAAGGTGAAGAAAATATCCCACATTCCAGGTTGGCAATTGAAAAAATATGACATGATATGTGCCAGATTGTTTCCATGATTTTCCCTGGTAGGTATCAGCGGGTTGAACCTCCTGTCAAAATGTACCAGGGAACAATTGTATGGGGTGATATTACTGCATTACTCTTTATTCTTACCCCTATGTGAACTCTTGTTTGCAATGGGATCTGAATTTTGTTCCGTACTTATAATCAGGGCCTCTCTGTTTTCTGCAGTATACGTATGTGTGTATATATATATATATATATATATATATATATATATATATATATATATATATATATATATATATATATATATATATATATATATTACCTACTGGCGGTCGCCAGTAGGTATATATAGTTAGAATTTTTTCTCTATGGGATTTTTGAAAATTCTATGTCTAATAACTTTGGCGTTTGTGGACGGAATTGGCTGAAATTTTCAGGAAAATGGAACATTTTGTTTCTGAGCGGCCCCTGACAATTTGGGGGGGTTTCATCAAGGGGGGGCCGAGAAAAAAGGGGGGTCCCAAAACACGTTTTTCCCATGTTCATTTCCATAGGGCGGTTGGCCTCACTTTTAGCTCGAACGGCTGAATGGATTTGCACGAAACTTGGCAAAATTGTAGGGACTGTTAGCCCGATGTGCCTTTGCTAGGTCTCAATATATGTGCTCCAGTGGATTTTGAGTAATTTAGGTTCAAAAAAAGATATATATCTGGGCGGAGCCTAACCACACATCTGATCTGATTGGCTGTCAGCACTTCATCCAAGAAGTGTTGGCAGCCATCTTGGGACCAATATACATGATAGCACCTCATTAAAAAGCATTGTAGTTAATAGAGGGTTTTAGGACTTTAGTTACATTATAAATCATTTGTTCATGGTACCATACTCGTTTTAGGAATTGTGGTGGGTTCTAAGGTGATTTTACCATGTGAAAAAACCTTCTGCTGTGATATCATGAATATTGTTTGAAAGAAAACTAATATCTCATGATTTTCCCACAGTGGTTTGGAAGGAGATCTATAAGCTAAACTGAAAGCATATTTTCTGTAAATTCACATTATCTTTCTCAGTCATGTGAAAATGAAGTCTGAAATTCTCAGTAAAACATGTACATTCAACAAGGACAGAGACTGTCAGTTGATTCCTTTGTGTTCTACTGCAGCCTCCTGGAGTGTTCTAAAGAACAACTAGAGCGCTAACAGTCCTACTTATTACAAAGGTATGGCACACCTGAAGCCATCTTGATTGGAATAAAGTGGTAACTCTTAAAACATTTAATTTAAAAAGAAACAACATGAGGGGGTATATTTTGCCATAGAAAGTATGATTAGTGCTGCAGAATGAAAAATTAGGGCACATTTTGAGTGACTTCTCAAATCCTTTTCTATTTCATTAAAACATTCTGACATGCAGTCTCCCAAAATGGCCACCAGAGACAAAAGAGCCCAAATGTAGCCCAAATATCACCCAGATGTAGCCCAAGTAGAGCCCAATGACAGAATGTCCCAGAGTGTTCTAAAGAACAACTAGAGCGCTAACAGTCCTACTTATTACAAAGGTATGGCACACCTGAAGCCATCTTGATTGGAATAAAGTGGTAACTCTTAAAACATTTAATTTAAAAAGAAACAACATGAGGGGGTATATTTTGCCATAGAAAGTATGATTAGTGCTGCAGAATGAAAAATTAGGGCATATTTTGAGTGACTTCTCAAATCCTTTTCTATTTCATTAAAACATTCTGACATAGAGTCTCCCAAAATGGCCACCAGAGACAAAAGAGCCCAAATGTAGCCCAAATATCACCCAGATGTAGCCCAAGTATAGCCCAATGACAGAATGTCCCAGAGTGTTCTAAAGAACAACTAGAGCGCTAACAGTCCTACTTATTACAAAGGTATAGCACAGCTGGAGCCATCGTGATGGGAATAAAGTGGTAACTCTTAAAACATTTAATTTAAAAAGGAACAAAATGAGGGGGTATATTATGCAATAGAAGGTATTATTAGTGCTGCAGAAAGAAAAATTAGGGCACATTTTGAGTGACTTTTCAAATCCTCTTCTATTTCATTAAAAAATTCTGACATGCAGTCTCCCAAAATGGCCACCAGAGACAAAAGAGCCCAAATGTAGCCCAAATATCACCCAGATGTAGCCCAAGTATAGCCCAATGACAGAATGTCCCAGAGTGTTCTAAAGAACAACTAGAGCGCTAACAGTCCTACTTATTACAAAGGTATGGCACACCTGAAGCCATCTTGATTGGAATAAAGTGGTAACTCTTAAAACATTTAATTTAAAAAGGAACAAAATGAGGAGGTATATTTTGCCATATGAATTATGATTAGTGCTGCAGAAAGAAAAATTAGGGCACATTGTGAGTGACTTCTCAAACCCTCTTCAATTTCATTAAAAAATTCTGACATACAGTCTCCCAAGATGGCCACCAGAGACAAAAGAGCCTAAATGTAGCCCAAATATCACCCAGATGTACCCCAAGTATAGCCCAATGACAGAATGTCCCAGAGTGTTCTAAAGAACAACTAGAGCGCTAACAGTCTTACTTATGACAAAAGTATGGCACACCAGAAGCCATCTTGATTGGAATGAAGTGGTAAGTCTGAAAACACTCAATTTAAAAAGGAACAACATGAGGGGGTTAATTTTGCCATAGAAAGTAGGATTAGTGCTTCAGAAAGAAAAATTAGGGATCATTTTGAGTGACTTCTCAAATCCTCTTCTATTTCATTAAAAAAATTCTGACATGCAGACTGGAACATGCACTTTGAATACCAGCAGCAGACGTCCCTGGTGAGCAGTAGCTTTACTACAGTGATCTAATGTGCAACTAGAGTGCTAACATTCAGAATTTATGGCAAATGTGTGACACATCTGAATGCCTTCTTGATGGAACCAAAGTAAACAAGCATTGAAAATGCAATAGATCTCGCCCTCGTTTAAGTTAAAGCCATTCTGTTTGTAATGAGGTGGCTTTTTAGCTTTGCTTTTATTAGTGTTTTTTCAACTTTCATGTAAATAACATGCATCTGTATGCATATAAGTATATGTATGCATGCATTTTTGTTTGTATTTATATAGATATACAGATGATATATGTTTATATATGTATGTATATATATATATTCACTGAAAAAACCATAGGTTATAGACCATATATAGTTAGGAATTAGCATTTACAAAACCTTGAAAATTCACTGAAAAAACCATAGGTTATAGACCATATATAGTTAGGAATTAGCATTTACAAAACCTTGAAAATTCACTGAAAAAAACATAGGTTATAGACCATATATAGTTAGGAATTCGCATTTACAAAACCTTATTTTACTCACACAAAACCATTGAAATTCCATATATAGTTAGTTGCACTAACTATATATCGCGCACCCGCAATCCACTGCTGATGATGTCACATATTACATCATTCATGACATGGTCAGTGACATCACTGATGACATCTCAAATGACATCACTGATGACATCACTGATGACAACATCCAGTGACTGTATGTTTCTGTAAAGTTAAAATATGTCTTACATATTGAAGAATGAGTGGATGTTTAAGTGTCTGGATGAAGGATTTAGTAGGTGCATGACTGACTGTATGAGTGAGTGATTAAATGTGTCTCACTGAGTGCATGGGTTAGTGACTAAACTGTCTTAATTTGTGCATCATTATGTCTGTTGTTCTGTAAACTGTTGCATGTGTTGATAAGTAGCTATATGAGTAACTATATGGGTTATTGATTGGTTGCCCAAGTATTTGTATGGGAGACTGAGTGTGTGTGTGGGTGGCTGGGAGGTGTATGACTCTGTGCATAGATGTGTGAGCAGTTGATTCACTAGATGTATGGTTTCAAAAGTGCATGTGGAAACAGCTGTATGGGCGGTTGACTGTGTGCATGAGTGTATTGGTGAGTGAATGGATATCTCAGTGCAACATGTCAAAGTAAGTACATATGTAAAACACAGTACATGTGAGAGTTGACATATATAAATAACTGTGCATAAGAGCCAGTGAATGTGTGAGTGGCTGTATGGATCATTGTGAACTTGTATCAGGGATTGTATAAGAGAGTAAATATGTGTTAGTATATGTTTGAATAAGTAAAGTTTGTATAACTGTATAGTTGAGGAAATGGAGGTGTGATTGATTCTTTGCATGACTGACTAGGTGTGTGAGTAACTCCATGGATGAGTGACAGTCTGTGAGTGTCTGTTTACACTGATTGTATCTAAGGTTATATTAGAGTCTGAAGAGGTTCATCGTATTATCACATGAATGATATCATCAGTGATGTGATCAGTAATGTCAAATGAGATGTCATCAGTGATGTCATCAGTGATGTCATTTGAGATGTCATCAGTGATGTCATTTGAGATGTCATCAGTGATGTCATCAGTGATGTCACTGACCATGTCATGAATGATGTAATATGTGACATCATCAGCAGTGGATTGCGGGTGCGCGATATATAGTTAGTGCAACTAACTATATATGGAATTTCAATGGTTTTGTGTGAGTAAAATAAGGTTTTGTAAATGTGAATTCCTAACTATATACGGTCTATAACCTATGGTTTTTTCAGTGAATATATATATATATATATATATATATATATATATATATATATATATATATATATATATATATATATATATATGTGCAGGAAACACTCCTTCCAAGAAAAAAGAGAGCAGAGACCCAAGGGGATAACTTTTGGAGGCTTTATTCTGGAAAGTGGCGGATGCATTTCTGGCTGTTGTTGTGCCTTCGTCAGCGCCCAAAGCCTCCACAAGAATAACACTCTGCTGTAGGTCCCGCCTCTCTCTTAAGCCCAATGTGATGAGCCTGCACCTCCCACAGGAAAAACTTGAAGCAGCACACCTGTGTAGCGTCCCCTGCGTCCGGGAAAACTACAGGTCCCAGAATCCCCTGTAGAGGGATCATGGGGGTTGGTGCTGCAGGGAAAAGATTATTTGGTGCGTGAATGCGGGAACCAAAGCAGGGTGAGTCTTTAAAACAAAGCAAAATGTCCTGCTCCGTTTTTTCGGCTGATTTGTCCACAACAGAGCCTCCTCAGCTCCCCTTCGTACGCCTCAGCCCCAGATTACAGGTGTCCATTGAGCAGGGGCGGTGAGGTCAGTGCCTGCAGCCCACCGCGAGGTTGGAATTACCTCGCAACTGCCGGTTATCCTCCTGTACTCCGGGGCGGGATTGGGACCAACCAAATAACTCTGGTGAAGAAAACGGACTGAAAACAGCCCAAGCCTGTGATGTCCGATCCCAGAGTGAGGCGGGGTTCTCTGTAGGCGTCTCAGGTTGACGCGTAAAATGTGCAGGAAACACTCCTTCCAAGAAAAAAGAGAGCAGAGACCCAAGGGGATAACTTTTGGAGGCTTTATTCTGGAAAGTGGCGGATGCATTTCTGGCTGTTGTTGTGCCTTCGTCAGCGCCCAAAGCCTCCACAAGAATAACACTCTGCTGTAGGTCCCGCCTCTCTCTTAAGCCCAATGTGATGAGCCTGCACCTCCCACAGGAAAAACTTGAAGCAGCACACCTGTGTAGCGTCCCCTGCGTCCGGGAAAACTACAGGTCCCAGAATCCCCTGTAGAGGGATCATGGGGGTTGGTGCTGCAGGGAAAAGATTATTTGGTGCGTGAATGCGGGAACCAAAGCAGGGTGAGTCTTTAAAACAAAGCAAAATGTCCTGCTCCGTTTTTTCGGCTGATTTGTCCACAACAGAGCCTCCTCAGCTCCCCTTCGTACGCCTCAGCCCCAGATTACAGGTGTCCATTGAGCAGGGGCGGTGAGGTCAGTGCCTGCAGCCCACCGCGAGGTTGGAATTACCTCGCAACTGCCGGTTATCCTCCTGTACTCCGGGGCGGGATTGGGACCAACCAAATAACTCTGGTGAAGAAAACGGACTGAAAACAGCCCAAGCCTGTGATGTCCGATCCCAGAGTGAGGCGGGGTTCTCTGTAGGCGTCTCAGGTTGACGCGTAAAATGTGCAGGAAACACTCCTTCCAAGAAAAAAGAGAGCAGAGACCCAAGGGGATAACTTTTGGAGGCTTTATTCTGGAAAGTGGCGGATGCATTTCTGGCTGTTGTTGTGCCTTCGTCAGCGCCCAAAGCCTCCACAAGAATAACACTCTGCTGTAGGTCCCGCCTCTCTCTTAAGCCCAATGTGATGAGCCTGCACCTCCCACAGGAAAAACTTGAAGCAGCACACCTGTGTAGCGTCCCCTGCGTCCGGGAAAACTACAGGTCCCAGAATCCCCTGTAGAGGGATCATGGGGGTTGGTGCTGCAGGGAAAAGATTATTTGGTGCGTGAATGCGGGAACCAAAGCAGGGTGAGTCTTTAAAACAAAGCAAAATGTCCTGCTCCGTTTTTTCGGCTGATTTGTCCACAACAGAGCCTCCTCAGCTCCCCTTCGTACGCCTCAGCCCCAGATTACAGGTGTCTATTGAGCAGGGGCGGTGAGGTCAGTGCCTGCAGCCCACCGCGAGGTTGGAATTACCTCGCAACTGCCGGTTATCCTCCTGTACTCCGGGGCGGGATTGGGACCAACCAAATAACTCTGGTGAAGAAAACGGACTGAAAACAGCCCAAGCCTGTGATGTCCGATCCCAGAGTGAGGCGGGGTTCTCTGTAGGCGTCTCAGGTTGACGCGTAAAATGTGCAGGAAACACTCCTTCCAAGAAAAAAGAGAGCAGAGACCCAAGGGGATAACTTTTGGAGGCTTTATTCTGGAAAGTGGCGGATGCATTTCTGGCTGTTGTTGTGCCTTCGTCAGCGCCCAAAGCCTCCACAAGAATAACACTCTGCTGTAGGTCCCGCCTCTCTCTTAAGCCCAATGTGATGAGCCTGCACCTCCCACAGGAAAAACTTGAAGCAGCACACCTGTGTAGCGTCCCCTGCGTCCGGGAAAACTACAGGTCCCAGAATCCCTTGTATATATATATATATCAACTGACCAATATTTTACCAGCATGGCCAGTATATGTTTGCCAAGACAAGTTAGAAATAATCAGGAAAATCATCACCATTCAGAATTTTGCCCTTTAAAAGTAACAAATAGAAGATGAGAATACACATAAAAAGATGTTCATTCTACCTAGACAATTTCTAAATGAATTTTAAAGCATCTAGAGGTTGTATTGTAGTGTTAAAAATAGAGGATTTTATACAATCTGGTATCCGAGTATGAACTCCTGGTCCTTCTAGGTTTCTAAGACATGCACAAATGGCTGGTATTGATCTCCGTAAAAAGTGGAAACCTTGGCGGTTATCGTATGCAGAACCATTTTTTTGTGTTAAATAAGGATATATACTTATGAATTGTCTCAAATATTCAAATTTTCAATACAATGCGAGATAGCAAAAAACATGACGACCTTCAAAAAGTTGCAACGTTTGCTGTAGAATTAGGCAAGCCGTGCAAAACAACTTTGTAATTTCACACAGTCCTTCAGAATACCCCTTCAAAGGTTTTGTTTTCTCTTTCGAACAAGCAGTCTGTGCATTTCTACACGACCATGAAAAGCTCTTAGAATTGCTTACGAGAGCAATGTGTGCGCCAGTGCGGCATGAAAGATGACTCTGCGAGCAGATCTGGAATTCCCGGTCACATACGAACCTGTAATATTTATGGATTTATTTTTGCGACTTTCTATAATGCGACCTAGGCCCAGAGGCAGAAGAGTGCTTCACAAGAGAAAAAGAAATACATTATCCATTACAATATTAATAAAACAGTAGATAAGCAGCAACAAAAAAAGAAAGCAGGCGTTTCCTACGAGGGGAAAACAGATCAACACTTAGACTGGATATTTCAGTGAAGGGGGAGGAGAGCAGCTTTATCCAATGTGTCTTTGAAATGTGAGGATTGTAAGTTCCTGTTTGAACGTGGCAGTGTCTTGAGGTTGTGCGATGGGATGGTGGGAAGGTATTCCAGGACCTCATATCCTTGCCAGAGAATGCCTGTTTCATGTGTTCAGCATTTGTTGATCCTTGCTGGGCACTGGAGACGTTCAGCTTTAGGGACAAATAGAAGGGATGTGGTCAAATGTATTATTTCCTGTCAAAAAGAGGACAACACAGTGAGGGGTGATAAATGTGCTGTGCGGGTGAGTTCCCTTCTTCCAGTCTAGTCTGAATAAGCCAAGGGCCTGGAAGACAGTTGTCAGGTCTTGCTCAAGAATGAACTGTGTGATATTCCAGAGAAGTCCAAGCTGGCCTAGGGTGCTTTTGACCATGCCAAGAATTGTTTCAGAAGGTTAAGGATGAAGCCTAGAGATTTGACATTCTTCACAATGGCTGGTTTGCATTTCAGGGTACAGAAGGATTCAAGCAACTCTTGAGCAGGGAGGTTGGATTTCTGGGGTGACATGAATTGAAATTCAATTTTTATGTTGTTGAGATTCTAGTAGTGGTTGCTCTTCCATGTTTGAATCCTATATACAAAGGCAGATGTTGGCTGGGTCATTTGGCACACACACACAAACACAGTATACAATATCTGAATAAATAGTGACAATTTATACATATAAATTGTATCACAGGTGCTTGAAGATGAAGAAGAGCCACCAAATCTTCTTCAATAGGAACAAAGTCCACAAAATGAAAAGAAACCTTCAAGCACTCCAAAGTAATCAATTACAACGTCCTATGTATTCAGTCTTCTTATGTTATTTGTATAAAATGTTCTGCAATTTTCTGTCGCTTTCTCAACACACTAGCCAACAAGTGTTTCGTCTTAAGGGGAAAATACACCAACAGCCTTCATCAGGACTAACAATATGTAGGCATCACACATCAAAGATCTGTGTGTAGGTATGTGTAAAAAGAATTCTAACAATACATAGTCATCAGATATCAAGGATCTGTATATGGATGTGTATATAAGGAGTCATCCACAATTTCCAGAAGATGGGTTCTGTTCTACAATTGGAAGGAATTGAGATGGTGTTGGCCTGGATATGGGGGTATAGTTCTGAGGCAACACCGCTTTCAAACCCCTTTTCAAAGAAGGGAAGTGTTGAAACCAGGTTGTCAGTATCAGCTGTGGATTACTTCAGGATGAGGGAGATGTGGGCAGTTTTACAACTGTCAGGTAGAACACTTTGCATCACTGAAACATTCACCAGTGCGGACAGTATGATATAAGCAGTTTGGCCATTTCTTTGCTCATATACTCAGGCAATGCATTGGAGATGTGATTGGAACGTTTAACCTTAGTAACAGTTTCAAGTAGCTTTGAGTTAGAGACGAAGTCAGAGTGCAATTGATTCTACTGTGCCTTGTGGCTCAGTACATGGTAAGTAGGGTTGTTTGATCTTGATGGAAATGAAAGCTCAATAGAGGTAACTTTCTTTGTAATGAAATGTGCATATTCTTCACCTTTAGTTGTTGGTTTGGTGATTGTACTAGTGTGGGAATGATTGTTAGTCTGTTTAATCATGCTGAATAGAGGTTTTGGATGATGCTTTGAGCTGTGTAGTAGAGATTTAATGTGGCTAAATTTCTCACTGAAGATGTTCAACTTGTATTGTCTTCTGTCAATACTGAGACTACCCAGGTTACATGGGGAGAGATGTTTCAGGAATTTCCTTTCAGCATGGAGATCCTTTGAGAACCAGGGGAGAAAACATTTAAGACTTTTCCTCTTGCTTTTTAGTAAAGCATATTTATTAATCTGGTTTTCCATGCACTTATTGTACTCATCTGCTTTGGTATTGATGTCTTGTTGGGAGCTAGGGGGGAGAAGAGTATCACAAGCCGTGGTAGTGAGGGTGTAGATGCCAATGTTCTTAGGGTCCCTGAACTATGTCTTTCCTCTTTTAAATGGCCCTGAACATTTCTGGTGTGGAAAGAATAAAGTGAAAGGAATTTGCAGGAGGACCAATCCACCAGAATCGTCTGGTCAGTCATCGGATAGATTCCTTTGAGATAATCAGGCCTAGAATGGAGCCTTTTTAGTAAGTGGCTGTCAGGCAGTGCTGTAGAAGGTCACTGTCTCAGAAAAAGGAAGAGAACAGACTAAAAGGTTTATTTTCTTCAACATGTAGGTTGAAATCATAAAGGAAGACCAGGGTCTCGGAGATTATTAGGCGTGACAACATAAATATCATGCATTCCTCAACGAGTATGCTATTTTCACCGGAGTGTGGTAAATGATATTCTTTCTGAGACTTGGGGTATTTGGAATGGATCAAGAGAAAGGCATTGGAAGGAGTGAAAGTGCTCTGTAAGAGGTTGTTTACAATTTAGCATGTTCATGTGAATTACTGCTACTCCACCACTATGCATGACTTCATGGTTGCATTAGAGTATGGAGTTATGTGGGGGTGAAGAAGGTCCAGGACATTGAAGAAACATTGAGCCACATTTCTGTCAGCACCATGATATCCAGGCTAAGTGCACAATTGTGTTTTAAAGGTCCCAGCAGTGTTTAACTGTAGATCAGCAATTATGTAGTAGGCAGCACAGAGAAGAAGGAATGGGTTTGGAGATGCAATGGATGGAGAGTGCATACTGGAGGGGCTGGAGACTCTCAAGTGCAACAGCCAGTCACTCTCATCGATGCAAGTTTGATTAAAAGAACAATCTACTCTCTTCTCCCCTACACTAACATGGATAAAATCATTTACTCCACCTGGAGAACATATTTATGCATAACGGTGTGCATTTTATAAGTTTGTCTCCATAATAAGCGCCAGGATGCCCTTTGGGTGACAGCTGCGCTATACAAGTATGCCTACATACATACATACATACATACATACATAATAGTGACCTACACAGTTAATTTCGGAATTTATATTAGGCAGGCAGTGGCAGCTCCCCCGCTAAGGCGGAGGAGCACTGATCTACTGCTTTCAGCAGTGTAAATAAAGGAAAAATAAAATGATAACTCGTTATCATTTTCTTTTTGCCTGCTGCGTCAGCTGGGCAGGGAGGGGTGGGGCTGCTCTGCTCACAGATGAGCAGAGGGAGGAGTGGTGAGCACTCTGAAAGTGTGCATGAATGTTTGGCTGGCCGTCTCCGGCCGGTCAAATCTTTATGCGCACTTTGTATGTTCTCCACCCAGACTGCATAACAGCTTATGTTGAGAACATGCCCAGGCTCCCAGTCCCTAGTTGAGTGCCAAACCATGGCGCTCAGACCAATCACAACACTGCATTGCAGCATTGTGCTTGACTCAGTGGATCCTGGGTGCTTCCTGGTGCTGGCTGGGAGAGACCCGGCAAAAAGACGGAGGAGAGACGCGGCAACAGAGGTTTTTTTTTTTTTTACCCCCACCCTCTGCCCCGCCACTCCCAATCCGGGTCAGGTCACAACTGTAGGCAGAGATCTTTGGTCCTGAGGAAAACCATTTGACCTAAATGGGCATCTAAAATCGTCCGTAACATGTAGACCTAAAGATTTACGATGATGGAGTAATTATTATCCCTATGCATGATCTCTCTTTTTAACCTCATCTAAGGACCCCACCAATAAGGATAATATTGAGTATTCCTTCTAGGTAATTATATCATTTGCGTGCAAGATTCCTCATACCTAAAATACCAATGATCCCTTCACGATTGAGCCCATCCAGATTCATTGCTGTTCTGGATGGTCGAGCATGCAACACAATGTGGGTAAGAATCCTTTTAAACCTCATGGTGGTTTTTAGTAGGGACTTCGGCATTCTGTAATAATGTATCTGGTTCTTTCTGATGTCTTATGGTTGACAATATTTTTGTAGTATGTACATGTCAAATTTATTAGATGGCAGAGATAGAGAGGAAAAGAGATAAGGAGAAGGGGAGATTAATGGTGCAAGAGGATGTAGGTTAAGGTAAAAGTTCAGATTGGGGGTGAGGTTAAGTGGTCTGATTTCCAGATTTTGTTGTGAGGAGCTAGATAATGGAGAAGATAGACAGTCAAATGGCAGGGATCTGGTAGAAGATCCACATAAGGCAGAGGATGGGAAGAAAATTGAATGGGTACTGGGAATGGAGGAGACCTCCTGGACAAAACAGCACCAGACGTCGCCTTCTTCACACAAACCTGGATGAACCCCACCTCAGCCCCCGACATCGCCATTGCCATCCCGGACGGCTACAAGATCATCCGGAGGGACCGCGTCAACCAGACCGGTGGAGGCATCGCCATCGCCCACAGAAACACCATCCGCATCACGACCAACACCGACAACACCCTCACCGCCGCAGAGCACCTTCACTTCCAGATTCACGTCGACCCCAAGACCACCCTCAGAGGAACACTCATCTACAGACCCCCGGGACCACGCTCACACTTCAGCGAAGCCATCCCAGACTTCATCAGCCCGCTCGCCCTCACCTACCCCGACTACATCCTCCTAGGAGACCTCAACTTCCACCTGGAGAACAACAAGGACAACAACACCACCACCCTTCTAGACAACCTCACCAACCTCGGATTCAAGCAACTGGTCAACACCCCACCCATTACGCCAGACACACGCTCGACCCCGTTTTCTCCTCCAGCAACCACATCGCCTTCAGCCACACCACTGAGCTCCACTGGACCGACCACAGCTGCGTACACCTCAACTTCAGGAAAATAACGACCCACCACCGCCCATGTCTAACCCCCCATAGATGCTGGAGCAAGATCACCACCGACCAACTTACCACCTCCTTGAGCCATAACCCTCCCACCAACACCACGGACCCCAACGAAGGAGCCCGCATCCTCACACAGTGGATCACCGACTGCATCGATGCCCTTGCTCCACTAAAAAACCTTCCTAGCAACCTGGACAGCAGGAAAGCCGCATGGTTCACCAATGATCTCAAAGACTCCGAGAAGTCCTGCCGTGACCTCGAGAAAGCCTGGCGCCACAACCAGTTAACGGAAAACATGACGGCTCTCAAGAACACCACCCGCAAACACCACCAGCTGATCCGCACCGCCAAAAGGTCATCCTTCAGAGAACGACTGGACAACAACACCCATAACAGCAAGGAACTCTTCAACATCGTGAAAGAGCTCTCCAACCCCAATGCCAGCAACAACGACATCACGCCTTCACAAGACCTCTGCAACTCCCCTCGCCCCCTTCTTTCACAGTAAGATCGTCGACATACACAACAGCTTTGGCGCCCAGAACTCGTACCCCGCCGCCAAACCTACGCCCCCCACCACCACCCTGCGCTCCTGGACCCCGCTCAGCACGGAAGACACCACCCACACGATGAACACCATCCACTCGGGCTCCCCAGCCGATCCCTGCCCACACCACATCTTCAACAAAGCCGACTCCATCATCGCACCCAAACTTCGGGACATCATCGACAACTCCTTCGAATCCGCCACCTTCCCAGAGAGCTGGAAGCACGCAGAGATCAGCGCCCTCCTGAAGAAACCCACAGCGGACCCCTCAGACCTCAGGAACTTCCGCCTCATCTCGCTCCTCCCCTTCCCCGCAAAAGTCATCGAGAAAACCGTCAACAAACAGCTGACAGCCTTCCTTGAGACGAACGGCTCCCTCGACCCATCACAGTCCAGATTCCAAGCGAACCACAGCACCGCGACCGCCCTCATCGCAGCCACCGACGACATCAGGACCCTGCTCGACAACAGAGAAACCGCTGCCCTCATACTGCTTGACCTTTCGGCTGCGTTCGACACGGTCTGTCACCGCACCCTGACAACCCGCCTCCGCCACGCCGGGATCCAAGGAAAGTCCCTGGAATGGATCACCTCCTTCCTCTCCGACAGAACCCAAAGAGTGCGTCTCCCACCCTTCCTCGCAGAAGCCTCCAAGATCATACCTCAAGGCTCCTCGCTCAGCCCCACCCTCTTCAATGTCTACATGAGCCCCCTCGCAGCCATCGCAAGCAAGCACAACCTCAACATAATCTCCTATGCAGACGATACCCAACTGATCCTCTCCCTCACCAACGCCTCCGCCAAAGCCAGCTTCCAGGACGGAATGAAAGACATCACGGACTGGATGAAGCTCAGCCGCCTGAAACTGAACTCAGACAAGACGGAAGTCCTCATCCTCGGCCCATCCATCTCTGCCTGGGACGACTCCTTGTGGCCCCCTGCTCTGGGCTCCCCTCCCAAGCCCACGGCCCACGCACGCACGCAACCTGGGCTTCATCCTTGACTCCTCCCTCACGATGACCAGGCAAGTTAACGCCGTTACTTCCTCCTGCTTCAACACCCTCGGCATGCTCCATAAGATCTTCTGCTGGATCCCCACTGCAACCAGGAAGACGGTCACCCAGGCCCTCGTCACCAGCCGTCTGAACTACGGGAACGCCCTCTACGCTGGGACCACTGCCAAACTACAGAAAAGACTCCAGCGCATCCAGAACGCCTCAGCACGACTCGTCCTGGACATCCCCCGACACAGCCTCATCTCCTCCCACCTGAGGGACCTGCACTGGCTCCCCGTCAGCAAGAGGATCACGTTCAGACTCCTCACCCACGCACACAAGGCTCTCCACGACTTGGGCCCGAATACCTCAACAACTGCCTCACGTTCTACACACCAACCCGCCAGCTCCGCTTCGCCAGCCTCGCCCTCGCCACCGTCCCGCGGATCCGCAGGACAACAACCGGAGGAAGATCTTTCACCTACCTGGCGGCCAAGACCTGGAACACCCTCCCCACCCACCTATGACTCACCCAGGACCATCTCTCCTTCAGGAAGCAACTCAAGACCTGGCTTTTTGAGCAGTAGCAGCCACCCCCACACCAGCGCCTTGAGTCCCTAGCAGGTGAGTAGCGCACTTTACAAATGTTATTGATTGATTGATTGAGGAAAGGATGGCACTGGCTGAAGTCTAGGCTGTGACCATACTCAAGGAGACAATAAAGAGATCACCAGGAGGAGGGCAGGCTGTAGTATTATGTCTGGGTGGAGAGAACATATTAGTATGTTGAGCATTTAGGTTGGTCATAGGGGGAGTGGGTGGATGAGTGTCATATGTAAGGTGGTGGAGGTCATGAGGACAGTTGTGGGAGGACTGTTAGTTGAGAAACAGGAGGCTGAATGAGTGCGGTGTTCAAGACCTGTTACAGTGTAAGTACAAGGGGAGTAGGGGATATGGTAGGGGATAGTTTGGTGGTGAGAGCGGGGGAACTGGAAATTAAATGCGGAAGTGCAGAAGGGGAGCTGCGAGACAATAGAGGAATTTCCAGGCTTGGACAGATTTGGAGAAGGGGCATTGAAGATTGACAGTAGAAGGCTTCCAGAGATTGGGTTGAGAGGTTGAAAAAGAGTCATATCAGGCCAGATTTCAATTGTTACAGTAAACCATAGTTTTCCATTGGTGAAAATGGAGGTAGAGAGCCTTTGTTTGTAGGGAATAGAATGTGAAACTTTAAGCTTTTGTCCATAGGGGATTATGGACGATGATAATATTTCAAAGTGCCTGTGTAGAAAGTTTAGGCACTGGCATGTGTTGTGTGGGAAGAGTAGAAGATCAGTTTTGAGGGAGTCATTCTGAGAACAATGGCATTGGTTGACAAAAAGAGCTTCTGGCAATTCTCTAAGTATCTTACGTTTGAAGTTCCTCATTGGATATTTGGAAAGATTTAGTTGAGAGGTGATTTTAAAGGAGTTGATTCCTAATTTAGAGCAGTGTTTAGAGAGAGAGCAGTCATTGAAGTGGGTTATACTGAGGAAAATGTAGATGGAGTGTAGCATTGTTAGGGATTTTGTGCTCTATATCCCTCAAATAGATTATTTGGTAAGCAACTACAAAAACATTGATTAGAGTGATTTTTACTCCCCTAGAGTAAAATGTGAATACTCGTAAGGAGAGTTGATGGGAGAGAATAAATATGAAGTTGTAAGCCTCATTCTCATGCTGTGGGGCTTCTGCGATCATGCAGAAAGGTGGTCAAAGAAAGTCATCCCCAGTATGAAGTTCTACTTCTGTTGCTATGCATGAAAAAGGGCGATTATCGTGGGCATGTTAGTCAATTTCTATTTTCATGAGGATGTTAAGCAGGGAGGGTCATCCATAGTATGAAGAATGAAGGGACTTATCTTTTTGCTGTGTGATTACTGAATCTATTCCCAAGGTGGAGAGTAAGGTTTTCTGCTCCCGTGCTCTCAGAGACCAATGTAGACATTGTGTTATTAATGTCATGCTCGATTGATAATTGGAAGGTTGTAGTTGCACTGGGCATGGAGCTATTTTAAGTGTAGTCATATCAATCTATATATGAAACACGATCACACGTGGTCTACTTAAAAGAGAATCGCAACAATCTAAATGAGTGATTGGGATTCCACATTACGGTGTGATTGTTGGCAGACAGAGGGCATTTCAACTGCCAGTTTAGTTCTTTTCTTTTTGCGAAGGAAAACAAGTGTGGCTGCTGCTGTCAGTACTTTATTGCCCTTAGTTCACTTGAACCCCTCTGTCAGCACTCCACTTTGCTGTGGAGAGGATGAATCATTTATTACAGGTCAAGGAGACTTGTGCCAGGAAACAGAAGTCTACAGGAGCCCATCTGGACTGGATGCTTATGGGTCACCTTACGACAACTCATCCATGGGTTGGCTCACTTCCTCCACATCTCTCCATCCATTGTCACTGCAGATCACTGCCTGCAGTTCACAACTGTCGCAATGGCATGCCATTTTGCTGTTTTTGGCAACGATGTAAACCTCTGGAGCCTCAAAGTCTCGTGTGAGCTGCCTCTCTGATGTTTTGTAGTAGGTGGGCAAAGGTACAATCCACAGAGGTATTCTTCCGGGCTCACTCAGAGGAAAGTATGGTTTATTCCAAGCCTGGGGGAAAATGGGCTTAGCACTATACACTGCAGAGATATACTTCAGTGTAGGGACAAATCTATACCTCAAGGTCCCTCGGTCTGAGGCGCTCATTGAGAAACTGACCTATTGTCAGCCATCTTGCTCACCTGACCTGTAGTCATGCTGAATAGACAGAAATATTCTTGTGAGTAAAAAAAAAAGCAGAGGACTTACCGTTCCAGGAGGCGCATTTTCACACACTCTGGGCTCATATGGCTCAGCAAATTCAGGAGCATTGTCATTTTCATCAAGAACCTTGATAGAGACATGTGTAAGAGATTCTTTACCCGGTATGGGATCTGAAATAATACAAGTAGCGGTAATGAATTTCCATCCTGTGATTTGAGTTTTTATTTTATTTTATTATTTTCCTGGTTTTATTTTTGGTTTTGGAGTGGTATACCAATAAACAAGAGACTAAAAATTATGCATGAAAATGATACTAATGGTTGAGAACTGGCGACCCTTCATTTTATATTTTACACTCTTTATGACATCTAATATGTTCATATATAATACAGTTCATGTTTGCTCCTAGTTTTCAAGTGCTTTAATATTCAAGTTGTTTGGTGTAAGTACTACTGGGTAATTCTTATTCTCAGAGCATGCAAACTAAATTACACCGTTGAGTGCCAACTGATTTTGTTTTGTCTTGAAGTTAAGGGGCTGGTTAAGGTTTTTTATCAGGGTTCAGGATTGGATGTCTTTTCTTTCGGTTAACCAAGTAATTTTAAAGCACTTCTGATTCTCCAATTGGAGTGTAGAAAAGCAACCAAGACCCACTCCACAAGATGGTGGTGGATTGAAACTCAGAATGATACAGCAGTCATACACAAGAAAATCAAATCATTATCTAATCAGCTTGTTAGCATATGAAAAGAATAGGTTGTTATTTGCAGTGGGGAAAGTTGTCAACTAAGACCATGCAAATGATACCAGAAACTGCTAGGCTCTTATGGGCTGAAATATGACCTCAAATAGAATGTGAACACTTGCGTAATCAAGTGCTAGAATACCTGTCACACAAGGGGGGCTTTGACAATGCTGCTAACATAGTTTAAACCTGGTGCATGGATTTCATTCTGATTGCAGAATCACAATCAGAAATAAGTAGAACCACTATGGACATCTCCACGGAGTTGCCTTAACCCCAACAAAGCAACCTCCATGTTTTACAACCTTTGCTTATGCATATGAAGCCACTGACACCAACCTTTGGTCTCTCCCTGGCCTGGTGAAGAGGCGGGGTTCAATTACACTTAAGAAGGAGGCAACTTTTATGCACAATCTCAGTCTAGTTGAGTCATGTGCTCTGCTGGTGAAGCCGAAAAACACAATGTGACCCCTCTCTGATGGCTTTGAAGATGTTGAGGCCACTGGGTAAGAAAACACGGTCAGCGAGAAAAAGGCAAGTGGACACAGCTTTGTGCACCACACATGGGGCATATTTACAAGCCCCTATCGCCACAGGAACATCACTTTTAAGGACCTTCCTGTGGCGATGGGGGCTTCACCTTATTTACAAGGCGGTGTTAAGCCACTTAACATGCTTAATGCCACCTTGTAAATAAGGCACCGTTTCATGCCATACTTAGCGTGAAAAGGGTGGACAATGGGTGTTGCGTGGGCGTTCCGTGTATTGATTTTGACACTGTCCCCTATTTACAAGGTTGGCGTAAATAAGAGGCAGCACCAAAATTAAAACCAGGTCTTAGCATAGCAAAAAAAGGAGCAATGCTTTTTTTCTTCTTGTTTTTGCTGTTTCTCTGTGTTCTGCATTGTGAAGCCCACATAGAAACAGCAAAACGCCATGCAAGGTTGTTTAAGTGCAGGGGGCTGTCCCTTCCTGCACATAAACAATCATTAAAAAAATGAAGATTTGCAACTTCTATGTGGGCTGCACAATGCAGCACACAGCGAAGTTTCAAATCGCCATTTGTGATTGTTTATGTGCAGGAATGGACACTTTCCGGCACATAAACAATCATTCCCTCAACGCAGGCGCCCTTGCACTATGGTGCAAGGGTGCCTGCATTGGCACTAGGCAGCTTAATTTAGCAAAAGCCTAAGGGAAAACCCAGGGATGTGTCATATCTTTGCATATACGGCTCATTACTCCATTTTTTAAATGGTGGAGCATGGCGTTAGCATTTGTGCCGAATGCCTCACTCTGCCATTCCATTGTAAATCTACCCCATGGTCTTTCAGCCCTAAAGACTCACTCATTCATCTTGCTGTCCGTATTCCATGTAATCTGTGACTTTTCATTTGCAGACAGACTTTAGGGTGGAAGACAGGAATTCGTTACTTCAACAGACTTTTGAAAATTCTAAAACTGATTTATTTTTTTGCTATGCTTAGAATGCACCTTTTGCAACTGATTTTTTGCAGTACATACTCATTTTCCTCTCTGATTGTTTGCTGGAGATCTACTGAATCCAAGGACTCAGAAGTGGTTCCACCGATCCAGGTTAAAAAGCTCCTGCATTTGTGCTTACTGAAGCAGCAGGCACCTTTGGTGTTTTTGCGGTACCTGTGATTGCCAACTCTCCTATGCTGAGAGACATGATTCTGGTGACTTCGGCCTGGTTTTATGAACACACTGGTAGTTGCTTGTGCAATTTCTTTACAGACTTCAGTCGACTAAAGCTGTCTCACAGAAACCTGCGGTTTCCTTTCTGTAAATGACTGCTCCTCCCTCTGTGCTGAACTTCCCCCTGATTTGGCATCTTTTTAGGTCTTGCCTAAACTCCGCTTTAGCTATCTGTTGACAACTGAAATATTGCATCCAATATGAACTTAGGGCCAGATGTCTAACGGAGCACTGCGTGCCCTCAAGAAATGAAAAGAAATCTTTAAAACATTTTTCTTTTAAACACATCCCATTTTCCTTTAAAGTAAAGCAGGCTGCATTTGAAAAAAAATGTTGCTTTATTTAAAAAGCAAACACAGACCTGGTGGTCTGCTGCCCACAGTAGGCCACCATCCCTGTGTTTTTGCCCATTCCAAATGGATCGCAAATTGCAACCTGCCTCATGAATATTGATGAAGCAGGTAATTCGCAACCCCATTGAGAATCGCTAAATATGTCTGAGACAGATTAGTACATTCTGTTTTGCGAGTCGCAAAAAATCGCGATTTGCGGCTCCCAAATGAGGATACCCATTGTTCATGAAGTGATGGTATTCTTGTCTATCTCATTTCCCTGTAGCTGATTTAATGGCTTTTCTCCCTATTATTTCAGATTGACTAAGTTTGTGATTGGATGAGTTGTACCCTTCCGCTATTGATGTCAGAACTTAGCACTGCAATGCATGAGGGATTCTTGTCTTTCTCTCTTTCCTCTCCTCCCTCCCTTCCCATCCTTGCTCGCTTTATTAAAGATTTAGCCCCCACTGTGCTTTCTTGCTCACTGGTGCTTCGGTCAGTGTGCATGCTATATTGGAGGGCCCCCCATTCATTGTTTGTACACTTTTCCAAGAGGGCTGCCTGACATGCAAATGTTTTTTTTTAAATTCCATTATAGGTTGAGAGCATGTGGGCAAATCTATCATGGCATGACTTTTCATAAACCAAAAGAAAGACCATCCAAGTGTGGCTACAGTGTATCTGTGCACATGCACAATGACCATCTTGGAATGTTTTCTCGTCTGTTTCAATGACAATCATTCAAAGCTAGGCACTGTGCATGATTTGCATTTTTGAATGATTTTTCATAAGGCACAAGAAAAACATTTCTTAGGTGGGAAATGCTCATGCATGCACAAGCACGCCAACTATTAAGGAATTAATTTTCTTTTTCTGTACGAAAAATTATTTCATGATGCCACCGCGTCTGCATGTACTATTACTTTAGAAGATAACAGGCAAAGCTAATAAGTGTCGCCTGCTAAACATATTGGCTTTGCCAAAGCTGGTTTCTCTTAGAGTCTCTAATGTACTTATGACGAGCTCCATCACACTCCCTTTTGTTTGCACCTAGGAAAGACTCCTCAGTTACATACGCCAGATTTCTGTCCCAGGTTCTGCCTCAGCTTCTGCTTTTTACTTCTTTTGGTGCTTACTTGACTACATCTGAGGTAATTACAAAACAATATCATAAGAGATACAAGCTTTAAAGCAATATCTGGTTGTTATTTTCTGATATTGAGTCTTCTGTAACCCCATCCAGGCCCCCTAGACTTCCCACTGGCTCCTCTAGCTGTAGCCAATGCATTCACATTCATGTGATCTCAGTTGCTTGGTTTGAACTTAGTGCCACTCACTACCTACAAAGCCTGGAGCTAAGATCTGAAAACCCACCAGTTCTCCCCGATCTCTTCCACCTAACTCTTGCTCACTGACTTTCAAAAAGTTCCTCAGCCCTTTTTCTCACAAGTCACAACTCCTACCAATGTCTTATTAATGAGGGTAAAATCCTCACACTAATTATTCAAAGGTCTGTTATAATTTGTTCCATCCAAGTAGAGGCCGATTTCAGCCTGTCCCCACCTGATAACCACAGATATGCACCTTCAACCTAGAAAGCTCTCTGGAGCTCACAAGAAGCTGATTTTCTCTGAGTTCTATATCTGAGGTCTCTTTTTACTGTACTGTTCTGGAAACTGGAGGCATGGCTCTTAACTCTATTACCTGTGCGTATATCAACCAAGTACCCTGGGTGTACATGCAGTTAGTGCAGAGATCCTAGATAATGTGATCTCCTGACAATTTGTCATGTTGTCACCCCAGCCGCACATGGATGGCCTCTTGGTTTTGTGTCTGATCTACCTTTTCATGATTTGTCATTGACGAAAGAAGACGGCCCTGTCTTCAGATCACCTTCACAAAGTATTCACCTTATTCCACAGTTTAGAATTTAATAGGGAAATTAGGCAACTGAGGCACAGGGGAGAAACAGAGGGTAAAAGAGAACTGGGTGTTGGATACCTAAAAAGAAAAATAACAAATGAGAGGGCAAAAAAAGAGAAAGTAAGAAAGACAGAATGGGTAAAGGTGGAAAGTCACATGGATCCTGGAAGGAATCAGGGGTGTCCCAATGGGGAGAGCAGCCAGGGTCTTCAGTCCCAGACACCACACTCTAGAAGGCCCCAGTCTGTCACTTCTAAGTGTATTTATATATCATAGAAGCAAATGTCAGCCATCACCAGATGGTTCATAAGGTGAAGTGGCTTCAAAATGTGTATCTGGACACATTATTTTGACCGATAGGCTAATGCTATTTGATGACCAGGGCTTACTGGATGTTAGTGACCTGGCTCCCAAAAAAGCGTTTAAAAAGCCTAGAAGGAGGGTAGATTGCCTTGCATGGAACTACTTACTGTTATGCGCATCAACTTCTTGGGCGGCGATGGTTATGTTTCTCCAAGCACTGGTTTCTCTGTCGAAGGGCTTTCTACTGACAATGTTTCCAGAAGGTTGAACTATGATATGGCCATCATCACGGCTTCTAAGGATGTGTCTGCAAGGTTTTCAAAGATTACAGAAAACAAAATTCAATACGTAATGCTTTGCACAGTGTTTGTGGCACACTTTCATTTCTAACAACCATGTTATTTGCAAAGCCTTTTAAACCATGGAACCACTTTTTAAAATATTGGTAAATGTAATAATGGCTAACTGTATCGCACAAAAGACAAACTAAATGATCTCTCGGTGCCTAAAAGATAGGCAGTATTAACCACAACAACTAATCAAATGGCATCTGATTGAAGAAAGGTGAAGTCCTCTTTCTTGAAAACATAAATTATGAACATGCTGTCTAAGCCAGATTTAATAAGTTGGTGCTTTCTGTGTTATCCCTTTTATCATTAAAGAGAATATCGAACCCTGGGGGGAACCTGCTGTATCTCTGATGATACTTGGGTTTATCCTGTGGTGCTTTAATCATCATCAGTCAATTTGAGTCCCCATGAGAAGTAGTTTCATCCTATTTGGAATTTTGTCAATTGCATGCAAACATTTTTTTATCCAGACACTCTTAGACCCATAAATTAAATAAATGAGCATAACATTACTGTAACATTTAATTCCAGTAAAAAGTCCCTCATAAAACTTATACCGAAACAATTACACCTAATATATTCACACATTTACAAAAGTAAAAAGTGCATGTGCCTCTTCAACAATCATTTCATAGAAATATTTGTGACATAAAATGGTCTTATCAAAAAGATTTTGCAACTGTTTGAATGAAAGAATTTGGTATAAATCAATTATCCTGTAAAGTGCAAAAAAATACACCTCATGGAAGCAATTTGACAGCTAGTTTTATATATTTTCTCTCCTCCTCCAAAAATATAAACATTCCTAGTTACTACTGCAGTAAAGACCAGAGAAGGTCAACCGAGCATTACTGTTTCTTCAGCATGCCGGCGGAACCTGGGAAGCACTTGGTGCTCCTGGATCTTGGATGCTCATTAATTGGTGATCTACTTTGAAACTAAGCACATCTACAGTAGAGGAAGCACCCATTTGGCTCCTTCATGACACCCAACGCGGGTTTGATGTTCTTTATCTGCTTAGTAAGGTCCTGACTTAAATGAGAGAGGAGAGGATGCAATTTATTTTTTCTTTGAAAATCCTCCATAGCAGGCTGTGCCCTATTGTGTTTATAGTCCTTATGAAGACCCCCCATGGTGATTTTGTCTAACCACACTCATTGTCTGGGGGCCAAACTGTCGACTCAATATGAACAGGCGTACCATGCCCAAATAGACATGTACATGACAGGATGAAAATCTTAAGTCTTTTTAGGGTTATCTAGTGCATCTGGATGCTAAAGCACATTTCTGTATATATGTTAATTGTGTTTAATGTTTTGATTGTCTACTGAGTTAGCACCTGTGTTATTTATGAGGCACATATGTATGTCATAGACATTGTTCACAGTCTGCATTTAGTCTTGTCCTTTAGTATTTGTGGATGTATCATCACATACGATATATGACTTTCTAATAAAATGCTGATTCATTTTCAAGCAAATATTGTGGTTGTCATTTGTCATGTTTAGTACTATTTATGGCCGTAGTTTGCTTCTGTGTATCATTGATTGATAGTCCTAAAATCTTTGTGGACCGATTACTCACAGAAAGCAATTATTATTTTCATGGCAGAACCTCTGTCGTTATACTGCTGTAATTGCCCAGATTCTGCATGATACTGGGAGACCCCATTATTATTGATGAGAAGCAATAGCAGGTAGATCTGCCATCTTGGAGGTTCCAGGAGGAAGAAGAGTTTGCTGGGAACAACTAGGAAGGTCAGGTCTGCTCCATTGCTGAGGGATTTGTGAGTTAGACTCATAGTCTCTGGGCGTTAAAAGCACCACGGTGGCTCCAGTGAAATGTACCTCATGCTGTTGGCTGGAGTGCTTTGCGCGTCACTCCAGCAGCCATTTCTCTTTAATGTATAGAGATGGCCAAGACGGAAATACCAACATCCACTGGTGATCATGAGTTGTTGCCTTTTGGGATTCATAACATATTGGATTGGACTAAATGGATTGAAATTGACTGGACTGTGTTGATTTGTATCGTGCCATGTCAACCAACTTTGCAAGATGGCAATAAGTACAGGACGATACACATAACTGATCCAACAAACTAAATGAAATACGCTTGCAGTGTACATCGATTAAGTTACACATTGTGAATGACATTTTAAATGAAGGGTTCATAGGTTTAAAATTTGGGTTTTCCACATTTGGGGTACAACTTGTTAGTCTACATTTATTACACTTGAAATAATGCTAGAAACAAGGTAACATTGTGTTGGAATCCTTTTGTCTTATCTTACTCGCGATACAAGTTGTGAATAAGTCAAAGTCTCCCGGTTATAGAATGGACATATATGATGTGATCTGTCTTGAAGTTATCAGAGTAACATCCAATAGATTTCCTAGGCCTCAAAAGAGAAGTACAGACTTTTCAGATCAAAGGAAATTTGACATGCATTTTTTTACCCTTCCTAGACTTATTATCTTATGGATAGTATTCGAGTCAGAAAAATCTGTCGGAGAGCTCTGATTTACAGTGATTGTATATTGCTCCACCTCAACCCCCAACATTAGTATGCACACACGTATTGGTATTTTACTATACACTTTTATTTATTACATACTGTTCTTCATCAAATCATATGAACAAGAACGACCACAATAATTATAATCAACTTAGTGGACAAAATAGTAGAAGGGTGAATGCCTAAATACATCCCAATCATATTCCCTTACCTGTCCCTACTCAATTATTCATAACTCTTCCTAAGTTACTAATAGCTCATATACAAATACCCTATTTTGTTTCAATGTGCTGTGCCATGAAATGAATGAAATGAAATGAAAATGAAATGAAATGAAAATAAATTTATATCGCGCTGACTAAGTCCAATGGGCATCAAGGCGCCTAACCCAAAATTATTTACATGTCCCGAGAGCTGATTACTGGTACGCTTTCTTGAAACACCATGTTTTGAGGGCCTTTTTAAAGAGGGGCAGTGAGGATAAGGACTTAAGTTCCAATGGAAGTGCATTCCAAAGACGCGGGGCAACTGTAGAGAAGGCTCTTCCTCCCCATCTGGTCTTCTTAGTCCGAGGGATCACCAAAAGATTCTGTTGTGATGAGCGCAAACATCTGCTGGGGACATAGCCAGAGAGAAGTGATCCCAGCCCATCAGATGTTCCAGCTTTCAGGGCCCTATGCACTAGACAAATGATTTTAAAGGAGATACGATGCTCTATAGGAAGCCAGTGGAGGCTCTTTCTGGCTAGTGTCGCAGAGGAGGAGCAGGGAATGTCCCTATCTTTAAGCCACTAGGCCTGAAGTCAGGACTTGTCTGTCAGCATCCATCTAGCAACAAGTTCATCTTTCATACCCGACCTCAAACACATATCTTTTTCATATATGACGATCTGTTGAGCAAGGAGGAGCTCGCTCTTCCCGGCTACTGTATTTGCCAAAAAGCACAGTTAAACAATACCCTCATTCTCGTTTCGGAAGCTCTTTTTTTAGATTGTTCTGACTTCTTTGATATGGAACTGTACAAGGTCATACGCCCATAAATTATTCCTAGCTATTGTGTACTGCTAAATGTTGCAGAGTGGAATAATCCCTCTCAGGGCCTATTTTCTTGAGCAAAAGTGTATTTTTAGGCCTTTTATGCATTTGCCGACTCCATGCACAATGCTGGATCATTTTGATATACAGCAAAGCATGTGGTGTGTAACAATAACAAAAAACAAAACCCCATTTTACATTCTGTTTTGTGTGAGGTTTTCCACACCATTTTACTCCCATCTTGTACGCAAATGAACCTTTCACATCAAAGCACCAATAATCAATTATCTAAATGTATGAAAAATACATGTGTAAATATGTTCTATCACTTGTGGACTAGGGTCAACTCTTCATGCTTGAGGAAGTAAAGCCCAATATCTTAGATCTCTCATTTCTTTTTGGCATCATTATTCGGTGAATCATGTCTTTTAAGTCTTCTCTTGCACTCATACTGCCAATGCAGAAAGACGTTGTATGTAACATTATCAAAAGATATAAATATTCTTGCCACACCTACTGTTCTGGTTGCATGAGGGTCGTATCAATCTATTTGTAACTGGTAGTAGATGTGCTGTTTATTAATATGTATAATATTTTATGAATTATCATTGCAGATCCCAGGTCTCAGGTGGGCTGATTGGTTAGAATGGGAATTATTTTCTCAGCTAGTCAGACATGTAAGGAGGTTTTCTGGTTGGCAATCCGCATAAGAGAGAAATTTCAGTGCAAGAAACATTGACTAAAACAATTCTTGAACGAGCTATGGTATTTTATTCTGATTTGTGATAGAGATACATATTTATTACTTTACCCCATGTTGCAATGGCCCTCGAAGATTTTTGCTACTGATAAAACTGCTCCCAATTAGTCAATAGAGTCCAAAGAAACTTTAGCCATCTTCAAAATATTTAGGGCAGTGAAGATTTCAGACATATTATATTTCTTAAGACATATGTAGCAATATTTCTGGAGGGTCCATTTAAAGTTTGGCAGAGAGGATATAGAAAATGCAGTGACCTCTCCTGCCCACCAAACGCTTGGTCAGTAGGACATTACACCTCATGCTCTATTTAGAGTGGAAAGTGTAATGTCTGTCTTTTCTGTTTGTCATCACCAGTTAAATAGTGGCAGTAGTATAAAGAAAAAAATAATATTGATCCCTCTACTCCCTGGAAGCGACCTCCACAGGTGTGGAGTCATTAGAGAGGTCAATAGTTTTTATTTTTCAAAATTAAACTCCTGCTTTGTGAGTTTGTTTCTAAAAAAACAAACAAAAAAGTTGCATGATTGACAATCTGAACAACAAGGGTTTATCCACCCTTTTGTTTTGTAGGAAGATCCTTTCAATGTACAGATATGACAGCTGGGATTGATGGCGGAGGCATTGTCCTCTGCCACCTTGATGGCTGGAGTATCAGCCATCAAACTCACAATTCAGTCCTAAATTCCATTTGTAGATAACCCCTCCAGTTAGTTCCACAAGTATACTACAATACTGCACGTAATGCTAATTTCTACACTTCAGCGAATTATTATCTATAGGATAAAATTAGGTAAATATACTTTGATGATCAGAACTGAGCTCAGTTTTCATTACTGCACCAACAGAAATTCCTGCAACATACCATTATATGTTAATTTCAATCATATTTTTGTGAAACAAGAAACTCGAGACCTCAAAACTGTCTTATTTAATATAACCACATTTGATAGTGTTTGCTTTCCCTATATAAGGTACTAGTCCATTTTTGGATCCAACATTTATCGAACTACTTGTTGGATAGTTTTCACTGTGTGGTGCTTTTCCCTTACTCTAGAGTTCTATGGCTGAAAACAAAAAAACAGTGTGAGGAAGGGGAAGGTAGAATTCCGCAATTGAAAGCAAGCCACAGTCTAATATTCTTGGGTAACAAAACTTGAATTCCTACAGGTGTTTCTCCATACTTATTCACATTGAGACTCTTTGGATGATCTGACGTGCAGTGGCTGAGCACAGGATCCCGTTTGGCTCAAAATAAAGTACTATTTTTGAAGATATCAAGGTTATTTTTCCAGTAGCTCTTGTATTTGCTTCAAAGGACTTTGAATTTGATCCTTGAATCCCCCAGGAGCCAGTCGGGTGCTTCAAAAGCTTGTTTTATGGGGCTTCTTTTCCACTGGTTCAGGCATAATTATCATCCTGGTTTTAGAGTTTTGTACCCTAATAATGAGGTTCTTCATGATGCCAATGTAGACAATGTTGCATTAACCCAGACTTACTATTACCAGCTGTTTCTTCATTGCAACCTGATAGTCTTTTTAGATAAATAAAAGAATGTTGATGACAATTGAAAGATGCAAGTGAATGTCCTTGACCATCATACTGACTTGAGAAATAAAAGAGCTCAGAATTGAAAATATGTCCCAAATTCCTTGGTTAATGAGATTAAGCCATGGTTATGGATGCAATTGAATGGCAACAGGGCATCATCAGCTCCTCTTATGGCTGAGATTTCAGGCTGAATTCCTTTCATGCACAGGAAACTCTTTTCCCAAGTGATGGTGTGGTCCAAGCGTGTGGCGATGTTAGTATCTTTCCCAGCTGGAACTCGATGTGGGGTGTCAGTGTTTTATGGAAAGTTTGCCTGATTCTGCCCGAGGGACTGAGCCAGAGGGGTGCATTTCAATAGCACTATGGAAAGATGTTTGAAATGGTCAAAGTCATAGTTTTGGCTTTATTTATTGAGGAAAGATCAAATCCATTCCAGGGCACCCGATAGTCCACCCCATATCTCGGCAATCTTCTCAACAATATACAGTATTATGGTCCATGGTGTTGTTAGAAGCTAAAGGATCAAGGATTATGAGTGCTGATCTCTTGTTTTCATTGACGAAAAACAGGTTCAGGTGTTGCTTTAGTGAATAAAGAGTAGGGGACAGTATTTTCTTGTTTAAGCAATGGACTAAGACCCTGCTCTTTAATTTGACTACACCTGCGTCACCACTTCCTAACCAAAACCCTGCAACTGTTTGTGTCTGTGAAAGCTTAATGCCTAAAGGAAGAAAAAATCATCATACAACTTTGATGTTTCGACAGAAGTAATGAATATCTGCCAATTTACAGATATTGTTTGTGTTCCCAGTGCTGTGCAACATGTCAACTCTCAATGAAACCCAAATGCCAACAATAAGTTGCATATGGAAACTCTTAAGATATAAAACATATTACATTAGCACTGATTTTATTTTCCAATAGTGAGTGCCATCCTACCTCTATTTACTCATCTTATCATGCACTACAACTTCGTCAGCTTAACACTCCTTTCTTTTCAGGTTTTGCCTACAGAGAGCTTTTCTTATTTTTGTGGGAGACCTACTGGCTTCAATAGAATACCCATAGGGAGCTTGGTTCAGCCAGCTGCTCATGAGTCAATAGCTTTCATGTCTATCTCTGCTCCCTGCTTCTCAGTAGATGGCTTGCCTCCCTAATCTTGACTTAAGCCCACACAGAGGAGCATTGTTGTTGCACCATGATTTAATTGGCTAAGAAGCTGTATCTTTGGGATCTTGCATTGTAATGCATGCAGGCTATTTTCTATCCCTCTCTTTCATTGTTCTGATACTCTCCTATATATAGCTGTTTGCCATCCTTCAACCTCCTGTTTTTTTAAACTCTATCCCTCATTCCCTGGCTCTGCATGCCCTTCCATCAAAGGCCAATCATCTTTTAGTGGATTTTAAAACGTTCCAAGATGGCCACCCATGTGTGTGCATGTGCAGTGGCCACATTACCACAGGTTTCCCCACAAAAAAGGGAAAAACCAAAACGATCCAAGCTTTGGCAAAGTAACTAGGTCTATTCCTAGTGTCACAGGCAAAATCTATTGGCTTTGCCAATGCTTGTTTTACTTTAACATTCCATTTCGCTTTTGTCAGCCCTGACATCTTTCCTCTAATGGTTCCCTCTTTCTTTTGGAGTGTTCATTACGAGAGAAACGATTTTGCATGAATCCTGTCAAATTACTGCAATTCATGTCCTATTTTGAAAATATAGCATTAGAAACTTTTTTGGGGAGCTTTTTAGTATTTATACTTTTGGTAAGATGGGCATGTGAAACCCCCCAAAAAGAATACATAATAATCTACGTTACATTATGGTGCTTTAGTTTTAGGGCATCGTGTACCACATGGTGAACACATGAATATATTGCTAAAGATTCAAAAGTACCCTAGAACTGAATAAAATTCCCAAAAAGGAGAAGAATCCCCGAAAGAGCAGGGTTTGCATCTATTTTCAGATGCCATATTGCTATCAGTTTTCCAAAAGGGATGCTAGCACATATACTTCACTACATCCAAAACATAAATACTAAATAAATAATAAATTAATAAATATTTGCATTTGGGCATATATATCTATACTACTATTATAAAGAGAGAACTGTGTCCTTTGACCCAGGTAAACTCGAAAAGTACACCACCAATCCAAACACCCAAGACATCTTTGAAAACCTCAGGGCAAGCAGAAGGACATAGGCTATTAAAAATAAAAAATATACGTTGTTTAAAAATTTTTGAAATAAAAATAAAGTAGTCCCTTGCAAGTAGCGCCGGACGTGACGTCTGCTTGATGACATAATTTGCGCTCCCTGGCAACACTTCCTGAAATGACGGCGAATCGTGCTGCCCGGGGTGTCCGAGGCTGTGCAGCTCTGCGGATCGTGCCCACGTGCGTGCGGAGATCATTTGCGCTCCCTGGCAACACTTCCTGAAATGGCGGCGAAACGTGCTGCCCTGGGGGTCCGAGGCTGTGCATCTCTGCGGATCGTGCCCATTGATGGAAGATCGCGACCTGCTGGGAGGACTGCCGCGGCCCTGCTTGCTGCTGGGCGAAGTGGCGGCCTGTGCGGGCGGGGCGCCTGGAGCAGGACCAAACAAACCCTTAGAGCGCGGACGGGGGTGAGTCCTGGAGTGACTGGCGCTGCTTCATGCGCGGGAGCGGGAGGTAGCAAACGGTGAATTATAGGAGGAAAAGCGCCTGGAGCGGGACCGGCGGCTGAGGTAAGGCCCAGGCTCTCTGGGACACGGGCGGGAGGGGGTCGGGGCGGGAGGGTGATGGGGACGGGAGGTTGGCCCTGAACAACGGCGGCTGAGGTAAGGCTCAGGCTCCGGGACATGGACAATGCTGTGGCGGGCGGGGTCCGGGGCGGGAGTGCGTGCAAGCCTGAAATGCTGCCCCCAGCCCCCTTCTGCCCCAGGCAACGCTGGGGCTGGCTGCTAGTATATATATATTGGTAAAGAACACCTAAAACTATGAAATTCAAAAAGGTTCTCATATGTACTTTAAATCTCAAATCTCAACCAGTGATTTAAAGGTTTTACTCACTTGATATTTCTGTTTGCTGCATCAGGATCTTTCGCAGAAACGTAGCCAATAATTGTGCTTGGCATATTTTCTTTGACTTCAAAATGGTACGATGGTTGACTAAAAACAGGCGGTTCATCCACATCCAGGACATCGATGATTATCTCTGTGGAGCTCTTCATCTTTGGACCTCCTCCGCGATGGATTGTTGGATCAGTTGCTTCAACATTGAATCTGTACTGCTGTATTTTCTCAAAGTCTAAAGGCTGAAAAAGATGTAAATTTTGATGTTGCATTTTTCAGTTTTAGGATAAAGAAAATGGAATTAAATTAGATGAAAGTGTGACTCTAATGGTTTTGATCTGGTGGGTACAATAACATCTTGGCACTAGGTAAGATGTTTAGGGAAATTATATAAACAAGGGGTTGGGGAATGGGGCCAGATGAATGGCATGCAAAAGAGATTTTACAACTCTTTCCAATGAAACTTGATCTTTGGGTGAAGACAGGCAATCAAAACAGGTTGTAGGAAATGTATTATACTTGACATACAAACTGAATAATTACAAATGAGTGATGCACTACTTAATTTAGAATTAAGGAGATACATTATTTATATAGCCCTGAATTATTGTAAATCGGTGGTTCTTAACTTTTTGATATCTGTGGATCTCCACTGAATCATTACTGGAAGTCAGGAACCACTGCTAAAGCAGTTTCTGGGATTCAAACCACAAAATATTGTACAAAAAATACTGAAAACATTGTACATCAAATACATACACAAATTATTCAATATTGTATTTAATTCACAACCAAAGAATAAGGCAAAAACTAAATTTGAAGTTTACTGGAAAAGTTGAAGGTTTTCAAAATGTTATTTTATTTCCAAAATACAAAGCAATATTCTAGACTCCAGCAGATCACTTTGTATTTTTTCTTCCTACTCCATTCTTTTTTATTGGTGCATTCCGGTGCTGCATCAATTGAGGCCACACATTCTTCATACTAGATTCTGTTTTCTCCTTCAAATAAAGATGAGGGCTCCAACTTAATGTTTAGCCTCCAATTTCAAATTCTTTCATGTTTACAGAGTATTTGAAAACGTTCAGTTTTCAATTTTGCATTTCTATCTGTATGCACATTATTAATCTGCTAATGTCATTAAATGTTATAAACAGTCAAGGACCCCTTGAGTAAGCTTTGCAGACCCCAGGATTCCGCAGCCCACAAGTTAAGAACCACTGGTCTAAATCCTATCCTTTAAATGACTATCTGTGATGTTTCTCTTTTGTCAGTGAAAAAGTAAGCAAAGGTTTCCAAATGTTCAACAGTACTTGAAACCAATGGAAATTATGTTAGATTAACCTCCTCCCAATCACAAGTGAAAGTTGAGTATCTACATGGGGGCTCTTGAAGTAACAATAAAAAGATTTTTCCTTTCGAACCGGCCTATCACAGCAACTCTGAGAAGTAGATGCGAAAGAAGGCCTAGCATAGGAAAAATGAAGTGAATTTTCTACGTTTCAGCGAAGGATGACTGTCACTGCACCAATAAACAAAAGGTAAAATGTAAGCAGTCCGACTAATTTGAGATTACAATAAAATTGAATAGAAGGCATAATGAGAGCTGAGCTATAACCAAAACCAGGGATGGAAGGATACTTGTTTGCAGGCCAATTGCAATGGCAATAAATACATTGTGTCCGCAGTTTCCCAAAAATGAACACAAAATATGTGTGAGAAATCTACTGCCTTATTGATGAAAAGGAAGTAGGCGGGAGCAAGCTCTTCACATTGATTACAAATGGCAGGTTATGCCTCATCAGGCCTTCCCCAGCATCCCTGACCAGAAGGTTAAGTGACGGATAGGGTACACCTGCACAGAGCTGGTGGAGCACAAATTTAGTGCTTTATGAGCTTGTGCCTCATTTATACGCAGTATACGATAACCATAGTTATCGTGTGCACTGTATTATAAAACAGTAAGTGGCTACATTTACTATTAACAAGAGACACACATATATTCAAAATGTAATCAATATATCAACTCCTGCTATCCTTACCTGTTTGATAGCCCTCTTTGATGCCAAGGTTGCCCAACTTGCAACCATGCCTGAGTAACATGTATTTAACGTGATATAATTAATTGAAAGTGTCTTGATTTTCTCTTCTCTGCAGGTGTCTGCAGGTGTCTATTCCAGCTCGTTAGCTGGAATAGGCTTATTGTAATAGACTGATAGGTAGCTGGAGTCTAATGAGAAGTTGTCTTTGGACATGAAGACTGAGACAGTGGGAGGGATCCTCCTGTACGAGACAGAATGTACCAATTTTACATTCAAGGTCTTCCAGATAGTTGCTCTTTTACTTAGTATTGGGAAACTGGAGAGTTTACCGGCTCCCCTAGAATGAGTTTTCCTGATTGATCTGTTTGCTTGGAACTGTTATCAAGAGGCTACTAGAAGTTTCGTTCATGCTTAAATTATGGCCTGGCAGTTCGGGCTGGACTGCTCCCATGAGGAACAGGGTCAAGACTGATTTGAATATTGCTGGGACCAAAAAGGGATGGCATAGTGAGCAAAAAAACTATGGATTCAACCCAGATCTCTTGACTGGGGCTGAGTGGTTGAAAAGTTTCAACACTCCGTCCATCATCTTGTTGAAACAACATCCTCTCTGTCATTTCTGTGGAGTCGCATTGGATTCACAGTATTTGAAAATCTTTGCTGATGTTAGCTTCTTTCTTACTCTTCAAGTCAACAATCAAAGGTCCATATGACCAGTGGGGAATCTCTATGACAACATTGCTAAAAGATTGAGATTCAAGGATCCCCACTCCATCAGAGCTCTCACAGAAACAATGAAGACAATTACAGCAGGATCAAGGATATTTGGCCTTCACACTCAATGTTACTTTGAAATTATGCAGGCCTTTTCTAGTATGAGTGTAGACCGAGTACAGAAGGAAAGTGTTCTCAGGGTTTAAATGAATGAAGAGTGTCTGTGTGGGTAGGAATATCAGTCACAATGAATAATAGAAAATAGTCCATTCAAAATGAGGTTGGGGCTTCTGAATGAGTACTGAAAGAATGAAGAGTGAAGCATGCATTAAAAAGGGATGTAACATTTGAGATAAAATTGAACTAAAGATTTTGGGCCATATGCATCATACTTCCGTTTAGCGAATTCCAAATAGCGAATTTTAAGGAATCGCTATTTGGAATTCGCAAAACAGTATGTATGTACAAAATCGCTATTAAATAGCGATTCTTTACCATTCCTAATTTGCGATTAGCAAATTGCTAATCGCAAAGTACCCATTCATTTCCATGGGCCAGGAGGCCCATAGGAATGAAGGTGCAATTTGCGATTAGCAATTAGCTAATCGCAAATTAGGAATTTCTTCAAGGGTGCAGGGGTGTCTCAAGAACATTACTCCTATGTGACTTGAGCTGTGCAAGTGCTAGTGTAAACCGACATTCAGTATGCAACTAAGGGCAGGAAAAATTCCCATCAGTTGCCGCTCTGTACCACCATTTTTTCATCATTTGGGGACTCCATACCATGGAGTTGGCACACAGAACTGGTCACACTGTGAGTGGTAGGTGGACCGTGTGAGTATGAAGACCGATGTGAGTGGTATTTTAAGAATGATGTCGGCAAGGTTTACACTTAAGGGAAGCAGTGCAGTGAGGGATATGTGAAGGTGTGTAAAATTAGGTGGACTCGAGTAGAAAAATAATTTATTGGTTTCTCTCGGACCCCTAAGATTAAAAATAAGTGCAAATGAGTAGATTTAACAATATATCTACATGCAAGTGGTCAACATGTTTCTGCATTTATCAGGAGTGTTCCCTATGCATTCTTCAGGACCATGGTTTTGCTACTGCTTGCTTACATATGTGAAAAATAAAAGTTAAAATGGAAAATTTCACCTGGAAAGCAGGTGTAGAATCTCCGCCACAGTCTAAAAACAAGTCACATAAGGAGAGACGAAAAGAGAAAAACACAACATAAATTATGGAATGCACTAACAACATTACGCTATTCCAGTGCTCACGGATATGCAAATAAGCACGAACATGGTAACACTCACCCAATACTTGTGGGGAAGGCGCCTCACCTCACCTGGCAGGAGCTCAGGTAGAAAAGGAGCACTGCTCTGTTTAGCAAAAGAACAATAACAGGGACATTCAACCGTGTCAGTAGGACTAAGCAAAAGAACTCGGTATGTAACAATGTATTCGGTGATAGACCGAGATAGCTACGTGTAACAATAAGGGCCGTAGTAGGATGTTCGATGCCCGTATTGTTGCTCGTGGAGGACTACCTAAGGCACTCACCTCTCCGTCAGTGTCTCCAAACGTCCCTCTGGGCTCTTCTGGGGAGGCACCGAGCAAGGGAAATGGGCGGGTATATCTGTGGAGAGTGCTGGGCGAGTGTGATGCATGATGGGAGTTGTAGTTCCTCGCTAGACGGTAAACAGTGGTGTTGGACTTTTTGAGGAAGACTAAGTGTAGTTATAGTGACATCCATGGAATGGGTTCATTGAGACCATCTTTGTCACTATTAAGTTTGTACACCCATTTTTGCTCAATTTTGAATAGGAATTTACCGACATCTGGACAATGATCGGGTATTATCGGTTGCTCTAAGATCGTCCATTGAAATTCACTCGGCCCATGTCCTTTCTCTAAAAAGTGTGCTGTTAATCGAGTAGCTTGTTTTCGACAGCGGACTGTGCTCTTATGTTCTCCAATTCTGATTTTTGTTTTGCGGGTTGTCATGCCGACGTACCTCTTTGAGCAGGGGCACGTGATCATGTAGATCGTGTTTTCGCTATTACAGTTGGTGAACCTGCGCTGCTGCCAGGGGCGCGATGTTCCAATGTCAACACTGGTGGTCCTTGTGGTTTGAGGGCATGCTGAGCAATTGCCACATGGATGATGTCCTTGCACAGGTGGCATATCCCATAATGTTCCGATTTGTCGGGGTGTTCTGTTTTTCGGTCTGGTATGGACCAGATGATCTCTTATGTTCGGTCCTCTCTTGAATGCAAAAAGGGGGGGTGGTAGAGTGTCTCCGCTGGTGTTCAGAATGGACCAGTGTTTAGTTATGATCTTACGAACTTCATTGGACCTTGTGTGGAACGTGTTCACAAAAGTCATCCTCTGGGTCTTCTCTTTTTGAATAGCAACCTCTAAGAGGGCCTCTCTATTATTATTAGAGGCTCTTTTCTTGGACTGGCGGATAATCCTCGCCGGATACTTCTTTTCTCGCAAGAATTTGGAGAGTGTCCCAGAATGTTTCTCGAATGATTCTTTTGTTGAGCAGTTTCTTTTCAATCTGAGAAATTGTCCAAATGGTAAATTTTCTCTTAGGGATCTCGGGTGGCAACTTTCAAAATTGAGCAACGAGTTGCGTGCCATCGGTTTTCTGTACAGTTCTGTGTTGAGCCCATCTTCTGTGACTACAATTAGGAGGTCAAGGAATGGCAATTCCCTTTTACTGCATTCCACAGTGAATTTCAGAAACTGGTTGCAGTTGTTTAACCAACCGTGGAATTCCTGAAGGCTGGTCTCAGTGCCTCTCCATACCACAAGGATATCGTCTATGTATCGCTTCCAGAGTCGGAGCGATACATAGTAAGGATTGTCCTGATGCAGGATTTTAGTTTGTTCTAAAGCATGGACGTACAGATTCGCCAAGCTTGGCGCAAAAACACTGCCCATGCTGGTGCCAGATGTCTGGAGGTAGATGTTATCCTCAAATTTGAAGTAGTTTTCCTTCATTGCTAGTTCTGCCAACTCCATGATGAATGAGACCGGAGTGATTGTTTGTAGGTCTCTCTGTTGGAGGATGTTGCCCACTACTTCCAAGGTTTCAGTTTGGGGGATAGATGTATATAGGGACTCTACATCAAAGGATACTAGTAGGTCCTGACTGGGGTCAAATTCTATAGTTGGTAGGAGTCGAAGTACATCTTTTGTGTCCTTTAGATAGGTGGGCATTTCTTTCACAATGGGATTAAGGAAAAAATCAACAAAGGTTGATAGAGGCTCCAGTATGGACCCAATTCCAGAGATGATGGGTCTGCCTGGTGGTGGTCTTTGGGGTTTGTGCACCTTTGGCAGACAGTAGAAATAGGGGATTGTGGGATGAGAGGTGCACAGAAATTGTCCTTCCTGAGGGGTAATCCATCCTTGCGATGTGGCCTCCTCTACCAGATGATTGATTCTGTTTTTTAATCTCTCAGTTGGATCATCTTTTAGAAGTTGATAGGATCTGTGGTCCTGTAATTGTCTCAAGCATTCCTGTCTGTAGGTGTCTTTGTCCAGGATGACGATACCTCCGCCCTTGTCTGCAGGCTTAATTATGATGGAATCGTTGGTCGTAAGTGCTTGCAGAGCTAATTTCTCTTTATTTGGTAGGTTAACATAGGATCTCGGTTTCTTTGTTTTGAACAGTAGGTCAATATCTGTTTCTACTGCCTCCTCGAAGGTTTGGACCCTTGTTGGTAATCCAATCGTAGTGGGATTGAAGGTGGAGGGTCTCTTCAAACCAGTGTTGGCAACAGATCCAATGTTGTCACCTGGATTTTGTTTTGCAAAAAAGTAGTGCAGTCTCACCTTTCTAAATAGTTTTGAGATCTCGATTTGGGTATTGAACTGGTCTCCTTCATGAGTGGCCACAAAACCAAGCCCTCGATTTAGGAGATTCTCTTCATCAATGGAGAGGACATGGGAGCTCAAATTAATCACGAGGCTGGGTGGTCGGTTATCCCGCTCGTTCCAGCTCCCTCTTGTGGTATCCTCTTGCCACTCCTCAGGTCCATGGTCGGTTGTTGTACCGGGGATGCCCAGCGTACTTGTGGTCCTTGTCCTTGTCCTTGTCTCCTCCTCCCTCTGTTGCTCCTCTGGCCATACCCTAAAAAAGGCTGCTGACCTTGGACTTGTTGTATTTGCGGTGGGAAGAAGGGATGTCCCATTGGAGGGAAATTGGGGCCATACATCCAGGGACCCGGTTGCCAATATTGTTGGAAATTATTTTGACCGAAGTTGTTGCCTCTGCGGCCTCTTCTGTTACCACGTCCTTTCGAAGGACCTCCGGTACCTCGTTGCGATGTATCTGAATCGCTGGAGTTATCATCCGAGCTGGAGGTGGCGTAGTTAGAGCCTCTTCGGCCTCCATTTTGATTGTACGTGGGTGGGACATATGAGTCACTAGTATATGGGTATACTTTTTCTCTGGAGAACTTGGCTAGGTCTTTTTTGAATTTCTCCATTTTCGTGAAGAGTATCGATTCCTTAAACTCGGTATTCTTCTTATTGGTATCGTCCTGTCCAGTTTTAAAGGCAGGGTTTTTTAGGGTTGTTTTGATTTTACCCTCTAGGAGTTGTATTTCAACCAATATTTTGTCAGCTACCCGTTTAGCCGTTTTGATGATTAGGACCAACCAGTCTCTGGTACACCGCCAGGCAATGAGAGACCAGTCTTTAAGGAATTCTTTATCATCCAAAAATAACCTTGGGCTATTGGTCACAATAAGACCTGATGGTGCACAGTTACCATGCAGGTATTGTGCCATTATGATGCCGTGTACCGTGGTTCTGGTGTGGGATTTTTTTAAAACCAGGATCTTGTTCCACCCCTCATCCGGAGTGTTTGTTACGAGGGGGGCATTCTCTAGCAGGCTAGGGTTTTCATCCAAAATATTTTGGATTTCCGCTTCCTCAAAAGCCAAACCACTGTTTGATGCCATTATACGTGTTTTTATCAATTGCCAAGTTCCTACGTAAAGGGAGTGTCCTGTGATTGAAACTTATCGTCAAAAACAGAGCTGGAAAACAGACAAAATATGCTGTTAGGATGACAGACAAAGAAAAACGTTTGCCTGTATTTTTCAAAAAGACCCACAGCTGAGGCTGTACACAATCACGAAACAAAACTACTTAGGGGAGGGTCTGAGGGCTGTTTAACGACTCATACTGGATACATGCCCCAATCATAAACCTATAACTACAAGAAGTATCCAGGAGTCAGTGTTTTGCTCGAGACTTACTCCTATGTGACTTGAGCTGTGCAAGTGCTAGTGTAAACCGACATTCAGTATGCAACTAAGGGCAGGAAAAATTCCCATCAGTTGCCGCTCTGTACCACCATTTTTTCATCATTTGGGGACTCCATACCATGGAGTTGGCACACAGAACTGGTCACACTGTGAGTGGTAGGTGGACCGTGTGAGTATGAAGACCGATGTGAGTGGTATTTTAAGAATGATGTCGGCAAGGTTTACACTTAAGGGAAGCAGTGCAGTGAGGGATATGTGAAGGTGTGTAAAATTAGGTGGACTCGAGTAGAAAAATAATTTATTGGTTTCTCTCGGACCCCTAAGATTAAGAATAAGTGCAAATGAGTAGATTTAACAATATATCTACATGCAAGTGGTCAACATGTTTCTGCATTTATCAGGAGTGTTCCCTATGCATTCTTCAGGACCATGGTTTTGCTACTGCTTGCTTACATATGTGAAAAATAAAAGTTAAAATGGAAAATTTCACCTGGAAAGCAGGTGTAGAATCTCCGCCACAGTCTAAAAACAAGTCACATAAGGAGAGACGAAAAGAGAAAAACACAACATAAATTATGGAATGCACTAACAACATTACGCTATTCCAGTGCTCACGGATATGCAAATAAGCACGAACATGGTAACACTCACCCAATACTTGTGGGGAAGGCGCCTCACCTCACCTGGCAGGAGCTCAGGTAGAAAAGGAGCACTGCTCTGTTTAGCAAAAGAACAATAACAGGGACATTCAACCGTGTCAGTAGGACTAAGCAAAAGAACTCGGTATGTAACAATGTATTCGGTGATAGACCGAGATAGCTACGTGTAACAATAAGGGCCGTAGTAGGATGTTCGATGCCCGTATTGTTGCTCGTGGAGGACTACCTAAGGCACCTACATACCGAGTTCTTGGGTGAGTGTTACCATGTTCGTGCTTATTTGCATATCCGTGAGCACTGGAATAGCGTAATGTTGTTAGTGCATTCCATAATTTATGTTGTGTTTTTCTCTTTTCGTCTCTCCTTATGTGACTTGTTTTTAGACTGTGGCGGAGATTCTACACCTGCTTTCCAGGTGAAATTTTCCATTTTAACTTTTATTTTTCACATATGTAAGCAAGCAGTAGCAAAACCATGGTCCTGAAGAATGCATAGGGAACACTCCTGATAAATGCAGAAACATGTTGACCACTTGCATGTAGATATATTGTTAAATCTACTCATTTGCACTTATTTTTAATCTTAGGGGTCCGAGAGAAACCAATAAATTATTTTTCTACTCGAGTCCACCTAATTTTACACACCTTCACATATCCCTCACTGCACTGCTTCCCTTAAGTGTAAACCTTGCCGACATCATTCTTAAAATACCACTCACATCGGTCTTCATACTCACACGGTCCACCTACCACTCACAGTGTGACCAGTTCTGTGTGCCAACTCCATGGTATGGAGTCCCCAAATGATGAAAAAATGGTGGTACAGAGCGGCAACTGATGGGAATTTTTCCTGCCCTTAGTTGCATACTGAATGTCGGTTTACACTAGCACTTGCACAGCTCAAGTCACATAGGAGTAAGTCTCGAGCAAAACACTGACTCCTGGATACTTCTTGTAGTTATAGGTTTATGATTGGGGCATGTATCCAGTATGAGTCGTTAAACAGCCCTCAGACCCTCCCCTAAGTAGTTTTGTTTCGTGATTGTGTACAGCCTCAGCTGTGGGTCTTTTTGAAAAATACAGGCAAACGTTTTTCTTTGTCTGTCATCCTAACAGCATATTTTGTCTGTTTTCCAGCTCTGTTTTTGACGATAAGTTTCAATCACAGGACACTCCCTTTACGTAGGAACTTGGCAATTGATAAAAACACGTATAATGGCATCAAACAGTGGTTTGGCTTTTGAGGAAGCGGAAATCCAAAATATTTTGGATGAAAACCCTAGCCTGCTAGAGAATGCCCCCCTCGTAACAAACACTCCGGATGAGGGGTGGAACAAGATCCTGGTTTTAAAAAAATCCCACACCAGAACCACGGTACACGGCATCATAATGGCACAATACCTGCATGGTAACTGTGCACCATCAGGTCTTATTGTGACCAATAGCCCAAGGTTATTTTTGGATGATAAAGAATTCCTTAAAGACTGGTCTCTCATTGCCTGGCGGTGTACCAGAGACTGGTTGGTCCTAATCATCAAAACGGCTAAACGGGTAGCTGACAAAATATTGGTTGAAATACAACTCCTAGAGGGTAAAATCAAAACAACCCTAAAAAACCCTGCCTTTAAAACTGGACAGGACGATACCAATAAGAAGAATACCGAGTTTAAGGAATCGATACTCTTCACGAAAATGGAGAAATTCAAAAAAGACCTAGCCAAGTTCTCCAGAGAAAAAGTATACCCATATACTAGTGACTCATATGTCCCACCCACGTACAATCAAAATGGAGGCCGAAGAGGCTCTAACTACGCCACCTCCAGCTCGGATGATAACTCCAGCGATTCAGATACATCGCAACGAGGTACCGGAGGTCCTTCGAAAGGACGTGGTAACAGAAGAGGCCGCAGAGGCAACAACTTCGGTCAAAATAATTTCCAACAATATTGGCAACCGGGTCCCTGGATGTATGGCCCCAATTTCCCTCCAATGGGACATCCCTTCTTCCCACCGCAAATACAACAAGTCCAAGGTCAGCAGCCTTTTTTAGGGTATGGCCAGAGGAGCAACAGAGGGAGGAGGAGACAAGGACAAGGACAAGGACCACAAGTACGCTGGGCATCCCCGGTACAACAACCGACCATGGACCTGAGGAGTGGCAAGAGGATACCACAAGAGGGAGCTGGAACGAGCGGGATAACCGACCACCCAGCCTCGTGATTAATTTGAGCTCCCATGTCCTCTCCATTGATGAAGAGAATCTCCTAAATCGAGGGCTTGGTTTTGTGGCCACTCATGAAGGAGACCAGTTCAATACCCAAATCGAGATCTCAAAACTATTTAGAAAGGTGAGACTGCACTACTTTTTTGCAAAACAAAATCCAGGTGACAACATTGGATCTGTTGCCAACACTGGTTTGAAGAGACCCTCCACCTTCAATCCCACTACGATTGGATTACCAACAAGGGTCCAAACCTTCGAGGAGGCAGTAGAAACAGATATTGACCTACTGTTCAAAACAAAGAAACCGAGATCCTATGTTAACCTACCAAATAAAGAGAAATTAGCTCTGCAAGCACTTACGACCAACGATTCCATCATAATTAAGCCTGCAGACAAGGGCGGAGGTATCGTCATCCTGGACAAAGACACCTACAGACAGGAATGCTTGAGACAATTACAGGACCACAGATCCTATCAACTTCTAAAAGATGATCCAACTGAGAGATTAAAAAACAGAATCAATCATCTGGTAGAGGAGGCCACATCGCAAGGATGGATTACCCCTCAGGAAGGACAATTTCTGTGCACCTCTCATCCCACAATCCCCTATTTCTACTGTCTGCCAAAGGTGCACAAACCCCAAAGACCACCACCAGGCAGACCCATCATCTCTGGAATTGGGTCCATACTGGAGCCTCTATCAACCTTTGTTGATTTTTTCCTTAATCCCATTGTGAAAGAAATGCCCACCTATCTAAAGGACACAAAAGATGTACTTCGACTCCTACCAACTATAGAATTTGACCCCAGTCAGGACCTACTAGTATCCTTTGATGTAGAGTCCCTATATACATCTATCCCCCAAACTGAAACCTTGGAAGTAGTGGGCAACATCCTCCAACAGAGAGACCTACAAACAATCACTCCGGTCTCATTCATCATGGAGTTGGCAGAACTAGCAATGAAGGAAAACTACTTCAAATTTGAGGATAACATCTACCTCCAGACATCTGGCACCAGCATGGGCAGTGTTTTTGCGCCAAGCTTGGCGAATCTGTACGTCCATGCTTTAGAACAAACTAAAATCCTGCATCAGGACAATCCTTACTATGTATCGCTCCGACTCTGGAAGCGATACATAGACGATATCCTTGTGGTATGGAGAGGCACTGAGACCAGCCTTCAGGAATTCCACGGTTGGTTAAACAACTGCAACCAGTTTCTGAAATTCACTGTGGAATGCAGTAAAAGGGAATTGCCATTCCTTGACCTCCTAATTGTAGTCACAGAAGATGGGCTCAACACAGAACTGTACAGAAAACCGATGGCACGCAACTCGTTGCTCAATTTTGAAAGTTGCCACCCGAGATCCCTAAGAGAAAATTTACCATTTGGACAATTTCTCAGATTGAAAAGAAACTGCTCAACAAAAGAATCATTCGAGAAACATTCTGGGACACTCTCCAAATTCTTGCGAGAAAAGAAGTATCCGGCGAGGATTATCCGCCAGTCCAAGAAAAGAGCCTCTAATAATAATAGAGAGGCCCTCTTAGAGGTTGCTATTCAAAAAGAGAAGACCCAGAGGATGACTTTTGTGAACACGTTCCACACAAGGTCCAATGAAGTTCGTAAGATCATAACTAAACACTGGTCCATTCTGAACACCAGCGGAGACACTCTACCACCCCCCCTTTTTGCATTCAAGAGAGGACCGAACATAAGAGATCATCTGGTCCATACCAGACCGAAAAACAAAACACCCCGACAAATCGGAACATTATGGGATATGCCACCTGTGCAAGGACATCATCCATGTGGCAATTGCTCAGCATGCCCTCAAACCACAAGGACCACCAGTGTTGACATTGGAACATCGCGCCCCTGGCAGCAGCGCAGGTTCACCAACTGTAATAGCGAAAACACGATCTACATGATCACGTGCCCCTGCTCAAAGAGGTACGTCGGCATGACAACCCGCAAAACAAAAATCAGAATTGGAGAACATAAGAGCACAGTCCGCTGTCGAAAACAAGCTACTCGATTAACAGCACACTTTTTAGAGAAAGGACATGGGCCGAGTGAATTTCAATGGACGATCTTAGAGCAACCGATAATACCCGATCATTGTCCAGATGTCGGTAAATTCCTATTCAAAATTGAGCAAAAATGGGTGTACAAACTTAATAGTGACAAAGATGGTCTCAATGAACCCATTCCATGGATGTCACTATAACTACACTTAGTCTTCCTCAAAAAGTCCAACACCACTGTTTACCGTCTAGCGAGGAACTACAACTCCCATCATGCATCACACTCGCCCAGCACTCTCCACAGATATACCCGCCCATTTCCCTTGCTCGGTGCCTCCCCAGAAGAGCCCAGAGGGACGTTTGGAGACACTGACGGAGAGGTGAGTGCCTTAGGTAGTCCTCCACGAGCAACAATACGGGCATCGAACATCCTACTACGGCCCTTATTGTTACACGTAGCTATCTCGGTCTATCACCGAATACATTGTTACATACCGAGTTCTTTTGCTTAGTCCTACTGACACGGTTGAATGTCCCTGTTATTGTTCTTTTGCTAAACAGAGCAGTGCTCCTTTTCTACCTGAGCTCCTGCCAGGTGAGGTGAGGCGCCTTCCCCACAAGTATTGGGTGAGTGTTACCATGTTCGTGCTTATTTGCATATCCGTGAGCACTGGAATAGCGTAATGTTGTTAGTGCATTCCATAATTTATGTTGTGTTTTTCTCTTTTCGTCTCTCCTTATGTGACTTGTTTTTAGACTGTGGCGGAGATTCTACACCTGCTTTCCAGGTGAAATTTTCCATTTTAACTTTTATTTTTCACATATGTAAGCAAGCAGTAGCAAAACCATGGTCCTGAAGAATGCATAGGGAACACTCCTGATAAATGCAGAAACATGTTGACCACTTGCATGTAGATATATTGTTAAATCTACTCATTTGCACTTATTTTTAATCTTAGGGGTCCGAGAGAAACCAATAAATTATTTTTCTACTCGAGTCCACCTAATTTTACACACCTTCACATATCCCTCACTGCACTGCTTCCCTTAAGTGTAAACCTTGCCGACATCATTCTTAAAATACCACTCACATCGGTCTTCATACTCACACGGTCCACCTACCACTCACAGTGTGACCAGTTCTGTGTGCCAACTCCATGGTATGGAGTCCCCAAATGATGAAAAAATGGTGGTACAGAGCGGCAACTGATGGGAATTTTTCCTGCCCTTAGTTGCATACTGAATGTCGGTTTACACTAGCACTTGCACAGCTCAAGTCACATAGGAGTAAGTCTCGAGCAAAACACTGACTCCTGGATACTTCTTGTAGTTATAGGTTTATGATTGGGGCATGTATCCAGTATGAGTCGTTAAACAGCCCTCAGACCCTCCCCTAAGTAGTTTTGTTTCGTGTCTCAAGAACACCCTGCTGCACCCCTGAAAAAGTCATTTGGGGGCATATGGCGCACATACATGCCCTAAGGGCATGTATGGGCGTCATATGGCACCTTTTGTTTTTTGGAAAAAAGCTTTTTGAAAAGAATTCGCAAATTACCACCAACGAGAAGTTGGTGGTAATTTGCGATTCCTTAATGGCATTTTTTGAATATTTTTTGTTTGATACATTGCATTTAAGGAATGCAAAATTTGTGATTCCTTAAGTGCAATCGCAAAATAAGGAATTGCAAATTTTGCTATTCCTTATTTTGCATCAAACATGTTTGATACATACCATTTGTCAAATTAGCATTCGCAAAGGCCGAAATTCGCAGAATTTCGGCCTTTGCGAATGCTAATTAGCTTGATACATATGGCCCTTTGTCTGTAACACTCAAAATGAAAGGGGATGCCTTTAAGAGTCAGGCAGTCCAATCTCACCTGATAGTGAACATACCTCTGTGATAAACAGTGAATGCTTATGGTAAATGTGGCAATCCTAGTCACAATAACTGGCGGAAGGTTTTGCAAATTGTCTTTCCAAGTTAAGGCTAATGCTAACAATGCAACCTAATTTGTGTAATTTGATGCATTTGTTAAATATTTCAATCATGTAAGGCTAGGAAAAGAATTTCTGCAGAAAGCAAACGTCTTGTGGTCAGTGCTTTTTTAACAGTTTAATATGTTGCTTAGATGAGTAAATGCTAGTACAATTAATATGTAAGGTTGTATGATTGTGACTGGTCGTGGTGGGGAAACACAGCATGTACATTGGAGACCCCAAATGCATTTAATTGAGACACTGAAAAACCAAGATAGACTGTGCTGTGTGCTGACCCTCTCTGCTTGAGAGATAAATAGTTTTTGAAATATGGACGTAGGAAAATATTAGTCAGTTCTGCACACAGCTTGGAGTGAGATTCCCTATAATATGTTCAGGTTGATTGCCCGTTAAAGTCAATAACTGTTAAAAGTTAAATTAAACATGAACTTTGGCGTGCATGATATTCCAATATTTTAGTTTCAATTCACTTGCTTTTGGTTCCTACCTTATAAAATGAAACGAAAGTGGAAAACCTGGGTCTGTGCCATCCAGCCGGGTAAGTGGCAAGCTCTGTATTATATCCTTAAAACCAATAAAAACCCATGGTGCCTCTATCTTTTGCTGGAAGGGCAATCTTCCGGATTGACTGTACTAGCTTTCTCTTCCACACCAATCTTTTCTTGGTCCCTGTTAGACCTGGCCCTCTCTGCAGGGTCACCCCCAAACTTTTTTACCTTCCTCCCCCATTTTTTTTTAATAATACAATTTCTTTATTCACATTTGCAGTAAACACATTGCTGTAACATTAGCAAGAAATGGGAGAGGGGGAAGAAATGGAAGGGAAGCATAGGTTGATACAGTCACAAGTTCAGTAATACCTACTCAGTGGCTGGACCTCAAGAGTTTCCATACATGACATGGCCAGTTCTAAGAAACAGGTAACAGCAAAATTACCTAGCCACCTATTCACTTGTGTCAGAGTGTGGATGTGTGGGATCAGCTGCAATTTCAGGGGCAACCCTGTTTAGAGCCTGAGTGGAGGAGGTTACCTCTGGGTGCTAGTACACCGTACTCCAGGCAGGAGGGGGGGGGTTGTCTCTTTGTCGTAGCAGGCTTAGTAGAGGTTTCAAAATGTCCTTGGAATGATAGTGCAGCAGCATGAGCTCCCATTAAGTAGATAGTTGCTCCTGACAGTATGACGCGTCTTGTAGCTAAACCTCCACAATGGGGGCTGGTTGTCTTACCCAGTGCATGGCCAGGATTAGGAGCATGGCTGTTAGTCAGCCATTTCAGCCAGTAATGTCCTTTACATAGCTCTGAAGGCCAACCAAAGGGGTCTGTGGTAGGAAGTGACCTGTGATGTTGTCTATGGTGGAGAATACCACAGCCTAGTAGTCTGCAACTGATGGACAGTCCCATGCCAAGTGTAAGAAAGAAGCCTGAGAATCTGCACTTCTAAAGGCAGTACACATATGTCACCAAACCCATGTGAATGAGCTGTATTGGAGTGTGGTAGACCAGGTGGAGAAACTTGAAGTGTATTAGCCAGTCTATAATTAGGGGAGAGAGCCACAGATTTGCCACAGCAGTAGAGCCACTGGGTTTCTATGATAGGAGGGTCAGTGCCAGTCTCCTAGGCCGCGTGCTCGCTGCTGGCACCCGGATTGGCGATGTGGCTTGCATTGTGGAGTATAGTTGGATAACTAATTTGCACGATGAAGGAGTGGTAAGGATGTGCTCTAAGATTTGTAGCATGGAAGAGGCGCAGAGAAGGGGTAATATATCGTACAGCCGAAGCGCATAATCTAATAAATCATTGGGGCGAGATTCTCCTGTGGTTTTCAAATATACACCGCCATATCTTCTGCATACATCGACACCATGAATCCAAAACCGCGGTGGGCATGGTGTTGCCATATTTGGGCCGCGAATGGCACCAATGCCACAGCGAATAAGAGGGGTGATATTGGGCATCCCTGGTGGGTCCCGCAGGTAAAAGGGAGGTCAGACAGTTATCATTAAGCCAAACATGAGAGATAGGGCGAGTGTATAGTAGCTGAATTTGTTGAAGAAAGCGGGGACTGAGGCGATGCATACAAGGAGCTGAAACAGGTATGGCCATTCAAGCGAATTGAAGGTCTTCGAGGCGTCTAAAAGGGCGTCTACAGGAGTAAGTTGAGGGTCCAGGGTATGTATGAGTGTGAATATTATGCAGAGATTGTGTGCAGTGTGCCAGCACAGTACAAAGCCCGACATGACCGGACGCATAATAGAGGGCATAAACGGGAGGAGGTGATTAGATACCAGTTTACTGAAGATTTTGTTGTCCACATTGATCATTGAAAGCGGCCAATATAAGTCCCATAGATCCTCTGGCTTGAGCACTGTTCAGGCATAGCAGCCAAACAGTGTTCCGGTACTCAATCTGCTCCACTGCATCATGCACTGATGTGACCTCGTAAAGCTTAGAGTAGAAGGAGATCATTGTTTGCATAAGCCTGGCAGGAGTGGTCTGGGGCTCCTGCTATTCATCCAGCAGCTCCAGCTCGAAGGCAGAGGACTGGTGTTTGCGAAGCATGCCAGTTAGAGTTTTACCCGGGCATGTCAAGTTGGCATTTCCCTGCCTTAGCCATTTAGTGCCTGTAGCATGTACCTGGGTCACATGATTGGGTGCAGCTGACAATTGAGCTTTGTGTTTGCCCATAGAGAGCCACACACAAAAGGGAGCTTAGGTGTCTGTGGATGGGCCATCACTGGCGGGATGGGAGGGAGTAGCTGGGTACAGCTCCACTTACACTTGAATAGGCTGTGTCCTTCCTCCACACAAAGGACTGCAACCCCCGTAGTTAGTCTGGAGCCAGGACAGGGAAGGCAGGATGCCTAGGGCCTTTAAAGGGAAACCTCCAGAAGCTATTGTCCAACTTCAATGGCACAACTGGGTATAAGTCCTGGGTATAAATGCTGGACCTCAGCCGCCAACTCTTCAGTATACTTCTTGACCTGTATATACTCCACCAAGAAGAATGACTGCTGTGCTGTTACAAGGACTGCCACTCTGATTGACTGTTGCTCTAAAGGAACTGCTGTCCTATTACCCGCTGCCCTATTGCCTGGGGGAAGGAGAACTGGACCTGCAAATTAATCTTGAACCCAAGACCCCAGAGTGCTCCAAAGGCTAGTCTGCTGGCCTCCTGATCAGTATTCCAAAACTAAATGCCAATACTGCCACGTAATTTCACATCACTTATTTCATACCATGCATATGAGCGAAACTGTATGCAAGAAGGAATTTTTTATCTCAGAATTAATCAATTCAAATTTGCATTTTATTTACACATTTCTTCTTTTATGTATTTTTTCAAACCATTTTTTGTTTCAACAAGACTTTTTTGTGAAGCACATTACAAGTGAACAATACAAAAATTAAACAAAAAATAAACGTGTCACTGCTTACTTATATACATCATTCATACAGAAAGACATTGCAATCATACTATAAGCACATTCACACCACTAACAATATAAAAGGGAATACATTTTTCATACAATTTATATACAGTTCATGAGTAAGAAACCATAGATCTATGTTTTAGATATGAATCTCTGTGGTCAAAAGATTTGTTCAGTTCTCTTATGGTTTCCACGTAAGAAACGTGATATAAAGGGGTCTACGCGTTTCAAACTCCTTGGTTTTCGAGTTCTCGTCAGGACCAAGGGCTGTAAATGACAAAAAGGGGGGAACCTGTATTAATGTATGAACTATTTCTACGTGAGCCGCCTTAGGTTCAACGCCCACTTCTCTGCTTCTTACCTCTCTAAATGGGAAAAGATGTGCCTCATGAATTCATCATCTATCGCGGAGCGGGACCACCTATGTAACAAATATACACGTTTGTGGGTATGAATTTCTAATGACAACATTCCGTATCAGGCATGCTCAACATCATACTTACTTCTGGCGTGATATCTTTCTCCTTAGTTCTATAGTGGGGAAACGACAGGGAATCTGTCAGCGGCTTGTGTTTATATTAGGCTTCAATTCACATACGTTTCATGGCGTGTCTTACCGGTTAATTGGATGGTGAACGCCGGAATTTTATAACTCTGTGATGGGTCGAGTTGGGGGTCACAGGGCGTCTGTGGGAGCCAAGAGCGATAATGTCTTAATATATGTTTGCGCGTTGATAACAAATCTCAATATCCTTAATGCATCTTTTGGATTGCATGTGCACTTCGTGACGAGTCTTACCGGTTGATACAATGCTGAACGCCGGGATCTGTGATGGATCGGGCGGAGGGTCACAGGGCGTCTGTGGGGCCAAGAGCGAGAGTGTCTCAGTATTTGTTTGCGCATTAGTAACAGGTTTAAGTATCCCGAATGTATGTTTGGAATCATACCTTCAATTCGCGATGTGCTCCGTTTGGGTCCCGTCTTCCGATCTCACAGTGAAGACACCCGATGGTGTTTTGACTTCCTGGTTTGTAGGTCACGTGACTTACTCGTGTGTTATGGTCGCCATGTTTGTGTAGTCAAGTTTTCAATATCGAAAATGACGTTTGTGTATGTGAAGCGTTCACTTGGTGTTACTTAAAGTTCTGGATGGTCATATGCCGATTTCGAATATTGATAGAAAGACGTGTTTGATTATACGGTGAATCCGGTGGTATCTCCGATGGGGGCCATCTTGGATAGGGGACCTATTCATCAATTATATCCTGGGTGCCAATGTGTTCTTATAGCTTGAACATTTCAGATAATTCATTTAAGCCATTGGTAGCCGTATTAAATCTGACAATCATTGATGCTTCTTTTTTGAACAGTTTAGTGTCTATATCCCCTCCTCTCGGATCTTGTTCCACCTTTGTTAATACTGTCCATCGAAAATCATTGTCCTCATGATTTTTTAATTGCCAGTGACTGACTAATGGGGCGTTGGGTACCTTCCGTTTTATCCTGGATTTGTGTTGTTGTATTCGGGAGCGTATCTCCTGATTGGTTTTCCCAATATATAGGAGGTTGCATGGGCATTTGATCCCATAAATCACATATTTTGTTTTGCAATTTGTAAATTGCTCATGTTTCCACGATATTCCATTGTGTTTAAACACTGATCCTTCTTCGGTCGATTCGCAACAATTACATCCTCCACATTTATGGTGTCCCATCACTGGGGGTAAGCCCATCATGCTTCTTAAATTGGTGGATGGTTTCGTTGGTAATGCAGCTCTCACCAATTTGTTGGCCAAATTTGATTCTTTTTTAAAAGCGAATAATGTTTTTTTTTTAATTCTTCGCTCAAATTTTTGACCAAGTGCCAGTTGTTATTTATAACCTTCTTTAGCATGTTTGAATTTGGGCAGTAGGTAGTCACCAAGACTATTCGGTCCAGTTTCTTTTTTTTTTTTTTTTCCAGCAGATGTTCTCTTGGAGTCCACCATGCTCGTTTTTTGGAGCGGTGTAAAAGTTTTTTGGGGTACCCCCGGTCAATCAGATTGTTTGTCAATTTTTCATATTCTTGTTTATCATGGCAATTTCTCCGGTAAGATGCATTAAGGATATTGAGATTTGTTGTCAACGCGCAAACATATATTAAGACATTATCGCTCTTGGCTCCCACAGACGCCCTGTGACCCCCAACTCGACCCATCACAGAGCTATAAAATTCCGGCGTTCACCATCCAATTAACCGGTAAGACACGCCATGAAACGTATGTGAATTGAAGCCTAATATAAACACAAGCCGCTGACAGATTCCCTGTCCTTTCCCCACTATAGAACTAAGGAGAAAGATATCACGCCAGAAGTAAGTATGATGTTGAGCATGCCTGATACGGAATGTTGCCATTAGAAATTCATACCAGCAAAGGTGTATATTTGTTACATAGGACGTCCCGCCCCGCGATAGATGATGAATTCATGAGGCACATCTTTTCCCATTTAGAGAGGTAAGAAGCAGAGAAGTGGGCGTTGAACCTAAGGCGGCTCACGTAGAAATAGTTCATACATTAATACAGGTTCCCCCCTTTTTGTCATTTACAGCCTTTGGTCCTGACGAGAACTCCAAAACCAAGGAGTTTGAAACGCGTAGACCCCTTTATATCACGTTTCTTATGTGGAAACCATAAGAGAACTGAACAAATCTTTTGACCACAGAGATTCATATCTAAAAACATAGATCTGTGGTTTCTTACTCATGAACTGTATATAAATTGTATGAAAAATGTATTCCCTTTTATATTGTTAGTGGTGTGAATGTGTTTATAGTATGATTGCAATGTCTTTCTGTATGAATGATGTATATAAGTAAGCAGTGACACGTTTATTTTTTGTTTAATTTTTGTATTGTTCGACCCCTTTATATCACGTTTCTTACGTGGAAACCATAAGAGAACTGAACAAATCTTTTGACCACAGAGATTCATATCTAAAAACATAGATCTATGGTTTCTTACTCATGAACTGTATATAAATTGTATGAAAAATGTATTCCCTTTTATATTGTTAGTGGTGTGAATGTGCTTATAGTATGATTGCAATGTCTTTCTGTATGAATGATGTATATAAGTAAGCAGTGACACGTTTATTTTTTGTTTAATTTTTGTATTGTTCACTTGTAATGTGCTTCACAAAAAAGTCTTGTTGAAAAAAAAATGGTTTGAAAAAATACATAAAAGAAATGTGTAAATAAAATGCAAATTTGAATTGATTAATTCCGAGATAAAAAATTCCTTCTTGCATACAGTTTCGCTCATGTGCATGGTATGAAATAAGTGATGTGAAATTACGTGGCATTATTGGGATTTAGTTTTGGAATACTAGTTAAGGCAGGGTTTGGCCTTACTGCCTGGGAACCCATACCCAGTTTGGCCTCCTGATCAGAGCATCAGGGACATAAAAGGATCCCCAGTATCCTGCACCAGCCCTTGGACCCAGCTGCAGCACTGTAGTGACCCCCAAGCGGTGCCTCTCAGGTCCTGGACATTTGGTGTTGCTCACTCGAACTTACATCAAGCTTTTGGACTCTTTATGTCTGCTAACAGGCCAGTTTGCACCAAGATGTTGCAGCTCGCACCACAAATCAGCGAAAAGCACGGTCAGTGTGACTCTCTGCACTGCAGCATCGGTCACTCGCGGGGACCCCCACTGCAGAACTCCCGCAACACCCACGAAACCAGGTGGCTCCTCACACATTGCCAACAGCATCCTGTTAACCTCTCCCTGCTCCTCGTGGTCCTCTGCAAAGCGAACAGGACTCTTCGCACAAACTTGCAAAGGTAAACCTTCAGCTGGACTAACCTGGGACTGTATCTGGACTGCGCTCAATCGCAGTGGGCCTGATCTTTTGACTTTGACCCAGTCCAACCCGACCAAAAAGCAGTGGTTGTGCTTTGTGCTTTTAGGCGCTTTTTACGCTTTAACATTTAAAAATTAATTACTCAGGTTTTACTGATTGGAGTTTTGTTGTTTTGGCCTTTTTTTATTTATTAAATGTTGCTCTATTTTGCTAAACCTGATGTGGGATCTTTTTGTGCGATGTTTTTACTATTTTACTGTTTGAAGTGTTGCACAAATACTTTACACATCACGGTTAAGTTAAGGCTGACTACTCTGTGTCAAGCTACCAGGGTGTTGAGCGCATGTTAATTTGGGGTTTGCTTGAGTCTTACTTTGACCGGCTGTCCTGCGATCTCGCCGCCGTGGTAGGGGTAGGTGCAAGACCGGCTGTCCTGCGATCTCGCCGCCGTTGTAGGGGTAGGTGCTTTCCAGCATGTGCCTCGAGCCAACCAGGTAACTACCTGACAGCTCAGGCCCCACAAGGACAGTCTGTGGGGACCATCCACCAGGGATTAGGGGGCGGGAACCTACGCAGGACTCCTTCCTGCCTTGGTACATCCACCACGCAGGTTGTATGTGAAACTTCTTTCAAATTGTTAGATTTTTCTTACTAGTTGATGAGCTTATTTAGGTCCTGAAGAATTGCCGCAGAGGCATGAAACATGTTGACCACACCATAGGCGAGGGTTGAACGAAGCCAAACCACCTTACCTTTGTGCTTCGGTACCCCTCCCTTCACCAATTTTAACTAGGCAGTGAGCCACATGAATAAAGTAATCCGAAGTGGACTCTACTGGCCTCTTTTAACCTTCCCTTCATGCTCACTTCTTCACCTCCTAGGCCCCTCACACGCACACATCTATTGGCCAGGAACAAAAGAACTCCACCAAAGAGTAGCACTCTGTGCTACCCGTCAGGCATTGCACCGCCAGCCTGTCGCTGGAGCAGGAGGCCAATTATGATACAAAACAACCATCAGGTAGGATGACAACAGTCGTCCAGCCTTTTAGTTGTGTGAGGCATCCTTAGTTCCGATAAGGGATTAGCTTAATTCCCTGTCACACTTTCAGTGAGAGAGTTACTCCTCCAATCTACCACCCTTCTTTTGGGGAACTCTGTACATTCTATTTGTTTCTGAGTCTTACACTGACAAGGATTGTCAGTGCTGCTTGATCAGGTCTCGCACCAAAGCCAACTAGTAACACAATTTCTTACAGTCCACTGTATTTTTGCCTTTAGACCCAGTTTAAGGAACCCTTAATCAACCAGCATCAACAAACTACAAATCTAGTGGTCGACTGAGACCTCTTTGGTGTGCTCTGGTATTTGACCAATCTCATAGTTTGCTTCCCCAAATCACGTTCCCAACCCCTTTCACCGGTTACCCTAGGGCTAGAGTTGTAAAGATTTAATCAGCAAATATGCTAACAAAATTTAAATGATGTTTGTTTCAAAGTACACAAAATGTGTTAACATTGGGAACTAATCAAATTGTTTCCATTAACCATGCACTGTTCCAGACACTACTGAGGGAAGTTGATCAATAATACCTTTTTTAATCCAATAATTCCTTGATTAGTAATGGCATTTGTCAGAATTGAAAACGTATCTTCAAATTTTCCATTAACAAAGCTAAACTTGGTTTTCCTGTTTTGTGGCTCGTCTATGTCTTCCACTTTTAATCTGCCAACTTCATCCGACAGCCGAACATTCTCTGGAACACTGAAGGAAAAACGCTCTGCAAACACAAAGGTGAACGTTAGAAGAATATATCCAACCAACACTTAAGTAAAATGTTCTTTTTTCACTCTGTTATAAAAGATTTTAAATAAAATGTAGCTGTCAATATTTCATCAAGGGGAACAAGGAAGAGACATCAGTGCAAGAGCCTCTGGAACCATAAAGACACATTGAAATTCATGAGAGAGATTGGAGACTGTGGAGGACCAGGCAGTCAGTTGTAGGTGAAGGCCATGTTAAAGGTTACCATACCGTGGGGTCAGAAAGAGCAAGATGGTCCTGGCAACTTCTAGAATGCTGTATGCCCCCCGCTCCTGGTACATAGTGCTTGTCAGTGCGAATCCATCTCAAGGATCTAGTAAGTAATTTATGACCTTTTCACAATGCTTTATATTGTAATGGGACTTAATTCCTGCCATAATATTGATCTGCTTTCTGTTAAATTAGGACTCTGCCCAGACCCCGACAGTACTCTCCACCACAATTACCTGTGCAAGTACTGAGGGATTGTCCTGTGGTGTCAGAAGGCTGCCACCAGAGAGTCTATGAAGGAAGATTGGTGGATTTATTTCTGAATCCTGTGCTCCGTATTCCATTGCAGGATGGGTGCATTCCTGACATTAGCGAAGCAGTACTGGAAATAATAATCTATAGCTGTTGATAATGATATATATATATATATATATATATATACATATATATATATATATATATATATATATATGTGCGAGTTATAGTTACTCTATGCATGTCATTTACAAGAAGCAGATTTTTCAGGTCTGATTTAGAAGAATATGTACATAAATGTTTTAAAGAAGGTAAACACTATTTTTTCTTCAGGAAGCAACCAAAGAAATATTGTTTCACAGTTTTATATATATATTACCTACAGACGGTCGCCAGTAGGTAGTTATAGTTAGGACCTAGTTTCTATAGGAAAAGCGTTTTATGACTTGGCTATAAATTTGGCGTTGTATGACTAATCTTTATAAAATGTTACCAAAAAAGTGTCAAGGTAGGTTCTGTGTGTCTTGGAAAGATTGGGGGTGATCCGGGCAATGGTGACTGAGAAATTCAGGTGCTAAATATGGGTGCATTTGTAATGTTAATTCCCATAGGAACCTTTAGCCACACCTACAGCCCGAACCGCTGAATAGACTTAAACAAAATTTGGCAGTGAGGTAGATGTTGGTCTTAAGGTAGTGCCTTTTGGTTATTTGGTGTAAACCCGTTCAGTAGTTTTTGAGAAATATAAATTTAAAATGATAGTGATATCTCTGGCTGTGGATATTTTGCGACAGTTTTGCAATTAATCGTGAACACACGCGCCAACAGGAATGCTGTGATTGGCTGGACACAACCTGAACAGAAAGTTGCAGCTGCCATTTTATCTATTGGGAACAGTTTGCAGGGCTAATATTGTCTGTGAAAGCAAACATAAGGGGTCACGGTGTACTCTGACCCCATGTTTTAAAAATGTACATGGTATTGACACAAATTATGGGTCCAGAATGGATTTTTTTTATTGTGCATGATATTCACCACGACGACATGACTGCCAGTGCGGCCACCCATGTACCGTCATAGGGACGTCGTGAGTATCTTGGAAACATCGCGAATATTGATGGAAATAAAAAAAGAAATCACTGAATCATTAATACACATTGTATTGAGATTCTGATAAATGTTTTTGTAGAGTTATTTAGACAGTGATTTATCTAGTGTGATGATTAGAATGAAGTATTTAGTTATAATTTTTGAATGTTGTGGTGGCTATTGAATTCCTTCTTTTGCTTTCTGCGTTCACGATGTATCCACAGAAATCACGAGTACTGATGTCATCGCGATCTCTGGCCTCGCCGCGAAAAAGGGAAATAGGTTTTAGAGATGGCTGGTCTAGAAATGCACTAGAAAAACATACGTTTGAAGTGTACAGTAATAAACGCCTAGTGTGTGAAATATGTTTTCATATATATATATATATATATATATATATATATATATATATATATATATATATGTGTGTGTGTTTTACTTTATGGAAATGGTGCAACAGTTGCGATTAATGGCGTTGTTGCGACTTCCCGAATAACTGCGAAATTAGAAAATAGGTCTTAAAGATGGATTCTAAAGAAACTTAGTATGAAAACATGAGTTTAAGCATGTTTTACAAAAGTATGTATATAGTAATATGTGTAGCATAATGTTTAGAATGGATTTTTCACTTATTATATTTGGATGCACTGAGGCTGTTAAATGTCTGTTTTTGTTTTCCGTTGTCGTGACATATTTGTGACCATCGTGACTTTGATGCAAATTTTAAACATTCTAAAAATAAAAATATTTTACAAGAAAATGAACACATTTTTGGGCTCTTAGGTGGCTCTAAGTGTATTTTTTTGATTATGTGAAATACATTAGCTGATCACAGATTCTCCGCAGTAACTGCAACAATGTTGTGGGGACTCAAAAAATTCTTAAAAATAAAACCAGTGATTAATGTACTTTGTGATAAACACATAGCAAATCAAAAAAATTAGTGGTGTATACTATAAATATAATATACAATATCCAATTACAGAAAGAAAATACGAAAATCTTAGAGGCACACTTAAGAAAATCGACGTAGCAACTATGAATGAGAATTGTAAAAATCCTTAGAAATTCACTGAAAAAATCAAAGGTTACAGGGACGTTATAGTTAGGAATTAGCATTTATAAAACCTTAGAAATTCACTGAAAAAACAAAGGTTACTTTGGCGTTATAGTATAACTGTCTAGGTGAGTCAGTGGCTGTATGATTGACTTTAAAGGTGAGTGAGTAGGTGTGTGACTAGCTCTATGGGTGACTGACAGTGTGTGAGTGGCTGTATGGGTGGATATATCAGTGGCTGTTTTAGTGAGTGAGTTGGTGTATGAGTGGCTCTATGGGTAACTGAGTTGATGTGTGTGTAGACTTATGAATCAGTGAGTGGGTGTGTCAGTACTGGTATGGGTGTCCCAATGGTTTTGAGGATGGTAGGGTGTAAGTTGGAATGGCTGTATGAAAGGTTATATTGGGGTGTGAGTGGGTACGTCAGATTCTGTGGATGATGTCATCAGTGATTTCACTGACATGCCATGAGTAATGTAATATATGTGGTCATAAGCAGGGCGCGAGTTATAGTCAGCTCAGATAACTACAACTAAGGGTGGGCGGTGAACTCTGCTCCGCCAGCGAAGTTTGCAGAGTTTTAGTAACTCCACACTCCATTTGGAGTTCACCGGTGAAGTGGGAGACTTACCTTCCTCCGAAATTGGTGTTCTGCACCTGGACTTAGCTCCACTTCAACTGCTCCGGTTGAAATACAGGAAGATCTGCAGTGTGCATGATAGGGTCAGGAATGCCTTTAAGCAGTATGCTATGCACTGCAGTTCTTCCTGTAATTCAACCAGAGCTGCGGAAGCCGAGTGGAGCCAGACCCAGCAGCAGGAGCAGTACACTGATTTGGAAGGAAGATAAGTCTCTTAGTCTTTACTCTTTTAGGCCTTACTACGTGGGAGGGGGGCTGGGGGTTTAGCCGGAGGGGGTGGGGGCCGGGGCATTAGCGGGAGGGGGCAGGGGTTTTGGCAGGTGGGGGCCTGGTTGTTAGCGGGGTAGGGGGAGGGGCAGGGGCAGGGGGCACTTCACCAGGCCACGGAACTCTGCAAAACTCACTGAGTTTTCTAATAACTTCATGAAATTCCATGGAGTACAACTACTCCAGCTCCGGCCACCCCTGGCCACCCCTGACTATAACTGCTGAATTTCTCTGGCTTTCTACTAGTGAAATGTCAGCCTAACTAAAATGTCCCTGTAACCTTTGTTTTTTCTGTGAATTTGTAGGGCTTTTAATTCTGTTTCCTAACTATAATGCCTCTGTCACCATTGGCTTTTTTCAGTGGAAAAAATTATATATATATAAAATTCTTCGCACTCAAAAGTGGATGGGAGGATAAAAAGAATAGAGAAACGAGTGGGGCAGGAAAGACATTGACAGTTGCGGAAATCCCGGCCCTATGGGCTATGCATGAGCTTAGTAATGAAGAGCCCAATACATCCCAAATCTCCGTACAGAACAAATTAAAAGAACCGGATTTGCTGCAAAAGGGCGCAGGCGAAGGCCCATTCAGGCCTAAATCGACTTTTATGCCGCTAATGCAGAAAGATGCAATCGACGTATTCCATGATCGAGTAATTGAGGACATGAAACAACTTAACATGCAAGTGAATTTTAAAAAACGGCATATGAATCAAAAACAGAAAGAGTTCAATCAACTCATGGACAAAATAAAAAAAAATCCGGGGGTCATAGTGAAAAAATCAGACAAGGGTAGGAACATCGTCCTCTGGCCCAAAATAGACTATGAAAAGGAAGTGCTACGCCAATTGACCAACGTAAAATGTGATGAAAAGACAACCATGAAGGCATACAAGAAATCAAAAGAGAATCTGAAGAAAGAACTCCTTAAGTGGAAGAGTGAAGGTCTAATTACCTCAGAGGAATATACTTTTATGCACAATGCAAACCCTGAGATGCCCTTTATATATTTATTACCGAAGATACATAAGGGGGTGACACCTATTCCAGGGCGTCCTATTACATCGGCCATCAACAGTATGACAGAACGTGTGGGCCAATATTTTGACTTCTACCTTCAGGATCTGGTAAGAGCTCTGCCGTCTTACATAAAAGACACTGGGGACGTTAGACATATTAATGATTTCACCTGGTGTAACGGATTAACATTAGTGACTCTGGACATCGAGTCGCTATACACAAGTATCCAACATAACTGTGGCCTACAAGGGGTGGCACACTTTTTAAAAACTAGATCTGCAGATTATTTAATGCACAATAGAATGTTATTGTCACTTACTGCATGGTGCCTTGATAATAATTTTTTCTCATATGGCAATGATTTGTATAGACAGAAACAGGGTATTGCAATGGGGGCCTGCTTTTCCCCGAGCTACGCGTGCTTGCACGTGGGGCTCTGGGAAAAGCAGGCCCTCATGGACAAATGCAGGGACGTTTTCGAGCACAAAGTTATTGTTTGGTTGCGTTTTATTGATGACGATTTTATGATTTGGAAAGGTGACAGTAATAGTGCCCAAAATGTTATTGACCAAATCAATGTCAACGAATGTAACCTACACTTTACATCACACTGTAGCCCTACCACTACAGACTTCCTGGATGTGCGGATTCAGATAATAGATGGGAAATTAGTAACTAGTGCATTTAGGAAGCCAACTGCAGGAAATGCATTACTGCATGCTACTAGTTCCCACCCCAAACATCTGATTGCTAGCATTCCCTTTGGGGTATTGCTACGGCTAAAACGTATATGCAGCACTCAGGAGGAATATAACAAAAGCAAAGACTTTAAAACGTTTCAAAAGAAGGGGTTACACTGTGAACGTGCTGAATAAAGCAGTGCAAAGAGCATATGATAGATCTAGAGAATCCCTGCTCCCTATGAATCAATCAATCACAATCGAGGATGACAGTGATATGGATACACCCAGGCTAATAACCACCTATAGCATGCAGGAGCAGAAGATTAAGGCCATCTTAACTAAAAATTGGCCTATAGTACTAAGGGACAATGTCCTGAAATACAGGTTACCTGAAAGACCAACAGTAACATTTCGAAGAAGTAAAACCATGGAAGGTCATTTATCGAAATCCATGATGGAAGGGACCTCAATTAAAACATGGTTACCGGCAAAACAAGGGTTTTTTAAGTGTGCAACCTGCCGGGCCTGTAACTTTGGGGTCAACACTTCGAAATATAGCACTCCGTTCAGGGAAAATGAACAAACTATCAGGGGTAATTTTAATTGTCGCACAGATTATGCTGTGTATGTTCTCACGTGCACCTGTGGGCTCAGGTATGTGGGCAGTACTAAGAAACAGGTGCACGTGAGAATATTACAGCATATAAGAGCTATCATTAATTGTGATCCGAATTACCCTGTAGCACGGCATTTTAAGTCTGTGCATAATAAGGACATTAACTGCTTAAAGTACTTTGTCATTGATCACGTCCCCATGCCTAAGAAGGGAGGTGATAGGGAAACTCTTTTAAGACATTTAGAGACCAAATATATTCTTAATCTCAACTGCAAGTTTCCCCAGTGCCTCAACAACGCAGAGGATTTACACACATTTCTCTAAATTCAACTTGTGTATTAACCAATTATTGAATTTTATGTGTATATAATTTACAGCAACGTGTCTATAACCTTCCTCATATATGTTACATCTACATTTCTTTTAGAATTTCTGAAAATATGAGGAAATAGGAAAAAGGATCTAGAAGGAAAATATCTACATAGTATCCTGCTAATGGGTGGATACACATATCAATAGCATGTACCTTAGTGGACCTGGATAGACTGATGACGGTGTCCAAATGAAAATGATTTGAACAGCAGGAATAAACTCCCTGCAAACAGTATATTAAATTCGTATGTGAAAATTTTCTCACGCCAATTTTTTGATCAAATATTGTTACATGTAAATAATTGACAACACTGCATACAGCTTATCTGTAAATATAGATACATTATTGAATGCAATTTTTTTTAGCATTCGTTCCAATTTTTTATAGCACTTAGCACTTTGTTTGTATAGAGGAATTGGAGTGAGCTCTTCTTGACAACTGGGCTCAGTTGTCATAAACTAATATGAATTACATCGAGTAACTTTTTGCACATGGAGATACGATATGAGACTACATTTGTACAAAAGGCGTATTTTGCACATATGTGTCTGCATTTAGGCAGACAATTTGAACTAAGGTTCTAACATAGTATTTAGCAATATGGTGGCAGGTGGAGAAAGAGTATTCAAGTTTACATAATGGCATACTTTTGCACACATAATTTTTGCATTTAAGCTGCAATAAATCACTCTTTATGAATTTGTAATATATGTAAATTCATCTCATAAAAAGTGTGATAGATCTGTATAAACATATATATGTACATAGATTTTGCTGCACAGTGGTTTTATATGTATATAGCAGATAATTGTATAATGTATTTAAATTATTCAAATTATTTACGATGTAATGATGTTTGCCATATTAACTTATATATGTAAGTTTGCACAAATCCAGTCCATGTTTACCGTAATTGCATTTATGCAGTAATAATATCATGTGAAGAGCCAGTAGATAAATATCAGGAAGCCGTATTCTCTATAAGTGCTGTGTACATAGAATGAAAGAGCCACTCAACGTATTGGTTGATAATATGTTTTCACGTTTCATGAATCACGTGGTGTGCTTAGCAAAGAGAGAAAAAAATGAGTACTTAAAGGGCCTCTGTATCATCAGACCGTTATGTGATCAAGGGTATCTCATACCCGAAACGCGTCATGCCAGAGAGAGAATCAAGGTGATAATAAACTGACCTGATGTACTGGATGAGCTGTGTGGTGGTTTTTGTGTCCTGCGTGCCGTGCCTGTAGAAGCAGGAAGGAATGGATATATATATATATATATATATATATATATATATATATATATATATATATATATATATATATATATCGAAATTGCTCGCGCAATGAGGACACCTCACCCCATGGTATGCTTTCACCTTATTTATTTGATAGGCAGCAGCATGCAGAGATGGGCCATTGCACACAAAGTATTTTGCCTCTCGCCATACGCGTTTCTGAATCACATTACTTGGTCACTGGTTCTGCGTTCTGGGGAAAACTGAGATCAGCGTGCAAAGTTCACTCAGGTGTTTCAAATAAAAGCCATTAGTGGGCGTGTACTTGCTATGCATCCTGGATTATGTAGTCCAGTTCTGTATTGTTTACCCATTAGTATGCGCCGTTTTGCAGTTTCTCCTCCACCATTCCATTTTCCATTGGGTTGCTGCAGTGGAACCGGCCCGCTTGTTGCTTATTTCATGCCATAACCGAACAGGTACGTGGTTCCAAATAAGCGCCTCTCCAACAAGGCACTTGGATCTACTGAGATCGCAGAGGGGTAGTCCTCGTGGCCAGAGCGGGCCACCTATTATACCAAACAAAACTGCTCGTGCAATGAGGACACCTCACCCCACGGTTTACTTTCACCTTATTTATTCGATAGGCAGCAGCATGCAGAGACGGGCCATTGCACACAAAGTCTTTCGCCTCTCGCCATACGCGTTTCTGAATCACATTCCTTGGTCACTGGCTCGGCGTTCTGGGAAAAACTGAGATCAGCGTGCAAAGTTCACTCTGGTGTTTCAGATAAAAGCCATTAGTGGGGGTGTACTTGCTATGCATCCTGGATTATGTAGTGCAGTTCTGTATTGTTATCCATTAGTAGGCGCCGTTTTGCAGTTTCTCCTCCACCATTCCATTTTCCATTGGGTTGCTGCAGTGGAACCGGCCCGCTTGTTGCTTATTTCATGCCAAAACCGAACAGGTATGTGGTTCCAAATAAGCGCCTCTCCAACAAGGCACTTGGATCTGCTGAGATCGCAGAGGGGTAGTCCTCGTGGCCAGAGCGGGCCACCTATTATACCAAACAAAACTGCTCGTGCAATGAGGACACCTCACGGTGAGGTGTCCTCATTGCACGAGCAGTTTTGTTTGGTATAATACCCCCACTAATGGCTTTTATCTGAAACACCAGAGTGAACTTTGCACGCTGATCTCAGTTTTTCCCAGAACGCCGAGCCAGTGACCAAGGAATGTGATTCAGAAACGCGTATGGCGAGAGGCGAAAGACTTTGTGTGCAATGGCCCGTCTCTGCATGCTGCTGCCTATCGAATAAATAAGGTGAAAGTAAACCGTGGGGTGAGGTCCTCACCCCACGGTTTACTTTCACCTTATTTATTCGATAGGCAGCAGCATGCAGAGACGGGCCATTGCACACAAAGTCTTTCGCCTCTCGCCATACGCGTTTCTGAATCACATTCCTTGGTCACTGGCTCGGCGTTCTGGGAAAAACTGAGATCAGCGTGCAAAGTTCACTCTGGTGTTTCAGATAAAAGCCATTAGTGGGGGTGTACTTGCTATGCATCCTGGATTATGTAGTGCAGTTCTGTATTGTTATCCATTAGTAGGCGCCGTTTTGCAGTTTCTCCTCCACCATTCCATTTTCCATTGGGTTGCTGCAGTGGAACCGGCCCGCTTGTTGCTTATTTCATGCCAAAACCGAACAGGTATGTGGTTCCAAATAAGCGCCTCTCCAACAAGGCACTTGGATCTGCTGAGATCGTAGAGGGGTAGTCCTCGTGGCCAAAGCGGGCCACCTATTATACCAAACGAAACTGCTCGTGCAATGAGGACACCTCACCCCACGGTTTGCTTTCACCTTATTTATTCGATAGGCAGCAGCATGCAGAGATGGGCCATTGCACACAAAGTCTTTCGCCTCTCGCCATACGCGTTTCTGAATCACATTCCTTGGTCACTGGCTCGGCGTTCTGAGGAAAACTGAGATGAGCGTGCAAAGTTCACTCAGGTGTTTCAAATAAAAGCTATTAGTGGGCGTGTACTTGCTATGCATCCTGGATTCTGTAGTCCAGTTCTGCATTGTATTCCATTAGTAGGCGCCGTTTTGCAGTTTCTGCTCCACCATTGCATTTTCCACTGGGTTGCTGCAGTGGAACCGGCCCGCTTGTTGCTTATTTCATGCCAAAACCGAACAGGCACGTGGTTCCAAATGAGCCCCTCTCCAACAAGGCACTTGGATCTGCTGAGAACGCAGATGGGTAGTCCTCGTGGCCAGAGCGGGCCACCTATTATACCAAACAAAACTGTTCGTGCAATGAGGACACCTCACCCCACGGTTTGCTTTCACCTTATTTATTCGATAGGCAGCAGCATGCAGAGACTGGCCATTGCACACAAAGTCTTTCGCCTCTCGCCATACGTGTTTCTGAATCACATTCCTTTGTCACTGGCTCGGCGTTCTGAGGAAAACTGAGATGAGCGTGCAAAGTTCACTCAGGTGTTTCAAATAAAAGCCATTAGTGGGCGTGTACTTGCTATGCATCCTGGATTCTGAAGTCCTGTTCTGTGTATTCCATTAGTAGGCGCCGTTTTACAGTTTCTCCTCCACCATGACATTTTTCATCGGGTTGCTGCAGTAGAACCGGCCCGCTTGTTGCTTATTTCATGCCAAAACCGAACAGGTACGTGGTTCCAAATGAGCGCCTCTACAACAAGGCACATGGATCTGCTGAGATCGCAGAGGGGTAGTCCTCGTGGCCAAAGCCAAAGCCAAAGCGGGCCACCTATTATACCAAACGAAACTGCTCGCGCAATGAGGACACCTCACCCCACGGTATGCTTTCACCTTATTAATTCGATAGGCAGCAGCATGCAGCGATGGGTCATTGCACACAAAGTCTTTCGCCTCTCACCATACGAATTTCAGAATCACATTCCTTGGTCACTGGCTCAGCGTTCTGGGGAAAACTGAGATCAGCGTGCAAAGATCACTTAGGTGTTTCAAATAAAAGCCATGGCGTATGGCGAGAGGTGAAAGACTTTGTGTGCAATGGCCCGTCTCTGCATGCTGCTGCCTATCGAATTAATAAGGTGAAAGCATACCGTGGGAGTGAAGATCGCCTTTAATCTGCAAAATTAAATGCTACCTGGAAAGAATTGTGTTCGTGTCTTACTGCCACCGAAAAGTGAAGGTTTTCTGACTTGATATATATATATATGCACCACTTAAATGCATAAATAAAAGCAACTAAAAAGAAGAAGTCTGACTCTGGCGATTCTGTTATTATTGCTGTCTGCGTACCTGTCTGTGCACGAGGCACTCCAGAGGCAAGTTGGATTTTATATATATATATATAAAGTATAAAAAGAAACGAAATAACCCTCGAACACGGGGAGAAGTATACTGGAAAATACTCTAACATTGGTGCCAGTATGTATCCTTAAGAACAGAAAGGAACACCCATAACGCGGAATAAAACTGATAACTAAATATAGAATTTTTTTTTTACCTGAGATCTATCACAGTTTTGCCAGACTACGATAAATAACTGTCTGGAGTCAGCTTCTCAATAAACAACGGGGCTGAATGGTGAATAAACTAAATAATTGTTTTTAATTGTCCTGAGGAAGGTGGTGCGCACAGCAAAGATCCACCGAAACGCTTCGACTTGGATTTATTTTATTTGAATGTATTTATAAATGTATTTTACAAATTTATATCTCTTTTGAGTGTTTCAATAGCAAGCCTGTATAGAAACGAATAACAGTATGTTGACATACATATGAATACCCACCAAAAGAGATACATATATGTGTTTTTAATGCAAATTTTTTTTTCATGCAATTTGGAATTGTTTTAAATAATAAAAATCTTGTCATAATACATATACCCCGGCTACGTAGTATATATAGCTTTAGATTGTAAGTGCTTTTTGCGGTTCCATTTGAGTTTGAGAGTGCAGAGTGCATGAATAATTGTGTCATTTAAATCATAGTGAGATCTCCACAGGGATTTATCTGGAGATCTCTAACTCTAGGATATAGAAACTCAAGGGAACTCTTTGTATTTGTTTGTAACTATTTACCCTGTTCCCTTGGTACAGAAGGGTTACTCTCTCTTGATTCACACTTGATTAAAAAGCAGTCATAGACATAGTGGTTTGCTGACCTCAGCATGCCACCATCCCTGTGATGGCTGTGATTCCTAATGGGTCACACACTGAAGCCTACCTCATTAATATTTGTGAGGCAGGTCGATGTACAACACACAAGGAATCCCAAAATGAAACTCAATGAGTTTCATACATTAGGAATACAGATTTCCTAATTGCGTTTTGGAGAAAATCTCAATTAGGAAATCAGAATTCATAATGTGGGAATATCTGGCCCTATTTTCTCTCCCTCAATATCTCAAACCACTCTTCAATCCTCCTCTCACCCCTCTATTAAAGTATTTGCCCAGTGCTCACTTGCCCCCCAGTACCCTTGTTTTAGGCCTTGTTTAATGTATTTTCTTCTACATTAAAAAGTCAATTCAATAATGCACATGCATTTGCGTTGATCACTTTGAATGTATTTTCTATTAATTTAAGAACTTCCATTTAAGATGCCTGCTGCGGATAGGGGTGCATCTGTAGCAGCCATATTTGAATGTATTTGCATAAAGCATAAGAATATGTTATGTGTATTTGTAAAGTGTGCTTTCATCCACACAGGGAGCCTCCGAGTATCTGTGTGTGCCTAGCCCTGGGGGAGATTGGGTAATTGAAAAGCATGGTATTCAGCTTCTTGAAGAGTTGAAGAAGAGAAAAGGAGTCTCTGATGTGGAGTGGGAGGTTGTTCCATGCTTTAGGAGTGATGTAAGAGAACATGAGTCCTCCTAATCTGGCTTTGTGAATGCATGGGATGTGTGTGAGTAGGGTTTGCACGGATAGGTGGAGTCTGGGTGGATGGTGCAAGGAGATGCAATTGTTCCAGTAATTGGGGCCTATGTTGTGCCTTGAATATGTGTGTGTGAGAAGTTTAAGTGCTTTTGAATACTTGGCGCTGAAGTAGCTTCCTGAGGTGTGGTATGATGTGAGCTCAATGTGGAAGGCTGAGGATGAGTCTGGCTTCCGAGTTCTGGATGGTTTGTAACCTTCTGGTGAGTTGCTTGGTGATCCCGGCATAGTGGGTGTTCTGGTAGTCCAAATTGTTGGTGACTAGGGCATGAGTGACAGTTTTTCTGGTGTTGCTTGGGAGCTATTTGATGATCTTCCTCAGCATCTTCCGGATGTTGAAAAAGGATGCAGTGATGGCATTGACTTATGCAGTCATATCCAGTTTGCTGTTGTAGAAGATTCGGAGGTTCCTGACGTTGGTGCTGGGAGTGGTTCTGAGTTTGGCTAGCCACCAGCTGGTGCCCCATGGTGAGGTAATATTTCCAAAGATCACTACTACTGTCTTGTCGTTCAGCTTAAGACATTTGGCTTTCATCCAACTACCAATTGTGGTCATGCAGGAGGTGAACTTGTTTCTTGTGTTTGGGGTTTTGTTTGAGAGATTTCAGGGGAGGGTATGAGTTGGGTATTTAGGCGTAGGAGACGATGCTGATCTTGTGTGTACAAATGACATTGGCTAGAGGGATCATGTATGCCTTGAAGAGGGTGGGCTGAACTATGAACCTTGAGACTCTCCACAGAGGACTTTGCCGGCTTCTGAGGATTAAGGTGCCATGCCGACAGCTTGTGTTCTAGCCATTAATCTCACTGTTTTTATAGCTTGACCACCCTAGGGCAGGAATCCTAGCATGGGGGCACTCGGTATGTAGTAACCAGGCCCTTGTCAAAATTGCTGAGAGAACATGACATTAAAAAGTAGCAGATCCAGTGGAGAGCGGGTCCTTGGATGACAAACATATGCAAGGGCCTGATGAGGATGGGGTGTTTTTTTGTGTCAAATGCTGTTTCCGTCCTGTGGTTAGGCCTGAATCTGGTTTGCGTGGTGTCTAGGAGATGGTGGTTGGTGGGGCATTGGTTGGTTAGTTTCTCTAAGACCTTGGCTGGTATGGTAGGAGAGAGATGGGTCTGTAGTTGGAGAGCGTGGTTGAAGGTATGGCTAGGTCAGCAGATTGTTTCTTGAATAGGGGTGGGATCGTGGCATGTTTGCACATGGCCAGGGAGCTTACTGAGTCAATTGAGACATTGAGGATGGGTGTTAGTGCTTCTCTGATTTGTAGTAGTCCTTTAGTGAAGGAATGGTGGGGTCAGGGGCCAGATGAGGCCACCAAACAGATGAACTTAATGGTAGCTCAGGTTTCGATAGTGGTAATGGTGAGCCACAAGGTCAAGGTTCATTCTTCAGCTGTGATGGGAACAAAGCACTGGCAAAACCAATACTTTTCACGGGCAAGACCCAATGGTTTTGTCAATACTGAGCCACTGAATTCAACAACCCCTCATAAAACACTAGACAGAAATGCACATGTGCTTTTTCACTCTGCACATTTGTAAAAGTACTTACTTTCTGTAAATATCGGAAAGTTATCATTGATGTCAGTCAGTGTGATGATGACAGAAGCTGTTCCTGAAAGACCGCCCATAAGGCCCGGAGAGTCTTTGGCACCCACAATAAGATGATAGGTAGATTGTTTTTCTCTGTCTAAATTAGGGACCGCAGTTAAAATAACACCTAATGAGAAAAAAACAACAAAGGAATGTAAGCGGCAAATTCACAGAATGTTTTCCTCAGGTGACATTCAGACTGTACCGGGGCTTGAAATGGAAATCTAGAAGGGCAGGTACTCGGATGTGTGTCAGATTCTTGTGTTCTAAATATTGTACTACAGGAATTATTGTAGCAAAAGTATTAACAACCAAAATATTGTGAAGGCAACTATATATTGGTAAGCACATATTTACTATTCTTAACTTCACATCTCCGTACCTTGAAGATATAGTTATTGCCGAGGAACATACACGTGGTGTTAAATGTGGTAACCCTATGCTTAACTCTGTATATTTACCTTGTCACCACGAGTTTCTTGTTTCATTAAATTCAGTACACAATATTCCTGTACCATACCGCAGATGCTCATTATTTAGGATTTCCTATTTGCTACAGAAATTCTGAAATTCAGCAGGTACTCTTTAATAGTGTAGTACCAAAATCCCCGTAGGACAATTCAAATGATAGAAAAGTGCTACACAAATGCACACAAAATAAAAGAGCTCAGCTTTATAAAGCCCATTATTCAACATGTGCAACAGAATGTTTTAGGACCGGATTTTAAGTGGTCACACCGGTTTCGTTTTGGAAGCCACCTGACCTTCCTCTAACTCATTTTCAGGTAGGGGTGTACAATTGTTTTATTTGCAAACCACACAGTTTTCACGAAATTACTTATTTAAAAGAAATGCATTTTGCTGGTATCTCGACTAACTTTTCTCCGGCAAAGGCAAAATAAGTCACGAGGAGACTGGTTCGAGGTAAAAGTCTTTGACCACAGGATAAATTTGCGTGAAATTTTAAAATAAGCATAACGCGTAATTTAGGCATTACACAAGGTGTGATAACACATTTCAACCAGGCATAGTTTCCACAATTTCCCATTGGTTTCTGACGATCCCTAACAGCCACAATTGAAATGAAAGAAAAAAACAACCCGAATAACCATGGCTTCTTCTTACCCTTGTCGTTGATGGAGAAATACTCGTTCCCTTTAATAATGTGATATTCAATCTGTGCGTTGCCTCGAACGGTTGGGTCGTCTGCATCTACGGCTGTCACCTGTGTGACTGACGTCCCTGCCGGGTATATCAACAATACAAGGTTAAAACAGGAGGATGCACATTTTTGTAGCGGGTTTAAAAAATAAAATAAAGTCCTGCCATGAACATACCCACAGCTGACATTTCGGGCACGGACCCGTTGAATACTCTCTGGACAAACTCTGGCGCGTTGTCGTTGGCATCGATGATTTTGATGATGAAAGAGGAAGGCTCTTCCAGCGTGACGTTGGTATCCTCGTCTACCAGGACCGCTTTCAGCTCGTACTCCGATTTGCTCTCCCTGTCCAGCTCCCTGGTTACAAATACATCTCCTGTCACGGCATTGACCGTAAAGATGGAGTTGACGTACTCGCCCATCAGGACAAAGCGGGCCTTCGGGTTGCTTGTGCTTGTTTTCAGCTGCAAGGCAGGAATAAAACAGGAAATGCAGGCATTTAGATGTTAATTGACAATGTAGGGTGAGCATTGGCAGGGATTCCAATCCTAAATCTTAAACCTCAAATTACTGATATTACATGCGCGTGTCAATTAGTGCATTGGAAGCAAAACAAGACTACATTACCCAGAAGGCATTTGCTGGCATGAAAAAGACCAGAACTGTCAAATTTGTCTGTAATGGCAAGATGTTAGGTGGCCACCTTGATTGACAGGTAGATATAACTCAGATATGGCTCAGTCTCAACTACACTTCTTCAGCGATGCTGGAAATAGCGATGGCTTGCATTATTATGTGTATATCATTATGATACAGAGAGCAGCTATTATTTATAATACAAAATGGTGCTCAAAATGGAAGTCACTACTGATGCTTTAGAACCTGGTGGTTTTTGGTCAATTTTTAAGCCTGCATACCGTCATACTTTTGTTCGGTCAACACATCTCTGAACATTTCCCGATTTTTAGGTTGAAGCCTACCAGACAACGCAGCTGTCTGGTTTGCTAAAGTCGTGAAACAGCCTTTACTTTGAAATTTCTCCTTCTCATTAAATTTTCTATGCATTTTTTATATCTTAAAGATTGTAGGACAAAAACACGCATTGGAAGGCAATTAAAAAAGAGGGCTTGGGGGGGTTATCCCCCAAAAACATAACATTTTCAAATAGTACAAAATCAGTCAAGGACAAATGCAATTAAAAATGTATTAACAACTAATGTATAATTTTTGAACAGTAGGTGGCAGTGTTGGACTGTGACAGGATTTTTCAGAAACGGTAAGCATGATAAGAGTATGCGTGGCAGTGGAATGTGTAGTGGATGTGTTTCTAATGTGAGTGAGTGTAAATGCATAGTAGTGGTATGTGTTATAAAATCTGCGATGTAAAGACATGCAGGGTGAAGGAAGGCGTCGTAATGTTATACAGCCAGACCAAAATCATCTTGGGGACATTCAGAAAGCTTCACTGGGGATGCATTACGTCTGTTTCTTATCATTGGCTTTGTGGTTTGTAACTCACATTTTCTGGCTTTCTATTTGCAGACAAAATTTGTTTTAGGCTGACCATGTTCAGTGCGTCCCTCCCAAGGAGTGAAGTCTTTTCGAACTACCACTCCTTGTATTCTTCCATGAGTGCTCCTTTCTGTGAACAGGCCTGTAAATCTTGCTCTTAACTTGTCACATTTGCTGTGCATTCAAAGAGAGAGGTCAAATGTCAGGCTGTCTTCCGTGAGCCTGGTGTTTACTTTTTCTTTCCTTGGCTTCAAAGTGAGAGGATCTAGGTGAGAATATTGCTGGATACGGTGGGTAGAGGAAAGGTTTTTTGTAGTGCACAGCATTTAAATGAACTGTGCAAGCATTTCAGAACATATCAGACCTAGCAAACTACTCTATGCTATTGCACTCTATGCCACTTTACCAGGGCCGGACTGGGAACCACAACCGGCCCTGGCAAAGTGCTCGCTCCCCCCCCCCCCCCCCCCCCCCACACTCGGGGGGTTGGAGGAGTTGCAGAGCTCTTTTCCCGGGCCGGTTTTCGGCCGATGTTAGTACAGGGCCGATTTTGAAGCTATGCTGCAAAAACGGCCCTGTAACAAAATCCTTCCCCGAGGGCCCAAACCCGGCCCCCGCCCGTGCGGCGCACCGGGGGATTGCCCGTTGCCCGCTATGGCCAGTCTGGCCCTGTACTTCACTCTACACCTCTCTACTCTGTACCAATGCACTCTATGCCACTCTACTCTACACCACTGAACTCTTTGCCACTGCACTCTACACCATTCCTGTTTACAACGCTCTACTCCACTCTGCAACACTGCACTCTAAGCCAATGCCGTCTGCTCTGTACAACTCCACTTTATGCAACTGCACGCTATGCCAATCCACTGTATGCCACTCTAATCTACTCTGCAACACTGCACTCTACACCACTTAGCGCCGTTACTCTACTCTAGGTCACTGCACTCTATCCTGCACCACTGCACTCTTCACAACTTCACTCTGCCCAGCACCACTTCACTCTACCTTACTTCAATCTACTCTGAACAATCTACTCTGTTCGGCACTCTACTCCACTCTGTGCCACTCCACTCTGTCACTTCACTCTGCACCACTCTACGCTGCTGCACTCTACATCATTGTACTCTACACCACTGCACTTTACTTTGCACCACTGTAGTCCACGCCACTGCTTTCTACATCACTTTACTCCACTCTATTATGTTACTGAACTCTATGAACTCTATGCCATTCTACACCACTGCACTCTACAACACTCTACTCTGCAACACTGCACTCTCCACAACTGACGTCTATGTCACTCTACCCTGCACTACTGCACTCTACGCCACTGCACTTTGCATCACTCCACTCTACACCTCCACACTCTATGCCACTCCACCCCACTATACCCTGCTTTGCTCCACTCTACGACACTCTACACTCTACGCCACAGCACTCTATGCCACTCTACTCTACACCACTCCACACCTCTGCACTCTACTCTACACCACTGCGCTACTTGCCACTTCACTCTACTCTGTACCACTCTACTTAACACCACTGCCCTCTGTGCCACTCTACTCTGTCACTGCACTCTGACAATTCCCTCTACACCCTGACACTGCACTCTTCCTGCAGCACTCCACTCTACCACTGCACTCTACAGCACTGTCTCTACTCTGCACCAATCTACGCCACTATACTTTGCATCACTCTAGACCACTGCACCACATGCTACTCTACTCTGTGCCACTGCACTCTATGCCACCGTAGTCTATGCAGCTCTACTCTATATCACTCCACTCTGCACCACTGCATTCTATGCCACTGCACTCTACTATGCAACACTGTAATCTATGCCACTGCATTCTTCAATGCTGCATTGCCACTATACTCTGCCAATGCACTCCACTCCTCTCCACTGTACACTACTCTACACAACTAAACTCTGTGCCATTCCAATACATGGCACTCAATACCACTCCAATACACGACACTCAATGCCACTCCCCTTTACGACATTCCACTCTACGACACTCCACGCCAACCACGTCGACGCCACCAACCTTTAGCATGCTGAACAGCAGCCCCGCTGGTGTACACCATGGCTAAAACACATTGGTAAAGCTAATAGCTCTTGCATAGACGAGACCTACTGGCTTTGCCAGTGATTGTTTTCTGTACCACCTTTTGTTAAGCTTGCAAGTTGGCCAAAAGCATTGCATTGGTACACAGGAATCCACTTTATTGCAATCTTTTTTGAGAGCAGGGTAGGTCTTGTCCAGGGCTTTAAGTGAGCTGGGTCCTGCCGGTGATCAGCACTGGCAGTTCTTAAAAGAAAGTGCCAAAATGGGTCCCTATCGGGCTCATATAATAAACTGATCTTCATATGGATCAACTTGAATTATAGTGGCTCATTAAGTCACACATATATTTGTATTTTGCTATTGTTATCAACCATATATATCTATGTAAAGATAACATTGTATGATCAACAAGATGAGTTGAAAAGGCAGGATTATTACTGAATAATCACTGTGAAAAATAAAAAAAATTTTGTTGGCAATATCCAGGTATATATATTTTTTTGACTTAGTATCAGTTTATTATATGTTCACTTTGGTGAGAATATTTTCTCCTAGGAACAGTGCATCCTGCATGTAGGCTCAGCTTGCATTTCCAGTCACTGTTTTGGTACTATGTAGCCAACATAGTCTTGCAGTTTGCACCCTTAGTCTATTTGGTTAAATTGATATAAACTTGAGTGCTCCTCTTTCTCTGTAATTGATTTATCCCTATCGGGCTCACCATTTTTACCTTCAGGGTGGAAAAAAAGGAAAGCTTAACTCTGCCATAGTACCATCTCCCACTGCTTTTGATGTAGCTTCAAAGAGACTAATTTTTCAGTTTTATATAGGGCCAACTTGGAGCAAGCATGAGTACCAGTTACATTACACAAGGTAATATTCATGTTTTGTATTATAGGATGTTGAGGGGACGTGAGGTTCCACTTGTTTTCTCAGCTCAAAAGTAGGCAGCTGCAGCCTTAGCCACAACCTCGCACACAGGAACAAAAGCATTTTCCAGATTATATACAATGAAGTAATAGTTGTTGATTTTTTATCTTATGCAATTTACAACTATTGACAAAGCCAATAGTCCTGGCTTGTTCTAGGTGTAATGTTACTTGTTGTGTTAAATAGCTAGATAAATGCACAGAAACTGCAAAATACAGTGGGGCGGCACACTGCTCTCAGTACAGATTTTTAGCCGAAGTGTTTTAGGCCACGCCCTAAATTACAGCGGCCACGCCCCTATGAAAGACCCCCCTGTTTTTGCATCCCACTTAATGCCCTGTGCTTGTCCATTGTGGAACAGTTGAGTGCCAATTTGTTACGCTTTATTTGCTTTAATATGCCCTGATCCAGCTGGTGGACAAAATCAGCCCTTGTAAGGATGTTAAAAGCAGTCCCACACTGCAGGAAGCCATGATGGGAATGCAGCTGCGGGCATGTCATGGTTGGGTCCCGGCAGTCTGGCCTGCTGTAAAAGCAGCCCCCTAGCCTGCAGCCTATCATCCAAATGCCAGAGTGGCAGAATGGCCAGTCTGGCCCTCAATATGTTTTAGAGTTTGGTGAAGCAACTCGCGTTACAAGATACAGGCACCAGGTGCTAATAGGCATCTATTGCTGCAATTCAGAGCAGAACATTTCTTAGTACAGAATTTCTATGAGATAGTGGCTTCCTAATCAGTACCTATCACTGATCGCGCCCTAAAGCTGATTGACCGCTGAGCAGACAACTGAGAGAAGTGCTATAGAACCTGTTGATCTTATGCAGTTTGCAATCTCTGCCTAAGACGCCTTTCCAAGGAATAGTAAGGTACAATTCATGCGTGGCATTGTGTAAGGTGGCAAAGCATTGAAAGGACTTAAACCCACCTCTGGGTATAGAATGCTAGCATATAGTTCAAGCTACAAGTTCATGTGCACAAGATAATCATTCAACCCTAAACAGAGGAAAGGCTAAATTGCATTACGGCTGCTTCTTCACCGATCGGTTTGATGATCAAATCTTATATCAAGGGCAGAAGATACGCTCCTTTCTTGAATCTAGAAATATCGACCGGTAATAATTCTACTGCAAGATATCCAAATAGTATAATATCAATGTAAGCATACACAGGGACGTGTAGATTTGCTATTGTACCTCTACGTAGTCTCACATTGAATATATTGTGTCAATATTGGGCAGTCAATCTTGTTGCAAGTCGAGATTTAAAAGTCAACATTGTGGTACCATATCCCTTCTTTTTAGATAGCTCTCCCCATTATTTTATTCTTCTGGTATATTTGCTGGAGTAATTTTGTAAGTGGAGGTTTATGAAGAAACAGACATTAACCGGGCATCAGGAATGTTTGTGGAGAGCATTGGATCCTTTTACCATTTTTATATTTCTAGAAAAAAGTCTTTGACAGGGCCCCAGAGCATACCTCCGTTTTATTATGGGTGGGCAAAGCTATGAATTTGTTTGTAATATTTAAAAGCAGATATACACAATTCTTCCTGTTGTGCAAATTTTTCTTGGCTGGTATGTTGCATGAAATTTGATCATGAGATAATTTCTCACATTCAAAAGACACAAGAGATCCCATCCGGAGACTGGTTTGTAAACAAATGTATCTCAGCTGAAGTTCTAATGCACCCACAAGCCACTTTCTGTTTAAACTTTTCCCCTGTGGGCAAAACCCCAAGGAAATGTATCACCTTCAAAATGAAAAGGAATTTTGTGAAATTTGCATAATGTGGTATTGAGGAACTGTGAAGAAGTTTACAGGTGTAAAGAACAGTGCCTGTTTTTAGTCTTGCCTCATACAAGCCGTCAATCAGTGTAGAGTTTACATCTGCTGCTTCTGTCAAAAGAATAAGTTTCAATATCTTTTCTACCCTTGGCATGTCTTTATATATATATATGTTCCCTGTTATTTAAGCACACACAGACATTTGCGAGCTGTAGCAAGGACCTTTGTAGCTTTCTTCCTGGCAAGTAAGGTCCCGTTGGTTGTCAAGTGCGTGAGTCCAGATGGATTCACACTACATTAATAGTTGATGGAACTTGCAGAGCTGTGGTGTGGAAGACCCTGCTGGGCTTTCATGGCCCATGTACCCGCTACTCCCCGAGTGGGGAGCCTTCAGACATGTTCCGGCCAATGGCCACACGCCTAGATGTCTTGCTGTTGGCATACGTCACTCCTTATCAGACCTGTTAGAAGGGAAGTGGTTCTTTATTCTGCAGGCCCAGCTATTGTTAGCGACCCCCCTCTTGTGCGGCAACAAATGTATTCATAGACTTGAAAGCAAAGCTGCCATCTTTGTGAGGTAGTGTGGCTCACTGGTTAGAGGCGGCAGACCCGAGAGCAGAGGACGCCCGGGACCGAGGTTCGATTCCTGGCGCGGCAGGTTTCTGGACCAGGGTCAGCGGACCCGATAATTCTCTCGCCTTGGTGCCCACTCTGATCAGCGATCACACTCGGCAACTCTGGGCATTAGCTTGCCTCATCTTCACTAACGGCCCCACCAGACCGCCGGGGATGCCTGGTCTCACCCTGGAGATACCCATTAAGGGACCATCTCTCAGGGAAGCCAGGAAGGGTTTCGCAGCGGTCGAAGCGCGGAGATACTCCCCCGGGAGTGATTCTAGCGCTATATAAACACGCAAATTAAATTATAATTAAATTATCAGTGGCGAGGCTTGCAACACAGCTACTTCCACTACATGGGGCTGGATGATGAACTAAGGTGTTTTCTCCTTCCCTACAGGAAATGTTTTTCAACTCTGAAAGATGTCACCTTCTTTCTATCAAGGGCCCCGTTTCAGTTTTATGGTCCGGGCCCCACAAGAACTTGTGGAATGCCTGTAGGCAGGTTTTGTGATTGATCCGATTGGTGACTGAGCTGCCTTTATTGCCTGCTGCCATTCAGTTTATCTTGCGTTTTAAGGTAAACTACTGCATGGATTTCAGCTCATGTTCTTTCCCGTACCAGAGCACTGCGTTTTGTTTGTAATGAGCCAGCCCCTTGCATGTTTAAACACGTGACAAATAACGGAAAGTGACAGCTTCTGTTATTTAAATGAACCGTAATTGAATCATTAGCTTAACTTGTCATTTAAACCGCGAGAGTGACGTGCTCGCGGAAAGTTCACTTTCTTTGTTGTAAATGACTAGGTGTCACAAGAAAAAAAACATGCTGAATATTTGTTTTTAATTACTCGTCTATGTTAGAAGGCTTTGAAGATAATCTTACAGTCAGCAACGCTTCCCTCCACCTTCCTGTTCGGTCAGCTGCCTTTTGGGCCCAGTCCAGTGTGTCACTCACTTATTTCAGGCTACTGTTTATCTGGTTCTCTTAATGTAGCTTTGGAAGGATCTCGTGCTCAATAATTAAACAAATACATATATTAATAGTATTTTGCACTGAGTTTACAAGCCCTACTCACCATATGTTATCAGACAGCATATTTTTCCTCCTGAGCGACGTCTTTGAAACAGTGACCAGACAAACAGGAAGACACCTGGCAAGAAGTTGTGACCTCGGGAAACACAACCACCTCCTTATAAGGGAGAAAGGAACACCCGAAGGCCCCAGTTAATTCACAGTCCCTCTCCAGGAGTAAAATCTGCATTCAGTCGGAAGACTTACGCAGAACATCGACCTCATCGACCACTGACCAGAGAACCTGCAGCTGGCGCTGGAGTTAGGAGTCTATCTCTGTGCGGCATAGCTTTTGCACCGAAATACAATCCCACACTGTTTTGTATGATGTTTTTAATATTATTCCGCTCTATCTTGTGTGGATGGAGATCAAGCACTGAAAGAACAAATAATCTAATCTAAACTAATCTAATCTAAGAATGTAAGCATTCACTGGATGCTGGCGTCCTACCCTCAGTGACTTCCGCTACTTGAAGTCTGCCCCTTAACAATTTAGCCTAGTTCCCTCTAGAACAAATACATTGAAATTGAAGATATTGCAGATTAACTATGTCATATATGTTGAGCTTTTTCAAAAGAAAAAAAACATCCAAGATCTAACCTGCACAGTGATTAACTGATATGTATCAAACTGGAAAATGAGCAGACAATTAGTGCAACTCGGTATCTGGTGATACCTTAGCGAAGATCAACATTTAATTACAGTGGGCATAAATTGCGTAGCTTTTTCAGTGAGCAGTTGTGTCTTACTAATGGTTTAGGTCCAACTTTTGGAAAAACTCCAGGAAAAAACAATATTTACTCATAGAAAAACTCATTGAGAATTGGACACTTTTCAAATTTGATTAAGAAACAAACTCTTATGGAATGAGCATTATGAAGACCAATAAGGGTATTCAATATAGTTTTCAGCTGATGATGGTATGGAAAACACGCAAGTCTGATAGACTTTCGGTCTTTCTTTATTTAATGAATATCACAAGGTCTTTAGGCTTGCTTAATTGATTTTATTTGAAATAGGCAATCTTTTATTTAAATCTCAAATACACCTAAGGTTGTCTTTGATATGGAGGGCCAAATGCTTTTTAAATGAATTTATTTTACTGTATTAGCTCTTCCTGCAGTTCTTATCGGCAATGTCTAGATTGAAAAAGGTAGAGTTCTGCGGATATTATTTTACCCTTTGCATTTCGTAAAATGATGAATATTAGCTGTGAGATGGTAAAAAGCGTGATTATATTGTCCTTAATACTTTGCAAGTTCCCAGGCAGGACATTTATTTTGGTTGGTAACCAGCCATAGATATTTCCGCCAGACAAGAATGGACACATTTTTTGTATCAATATTCATTCAAGAGTAGGTCATGCACCTGAAAATATTCTTCATTCACACATCTAATGTATGCCAGTATACATTACACCCCATTACATAGCCATGCTGTTCACATTCTACAATTCTGGCAATATATCAACATATTTTACTGGATGAAAACTGTGTTTTGTGTATATGTTAAAAAGTGATATGAAGTTATATGAGTCACACATATTATTTTCTTGCAATTAAAAAAAAACAAAAAAACCTGGGTGATATTTATAGAAAACACATCACAAATAATAATTGGCAAGGCCAGTAGGTCTCTTTCTTTAACCCTTTGCGTGCTCGTGGCGGAACCGTTCCGTCACAAGCCTCGGGTGGGCTGTGCTGGTGATGGAACGGTTCCGTCACGGCCGGCTCGCCGCGCCTGCGCAGCGCGAATTCTGCGCCTGCGCTGAGCGTTCTTTTGAGCGGGCGAGGTCGTGACGGAACCGTTCCGTCACAAGCACAGCCCACCCCGAGGCTCGTGACGGAGCGGTTCCATCATGAGTATGGGAGCACCGCGCGACCCCCCTCCCCCTTAGCACTGCGGCGGAATAGCTGCCGCAGCTAAGGGGTTAAAATAAGCACTGCAAAGGCAATTGATCTAGCTTATAATTGAACGTGACTTGCCAGTGTTTTTTGAGTAAATAAATCTAATAATGAGCCTATGGCTAGATGAACTGATTCACGAGTGCCTCGATGAGTAACAAAGTTCATTGATGATGAGCGAGTACATGAGGTCGGACGAATCCATTCATCCACCCATTCAGTCATTCCTCTTTTTTCCCCTCATTTGCCCACCCACAGTTCAACACACGCAAAGTCATCAATCGGAGACAGTTAGAAGCCAGACTTACTAGCCTTATCACAAGGAGGCCCCCAGGCCCTAGAAAGTCAAATATCCCGCATAATGCTTTATGCTTCGGGTGACATTTCTTAAAGTGGGTATCATGTTCTCTTTTTAGGGGGTGATATCTCTTTCTTATTTCTTGACGTGGATCAAAAGACTGGAGTCTTCAGTTTGCGCAACTTGCACCTGTTACAATATCAAAGTAAGCAGCTGCTGTGAGTCTAAAATGTGTATATGTAAAAAAATTTATAGGTATTTATTTAGAATTAATTGTTCATTAAGTTTTTATGGGTAATTAATAAAATGTTAATTGCCAATTAATTTAATTTAATTGATTAATTGCTAATTATGTTAATTTTACTAATTTATTTTCTGTAGTGGGTTGTGGGTTTATAGGGGAATAGGGTGGGAAGTAATTTATTTATAATTAATTAAATAATTAAATTTATTTATTTGTATTTAATTCGAATTAATTGTTAATAAATTTGTAATTATTAAATAATTAATTAACTGTTAATTTGTAATTAATTTGTATTAATAGGCAACTAATTGTAATCATTAATGTTAATCAGTAATGTTGATAGATTAATTATTATATTATATAAAATTGGTAATGACTTAAAAATTTATTTTTATAGATATTAATTTATATTTTTTAAAATAATATATGAAGTATTTACTTTCCCTAATGTTGCATTCTCTGGAGTGGGAATAGTAATTTTAACCCTTACGCTATCCAATGCTTTCCCTACTGTTGCACTCTTTGGAGTGGGAATAGTAATTCTGATCCCTACGCTATCCAACGCTTTCCCTACTGTTGCACTCTTTGGAGTGGGAATAGTAATTTTGACCCCTACGCTATCCAACGCTTTCCCTACTGTTGCACCCACTGGGGTGGGAATAGTAATTTTAACCCCTTCGCTATCCAACGCTTTCCCTACTGTTGCACTCTTTGGAGTGGGAATAGTAATTTTTACCCCTACGCTATCCAAAGCTTTCCCTACTGTTGCACTCTTTGGAGTGGGAATAGTAATTTTGACCCCTACGCTATCCAACGCTTTCCCTACTGTTGCACTCTTTGGAGTGGGAATAGTAATTTTTACCTCTACGCTATCCAACGCTTTCCCTACTGTTTCACTCTCTGGAGTGGGAATAGTAATTTTTACCCCTACACTATCCAACGCTTTCCCTACTGTTGCACTCACTGGAGTGGGAATAGTAATTTGTACCCCTACGCTATCCAACGCTTTCCTTACTGTTGCACTCACTGGAGTGGGAATAGTAAATTTTACCCCTACGCTATCCATCGCTTTCCCTACTGTTGCACCCACTGGAGTGAGAATAGTAATTTTAACCTCTACGCTATCCAACGGTTTCCCTACTGTTGCACTCTTTGGAGTGGGAATAGTAATTTTTACCCCTACGCTATCCAACGCTTTCCCTACTGTTGCACTATTTGGAGTGGGAATAGTAATTTTTACCCCTACGCTATCCAACGCTTTCCCTACTGTTGCACCCACTGGAGTGGGAATAGTAATTTTAACCCCTACGCTATCTAACGCTTTCCTGACGATTGCACTCTTTGTAGTGGGAATAGTAATTTTTACACTTTCGCTATTGTTTGGTAATAATATTGGATATTATTTAATTATATTATGTTACTATATATATATGTTTTAATAAATATGATTTAAATTTTTTTCATAACTTTCATTAATTATTTAATTATAAGTTAATTAAGTATTTTTAACTATATTTTAGTAATTAATTTTTAATATTAATTGAATTTAACATTGTTTTTAATAAAGTCGATAGTTTTTATAAACTATATTTTAGTAAGCGATATTTTTAACTCGATATTTTTGTACTTACCTGTTTGTAGATACAAACTCGATATTCTGTCTGTCGATATTTTGTCAACGATATTTTTGATAGTCGATATTATGTCCCTCGATATTATGTCAGTGATGCTTGTGCGTCATGTCAGCACAGCACATTAGGCATTATTAGTACAATCATGGGAAAGTGCAATTTGTGGGAAGCAGACAAAAGAGTTGAATTGTCAGGCAATGCAACAGGTACAAGATAGATATGTGTAGACTGAGCATTCAAGGAGGGAATGGTTTACATTTGAGAAGAAAAATGAAACTTTACAATGCCAGGTGTGAAACTATTAAGCAAATAAAACAGTGTCAAGGTAACAAGTAACTTGGTTGGAAAAGAAAACAATGCAGTAAGGTGGACCTTTTAGAAAGAACTTGTTGAGAATTTACATGCAGTCTATGTTTTCTTTTGTGCACCTTTTGTAAATAACAAAGCCATGTGTTTATTTTCAATCCCGAAGAAGTTGAGAGTAGGTCACTTCCTAATCGAAAGGCGCATGAAGTTACAGAGATTGAGCCCCATTTCTGAGAAGACCTGCTTCAAGGTCCTCTGTTTCAATAAACGCTGAAGATTCTAGGACATAAACACAAGATGTGGTAGTGCTCTAACAAAGAAGCAAAGACCTTTTAACAGGTGTATGTCTTCGGTAAGTTTACCGTACTGTAATCATTGCCTCGCAATAAGCATTGTGGCAGATGCAATCATTGCATCTTTTTTTGTTTTCTTGTTTCATTTAGTAAGCAAATACTTTATAATTTTTTAATGAGCTAATATTTCTTTCAAACAGCTGGCACAGTTCATTATTTTCCCTTTGTCATCATGACACATTGCTTCCATTAAAGCTCTTTGGAGGAACTTAAACTTGTTGGGTGGCTCATACCATTTATCAGGATTTTACTGTTACCTACTGGATAGCCCAATTTTCTTGTAAACGGTGACTATTTGTATTGTTGTAGAGAGTTTGAGAAAAATAGATTATTATTTGGGTTGGTTACAAAGCCTCACCAAGTAACAGTGCCACTATTTGTGTCTTCTCCAGATAGGGTTTTTTCAATCAAACCGTAGCTCAGTCCTGGGTAGCTGTGGCACAGAGCAGTCAGGCTTAACTTAAAGAAAAACAAGTAGAAAGCATTTAGTAAATCACTGCTTTTCACTCGAATACGTTTTTAACAAAAAAGATTGGCAAATCACCACTTTCCACTATTAGCAGTAGTCTCTGAGCTTCCAATGTGAGAGTCTGAGGCAAAGTAAAAGTTTCACACCAACCTCAGCAGAAGTCGGGTTTGGATGCGGGCACCGGGCTGGACCTGGTCAAAATTTTACCTTTGCACTTAGAAAAATGTCTTGTTTTTTCTTATTGACAGTAAGGTCAGCGAGGTCCTTTGCAGCTCGAGACTGGCATTGGGGTTGATGTCAAAGGACAGGTGAAGGCCAGCATATCTGTAAAGTCTTAGATCTCAACAGCTTCTCGACCCTACCCATGAATTTCAAGGAGTGATAGTTTATGAGCTTTAGATTTTGTGTTGAAAAACGTTAGCTTTTGCCTTTGGCTCTCAATTTTCAGTTCTGTTGGGAGAGAGAGTACTCTATAGCACCAGCCAAGGGTCCAGGACCTGGGAGGCACCTAACTAGCCCCTGGAGTCCACTCATTGGTTCGTAGCACAAGTAAGAGCATGTCCCGCCCTTGGGGTCTCGCGACACAAAATGGATATTAGGCACAGCCCTTCTCTTTCTGGAGTCCTGTCTTGGTTCAGAAGGTGCAGCAGTTGGAGTCTTCCTTGTTGTAGCATTAGTTGTATGTGTGTCTGGGAAGGGTCTAGTACAAGGACGGTGTAGTTCTGTGCAGTACATGTGTGGTTACTACATGTGCTGGATGTATGTATGCCTGAGAGGAATACATTACATGGAAGATGTAGTGCTAGTGCTGTGCACTGTGTGCGCAGGGACAGCATGTGCTGTGGGTGTATGGGTGCTTGCGTGAAGTACAATACATGAAGGGTGAAGAGTTGTGTAGCATGCACATAGTGAGTGTATGTGCTGGCAGTGCATGTGTTTTGAACTAACACACCCTTGTCAAAGACAAGAACACTTCAGTGCTGAACAATGTGCAGACTGAGTGTGTGTGCTGGATGTATTGGTATATGTGAGGGTCCAATGCATAGAGGTATTAGTGCTGAATAGAAAGTGTGGTATGAATGTATACTGAGTGAGTGTGCACATTGTATGGAGGACCCTGGGTTTCAATTTGGGAAGCCCAGGCCTGCATGATGAACACATGAGGAGGCGAGGAATGCCCCAGACAGATTTGTATATAACTGTATTTCTGTGAGCTGGTTGAGGACACACTAGACGGACGGAAGAGACTCCCTTTACATCTCAAAGGACTGCTCTTTGATACTGTAATAGATCACAAGGAAGGGGCCTGGACACATCTCAGGAAAGGAGATGGGGCTGATAAGAGAATCATAAAGAGTAGGGATGGAGGTCTGGGATTAATCCTTTGATGCACATATCTCTGTGATTGACATATAGGTGTAAACTCTGGTTACTTCTATGAATTATGTTGTGGACAGTCAGCTTCGGAGATTGCCTGCTGTGAAAGACCTCTTTCTTGAAGGAAGATGTAAAGGAGAAGTGGTCACTTCAAAAGAAGTAGAACCCCAACATATAAATTCAAAGATTCAGACCCAAAATTACACTTGGCGTTTCAAAAAGGACTAAAAGGAGTGTCTATTGAGACTTTACAACTTCTGTCTGTGACCATGACTGGGGGCAAAGGCCTGTTAGTTTCCGTGTTGGGTAAGGAGGACTTCACCCAGGACACCAAGATCACCTGCCATAGAGCATCATCGCCTGCCTGCTCTCTAAGACCAGTGTGCCCTGTAAGGGAGAAGAGATCATTGGAGGGAGCAAAGTCCAATGAGGAGCCCTGCACAAGGATTTCCTGAGCGAGATGTGAGACTATGCATCAATTGGGCCATTGCCCGTGTTCAATAGCGGCTCTGCGACCCTTGTATGCCAGTGGAGGCCCGTGTTGTTCTGTTCCATATCGGAAGAGCTGGGCGGGAAGGACCAACCCGTACCCCTGTATTGCGGTGACCCCAAATTGCCAGAAAGGATCACCAGAGAACTGAGTTTGGAACGTGTGCACAGGACCTATGACTGCCCAGATCGGCAACCCTGTATGCCAAGAAGGGCCCCTGTAGTGAGTGCGGTTACAGAAGGAGATTCTACACCTAAGTAGTGAGTACTGTGGCATCCTCGCATGCCAGGAGAGTCTGCCAGTACCACTTTTGCCTAGGTAACAGGCCTTTGCCCTGGACCAGAGAAGAACTGCTGTGACCAGCAGTGACCAGCAGGTCCCTACCACTCTTCACTACCTGCACCACTACCTGCACCACACATAGCCTATTTTCATGAGACCAAGTGCTCCCGCGTATTCGTAGGTCAAAGCACGCCCGCCCGTAGAGGGACGGGAAGACCCCTATGATGAAGCAGGACACTATGGGACTTCATAGTGTGTGAGGGGTATTTTAAAAACACATAGTGCTTTCCCTGCGTTTTCAGGGTTTGGCAAACACTCACCTAATACCTTTATTTAATTTTTGTTGCATCACAAAAAAACAAAAAAAGATAGGATAAGTACCTAAAACGTCAGAAGGGAGAACTGTTTAGTACTACCTAATAATTTGCATTCCCTGACGTGGCCTGAGGAGGGTGGGACAGGATTCGCCTGACAACTACTAGAGCGGCGGCATCAAGGGTGACTGTGTTATTACATTTGAATGTTGCATCTCTTTGCGTGTCTGTGTTGAACTAGGAATAAAATACTACTTTTTCTTATAAAAGCAAGTATTATGCTGGATATTACTTTATTGTTCATACTGTTTGCATGTTGATTTATGAGTCATGTTCACTGAACTGTATTTACATTCCCCCGATGGATCCTTGACAACATGACCGCAGCTACCACTGAGAGTAGAGTGCAGAGGTGGTAGTTGGCTCATTTAAGCTTCTACTACAACGCTTTGATGCCCTGCTAAAATCGCCATTACTGAAGGCTTACACCTGTGAACAGATCTGGCTGTTTTGTTTGAGTGCTACCATAGACTGTTTGTATCTCCATGAAATGTGAGGTTTCCAGGACTAGTCGTCTCTGTCGAAGGTTGTTCTCTTGCTGGAGTAATAACTTTTGTATTTTATTATTTGGATTGTTTTCAGCCATTCAAATCCGGCACCACCTAACAAGGGTAAGTTCAGTGGTGGCTGGCACAGATCCGGGGATAAGGAGGTAAAAAGAACAATTCACTTTCCTCTGCGCCGCGTCTTACTTGCTATGTCTCTCCTCCTCAACCTTCTTGCCGGAACAAGAAGCACCCAGGCTCCCAGAGTCAATCACAATGCTGCAATGCAGTGTTGTGATTGGTCTGAGCACCGTGGTTTGGCGCTCAGATGGGGACTGGGGCCTGGGCATGTTTTCCACCCAGGCTGTAATGCAGCCTGGAGGGAAACATGCTAAGTGTTCAGAGACGGCCGGCCAAACATTCTTGCACACTTAGGTAGTGAAAACCACTCCTCACCTGCTCTACCAGGAGAGCAGCCCGCCCTGCAAAGCTGCAGCAACAGTAAAAAATAAAATTATGATAACTCGAAGTTATTATCATTTTATTTTTCCTTCCACTGCTGAAAAGCAGTAGGGTGATGCTCCTCCACCTCAGCGGAGGAGCAGTGACTGGGTAAGTTCCTCTTTAAGAACTTTAATGGACAAAAAAGGTCATACTGTTGAGAGATTACCTTAGTGAAAATAGGACAATACTAACTATTTAACTGAAAGAAAATTTCATCTTTGAAAATTATTCAGTATTTTACAGCAAAATGAAGTTAAATAAATTAACGATGCATGGACTACCTCTACCATAATGTAAGGTGGCCATACTGAAAGTCTGTGAAACGTCATCCGCTGCTTTGTTGAAACATTCCTGTGGCTGCCAGGCATCCCAGATCAATTTTACACTAGCTTTTCCAGTTCAGCATTTCTCTGCATTCTGGGATTCGTAGGTCTGGCCTTCAATGGATAAACAAGACTCCAAGTCCTAGGATGAGAAGTAAAAAACTGGACCACAGCAACTATTCATTCATGGAACTGGGAAACCAGACAAGGCTGACTACCATAAACTATGCTTATATCTTTGAAAATGATGGTTTCCCGAGCCAGTGGCCTGCATTGAGGGGTTGCTCCATTTCTGAAATAGTCTCATGAGTATTTTAACATTTATTAAAACATTGGAATGTTAGGAGCTCCATTGCTTCATGCTTTTACGGGCCGGTAAAGGCCCCCAAAACAACATTCCAATGTTGTTTTCAAAGGCCTCTCGGAGCCCGAGGGAATTTAAACCCCTCGAACTCCAAGAGGCCTTTGCTTTATTTGTTGGAACATTCTGCCCTCTAGTGGCAGAACGTTATGATAGCCTTATACTCCTTAGTAGTTGGCTATTAAAGTCCTGCTCCCTTGTTAAAGTCCCTCACCTTCGGTTCAGGCCTTTAAAGCTGGAGCGGGCCTTTAATAGCCGGTATAGCCCGCTACGGAGGGCTGTAAGGCTATAGTAGAACAGTGGAATGTTGAGCACTCTATTGAAAACAGTGGAGTGTTCTAGGCTTTAAATGTGCAGTAGAATCCTGGAGCATCAACATTCCCATGTTTAACAAAGGACTCACGGAGCTCGAAGGAATTTTAACCCCCTTAGGCTCTCTGAGTCCTTTGTTTTACAAATATGAACATTCTTCTCTCCAGACGCGGATTGTTCTAATAGCCTTAGAGCCCTCTGTAGCAGGCTCTACCCGCAATTAAAAGCTGGCTCCCTTGTTACAGGCCCTTGCATTCGGCTTGGGCATTTAAAGTCCAGTAGAGCCCGCTAAGGAGGTCTCTTAGGCTATATACTGCTCTGTAGCATTAAGGGTTGGCACCAACTAATAAGGTAAATTACTCCAATGAGCTTTAATGAAGCAAAAGATCATGATCTCAGTAGACAACCAGAGTAAACATTGTATTGTGCTGTCAACTGTAATCAAAGAAGATTGCATTTGAAAACTAAGTCCTGACAGCACAACACATCATGTGATAGTGACTCATTCTTTTAGTGGCGCAATCTACAGTTACTGGGATTAATAACGTGCTTGTCCAAACTGTTTCATATTTCATATATAGGTTATTATAACAGTAAATGAATGTGAATAAATATCTTTCTATTTATTTTATTAGTTTATTCTGTAAGGTAAGAGTGTTTAGTTATTGTGTTATAAGTGTTAATTAGTAAATCCATAAACTTGTTTAATATCATTCCGCTAAGTACTTGAACCGTGTATTAAGCAACAATTGTGTTTTCCCAGTGACTACAGAGAGTTGTGTTAAGGGGTTATCCAACCACCCTGTTTCAACAAACAGATTTTCTATTGCATCACTGAAAGAGTGGCCCATGAATTATCTTTTGCCCCATATTTTATTTGTAGAACGTGCCATAGAATGGCCTTCATGGTGACTCTTGTTTCACATGCCAGGTTTTGTTTTGCAAGACTGAAATTTAGTTGTAGCTGTAATCTAGCTGTAGCCGACAGTTGTCTGAAGATTTTCCTAAATTTTATACACTGCAACTGATCCAATTTGTTCTGCAAATTCAAAGGGAACGAACAACTGTTATCTTAGCTTCAAGTACCCTCTACCCTGAGAATGAGTTCAGCAGTGAGACCATGTAATTGTGAATATGCTCTGCAAAGTGCAAATGTGATGACCATGTCTCTGTTCTTTAGAGGAGGGCTATACAATATCTTGGTGAGCTAGTATCTGGCAACCAGACTCCTAGATAGTTACACACTTGATGTATAACTAAATATTGTGTCACCCAGATGTTTAGGTTTTATTCTTCTGCATTAAAAAATCATGATTTTGTGGGTTGTTGCCCACCAACCTATTGACTATATTATACTCCGCAAGCTCCTTCGATGTTCTCTGCAAGCTAATGCCAGTCCTCTCCATACTAACAATATTGTCTGCGTATTGAAGCAACTGTATGTGTTGTGGTCCTATTTTTGGAGGAAAAGACCTTGCCTGTGTCAGGACTCTCCTGTGTTCAGTGGTGTAAAGACAGAAAGGGTGCTAGCACACACCTTTACTTCTGGCGGCTATTTTGACACTCTAGTTCTACTACCAGCTTTTACTCTAACCTACGTAACTGAGTAAAGGGGAGCAATGGCACTTAGCAGTGCAGCCCTTTAAAGCAAGCTTAAGTTCATTTGAAGTTAATTCGTGATGCATGAACGTTTGAACTGGCTTTTTACTTTGGATTTAAGCCATTGAAGATCACTTAAAGCAGGGATGGTAAGTTCCTTACAGCTGGCACTGACAACTACACATGGGTCACATGACCACTAGCCTTTAGTGGGGCTAATGTTGACTTAGGAGAACAGTTAGCAGAACATTTTCACAATCTATCATTCTTAGGGCAAGATTTAAAAAACTAAATACACGGAACGTAAAGCCCAAAGAGGCTGTGCTGCATTACAGGGAGGGAGCAGGAGAGCACCATATCTTCAAAGAGATAGTTTTATCCTCTCCTCTCCCCAGCGCCGGTGCTGATTTCAGCTGTTGAGTGCCACGCACACAACTTGGCGCCATAGTGCTAGGGTGTGTGTTGCGTGAGTCTAGCACAGGCTTTGTACAGGAAGAGAAATAGTACAAAATACCATGCCTAGGCAAGTTTTAAAGCTTTTCACACTTTGTAGGTGTGCTGTGCAGTGCAGAATCCATGCAAAGTTAGAAAAGAAAGGAGTAATAAAAACATTTCTCTTGTTATCACCTCCTTTGAAGTGGCGTTAACTTTTGGACCTAAACCCGGTCTACAAATGTTTATAGATAGGGTTTTGCGTCAAAAGGCATGAGTGATTGCATGGGAACGCCCATGTACTACTCATGTAACGCCCCCTTGGTGCTACTTTTAGGGTACTTTTCAGCGCACAACATGTTTTGCTCTAAAAAGTAAATTCCACCAAAAACATTTTGTGCTGGTTAGCTTCACTTTTGTAACACTACCCCAGTGCAAAATGTTTGAAATCAACCCCTTATGATCAGTGCTGTATTACAGACTTTAGGTTTGGTTTTAGAAAACTTAGTTTCATTTTCTTTAATTCCTTCAACTGATACTGGGCTCCCTTGACAGAGTTTTATGCGGTTATCAAGAGGGAGTCCCTTGTCTAGAATGAAACCAAATGATTTTTCCTTTTTAGCCACTATAGGGGAAATTCCAAATGTCGTCAGGGAAATAACACAGCATATTGAAGAGGAGTTCCATAGGATGCAGATAGTAATAAAAAACAGTCTTCGCGCTGTTGAGGCTGAGATTATGTTGTCATCCAGGAAATCACTTTATCAAAACGTTTTGTGGAGCAAGGCATTTTTATTCTAAGGCAGAGGTCAGTGTCAGTAGATGGCTAGTGGTACTTAGTTCCACAGTCATTTGGGAGGCGCCGGTACTTAGTTCCACAGTCATTTGGGAGGCGCCCAATGGCTTCATTTAGAGGTTGAACATAGGGGAGCAAGTTTTAAATCCTATGGTACAACAAGTGCTGAGTGTTCATATCAATTTCCATTTTTACAGATTTAGAGATATGACTGCCATCATTTTAAAATTGAGTCCTCAAATCCCATCTGAATATGCTGCTTTTCCCTCACATACCATTACCCTGCATGTTGTTACAACGCGGTTGTTACAATGACTGCGTTTTAACAACGCATTCCATAACCTCGCAAGTTGGTACAATGACTTGCGGAGGGGGGCGCTGGATGTTGGAATAGTAAAATTTACTATTCCAACTCCAGTCTGTGCGGACTGCAGGGAAGGTGATGGATTTTAAATCCGACACCTTCTCCCCCCTCCGCAAGCCGTTGTAACGACTTGTGGGGTAATGGTATAGGTTGTCACAACTGTAACAGCATGCGTGGTTACGGATGCGGGGTGACAGCTGGTTAACATCCCATCCTGTATCAACCCTCATGATAGTAACAAATACTGCAAAGCAATATAATAGGATCTGGAGACCAGGCTCTCCACTGTTTACAAAGTTGAGTACATCATCAACTACTGGGAGGGTAGCAGTGTCAATGCAGCAGCCTTTCCCAAAGTCTTTCAATGGGTTGGAAAGATAACCACTAGATCTTGGCTTTTTGTTTCATTGGAATATGTGGGTCTCTTTTGTGTATGCAGCAGTTCCTTCTCAGGCAGATAACAAGCATGTGTCATTTTTAAACACTGGCTTTACTCCAAAGGGCTTCTTGGCACAATATAGACAATATTTATTGTCATCCAATCAAATATTACTCAATTCAGAAGCATCAGAAGAACAGAAGGCAGTATAGACCCATTAGGATTCGAATCTATGACCATGAGAGCAAACAGATGCCTGCAGTAAATATATTAAGCCACAGAACCATCAGAATAAACAAATCTAAAATAAACTCTATTGTATTTTCAATGTTTTTTTAGGTTTGCTGTTGAATACCCAATGTTGTCAGCTCTATAACCTACTCTAGCCAGTGTTTTGAAGGCCAAGGGTTAGTTCCTACATAAATATGACAATAAATGAAGTTATAAATTAATTAAGACATTAAATATACAGGAAGATTGGAAACTATAATTGTGTATTGTACTACCATATCTAATATAAAATGCTATCACGGAGAGACAGATACATCAATACCGACTGCACTATGAAAAACTCGATAGACAACAAATTCTTGACCGATCCTTGCTCTAATTAGTTAGATACTTGAGTCCCCACAATAGGTCATAATGCTGCTTATATTAATGAACACTCAGAAAGTGAAAAGTAGGCACAACATTTGCAAAGAAGGTAACCTTTGCAACTTCTAAAAGTTGCAAAGTTTGGCACTTTCTCACAGCTTTGCCTGTTGGTAAATATTTCTACAAAAAAGATTTGGATTTCAAAAACCTCTTTATGCAAGTGAATTATTTTGTACAAAAGTAAGTTCAGATTTTTTAGCCACATAACCTACTCTTTGCAGGATTTGTCACTTACTCTAATTTGATAATTTGCCAATTTTCGAAAATATGGAAAAGTTTAAATAAACAATTTTCCAAGTTGGCAAAAGCCAACAGTACACATTCCCACACCTCTGGTAGAAATCATCTTCAGAGCATCTACAATCCTTCGTAGACTTTACCTTCCCGATGAGATATGGCTCGTCCACGATAGTAGCTTCATTGAAGTGCATCTGGTTCCATATCCATTCTCTCTTCGGGCGCTTGGCATGGGTGTCTGCTGAAGGATGATTTGGCCTCTCACCAGAAACTACAGTTGAATAGCAATAAACCAGGCTCAGGATCAGCAGGGGAACCCAGGTTCCCATTGTATTTCTTAGTTCACACAACCTAAATTAAAGAAGAAGAAGACTCAAGATTAGGAGAAGATGGACAATGTGTTCCAATACAACACACATGATAAAAAGGGAAGCAATACAAAATTCAAAGAGCATGTGCGGCAAATAAATGATACAATATTACTAAAATGCAATCCATTATTATAAATAAATAGTACATTATTTCTTGATGCGAGCACCTTGTGATGCACTCAGTCACATACTTTAAAGAAATGACATCAGAACTCAACTGTAATAACTTACTACAGTTGAATTCTCATGTTACAGTGCCTGCTGCCAGAGCCAGCAGCCAATGGGAAAGGCAGGTGAGATCATGGAGCATAATTGAAGCAGCTATTTAAAGAACAAAAAGGAAACCTGTTTTTTCTTTCTTCTGCTCTGTTTTTCTAGGTCTAAAGTGACAAACAGAAAGGGGATATTTAGGGCGCCAACATATTTATTTTCTGTACTCTCGAGATTATTATAGAAAAGTTTGAATCTTTCTGCATGTTCCCACACATTATGAGCAACTGCGCCCTTTTTTTTTCAAAAACGGAGATTCATTTGATTGATTTTAATAACGTTTTGCAATAAATATCTAACCAATTTTTGGTGTGTTTAATTTTGCGCTAGGGATTCTATTTGTATTCTTCATGTTTGCACGCATGCTCTCTGCTTTATATGAAAGAGCTATGCCCCAATTTAAGTTGTTTGGGCGATAGCTGGTTGTGTGACCATGTATTATAAGGAATAAAGTACCCTCTGCTGTATCTGAGAATGATATTGCAAGTCACGTTGGAGTTCCTTAACCTAAATAAGGAACTCATCCGTTTGCCTCTGGTCATGGAACTCAATTGTGATTTGCATTATCCTTAAAATCTACGGTAGAGAGTACTTTATGCCATATATAATCACATATTTTACTCTGCTTTAGGAGTAATTTTCAGATGGCAATGTTTCTCAAAATGTCTCATTTGTTTTAATTCCAGATCTACAGTTCAGGAATATGAGCACCTTCTGAAACTGTGAGAGAAAAAAGTGACGTTCTGAAATGCAGGGTTGGTGCAAGAACAGCATCATCGGCTTTAAAAAATAAAATACTTTTAGGAGACAACTGATACCCCTCTGCTGGTGCAGCATTGCCCCTACGGTAAGCTAAAAATTCTAATACTGATACATGTACATCAATTTGTCAAGTTATCTTGATCTTCATTTTTGGTATTATGTGTTATTGATCGTCAAAAATGTTTAGTACCTTTTAAACAATCAATTTGAGATATGGGATGCACACCTTTTAATCCAAAGTTTATCCATATTTACCATCATCCTCCGTGAATGCGTGGTCACTGGAAAAATGCCTTGCCTAGGTCACACATCGTTGAACAACTACATGATGTGGTGCGGTTTGATGCCCCATCGCCAGTCGCACTGCTTGATTGCGCGAATTGTGCACCTGCTTATTTTTTCAACCATTTAACTCTGTGTATTCCATGGAGGGGAAGGAAGGGTAAAGGTGAGAAAGTAGTTGGTTTGTTTTCACATGACAATGGCTTGTTAGTTTAATGGCATGTTATCTGTAGAACTGCTTTTGGATTAGTTTATGAGTTGAGCTATATACAGAGCAGTAATAAACACATGGCGATTGGGCCAATTGAACACTGCACTGTTAGGATTGATTAAGTAAGTAGTATAATAATAATGATTGATTGATCATGTAAGATGCATACCAATGATAACCGCTTTGCCGCGGCGCAAATTCCACCGCGGTGCAGCGGAATTTTACGCATGCCCAGAACGGACGGCCCCCCTCCGTCTGACCCTCAAGCCCACCGTCCATCTGACGCATCGAAGAGGTTAATGAACAACAAGATAATGGTAAATGTTTTATTGTCATTTATAGTTAACCTCTGAAGAAGGGCTCCGGCAGCCTAAAATAGTGCATGGGTTTGTGTTTTTGTAGGAGGTCCAGAGGGCCACAACGCAAACATGGGAAACTTTGGAAATGGCATAACATTCCGATGTGTGGACTGAACAGGAACTGAGCAATAAAAGTTTTTTTAAAATGGAGTACATGAAATACAAAGAGTTCAATGGTTGAAAAAAATAAGTAGGTGCAGAATTCGCGCAATCAAGCAGTGCAACTGGAGATGGGGCGTCAAACTGCCCCACATCGTGTAGCACCTTTTAAACTTACATCTTGATGTTTGACCCTATGTCTTAATGTTATCTTTCAAGCTTTAGGAGATCATGAAAATTAGATCAGTGTTCTTGCATCGTCATCTCTGTGCGGGTTAAAACATTAGCAACTTCAGTAGCAGCATGGATAATATGGAGAATTTGTGGTAGAACAGCCATAGTACAGTAATATTTGAACAAATGTCAGGGAAGGGGACTGGACTCAATACAGATTTAGGATAAAAATATAAATAATTAAAATGTGTGCAAATTGAATGGTTTTATTTGTTATTTTGATTTTTAAAGGACCGTTTGGATTTTGTAGAAAATTGGTTATTATTTGTGCAGGATATGAGACCTGTGTAGGTAATAGATCCACAATTCCCTTCTCACTCGAACCAAGAGACCCACTGTAGCACTTGACTCTCTCAGGGTAACAAAGCAGAACAGCCCAGGGACTAATCAGGGTAGTTGATGTGGGCTAGGTGTCCCCATTCTCTGGCACGCAAAAACAACACTCAATAAATCATTGTCCAGTCAGAGCTTTTACTTTAAAAAGGGGGAAAGTAAATTTACTGCACCCACACTACTGAATACTGAACACTAGATTACAAATATGTACATCAGGCAGGAGGAAATACGTTTGAGGACTTTCTGAAATCAATGTTGCCCCATAGAGGGTCATGACCCCCAAAATCACAGTACCCCCTCCTATATCCTTTGAAACATCACAGATATAGCAGGTCTAATGGCTTTGTCAAGGGGGCACTACTTCAGTAGAACATTAACCACATATTAAAAGTCACCAACATACCAATTGAATCAGTAACTATGCTCAAATGCAATAATTACACCCCTGCTGCTCCTGTCTTCCTGCTGGGGCACAAACGTCTAGAGATTCCCCTAACTGGTCCTCAGTGGGTGTAAAAGGGCAAGTGTCACTGACTCTGGAGAGACCCATCTAGTCCTGGGAGTCAGCTGCAGACAGTCCTTAGTTCATCAGCAGCATCAGGTGGCTTGTACTTCCAGCTGTCCATGATGTTGTCATCATTGCCTTCCGGGTCCAGGGTCTTTCCTGTTTGCAGGGGATTTAAGTGTTGGTGGGAGCTTCTAGACGCCAGGGACCCCTGTCTAATACTGGGATGCCACATCATTCCTCTGCCGCATCCCAAACCTCCTGCACAGCATTCTTGGAAATTTCAATATGGTGCCACCAAGTTTTTTATGTGCAGAACTCATTTGAGGGCCTCTGCTCCACCTCTAGCTGACATCCTTGCAAAGACATGCCCGCCAAAACAATAATAGGGAAAGCCTCCTCTGTTGAATTCAATTGTCTGGCCTTCCTCCTTGGTTTAGTGGACCTGGGCTGTCCCCAACCCAGGTGCAGAGTGGTAACTAGTTACCAGGTGTAGATTTCATCCTCACACCTCCCTTCTAATGAACTGAGTCAAGCACTGATAATTGCTCTTTTTGTTCAGGGAGGTCTTTGTTCCCTCATCTGGCGAGTTATTTACTTTGCCCAGCTGGGGGACAAAAGTCTGAGCTGAACCAGAGACATATGACGATTCTGGGCAACCCATAAGATGTACATGCAGGTTATTCTGACCTGCATATTCAAACTCTGCATGCATGTTTCACTTCAGTTTGACACCTCACAGGGCAGTGTAGGCCTTAGTGGAGCAAAACTGCACTTCAAGGTGGAAATCGCCCATGTGTATAATACAGTGACACCACAGATAATCCATTAAACCCCACTGACCTATCTATGAATTCCCACTGATAATGTAAGGCCTATCTCAGGTCAAAATCTATCATTGCAGAGTCCCCTCTGTGCCAGGCTACCTGTGCGCAATTACTGGGCTGTGCCTGATGACAGCCTCACACGTGCAGCCTGCACACATGCATACACATGTGGGCACACTTGTTCACGTGTACCCAGCCCAATGTCCTTTACCCTAACTATGATGCAGCAGCCTTATCGTAAAAGGTAGATACTGGCTGTAAACACTCGCAGTTCAGTTATAATGGAAGTACAGTGAGCAAGACTCACACGTAATAAAAAAAACTTGTGATCAGATGCGGATAATCTGGGTGGACTTAATGAGGGGGAACCCATTTATCTACAGACCTAATGAATGAAATATACAGGAAAGGTTTTAAGACACTACTGATAACATTAAAAAGCGGTAAAATATTCAACAAAAAAGGCTTTTATAATTTCAAAATGACATGAAAGGTGAAACACACTTCCACCTTCTTGAAAGGGTAGGCTATTTAGGAAGGCAAGCCGGCATCCTGCGTATGTTGAAAAAATTCCTTCCTCTGTTGACTCTAGAGTCCAGGAAAATAGTGGTCCAGGCCTTGGTGACATCAAGACTGGACTACGCAAACGTTTTGTATCTGGGCCTTCCCTTTTACCTTGTACAGCGCTCACAGGTTGTACAAAGTACCGCAGCTGGGGCGATCCTCCAACCCAAACCCAGGTCTCCTATGCCCCCCTTCTTAAATCACTGCATTGGCTGAGACTAAAGGAGAGGATCAAATTTAAAGCTCTTATTGTCTTTTTTAAGGCTTTCAATGGGAAAAGAGCTGGCTACCTAAGTAGAAGAGTCACCGGTTACACCTCGGCCCGTTCTCTCAGATCTTCCTCCTCCACCCGCGCTTACACTCCTAAAGTATGTCTGGCTCGGATAGGTGGCAGATCCTTTGGTTTCTTGGAGGCCCAGGCCTAAGAGAATTAATGAGGGAAAGATAACCACTTAGTTTTATCTCTCACTTCATACCTCATTTTCTATTCCTAGGTGATATAAATAACAGATGTTACCATTGCCCAATGTAATGATACTTAATTTATGGAAGACTGGGTCAGCTTGGCCCGGATTTGCATGCAGAAGAACATATTTTGTGGTGATTAGCATTCAATTTACTGTGACATCCAGCTTGATTAATTATCATGTCTACCTGAGGACAACATTAATACCAAACTTTGCATAAGTACATAAAATAAAAATGTATAAGAGAAATGGTTGAACTTGTTTACGGTGGAGATGTAACAAATGGGCGCTAGGGAAAAACAGTTCTTCTAAAAATATCAAATTACAAAACATATAATGTACTTGGCATGAAGATATAGGTGCTAGATTTCCGCTAAAGTAATTGTCAATGATATGCTTAACTATGGTATGGATTATATATTTTTTACTGTGCAAAATGTAAAAACCAACGACAGTGAAATCCCAAGAGCTGGTTTGATCAATCCAAATATCTGTAGGAGGAGGAAAGTGCGGGGTTGGTGATACCACTATACTAAGGTCAGAATTTAATATGGAATAGCATAGGCATGCATGCAATGCTAAGCAACTCAAAGAGCAGTAGCGATCAACACTCCTGCACTAACGGGTTTTAGAGTAGAAAGTTGACCCTTGTGCAACAACAAAAACAGCACAGCACAGCATCACAAAGAACAAACCCACTAGTAATTTCTGGTGCAAATGACGGTCAAAAGGATGTTCGCATAGGATACATAGGTGTTAGATGTTTGCTTGCTTTAACCCCTTCACTGCGGCGGCTATTCCGCAAATTGTACTGTAGGGTGTCCCTCCGGTACGAATCACATGTGCAACACCGTTGGCATATCCTTGTGCCATGGTGTAAGGCTGTGCATCACACCAAATAGCCTTTTTTTGTGAGAGTGCCGCCAATGACATCATTGGCAGGTGACTCTGTAAACCTTGTGGCATCACACCACTGTTATTCTCACCCAGCGCTCTACTGCATAAAGAGTAGTACATCTGGGTTTCAATTCGATAAGGAATCAATCAGAAGTGGTGCAGTTCGTGACGAATGATAAAAGCTAGGTGTGGATTATGGGAGCCGAACACCAAAAATTGTCTGAACCCCAATAACTGCGCACCCGATTTTTACCTGGGCAGTTCAGCTCCGAATTTTCTCAAGAGACTACACTCCTTATTAAGATAAGCTTCAAGTTTAGCAGAGTAAAGTCTAAATAGAAACTGCAATTATTAATAACAGCTCTAGACCAAAAATAGAGTTAAAAGGATTTATTATAGAATTATTAGAAAAACTACACAGAGAGATGCATGAATTTTCCATAAAGCCTCAGAGGCAGAAATTCAGAATCACAAATCATATTATAAATCCCAATTCATGCAATTAAGGCCCTCTAAATGTCAAACTCATAAAGAGTATTGTCAGTATCTCAGGGAGGAAGAAAATCTCAAATCAATCGGACGGTCTCAGGAGAAAAATGGAAAGTCGCCCACGGTAGTTCAAAACCAGGGGGGGTTTATACACAAATTATGTATACAAATTAATAAAACTGCAGATTCAGCAAGGTATGATCATGGTTAGGTCACATTGGCAAATCAAAAACAAACACACAAATGAGGTTAAAGATTTGCCTAGACAGTATTACCATGTTTAAAGATTGCAGAGTAATGAAGTAATACTATCAAAAATGCGCTATACTTTGGCTTTTCGTGCTGCATAATTTAGTCCACCCTTCCACATAATGTAGTGCTCCACATGAACGAGTAGTAGTGGATGGCCACAGGGGAGTGATTGAGAACATTTAATGCAACATCTGTAGACACTCACAAAGTGGAAACCTAAAACTTCAGAAATGTATGTACCACACTCACCAGAGCACCTAATCCTGATATAATATAAATGCAAGTGGTCTCTCACCACTTTTTCATTGTGTGCAGGTGGGCTTCCTAATTATTACAATGGTCCATATGGAGCATTTGTGGATCTCCAAGCCCCTGATCAAAGGGATGATGCAAAGTTCACTTGTTCAAAGACACAAAATGAAAGGGATCATAAGGCCTCTGGGGTTTGTGAAATATAATCAGCAATGGCTTATCTAAGGAGGTTGTGGGACATTGCCTACCACCTACTTTGACCTCCACAGCGGTGCCGTCCTTGGGGCACAGGCAGCAGCTTGTACGACAATGGAGGCCTATGATTCTGTGTTTTCATGCACGCTGGCTATGCAAATATCAGCTCTTAGCCCTTGCTGATCATGACATGAGAACATAGATGTGGTTTAACACTGAGCCATGATGACATTCCATTTTTAGATTTGCATGTAAATACATAGTATTCTACATACGCATCTCTGGCACAACCCACTGCACATGGTAGATATAATGCACATTCCAAAGGCAGCACAGCATGTCTGCTAAACTACACTATCAAGGGTGATCACCAGAGAGCTCTCCGACTAACTAGAAATGAGCAAATGGGTAGGTGTGGGATTTTTCAATCCTTTCAGAAGTTGAAAGATGCATTGAAGTTGACCTTGTCATGGAATGTCACGGATGCTCACCCCCAATCCCATTGACCTCTGATCCTGGGCATATTGGCCACCGCTTCCTTAGGGCATTGCCACTCAGGACGTCATGCCCCCAAGATTTTGCGTCAGGTGTATGCGGACAGTGGTGACCCTCATTCACAAACACAGCCAATCCGATCCCCAAGCAGACACCCCAAAAGCCTTGACCATAAGCCCTATATATCTAAGTGGCAAGCTACAGCAGGACTTGAGGAACTACCAGAGGATTCGAGGATCCTGGGATTTAACAGTCTGCTGCTAAAATTGAGGATCCCACAGTCTATAAAAAGCACACCTAGGTCATGACCAGATGTTTGACTTTCCTCCTGTGGATGAGAGGACATTTCTGCTTTGGTTCTGCTCTTCACCTGTGTTTCAATGAGCACAACTCTTCGCCTGAATGCTTGACTCTCCAGTTAGCCTATCGTCAAGCCAGGCATTGAAAACATCTCAGAAGTTTTCTGCTTGTGGTGCTTCTACAAATTGCTTCTGCAAGGTCACTTCAAAGACTTTCCTTGCATCCTTGGAATTATTTAACCTCTTCCAGCAATGTCTTCTGAGACCGAAGGTGTGTGATTGCTCAGAGAGTTAGATATTACATCTTTGGGAGTGAGACTCCTGTTGGATGCCTCTACTGTTCCCTCACCTACATACAAGAATTCTCTCACACCCTCAACGTGGTGCTGTGATAATGGTCTCTTGGCCTTCTGCAGTGTTATATGCAGATCCTGTGTGAACCTTTATTGTTTGATTGGCGTCTTATTTCTTGAAGCTATAGGATGTGTGGGAGATACCATTTCTATTTCAAGTTTTTTGGCTCTAGCATGATAAAGGTACTGTACCATTCATAGGTCGAATGTTTATCACAGTGCATCAGTTACCAGAGTAAATTTTGTGTATGTCATATTTCATTTAGAATATTATCCACCTAAAATTCATGAAAATGAAAAAACTATTTGTATTTTAAGCCATCACTCAGACTGATAAAAACAGAGAGATTATCTGGCGAGACCAGCCGTATGACTGCAACCGACAGCATGTCTTGTGTGCCTTCTCCCCTCTTTGCCATCAGCACAGAGCACAGTCTTGAACGTGTTTTACACTGTCGAGGACGAAGGAAACTGGTGAGTCCCACAGCTTTCCCGTAGCAACATTCAGGCAGTGGTGACTACAGTCTTACAGGCATTTCTCTCTTTAATCCCACCACAGCTACTCTATCCATCTTCCACTTTACTGCACTTGACCCAACTCATAACTCCTGTGATCCCACTCCATGGAAAAGTAGAGTCCCTGAGTTCAGCTGGGTTTATCATTCCAATTGTTAGGTCCAATGGAAGGAAGGTAAGTAAAATATTTTTTTACCTAATGTTGTGCGGGAGAAAGCGAGAGAGCATATCTGTATATGACGGGCCATATGTGTCTGTCTGTGCATTTGTGTATGCAAGTTTCGGAGTGTGTTGACCATGGCATATTGGTGATCGTTCTTGGTAACTAAGGGCCATCATGGCATGATGATTTTCTTTGTGGGTAATAATCTGACCCTGGCATATTGATGGTAATTCTTGGTGTATATATGGACCATCCTTGGTGTGAACTTTCGCATTGTGGACAAATGCAGATCCTCGCATAATGGTGGTAATCCACTAATGTCCCTGCCATTAATGGCAGGAATCAGTTTATGCCAGCAGCACATGTGACTAATGGATGAAAGTGAGAAATGAAAGTTTGGGCACTAAACATGCATGTATTGAAAAGGAAAATATGGTATTTCTCAGACAATTGTGTTTTTATTTTAAATTCAAAATGACTAGCTTGTGTTTGGATGTATCTGGTTTTAATTTTCCAAATGAAAAAGATAGCAAAATGTGTCTTTTCATAAACCATGAATCTTAGGCCTGTGGACAAAATGATTGCATTTTCAAATATAATTTAAAGCAAATGTTTCAATAATTGTAAAGAACTAACTGGAAACCTACCTGACAAAACGGCCACAGACTGTCTGCTCCAGAGTGAGGTAATAAAGATGCTATGGGCCCTAAAGCCAGCCCGGAAAATGCCCCTCATTCCCTTTTTTGGTGGCAAAAAGGCAGCTATATTTAAGGTCTAGTCAGACCCTCTGAGCACTAGGCCCCAGTGCCATCTTACCTGCCTGCCTATTGAAAGTTACGCCCCTGCTGCTGCCCAAACCTGTAGGATCTCAGGAACCTGCGAGACAGCACTACACTATAAACCTGTGAATCTTTACATCTCTTCTAAGTACAGCTGAGATGATGTAGCTTTTACGTTTTTTTAACCCTACTGCTTCCGAAAACTGTCTATTCTATACCATATGAATAACAATATCCTGGAAAGGGGCAGAATGGTAATGAAATGTGGAAGTGTTAGTGCTATGGTAAAAGACAGGCCACGTGAAATTGTATTTTCTGAACTGTCTGCATCAGCTAAGAATGTTCAGACTTTTTTCTTTGAAGGAGTTATTGTTATGCAAAATGCACCGCTTACCACTATATTCCTAAAATTATCTGAAAGAAGATGAACTTGCCGCTCTCTTCGGGAGGATCAGGCTTAATTTGCACACAATTGATGTAAAAGAAACGTTTTCCTTTTGAAATGCAAACCCATGAGAGTGGTCTGCTGCTGTCCCTTGCAGGCCACCATACCTGTGTTTGTAGCCAATATTGAAGAGGATGGCAAATTTGACCAGCGTAATTAATTTTAGGCGGGTTGTTTTGTGACCCCTGCAGATGGTGATTTTGCAAAAGCAATATCTGGCTTCAAAAAGCCGGTCCAAGTTTTGCGACTAGTATAAGAATTCATCTGGAGTAAGAATTGATGGCACCAAGTTCTGAATATGCTGACATTTCAGAGGCAGCTGTCACTTGTACATTTTAAAAGGTTTCCTGTGGAAAACTGCATGGGGGAGTTGTAATGAAGCAAGTATTATTTTTGCTCCCTAGGATATTACCACCTTAGTGATGCACCACACTCGTGTTTCTTGTTTTTCCCTTTGTAAATTGATACAAATTGCTTTTAGGACTGGAAAGAATAAGCTGGGAGGGTTATTATTAAAGACGGGGAGCTCAGTAGCGAGTTTCTGCGATCAGTCTCACATCATCAGAGCAGCGTTAGTGGGGAGAGCAGGGAGTCCCTCCTGAGAGGCGTCCAAGCGCAGGGCGTGTAATGGGTAGTGACGCGTCTGACACACGGTTGCGGAAAGAAGAGATCCCTCCCGCTCCTGCTAATCATGGAAGTCATGAGTCAGCAAACTCCAGGATTGCCCTGTCCAAGTGGATGGAACGTCTGGGTAGGAATATCAAAGCTGACGTCGCTGCGTACCTGACGTCTCTGCGTACCTGACGTCTCTTTATTCGGAGCGGAACCAGTAGGAACTGCTAGCTGGAATGGGAATCAATGAGACAGAGGAACCTGAATACGTTTCACACACTTTTTTTATTTAATTCTGTCAACTGAGATGAAATGTGAAATCAGATCCAACATAAAACATAACAGGCTGTGAAATATAAAATAAAGCCAGCATATACAGTCAAGAACTTACATATACAGAATCCTCTGCACACTTCTGCCATCTTCTAACACCTTTTTCAACATATCTGCAATGCACGTGCCCCATAAGAGTGCTGTTTAGCAGTAGATTAGGCGCCTTTCTCCTTATGTTTTATCTCATGAATTTATAAAATGTATTATGATGTATATTGATTTATTGAGCTATGTCTGGTAGTATGATAGTGTTATGGATGATTGTAGTTGTATGTCTGATGATGGTTGAGTGCATGTTTTGAGTTTATTTTTAAACTTGTTTTCTGGGCTCCTATATTATCGAGTTGATTTACACCACTTGAAAAATGACTATACAAAAATATTTCTGATAAATAAAAAGAATATGAACTAATGTTTTGTGGGACAATGTACTTTTGATTTTTGAGGTATTACCCGAATATTATTTAAATGTTAAGGAGAGGTTCTCTGTTGTTCTATTGGATCCTGCCTTCCTCTCCTTAAATGTTATGACCCAGGGACCCTCTATTGTTTTGCAAAGCAGTAGATTCCACCATGTGTCTCTCAATCTGTCTGTCGATCTTCCCACCCATCCATGCTTCCCACCACCCCATCAACCACCCAACTCAAATATACCCTGCACAGTAGAAGAAAAGTGATCTGAATTCAACATCCCATTAATGCAAACATCCAAGTAAACGTCGGATTAATCACCTCAGGAACACAATAAAGAATCCACACAAATCTAACAGGAAGGGGCAGATTTACTATCTTTTCACGTAGCGCACTGCAGCAGCCACAAATGCAGCGCTGCGCTACGTTAAGAGGAAAGAGGAGGACAGCGCCCTATTTACTAAAATAAGCTGCTCTCCTTCTCTCTTACTAGTGCCGGCGCGGAAATCAGCTGCTGTGCACCAGAGAGACACCTTTGCGCCATGGTGCAAGGGTGTCCCTGTTAGTCTAGGATAGGTTTTGTACCAGAAGGAATCCTTCCAGTACAAAATACTATGCACAGACTCACTTTAGCCATGTTCCCACTTTGTATGTGTGCTGTAAAGTGCAGCACTGATGCAAAGTCAGAAAAGCAAGGAGAAATTAAGGAATTTCTCTGTCCTTACTTGAAAAGGGCGCAGTTGTCTCACGCTAAACTCAATCTACTTTATTTAGTAAATAAGGTTTAGCGTGAGAAACCATTGGTGGTTGCATCGGAACACCCATACCCCACTCTTGGTACACCCCCATGGTGTAAGGTAATTCAAAGTAGCGCTATGCGCTGTTTCGCATGACTTAGCCGTTATTTCCAGCGCTATACAAATTTAGCGCTGGAAAGTAAATTGAGAAACAAATGCCGCCAATTTGCGTCACTTTTTGGCTGCAAACACGTTGCAAAATCTTAGTAAATCTTCCACTTAATGTTTCCATGTTACTACTTGTCCATCTTAGATCGCGGCAGATCTACCAGTGACTGTAGTAACATAGGTCAGACTGAAACACAGTTGCTGACACAGCCCAGCCTACTATCCTCTCTCACCAATGCACAGATGCACCTTTAATATAAAGGATCCAACTGTGGCATCTGCATGACTTTATTACTGCAAAACATATGGGAAATAGGAAAATAGACCTAGTAACTCAAAGTAATTGGCAGGGAGTACTTAGGCATCAAACCGGCACAGGCTAGTTTTAGTAATGTACAGGATTTCATGGGCACCACCATTCATTAAATTCACACATTGCAATGTTTAGCAATGATGATTATTTCAACTCATTTTTAATAAACCATTTTATATAAATTACATTTGTATTTGAGTCTCTTTGTAAGCATTTTTCAAGCCACAATGTGTAGCCATAGAACTAAATACAAAGTGGGATGTGTACTCCTGCTGATGAGAATACAGCTCCAGCTCTGAGTGCTCAAAAAGAAATATGGTAAGCTCTTCTGGGGTTCATCACACATACATCTGCTATGCTGGTAATGGCTGTGGGCAACTAGCCTGGTGGCACAGGGTCTGGCTCAAACTATTTCCCAAAGTCAACTAAATATGGCCGAATGTCGTGTGCAGTGGACTTGACGGTACTGGGACTGAAGTGTACATACCCTGGTCTACAGCTGGCAGTGCATGATCGTAGGATATGTGCAGCATGCTTGCTGGCATGGGGCTGGAGCAGTGTGCATGGGGGTTGGCAGAGAGCCTCCCTGCAGGGCAAACCCTGTGCACATAACCTGTTGAGCAAGACCGAGTGGGCATGGAGTATTGGAGCCCACTCTTGGCCAGGGAAGCTAACTTCTGAATTTCCCCGAGGTCTGTGTTATAAGACATGCCCTTTGACCTCTGTGACATCACCAGAAGTGGTCTCACCCGTAGTTACATGGCACAGAGTAAGCCACTGGACAGTGCGAAAAAATAGTTTTTAAATCATCAGGGTAAAATAACCCCAAAGTCCTTACACCACTGTTCAGAATCATATCACAGAACCTTTAATCAGCTGTTATTACCTTCTCCCTTATAGAAGGACATATGCTCAAACACAGACATAGAGCAGATTGTTTTTCTTTAAATGCAGAATATTCCTTTCACAAACTTCTGAAGTACTAGTGCCAGGATTACTGTCAGCCAGTGCATCCGCTAGACGCTAAGCACCCTATTGTGCTACCTGATACTTTGACACAAGGTTGGATACTGCTAGAAACTGTGTCTCAAGTTGGCAGTGGTTTGCACACTGTCCAAGTAGGAACACTTGCTCTAGTAGGGTAAGTAAGGTACACACTAAGATTAACTCGTGCTTACCGCCTTGGTAGCTTGGCAAGAGCAGTCAAGTTAATTCTCAGAGGCAATGTGTAAAGTATTTGTAGCCGCGCACAAAGTAACACAATGAAAACACCACAAACATACTCCACACCAGTTTAGAAAAAACAGCCAATATTTATTTGAGTAAACAAGACCAAAATGACAATAATCCAACATACACAAATGAAGTTATGAAATTTTCAGTATTAAGTAAAGTTCTAGTTCCTAGGCAAACAATAGCTACGACTGGGAGTATTGGGTCACGCTTTGACAGGGCTGGATACAGGAGTCCCACAGACCCCAGCACAGTACTTTGGATATGTCAAAACCCTATGATGATGCGAGGAGCAGGAGAGGTGAGGTGTAGCCAAATCAGGTGATGCGTTAGTTCCTTACTGCTGTTCAGGGTCGTTGGCACGTTGGCCCTTGAGGACAGTATGTTGCGTAGAGGAGTTGAGGCATCACTTTAGCAAGTAAGGTTTCGGTTCCTGGAGGTGGTGCAGGGTTGCTGAGCCGTTATTGCCAGGGGCGATGCAAGGCACAAGTGAGGTGATGCGTCGGTTGCAGGTATGATTCCTTGGTTCCTTACAGCTGTGCACTATCTTTGATGAAGTTGGCAGTCAAGCGGCAAGGCTTCAGTTTTGCGGCATCAAGGTCAAACCACTGGTCCACGACATCGGTAGTGCAGTCCTCAGGACTCCTGCAGTGGCGGTTTTCGAAGAGTCTGTGGCGTCGTCAGAGCCTGCGTTGTAAGTTGCAGTCATTGCTTCAAGCGGTGACCATGGCTGCAGTGCTGGCAGTGGTTTAGCGTCAGAACTGCAGACAGGCATCGTTTCTAAAGTCGCTTGCCATCGTTTTTTTCTTGTAGCATGAAACCTCACTTCCATGGACCCAAAACTGGAATTGGCACCTCTTGGCAAGCAGCGGTCTCAGCAGATGAGCCCAGGTACAACCGGTGAACTCTTTGATGTCCTTGAGACTTTCAATAGGAGGATGTACAGAGCAAAGCACAGCCCTCTCACTCCCAGGACAGAAGCAGCAGGACAAAAAAGCAAAGCAAATTGCAAAGTGGCAGTCCCCCCTGGAAGTATATAGTATCAGAGGTCTAGTACTCATACCCATTCTAACCTTGGAAGTATGGAGACTCCAAAGAAAAGTATTTGTAGTGCACAAGACCCTGACATTCCTGGCCCCGGCTCCAGACACACTACTGAGGATGGAGACTTCTTTGCGTGGATACAGGCACAGCTCTGTTCAGGTGCAAGTTTCAGCTCCTCCCTCCACTCTAGCTCAGGAAGGCTCATTAGCCTGGTGATGGGCCATCAGGATATGCAAAGCACCCCTCAGCTCCATTTGTGTGTGACTTTCTAGAGTGAATTCACAAAGCCTAACTGTCATTCAACCCAGACGTGTATTCTAGGGACAGACAGAGGTACAGAATGGTTAAGTAAGAAAATACTGACTTTCTAATAGTGGCAGATTCAGACCTGCAATCTAATAACCACGTTTGCTAAAAGATGTGTTTTTAAATTGTGAATCTAGAGACATCAAACTCCAAATTTCCGTCCATTCCCAATTGGAAGATACACTGGTATGATGTTACCAGGCAGCTTCAATGCAAACTTATGGAATTGAAAACAGAGTTTAGCAGTTTTCACTACCAGGACATGTATAACTCACAAGTACATTTCCTGCCTCTGAAACACACTGCACCCTGCCCATGGGGCTACCAGGGGCCTACTCTAGGGGTTCCTAATGTGTACTAAAAAGGAAGGTGTGGGCCTGGCAAGTGAGTACACTTGCCACGTCAAAATGGCAGTTTAAAACTGAACACACAGGCCCTGCGATGGCTGGCCGGTGACAGGTTTGTGAGGCTACTCATGTGCGTGGCACAATCAGTGCTGCAGGCCCACTAGTAGCATTTGAGTTACCAACCCTGGGCACACATAGTGCACTGTACTAGGAATGTACTAGTAAATCAAATACGCCAATCATAGAGAGACCAGCTACCATCAGGTTTTAGACATGGGCACTTCTACATGAGGACTGGTCAGTAGTGGCCAAGTGCTCAGAGTCCTAAAGCCAGCAAAAATGAAAGTCAGCACACAGTCAAAACAGGAGATCAGAAGCAAAAAGACAGGGAAACCACGTCAAAAGACGCCAGATCTTAACGATCCCTCATCATAAGACTGAATAGATGGCTTTTTTATCAGGGATTCTTCAAAATGAACTTATCCATACTGGGTCTGGATTTTCAATATTATGGTACTTCTTTGCACGTAGCTCCCAAACAGCGAACAGGTATTGTCTAAGTAAAGAAAGCAGGAGCTATATCTTGTGTTTTTATTTTTGACATATTATATATCAAGGATAAACCCCCTTCCCCCAAAACACAACTTCAAAATGATGGAAGGTTGAATTGGCCTTGCTCGAATTCAAAATGATAACCTGCACATCATACCAAATGTATCACATTTAATAGTAACATTCAGGGGCAAAATTAAGGTTGGATCACTAACCAGTCCGGGTGCACAAAACACTGACTAGCTTGCATCCTGACCATAGTACATCAGGGGCATATTTTGCAATCCCTGCCTCCCCATGGAACAGAATGAAATGCTTTTGTACAATCACTTTTTGAAAATATTTCTCTGTTCTCATGTTTGTGATAATGAAACTAACTGGAATCAGGCTAAATACTGGCAGTACATGTGTGGACTGTCACTCCCTGCCCTGTGAACATTAACTCACTAGGACGGTGCCCCAATTTATGATCCATGCAGTAACATATGAGATAATGGGAAATGTACACAAATTGAAATGCGTAGACCTGCTTTGCAATCTTGGCTCTCTCCTCCTGTACCAAATTGTTTGAAATAGGGCAAATAACAGTTCCTTTATACATTTGTAGGTCTCAACTAGACAGCTTATGCGCTGTCCCAAAGAGACGGTAGACAGTCAAAATATCGAGTTGGAAATATCGACCTACCATAATATCGAGTCTGAAATATCGAAGGAGCATAATATCGAAAGCAAGAATATCGTAGGACAGAATATCGACCCAAGGTAAGTAATATCGAAATACTTAATATCGATGTAAGTAATATCGAAGTTAGTAATATCGATAGCATATATATGGATGTTAATAATTTCGATGACACTAATATCGATATTTGTATTATTTTATAGTTTTTTATTATGTATGTGTTATATGTTTAATTTAAGTATTTAAAATAATTACTATTATATGTGTATACATTTTCTATAATAATATAGAAATTTATAAGGAAATTTGATGTTTTAGTACCGGAGCGGGTTGTGGGTTTATAGGGGAATAGGGTGGGGAGTAATTTAATAATAATTAATTTATTAATATATGTTTTTAAATATTTATAACTAATTAATTGGCAAATAATTAATATTAATTAGTTAATTAATTCATATAATTTTGTACATATTTTAAATTAGTAATTAATTGGTAATTAAATAATATTAGTTAGTTAATTACATTATTAGAGTAATTTATTTATATATATAATTTTTAGTTACTGTTAATTAATTAATTGGGGGAAAATGATATTAATTATTAAATTATATTAATTACAGCTTATGTGCTAATATATTTACTTTATTGTTATTGTTAATTAATTATTAATTGCTAATTAAATAATATTATTTAACTTTGGGTTAAGGAGTATATTTAGGGTTCAGGGTCATTTTTGGGTTTTTGGGTAAAGGGGTATTTTGAGTGTTTAGGGTCAGTTTTCAGTTTTTGGGTAAAGGGGTATTTTTAGGGTTCGGGGTCAGTTTTCAGTTTTTGGGTAAAGGGGTATTTTTAGGGTTCAGGGTCAGTTTTCAGTTCATGGGTAAAGGGGTATTTTTAGTGTTCAGGGTCAGTTTTCAGTTCATGGGTAAAGGGGTATTTTTAGGGTTCAGGGTCAGTTTTCAGTTTTTGGGTAAAGGTGTATTTTTAGGGTTCAGGGTCAGTTTTCAGTTCATGGGTAAAGGGGTATTTTTAGTGTTCAGGGTCAGTTTTCAGTTCATGGGTAAAGGGGTATTTTTAGGGTTCAGGGTCAGTTTTCAGTTCATGGGTAAAGGGGTATTTTTAGGGTTCAGGGTCAGTTTTCAGTTTTTGGGTAAAGGGGTATTTTTAGGGTTCAGGGTCAGTTTTCAGTTCATGGGTAAAGGGGTATTTTTAGGGTTCAGGGTCAGTTTTCAGTTCATGGGTAAAGGGGTATTTTTAGGGTTCAGGGTCAGTTTTCAGTTCATGGGTAAAGGGGTATTTTTAGGGTTCGGGGTCAGTTTTCAGTTCATGGGTAAAGGGGTATTTTTAGGGTTCAGGGTCAGTTTTCAGTTTTTGGGTAAAGGGGTATTTTTAGGGTTCAGGGTCAGTTTTCAGTTCTTGGGTAAAGGGGTAATTTTAGGGTTCAGGGTCAGTTTTCAGTTTTTGGGTAAAGGGGTATTTTTAGGGTTCAGGGTCAGTTTTCAGTTCGTGGGTAAAGGGGTGGTTTTTGGGTTCAGGGTCAGTTTTCTCGACTGTTGCACTCTCTGGAGTGGGAATAGTAATTTTATCACTACGCTATCAAACGCTTTCCCTACTGTTCCACTCTCTGGAGTAGGAATAGTAATTTTTACCCTTACGCTATCCAACGTTTTATATAATTAATTGTTAAAATATCACATGTTTATTTTATTTTTTATATTACTTACATTTTATGTATGTTATTGTTTTATGTTTGTACATGTATTAGTAAATTAGAATATATTTCATTAATTTAGAAATTAGTAAATTAATTATTAATACTTATTGTTCAGTACATATATATTATATCTTTACTGTATATATTTAATTAATGTATTATTAATATATATGTTTTATTTATTAATTTTAAACATTATTAGATACTTTTAAATATGTACATTTTATTTATTAGTGTTATATACTTACTTTTACATTTATATATATTTAAAAAAATAGATATTTTTAACATCGATATTTTTTACAACGATATTATTTTTTCGATATTTTTGTACTTACCATGTTGTAGATAGGATGTCGATATTTTTGCCCTCGATATTGTTGACTCGATATTCTTGTAGGTCGATATTTTTGTAGTCGAAATTCTGTCATAGATCCCAAAGAGACATGTTGTGTTTAATCCATGGGCTTCAGCCTGCCTTTAGGCTTCCCATTTGCTCGCTCCAACATCTGTCTCATATTCTTTTTCAGCATTTTTCCTGGCATGCATGGTTATGCCTCTTCTTCTGCTTAGCCCTCCCCCGGAGCATGGACCAAGTACGAGTAAACATCCACTGCTTCCGTTTTTACGAACATTTTAGGGCCTAATTTTTTCTTTCTTTTTTAGCACTCTACAGTGCTTGTTCTTTTACCAGCTCCATCTTGTCTCACCCGCCCTTATGCCTCATCCACAGATCACCCCCTCCTCGTTTCTGCTTTTCCCTTCATTGCTGCTTTTCATTTTCCTCCACAAATTCTCCCCTCTCCGTCACTGCTTTAAACCCCCAATATAGTCTTTTCAAGTCTCGCCTATGCAGCGCGTATGTGCTGCATAGGACAGAGACCTGTAGCTGTAGCCACAGCTTTGGGGGCAAAAACGTGCTTTTAATGCAACACGTGCACATCTTGGCGATTTCCTTGCAGGAGTGCGCAGCGCCATATGGTGGTGCCATATGGTCACATGCTCCCATAAGGGAATGGCGCAGGCCCCCTCCCCCTGCTGCTGTGCGAGGCATGCTCTTTTTATTCAGATGATCGCTTTCACGGTCCCGCAGCTTTACTGCCGTGCGGCTATTGCTTGTTTTGCGTTATGCCACAGACAGTCAATGTTGCAAGGACGTCTCTCCAGTCTTGTACAATGTGTTCGGAGAGTTCAAGTATTTGTAAATTCGCAGGTTAAACTCTTTCCCTGTTTCGGTGTTTTAGGGTTCCAGGAGCAGAAGGCCAAGGATAAGGTCTTCTGAAACATGACTGGTTAGTTTTAGGTCCCTGCATCCTAAAAACTTCCTTAACGATATACATTTTGAGATTTTAATCACCCAGTAAGGAAGGGCTCGCTCGCTGCCATTGTCATGGTTACGGTGTGGGCCAGCTCTGTTTTCTAAACTGTTTGTTAATGTGCATGTCCACACAAAAACGTGTATTTCTTTTTGCGGAGGGCAAAATGGAGATCCCGATAAGGGCCCGTCTCACACCTGGTTTTATCAGCGCGACCCGGCCCACTTAAAGCCCTGCCCCTACTCACTGGAGGACTTGGACACACACTGAGTGATTGACAGCTTATATATCGGTCTGACTTGACACACACTTGATAATTGGACGTGGTCAAGGGGGCGGGATTATAATCTATTTCCAAATATTCACGCTGTGATTGGTAGAGCCATTTGATTGATGGGTCTTACGCTGAGGCAGGACCCATGCACTGTCTGTCGCTGTGTGCCTATTGATAAGGCAAGACGTTTATTATATTTAAATAAAAATGACATATTGCTATGATCGGTTGGCTTCCTAAGGAGCGCGACCTCCGTTATCTGAAGTATTTAAGGAGGGTACAAATGGTGCTTAACCCACACCAGGGAGGGGTGGGGGGCTCCAGGCTCCCAAACTCCCTCTTTGAGCTCCACAGCTGACGGGTGTGGACACAGTTTCATTTTGTGCAGTTTTTATACAGCGCAAATTCCATCCAAAGATATCAGAGCACTTTAGATGAACACCAGTTAGTGAGCTGTTAGTGGTGCTTAAAATGGATTATGGAACACTAGAACAGGGTACCTGCTTGTTTCTGAAAAGTGCCAGTGTTGTGTAATATTTGGTAACACCTCAGTATTGTGTTTACCCTGCTCTTCGGCACTTTTCGTAAATGAAACAGCCCGGGCAGGTTCAGACAGAAGCAGTTGATCACCGCTCTGGCTGAGTTAGGGGACACACGATTTAACAGGATGCCAAACTCCGCAAGTGTGATAAATCACCCGAAACGTTTGCACGAAGAGAGACAGGCAGAAAGCTCAATAAAGACAGAAAATGAATCGTAATGGAAATAGCAATTAACTTAATAAACATTGTGAAAGCAAAGAAACTATAATTGCTGAAGCATATCGGCACGTTACGAAATAACATGAGGGGAAGAGAATAGAAACAACGTTAGGGGTTCAAATAAAGGGAAAATTAATATCAAAACGTGGGAAATATTAAAGGGTGAAGGTTAAATAAAAGGCAATGAAAAAAGCAAAGTATTAAAATGGGGAAATAAAGAGTTTTTATTTTCACTTAATGAATATGTCATAAGGTGTTAATGACAAACATATAACTTGCACAGTAAGTTGAAAAACTGTGCATGTTTAGTTAGACTCATACAACATACTTGGCATTTTATCAGCTGCCCTATATTTTTGTGTCCATGCTAAATAAACAAGCATTGGCAACGTAATCGGTATCATACTGTGTGAAAGTTAGAGCTATTGGCATGGTAAATGAAAATATTTTTACTTATTTTTAGGTCGAGCCTGGGCAGCGCATGCGCTACTCTGTGGCATGATGTTTTGGAGTATGGAATAGAAGCTCCGCCCACTATCCTCCCATATTTGCCATTGGCTTGTGTCATTGTCCTTCGTAAATGCTCGCTTCTGATTCATTAATAGGCTTCTAAGTCCCTCCTCAGTACTGCCTTGTCCTCATTTGTAACCTCCCATGAGGACTGGCCCTTTTATTTCAGTTGTTACTACTGCAGGCACAACATGCTTTCCTGCAACATTCAATGCGCCATGCATGCTTTCACCTTCAGAGCAGCCCGGGATAATGCCGGACGCTTCTTTGAATAGGTCTCGCATTTACAAGAGCTTGAGTTATTGGCATTGTAAATGACTATGCCTTTTATTTATGTGTTAATTAGCAAAACAGATAAATAAAAGTCATTGTCATTTACAAGGCCAATAGCTTAAACTCTTGCAAATGCGGCACCTATTGCATTGCAAATGGATGCCATACATGGCTCCTGTGCACACTGGTGGCGCACATTCCGATTTTCGTTTTTCACATTGCTCGTTTTCGTACGCAGATACTGGTGCACGCTCATGTCTCAGGCTGCAAGGCACACATTCTGAGACTAGTTTCCTTACTGCCGTTGGTCGTACACGGATCCTGGTGCACGCTGGTGGCTCACTGCATACATTCTGGTGCTAGCTACCTATGTGGTAGGTTTTTGTACAGGAATTCTGGTTTACGCTCATGTCACTCGCTGCACAGAATATTCTAATGCTAGTTTTCCACATAGCAGGGCAGGTTTTCCTACACAAATCCTGGTGCACACTTGTGTTGCATTCTGCACAGCACACTCTAATGCTGGTTTTCCACAGTGGTATTTTTCATGCACTTATCCTGATACACGCTCATGTCTTATGTGGCACTACACACATTTTGATGCTGGTTTTCATACACAGATCCTGGTGCACGCTTGTGTCTAACACTTCACAGCACATTCTAATGCTGGTTTCCCACATGGTTGGCTTTCGTGCAAAGATCCTGGTGCACACTCGGGTATCACGTTGCACAGCACACACTATTGCTGGTTTTTGTCTCGCTTTACACAGCAAACTCTAATGCTAGTTTCCCACACCGCTGGTTTTCGCACATGGATCCTGGTGCATGCTCCTGCCTCACGCTGCACAGCAAACTCTAATGCTAGTTTCCGCGCACAGAACCTGGTGTACATTCATGCCTCATGCTGCACAGCACACTCTAATGCTGGTTTCTCACATGGCTGGTTTTCGCGCAAAGAATCCTGTTTCACGCTCATGTCTCACGCTGCAAAGCACACACTAATGATAGTTTTCATATGTGGACCTGAGTGCACACTCGTATCTCTCGCGGCACAGCACACACTAATGCTGGTTCTCCATAATGCTGTTTTTAAGGCACAGGTCCTTGGGCACACTTGTGTCTCACGACGCACAGCTCACTTTAATGCTGGTTTCCCACATGGCAGGTTTTTAACCACGGAACCTGGTGCACGCTTATGCCTCACGCTGCACAGACTAATCTAATGCTGGTTTTTCAAATGAGTTTCTTCTACTGCAGGCAGAACAGGCTTACCCGCAACCTTCAGCGCGCCATGCGCACTTTCATTTTTCAAGGAGCCCGGGACAATGCTGTTACTTTCCAAAGAAATAGGTCTTGTATTTATGAGTTCGAGCTATTAGCATTGTAAATGACAATGCCTTTTATTTATGTGTTAATTGCAAAACAGATAAATAAAAGGCATTGTCCTTTAAATACCGATAGCCTAAACTCTCACAAATGCGCGACCTATTGCATTGCAAATGCTTGTTTGTTCATGTGGTGTTCTGCCTTTTAATGTCCTGCTAGTGTATATCTAACGTGCTGATTGGAGCATATGTGCATGCCTGCTATTACTTGGCACATGTGAAGTCCCTGTTTATTTTCCTCGACTGTGGGTTCTAGGTGTGTGTGCTTTCTTACACCATATGTGGTTGTTTGGCAATTGTGCTTATGGCTGGAAAATTAGCTCTCAAGTGAATGCGGTATGTGTTATCACAGGTCATGTTAGAGCTTCTAAACTACTTGTGTCTTGAGCTGTAATCCATAGTCGGCAGCTCTGCCCTTCTGCCACATCCTCTCCCGAAAGGACGCTGATCATCTCCCTAGGCTCTGGATCAGTTCCACTTCTTGTGAATATTGATATATCACTTAATCGCCTCGATTCTGAACACAACAAGCATTGGCAAACCCAGTAGGTTTCGCCTGTGTGAAATCTATTGGTTTTAGGTCTCGGCTAGACAGCTCATGCGCTGCTCAGTTAGACAGCCATTTGATGTCTCAAAGAGATATGTTGTCTTCTATGTGTGGGCCTACAGGCCGCCCATCTACTACCCTTGGTAAACTTCAGCGTTGCTCTCATTCTCTTTGTTGTCATTTTTCATGGCATGCAGGCATTATGCCCTTTTCTTGTGTTTGGCCCTCCCATAGCACATGAACCATGTACATGACACTGCTCCTGGTTTGCACAGCTATTTTTTCTTTCTTTTAAAGCACACCATATGAGTACTTGTGTTTTCGGGCCGTCTCTCTTGTAGACATACACACTTACCAGTAAAATGCATGCATCTGCACATAAACAAATGCATTTCTTAAAAAGTTGTTAAAACCCAAACAGTACTTACTTATGTATATTTTTGCATGATCTGATGGTATTGGAGCTTTCGTTCCAGCCCTGTCTTTCCATAGTCTCCCTTGTACACATACCACTAAAATGCATACACGTTTACATAAACAAATGCATTTCTGAAACAAGTTATTAAAACATGAACAGCACTTTTTATTTATTTTTCACGATCCATTGGTATTGGAGTGCTCGTCCCATCCTCGATATTGCCATAGCACGGACACAAACCAATAGTATTGGAGCGCTTTAAGTGCTCACCAGTTATATTCCAAAAATGACGCATCCTTTTTTGTCACTGATCCTGCTTCAATTAAGGTATTTATCCACCCTTCATTGTTGCTTCCTGCCTCCCTCTTCCGTCGTTGCTTGCCCATCTCCCCATCCCCTCCTGCTTCCCTGCTTGACTCAGCCCCCCATTACCTCCCTCATCGCTGCTGTTTTCATTTATTTATTTTTCTTTTGCAAGATCCAGCGGTATTGGAGCCCTTGTTCTGTCCTCCGTCTTACCATAGTGCTAACAGCAGCCTATGAAATTGGAGCTTTTTAAGTGCTCACCAGTTACATTACATAATGACACACTAATTGTTATACACAGGTTGAAGTATAAGTGATTTGCCCAGAATCACAAACTGTTCAGCTGACCCCGAGATTCGAACCTGGATTCTCCAGTTCAACAGTCAGCAGCTCTGGAAATTATGCCACCATTGGATCATGCAAAAAAATTATAATAAAAGCAGCAGGTAATGTGTAACTTCAGTTTCTTCATGTCTATATATAAATAACTATAGGATAACGTGAACTAATTGATTAGACTACATGAAGCCTCCCTGAGTTAAAACATATTGGGCCTCTTTCTTCCCTTGACATTGTGTCTATGATCAGCACTGGGACATCCACCACCATCGTTTTTTTACTTCTTTTCTCTGTTATGTTGACCATGACCTTTTACAATATTAATCTGCACTGTCTCTAACACAGGGCATGATTTAGAACTGGGCAGATGGGTTACTCCATCACAACAGTGACGGATATCCCATCCATCGAAATACAAATTTCCGCAGACGGGATATCCATCACAGTTGTGACGGAGTAACCTTTCCTCCGAGATCTAATTCGGGCCCATAGTTTACAAGTTCCATAAACGTTTCGCATTTATTATTCTCCTGTAACCTATGGGTCTTTTTTCTAATATTTCCATTTTCTATGTAATACTATACAGTTTTTTCAGCTGCTTTACAACCATGTCTTGTTAGTTTTGTATATATTGTGATGGGGTAAACTAAAAAACATCTTTCAGGCAAAAAAGAGATACACAAGAAAATCCTAAACTGGGAAACAAGAAATCATTTCTATATATCCAAAACTGTTTGGTCATGTAAGGATATTATGAGGTTGTGCCAGAACAACTCTTTTCATTGGCTTATAAGAATCCTCCACAGATTGAAATGTCACATGAACATCATCAAAATTGTAGAGAAGCAGCTTTCCTTTGCCACACTAGTATAAGGGTGAGCATCTACAGGAGAAGAGACGATGTTAGAGATTATACAGCTACATGCATATTTGGAAGGCACAGCTGCAAGGTAAGAAAGTAAATGACTCAGCCCTGAAGTGATACCTAATTTCAACCTGGAAACATATTCTACATTCCATTGAGAGGCAGCCATCTAACTCTCATGAAGTGCCCATAAGATCCTTGCATGCCTATGAGAGTCCAGATAATTCAATTATTGGTGGGCCCAGGTAAAATCAGATGAGGTCCACTTCTTTGTGGCCAGCAGTTGAAGAAACTCAGGTAGAATTTATCAGGCTTTCTAAATACAAGTGTCAATGGACACATGTACCTAAACTATTCTACATTTCTGGTTGATTCAAAACTCGCTAGACATAGCCTATGCAAGGGAAGTGTCATTAACATGCCTTGATATCTGTTCTGTCCTAGAAGACTTTCCATGTGTAACCTTTCTGTTCTGCAGTAAATCATAGAAAAGTCCTAATTTATTGGAAGATTTGATTTTCTCTTATATAACACACATGTGCCAAACCATTAGTGTGATTTCATTTTGCTGATGTAAGTGGCTCGTAAGGATTAGATTGGCCCATATCCACAGTGACTGCTCCTTGCTCTCTTTATATTATGTATTTCAGAATAACACTGGGCTGCATTACAGCATTAGGTTGCATGCTTGAACTTGCCTTGAAGGTGAACATTTTATGACTATCCATAGAAACAAATTGCTCCGCAAGCAAGACTTATAGTGCTAAAGTCGTCCACACCAAAGCTGTTGCTTGTTCAATGTTATCCTGACAAATGTTTTAATAAAGATTCAACCTTTAATATATTTTTTATATATAAGGCATTTTGGACAGGCAACATGCTGGTTCCAAATGTCGAGGGAACCCAGAGAAGAAGCATGTCACTAGTGGTGGGTGAGGGTTCCACGTCTTAAGAAAGGAGCCTTAGTATTAGAACTTTTGACTCTTTCTATACAAGGTAGATGTGCTCTATTTTTGTTGTGTTTATGATAATTGCTGGCAGGTGTATAGCCAGCCATAAATTATCCTACTCCCCACTCTTGTTGACTAGCAGAGATATACCACTGACTTTGGGATGGTGGTGCTATTAACCACCCAGCCCAGGGGCAAGATGGGCGTGTGTACAATCCTACCACTGTGTACTTGGACAAGGTGGAGGGGGGGGGTTGAATATGGCAAATTCCCACCACCGTTTATTCTTGGCCAGTGTAGGGGGTGAAAATAATAGCCTTATGCATATGGGTATGGCAGGGAGAAGCCAACCCCTTGAAAAAAGTCTACCCCATCCTTGAGAAGGGCCTTGACCAAAATGCTCCAAATGCCCACCCCTTTTTGTACAAGATGGTGGCAAAATATACCCTTCAGCAAGACAATCTACCCACCCCTTGGGCAAGAAAGTGGACAAAATGCTGTAAACATACCAATCACCCTTTCCTTGGGCAAGGCTTGGAGGGAAAACACACCACCTGTGCTCTCGAGTCAGTAGTGGAGAAATAGACCACCAGTGCTTGGGCAAATGGAGTGATTCCTCACCGTCTCTTTCATTCATAGGGCAGAATGTGTAAAATATGTACCCCATCCTTGGAGATCAACTCCAACCCTTGTTCAAGGCAGAGGAATGTCACAGCAACCTCACACTAGGACCAGTGGAGTAACATAAGCCCCCGCAGTGCAGGGGGCCCCTGAGCTCCAGTTGCCCCCTCAGCAAAAGTGATATGTTGTGAGCCTTGGAGGGGGGTCCCCTCTGTGTACTTTGAGGGGGGCCCCCTCAAGTTTTGTTACACCACTGCCTTGGGCAAGGTTGTGTGTATGTGAATAACATAATAGATCCCTTGATCTGTGTGGAAGGAAGGGCTCCATATAACTCACTCGCTCATGAAGAAGATAGTAGGAAATTAATGGCCCACATCCTTGGTCGGAGCAGGGTGTAGGCCTGTAAATAGTAAATACACCTTCTAGCCTTAGGCGACACAGAAAGTAAGGACTGCAGGGGCTCTAGCTATTCCCATCAGCCTTGAGAAAGGCAAATAAAGATCATTCACTAAAGAGGGGCCATTGGGGGATTAAGACTAGTACATAGACATAGCACTGGGTCAAGGATTGGACTGGAAAATAAATAAAATAAAAGCACATCTGAAAAAACTACTAACCTAAGGGGAGTTAAGGTTGGTGGCTCTGTAATAGTGTCTATAGCAAAATACTTCTAAAGATATACAATTTAAAAGTAACACAACTACCCTAATGTTACCTCACACCCTTTCTATGCTCACTTAACCTTAAATCTGACCTCTGCTATATATTTCTTTTATAATCAAACATTTTTGATACAAACATATGTAATGTAAACAATGACATCTGTTATTGATAGATATTGGCATTCAGAGGTAAGAATACAAAAATATTTAGCAATACAAATTTTTTGTAGGTCATACCAAAGAAGTCAATAAGTGTAGGGCCTGGCACCTAGGCCAGCACCCTACCGCAAATTATATTTATAATATTCTCCCCCTATTTCAACTGGCGTTTGATAGACAGAATTTGTAGTCTTAGTTCATTCAATACAACAATAATGATTGGCCAGGGATTGGCCAGCGGCCGAGCATGGTGCCCAATAGCCTATCTAGAGCCTACATTCTCCTCTTTGCATAAACGTGCTCCCAAAACTCTGTGTGGCTAACCCCCACCATGCACAGCCTTCCGCCCTTCGGTCAAATCCATCTGCAGCGGGATTCGACCAAAGGGCTTGATCTCTCAGCATTTGACCAAATGGCTTGATCTCTCAATGAGTGGTTGGCTTATCCTCCCTTGTGGCCAACCACTCATTGCTATTGTTTGTTGCTGTTTGCGGCTGAAGTTGGCCACAAGGCCTGGCCAGGTTAGACCCTGCGGCCAACTTCTCATGTGCTCAACCCCGCTCTGCAGGGCATCTGGCTATACACAGCAGGGCTGGCCAAATGTCCTGGAATTCTGCTAGTCAATACACCCAACTTCCCTGTGCCCAAGCCTCACTTTGCATGGCTTTTAGCTGTGTGCTGTGAAGGTTTGGCAAATAGCCTGGTGTTAAAAAGTGGGTTTTTTGATGTAAAATGATCAACAGGAATCATGAAAGTTGGAATGATGATTTATTCTTCAAATTACTTGAATACAACAGCTCATCCACCCAACTGTCACAGGCTCTAGCATCATCTGTTCTCAAGGATCTAAAGCGTATCCAATGTCCTGGATTCTATTCCAGAATTAAACTGAGTCAACGTTGGAATGATGATTTATTCTTCAAATTACTTGGATACAATAGCTCATCTACCCAACTGTCACAGGCTCCAGCATCATCTGTTTTCAAGGATCTAAAGCTTATCCAATGTCCTGGATTCTATTCCAGTATTAAACTGAGTCACAGGCAGAACCTAACTAACATGAAATAAATAAATAAATAAATAAATAATAACATTACAACACATCTCCCTTCTTTATGCATAAATGACACAAAAAACAGAAGACAATCCTAAGGGTCACAATAATGCAAATATAAAAAAAAATAAAGGTCATCCTACAAAATGTACATAGCACGAGAACATTGCTATTAGCAAGAACACATTCTAAGTGGTATATTCATGTAGATATGAAGGACTACGAGCTATCCTAGAAGATTTTCGTACAGCGGGAACATTTCTATCAATCAGAACTCTCGATGAGTAATCATCACCATCAATTAGGACTCTTGATGAGTTGTCAGGAACAACTTTACCTTTATATACAGCAACAAGGTTCAGATTCCATACTCTATGGTCAAATGTTTTTACAGCATTGCTAAAAACTTTGATAACTTTAAACGGTTTTGAAAACTTAGAACCAGAAACACAAAACCCAGGTCTTTTGATCATTACAAAGTCACCAACGGAAACTTTAGTAGCTTTAACGGCATGTCTTGCATCATAGTATTCCTTACTCTTAAGACACTTTAAATCTTCTTTCTCTTTCCACAAGTTTGAATCTAAAACATCATCTTTCAGTGAAAGAAATTTATTAACCCAAGGAGGTTCAAGAAAAATGTCAGCTTGTCTACCATGAAATAAAAGAAAAGGAGATTTTCCAGTAATAGAATGAGGAGCAAATCGATATACACATACTCTTTTTGAAACCTCATCTTTCCAGTTGAGCCCATTTTGTTTTGCTAAAGATACAGTTTCATTTAATACAACTGAATCTCTCAACTGTGCCATTTGATTCAGGGTGATATAACGCACACTTTTTATGAACAATTCCACAGTTATTAAGAAACGTTTCCGTATCATTCGAGACAGGTTGTACACTATTGTCGGTGAGTAACGTTTCAGGTATCCCTTCTCTTGAAATGAGCGATTTGAGAAAATCAATTACAGTATTAGTATTCACAATCTTAGTGAACAAAATCTCTGGCCACCTAGAGTAGAGATCCATCGTTACTATGATATAAGTATCAGAACCGTCACCATAAATCGGTCCCAAAATATTAAGTGCAATGTCCTTCCAAGGACCACTAGGTCGAGATCTCTTTTCCATGGGTTGCGTTCTTATTTTAAAACTCTTCTCACTTAAGGAACATTGAACACACTCCCTGACCAATCTTTCAATTTGTAGATCAAGACCCGGCCACCAATAGCTAGAACGAACCCTTTCCTTAGTTTTTGAAATACCCAGATGAGCCTAATGGGCCAAATCTAACAGCTCTTGCCTTAAAGATATAGGCGGAACCAGTTTTTGGCCCCATAAAAGTAACCCATCACAGCAAGAGTGCTGATCTTTAACACTCCAAAAATATTGTATATCCGGATCAGACTGATCTTTGTGATCCCAACCACTGTGAATGCGTTTAAATAGATTCTGAATGACTACATCCTCTTTACACACATCCAGCCATTTCCTATGTGAAATAAATTTGTAATCAATTTCACAAACATAATCATGTGAATTATCAAAAGTTGTGTCAGAAGAAGGATCAGAATTGTCAATAGGAACTAATCTTGAAAGTGTGTCGGCCACAAAATTGTCAGAACCAGGAACATGTTTTACAGTAAAATCGTAACATTGTAAACCAATGATCCACTTAGAGATTCTTGGAGAAATGGCATCAATACCCTTATTAACTAAGGCCTCACACAGAGGTTTATGATCAGTTCTGACACTAAAATAAGGTCCCCATAGAAATTTCTTTAGTTTCTTGATAGCCCAATAGACAGCAAGAGCCTCCCTCTCAATAACTGAATATCTAGATTCAGCTCCTTTTAGACTTCTTGAGATAAACATTATAGTGTTCTCAGGAGCAGTTCCACCTTGATACAAGACTGCACCCAGACCCTTTACACTTGCATCAGTGGAGATAATAGAACTCTTTGTAGGATCAAAATTTCTCAGATTAGGAACCTTTTTTTTTATTTCAACAAATTCCTTTTCACAAGGTTCATTCCATAAGAACTTGTTACCTTTCTTTAATAAACTTCTCATGTGAAAAGTGACTTCAGCAAAAAAATGTATGAACTTATTATAGTACTCAGCCATCCCCCAAAAATGCATAAGCTCTTCTTTTGAGATGGGAGTATTCAAATTTGGTATTGTGTCAACCAAATCAACCTTTGGAACCACACCTTCAGCTGTTATGGTGTGACCCAAATAATCAATTCTGTCAAGACCAAATTTACATTTTTCCCGCTTGATGGTGAGATTGTGAGAAGTCTTTCTAATACCTGTCTAACTCTGTTTCCATGTTCAAGTTCATCACACCCATATACTAGAATGTCATCTTGGTGAACAGAGACACCTGGAATCTTCACTAGTACTTTTTCCATAACCCTATGAAAACGGAGGCCGCAGAGACCAAACCAAATGGAAGCCTGACAAATCTAAAAGTACCGAAAGGTGAGACAAACGCAGTCAAATCCTTGGAAGACTCATCTAACAAAATCTGATGATACGCGAAGGTCAAATTGATTGTGCTGAAACATCTCGCGCCACGCACCATGCTTAAAATCTCCGAAATGTTTGGGAGAGGGTATTTGTCAACTAGTACACATTTATTAAGTTGCCTAAGGTCCACACATAGTTTCAGGGACCCATCCGCCTTTCTAGTTGCAACGACCGGAGCTAACCATGAAGTCCACTTAACCTCTTCAATGATTCCCTGAGATTTAAGTTTGTTTAATTCCTTCAACATTTCATCTCTTACGGTAAATGGAACCAGGGATTAATTTTATTTTATGACAAATACCTTGGAGTATAAGTTGTCAGTAAAGAACTTGTTAGAGACAATGGTAATTTTGGCACCAGAGTCAAAAAGAACTTTCGTTTTGTGACCTTCCACAAGAATGAAATTAGAGGTCCATCACCATCAACTCGAACAACAATCGGCCCACAAGTAATTTCACTGACACTCTGTTTGGAAGCCTTGATTTTACAAGCACTTACAAAGTGACCTTTTTTTTTTCAAAACGAGCATGTGGCATTTAAGGCTGGACAACTCTTGTTATTAGCCCAATGTCCTGAATTATTGCACCTAAAGCATTTATTTTCTTTTTCAAATGTAATATTGGATCTATTAATTATTTTTTTCTTTGTGTAATTTTTAACTTGAAGCTCTTTAGACTTAAATGACAAATTTGCATTAATCACAGAGACATTCTTACTTACATCCTTATTCAAGTCTTTCTTAATTTCCTTTACACATTCTCTAGAATTATTTTAGCTATTACCAAGACCTCATCTAATGTGGATTCATCTTTAAGCCACTCATATTTTCTCAGAAACACACCCAAGCATAAATTGATCACGAATACTTTCTTCAATAAGAGCATTAAACTTACATGTGGAAGCTAAGCGCCTTAGATCAGTCACATAATTTTCAATGCTCTCCCCTTCCTTTTGCATACGCTTACCAAAATGATAACGTTCAAAATTGTACTAAGTTTTGGCAAATAATGTGCATCAAGTTTGTAGATACATAGTTCAAATTCATTCAAAGTTCTTGCTATACTGTCAGGAACATCAGCAAGATGATCAAATACGTCCTGCCCCTCAGAACCTAAGCAGTGCATGAGTAATGCTGTCTTTCTTTCAACACTAAGCGAAGTGCCACAAACACGTGCATAACGTTCGAACACTTTTTTCCACTTGGACCATTTTATAGGTGGATCTCCAGGTGATTGTAGAAAGAAAGGAGCAGCTGTTACATTTTGTATATTTAAAGGAACAAAAAAAATGAAATGAATTAAATAAATTGTAGGTCTTAGTTAGTGCTTAGTACTTGTCAATGTTAAAACCAGAGTAGAAATAAGAAATAATCGATTTTATCAACAAAACAAGAGAGAAAAATAAATAAATAATGACACGCTTAATTCTTAAATACTGTGCGTGTCAGCGTTGAAATGTAATTGTGAAGATGAGAAGCGTGCATGGAAGCAATGTGTGCGCATCACAGATGATGAGCATCTCATAGTAAGCTTCCTTTGAAATAATGTGTGCGCATCACAGACGGTGCACACATAATTAAGATTTGCCCATAAAATAATGTGATATAAATAAACAATGGTCCTAGACCTATTGATCAAGATAATTGACCCAATCAATCTTCATTCAATCATTTTGACATTCCAGAGCACTTCAACTGAATCTGCTCCAATTTTTAGTTAATAGTCTTAGGTGAAAGCCACTACAACCCAAACAGAGATACAATGTATTTAATTCATTGTCTCAAATTTTTTAATTCATTTTATACAATAATGAGCTGTTTCAATCAGTAAAAACCAACAGATAGGTTGCCCAAATGGAGCGTGCAAAGAAGAGTGATCAGAGTGTTAAGTGAATAAAGAAAAGAAAGGAAATTCACAGCAATAAATATCACAAATTCACATTATTTGTCAATCAATGACGGTGTTCTAATTTTGCCGTATTGAGTACCTGGCCAAACAGAAACTACTATAAAAGCATTACATTCAAGATTTTTACAGGGACATTTATACCCTCAGTAAGCACTGTGTTAGAACACGATTATGGTCCAAGGTAAAAGAAGGGGGAGTGTCGACGTTTCGACTCGACTTAAGGCCAACCGGTCATTTGAACCTGAGGCATGCGAGTCTTCATCAGGACAAGGAGAAGATGGGCAACCAAGAGGTGTCGATTACCCTAAAAAAGTATAATGATAGGGGAAGGTATTACCCAAAGGTAGTGGCAATACTGATTCAATCAAAAAAACAAAAAGAGAGGGGAGCCTTGCGCTTACCCTATGTTGGAGAACCAGCGAGGTATGTATCCTCTTACAATAGTGCGTGCTCCTGTAAAACAAAATTATACAGTGCGTCTAGACTTAGTCAATTTTATTTATCAGTCATCCATCCATAAAATAATGTGAGCGTATCACAGAAAACAAGTGTAATGTTGATGGTTGCCCTTAAAGTAATGTGAGCGCATCACAAAAAAAAATAGATGACACTCCAATACAGAAATGCTGTGCGTGTCAGCGTCGAAATGTAATTATGAAGATCAGAAGTGTGCATCCAATCAATGTGTGCGCATCACAGATGATGAGCATCTCATAGTAAGCTTCTTTTAAAATAATGTGTGCGCATCACAGACGGTGAGCGCATAACTAAAACTCTCCCTCAGAATAATGTGAGCGTATCACAGAAAACAAGTGTAAAGTTGAAAGCTGTAGAAAAGTAATTCAAATCAATGTGTACGCATCACAGATGATGAGCACATCATTGCTAATTTCTTTAAAATAATGTGTGCGTATCACAGTCGATGTGCGCAGAACAGTAAAGTGAATTTCCTTAAGAACAATGTGTGCGCATCACAGTCGATGAGCGCATAATAGCAAAATTCACTTTTAAAAGGAGAATGTGCCTAAGAGATCGTTTACTCGAAAGAGATGGTCAACTTATAAAGCAGCTTCAAAACACACACAAGATGGCGTCATGGCAAATGACGGTAGCCGCGATGACGTCCCGCACCTGCTGGGAAGGTTTCTGCTTAAGGAAGTACCCCCAAGATGGCTGCTCGGCAATCGATATTGCCTACGATGACGTCTCGCACTAGATGGAAAAGTTGCCGGTCTACTCTTTGTCCTGTACTGAAGACGCGAGTAGAACAATGGCTCCACAAGGCAAAGTGCGCCCGAGGGAGACTGTTGAAGATCTTTGAAAGAAAACTTCAACCATAAGCAAAATCTTGTAATTATTGTTAATATTATATCCCACGATGCCACTTGTTTAGAGGTTAAGTTCGCTTGAAATTACAGCTTATCTCTCCAAAGGTTGAGGCACAACATCCCAATCTTACAAGTGTCACAGAACGGTTGCGAGCGTGACTCAAGTTAAAGCGAATTAAAAAAAATAAACGTCCAAAGTTCATAGTTCCAGGCTCTAAATTTTACGCCATTAATAGAACAAAAGAACAGTCTTACTTGGTGAAATAATAGAAGTAAATCATTGAAGTCCGCAGATCTCTTCTTAGATGTTGGAGTTGAGCTGTTCAATCAGGACCCAATCGTCGCCAATGTTAAAAGTGGGTTTCTTGATGTAAAATGATCAACAGGAATCATGAAAGTTGGAATGATGATTTATTCTTCAAGCATCATCTGTTCTCAAGGATCTAAAGCTTATCCAATGTCCTGGATTATATTCCAGAATTAAACTGAGTCACAGGCAGAACCTAACTACCATGAAATAAATATAAGAACATTACAACACCAGGCTTTCAGCCAGACCCTACCCTTAATCACCCATGCATCCATCTACCAAATGCTGTGTGATTTGCCAATTTCTCATGCAGCAATCCCTACAATGACAGCTTTCTAAAATACCATACCCTGAAGCAGCCTGTTCTCACTCTGCGCATATTCCTATGGTCTCCCGCCATGTATAGTATCTCTGGCTGTACTGCAAGTCTCACCAACACCTGCTTGCCAGGTTTTCAGCTGTGAGTGAAACACTCTAAAATCAGGTATTGGCTTACATCTAAAGTCTACATCACCCCGTCACACCCAAACCACCTGCACACATGCTTCAGGATGCTCTGGGCTCCTTTTGATAAATCTGCATGTTGAGCCCAGGTCTGACCCTTCAACTTTTGAGTAGACATGTCAAACTGTGCCAAAGTTATTAGAAAAATGTATTTAATACCCTTGTGGAGTATTGGCATGAAACTTGAGATACCACCATTGAGATGAAGTCATCAAACAGTGCCAATTTTATTAGCAAATGAAACCCTATGTCCCCATTTGACTTGTAACCTTTGGCATATCTGAATGGAACTTGATATGCCAATAGTAGATAGAACAAAGACACAAATCATATTAAAAAATCATATAACAAAACAATAGATGGAAGGGGTTAGAATAATTCGCAATTTGTTTCTTTAGAGTGACACAAATATGTGGTGAAGGGCAGCCCTTATGGAATTTAAGTGACACCCTGTGTATAATAAATATCTGCATGCTGGTTTTTATGGTGCAATTATTGCTGCAGGTCTATGTTATGCAATGGTGCTACTGATCATTTTAATGTGGTTTCATTATGCAGAATGTTGGTAAAAGAGTTGAAAAGTGTGGTTACTGTGCTACAACCCGTTGTTAGAAACTAGAGTTCAAAGAATGATTATCAGTCAGTCAGTCAAAAACGTCTTTATTTCGATTTACATCATAAAAGACATACTATACAATACACAGCACAATTCGTAAGTAAAATGTCACAAAAGAATGATTTTCATATGTTGTTTTTTGTCAAATACTTTTCCTCAGTTTTGTGGTACCTTTCTTGGAAAGGCTTTTTATGCTTTCTGCTTTTTCCTCTTTTTTAGTGGCACCTGTGATTTTCCTTGCCTCATCTTCTGAGCAAGTGTACTTTTGGTGCGTTACTTTGTGTCTCCCCAATGTCCATTCAGACAATCTATAGTTTGCTTATGTAGCAACTGTGGAAGGTTGTCCTTATCATCAATTCTTCCCATAGAAGGATAAGAGGCCATATTACACAAAGTGCCCTGGGGGCGCAATAGGAATGTGCGCCCGCTTTGTGCACCCACTTTGTGCGCCCCTTGGGGCACTTTGGTATTACAGACGGGTGCCGCAGACGGTTGTGCGGCCCCTTCCGTAATATCGATAGTGCTGACGCACATAAAGCGCCAGCACTATCTTCAGAAGGCGTTCCCTCATTTGCATTGGGGTGTGCCCCATGCAAATGAGGGAATCCCTTTGCCTCTGTCCCGTGCCGTATTACAAACGCGGGCGCAGAGGCTAAGAAACTCCCAGGAGGCGCACTACAGTGCGCCCCTGATGGCAGCCCTATGGAGGGGGTGAAGGGTGTCCCATGGACCGCCAGACATCCCCTTGCAGGCGGGTGCAGTCACTTACTGCTCCTGCCTGCAAGGGGATCTCTAATGCCCATTAAAAGTGCAGGCAGGTTGTCGCCTGCGCTGTGAAAACCCAGAGCGGCTTTAAAGCAGCTGCTCCGTTTTTCACATGAATGCACTGCCCCCAGGGCAGCGCAAGTTTGTGGCTGCTCTGGGGCAGTCCAGTCACCATAATGCGGTGCATTTTCCTGGACTGCGCTGGGCGCACCATTTGAAAGGTGTGTCCTGTGCAATCCAGGAAAATGCGCTGCATCCGTAATATGTCCCCAGGTGATAAAAGTTTATCTTGCACTTAACAAGGCACCGCGTCCACTATGAGCTGTTCCAGCATAATACAATGATACTCATGCCCTTGAGCAAGACTGTGAGAAAGGGCAAAAATATCACTTTCACCCCAGGGGCAAAATTAGAGACAGGGCATACTGACCCACTCTGCGCCTTGGTGCACCCGTAAGTGTGTACTCCAAGTGCAGAGTGGCACAATACGCCTTAAGAGCTGGTCATAATGCAGGCGTGAACAAGGCATTGGTGAAATTTGCATTGGTGAAATTCGCAGTGGCTGTGTCAAGCTGCTGGTCTGCCTTTCTCTGCAGGTGGGAGCCTGGCCTCTCCTTCAGAGGGAAGCCGGGATCCCTCTACATGCAGACACAGTCTGTGACTACAGTCACCTGTAAGGGGGTGCCCCAGTGCCTCTCCCGAGGGCTCTATCCGGGGGCCACTGACTGTCCGACACCTCATTATGCCTGCTGAATGCCTCTTTGCCAGTGCACCGTCATCTGTAATATGGTATGATGCACAGGATATTCTCATGTGCATTCATTTGCAAGTGAAGAAATGTCCCATTGAGATCACACCAGCACAAGTTTAGTACCCACACAAACCATATTACAGAAGGGTAAGAACAAGCGTCTGTGGCCCCTTTTGAATTGCCAGAGTGCCCTGGGGTGCATAAAATGGGCACACTCATCTGTTGCACATTCAGGGCACCTTGAATTATACTGTTTCAAAGAGGGCATACAAAAACAAATGCCTGTCTACCTTTGGAAAAGTAAAGGTGACTGGGCAAAATAAATGTTTTGATTGCAACTTGAGCTAAGTTGGAGTCACTATCTAGCCTCCTGGCCCATATGCTAGGCCAGAAAGATACTGGGGCTACTACTGCTCATAGGTACCTAGCTCCATTGATGAAACTCAGTGCCATTGCGGCTTAGCACCACTGATGTCCACTACTCTAGTTGCCTTTGATGCTCATGACTGCTTTGAACCATTGAGGCTCATATCTGTCCAGATCCACTCACCCTTATTAGAATATTGAGAGATTGAGCGTTCCACTAATGACAATATGGTGACTCAGGGCCAATAATAGCTGAGACAGATATTCTGCTGCAATAATCTTTCTGTTTCTCACGTTTTAAATTAGAACATTGTACCCTCAGTTAGTATTATATTCTAAAAGCATTACAGACCACTGTCAAGGTTTATAATAGTCATTAAAGACCCTGAACCTGAGTTATAGGGCTGAGATGCAAATAATATCAAGTCTTACAGAAACATGTGGCCAATATTGATGCTCTGATATGGATGATTACGTTGTTAATCACTAGCTTCTATGGCAAGTGAGTCTCACAAATGTCTGACAATATTGACACTCATTGAGCCTGGGGACATTATTGCTTAGTGAATCAGTGTCCGTTTGGGTTTACACCTACTGGGCCCATTAATAATCAGAACGAGGTGGCATTAATAGCCATTAATGCCTAGGGCCATTGATGCTTATCAAAACTCATGGCCATGTTGGTTCAATCCTGCCTCTGGACATGCAGCCTACTTAAGTACAGAGTCCAATGAGGCTAAGGGATTGGGATTGAAACTCCAAAATGCTCATTGGGAAAGACCTGTGTTAAGATTTTGTTAAGCTTGAGATGGGTGAATAATGCCTAAAAATCAAAATCCCAATAGAATTAAAATAGCCTGTTAAGACAGTAACTTAACCTTAGCATCAATAAACCTCAATATACCCCAAACATTATTTTACAAATGCAGTACAACATTATTTTCAAGCAACACCCTTTGGCTTTTTGACACTGCTCCAGATTTATGAGGAATCGTAACTCTGAGACAGCGGCAAAAACGTAGGCCTTCCAGGGGAGGGGAGGGGTAAGGGAGGCGCTACGAGGAGAAATATCTTCATTTCTCCTTTTTCATGTGTTCTACATTCTGCAGCACACATAGAAAGAGGAAAATGCCTCTTTCCCTTCCTACACCAAAACAATCATCCCTACAAGGCACCCTTGCACCATGGCGCACAGATGTCCGCGTTGGCGCAGGCAGGCCATTGAGCGTCAGTGCAGGGGAAAAGGACGGAAACGCGCTGTATCTAATCGATATGGTGCATTACTGCCCTTTCCTTTTGCCATAGGGCAGCGCTGCAGGAAGACTCATTCTGTTCAAACGTGCAAAAATAAAACAAATAATCTAATTGTGCGGCAAACTGTGGTGTTAACTCTGTTAAAGGTTTTGATTTCTGTTTAGTCAGATTATTTGCACTTCTGCCATTTTTGTGTTTCTTTTGCATATTAGTACCCAGATTCCGAACCGATTAGAGTGAATAGCCACACCAAATTTTTCGTATTGGTAATTCTGGCGAGAAAAATTAGATGAGCAGCAACCATCCCTTATTGTCTATTATTTTTCCTGATGGAGGAGAGCCAAACAATGTTTTGTGCAATGAAAAATCTGTCTCCATGGTAATTCTCCAGTCGAATCGGTTTAAAATCGTAACTGGACGGCACTGGGGTGGGTTTACCATGCAGTAAATGTTAATTCAGATGAGAAATTACTGTCCTCGCATGACCTCGAGCTCATAATCCGTGCCTATATAGGGATGTTGAGGAATATATATTGAACGTGTTCTTAAAATGTGTAACAGGTTTTGTTAACAGCCCAATCACATTTTATATGAACAGGTTGTTTCCCCAAGATACAGAATAAGAGAAGCCATTTTTAAAACAAAGCACAGTCAAAACTTATTTTCTACAGTGAACAAAGACAGACTGTTTCCACTAAATGCAAGCGCTTTTCTCGGTCGGGTTTTATTGCACTTATCAGGGTAAACCAATCTGCTTCAGTGACATAGTCACCCTTAAATGCTAAAGAAGTCTGCGAAAAAGGCTATTGCAATATCGTGGCCTGCTTGTTTTTAGAGAAAGTGTCAGTGGGCCAACAGGCAGCAGAATGTTTTCAATTAATATACCAGGGGACGCCGCGAAGCCTTTTTCCTTCCCCTTGGATCAATTACCACAGAAGCGGCCATTAGAAAGATTGCTGCTGGCATTTTAGATGAGATTCCCAGTACGAGTATTGAGCAACGCCGGGAGATTTGATGATGGCCGCCTCTCTGTCCCCCGAGACAGCGGCACACACTGGGTGTCTAGCGCAGCGCTGCATATTAATGAGGTCTGTACGCGCGTCATGTCCTGTACTCGTCTCACATGTATTCACGGAGTCGCCAGACTTCCGGGATCACGTAACGATGACTCAGTCTGTGGCGCTGCGGGAAGTCGGGGACATTGTATGACGTGTTACGCATGCTGTGCCAATGCCCACCAAGTGCCACATATCAGATAAATTGTCCAGTGAGACGTTTCCTGCAATGTGTGTGCACGTATGATTAGCACTTATGACACTGTCTATGTCATGCTTCTCGTAATGACAATTTTTAGGTCTGGCATTAGCCAAGACCATATGATTGTATTAAAGTGATATGCTTAATATATATATATATATAAGGCCTTCAGCCAGCCCTCTTCATCCATTCGCCTGTTATTGTGACATTCACATTTTTCTTCCCCTCTTTACAGCACGGGGGTAGTAGGCTAGGCCACTTCAACCATTGGCTAAGTTCACTGTGAGTGTTAGGGTAACCAACTGACATAGGTGCACATTCAGGACGGTGAGTGTAAAAATTCAGGACAAAGGGACTAAATTCAGGACAAAAATTCAGGACAAAAGGTCAAAATGCAGGACAAAACTTCGGGACAAAATGTACGTTTAACAGACACGTCAGAGGTGGTCGTGCAATAGTATATAAGTAAGTACATAAACAACCACCTAAGTACAAGTCTAAATATGTTCATATTAGGTTGAGACAATCATGCACTTCACGTTTTTTTCAGTATGGGCGCAGCTTGCTACCGTAGAAGATTCAAAATTCGCATCTCGCTCCAGCAGGTACATTAGTCACCAGACAATGGTGAACCACACCTGAATATAAGTGAGGCCGCTTTTATTGTTGATTGAAAACTACTGGATATACAAGGAACTTTGCAGCGCCAGCCCCCAGTAACAAAACCACCCTTCACCCCCTTTCCAGCCTCCCAGGGAAACATCCGATGCCCGGTCCGGCCAGTCCGGCCTTGCTACCACCCTCCAATGGTGCCCTTCATCTTCACTTAGACGGTCTCTCATGTGTATTTAATTTCTTTTATAGTGTTACCCATCCCAAGTATGTAGCGCAGGGTATCGGAGTGTGTTACATCACACACACATTATTTAGAGACAATGACTCATATTAACATGAAAGTCATTGTATAGGAAATGTTACTTAAGATAATGGGTGCTACAAGGTGTAATCATTCTTTCATCCATCATTCAGCCTTTCACCATTCATTCTGTCCTTCCACCTGTGTGCCCATCCATATCCAAACAGAGGTGGCAGACCCGAGAGCAGAGGACGGCCCGGGACCAGGGTTCGAATCCCGGCGCGGCAGGTTTCTGGACCAGGCTCAGCAGACTCGATAATTCTCTCGCCTCGGTGCCCACTCTGATCAGCGATCACACTCGGCAACTCTGGGCATTAGCCTGCCTCATCTTCACTAACGGCCCCACCAGACCGCCGGGGATGCCTGGTCTCACCCTGGAGATACCCATTAAGGAACCATCTCTCAGGGAAGCCAGGAAGGGTTTCGCAGCGGTCGAAGCGCCTTGGGACCCTCCGGGTAAGTAGTGCGTTATATAAATGCCTATACATACATACATACATACATTCAACCATTTACACACCTATCCACCATATATCCTTCCATCCATCATTTCACTCATCCATCCATCCTTTCACTCATCAACCCATTATTCATCTACCCCCCCTTTCACCCCATCCACCCGTACAGTCATCCATCCACTCTTCCACCCATCCATCTATTCACTCACCCATCCAACCATTTACCCTTTTACCCATCCATTCACTTACTCATCCATCCACCCAGTCACTTATCCTTCCACCCATTCGCCCATTCATCCTCCCTTTCTCTCCCCATCCCCCTTTCACTTATCCACCCATCCATCTACTCATCCATTCATGAATCCATCTATTGATCCTATTACTCATCCATCCTTTCACTCATCCAGCCACCCGTTCTCTCATCCAGCCACCCCTTTACTCATATATCCATCCTTTTGTCCATCCACCCCCTTTCACTCACTCATCAATCCTTACATCCACCCTTTCACTCATCCATCCATTCACCTTTTCACTCATCAATTCATCCATCCATCCATTCACTCACCCATCATCTACCCTTTCACTCATCCATCCATCCTTTCACACACCCATCCACCATTTTCCCCATCCATCTACCCTTCCACCCATACATCCATCTATTTACGTTTTCTCTCATCCATACTTCCACTCATTCACTCATCCATCCATCCTTTCTTTCATTATCTATCCATTCCCCTTTTCATTCATCCATTCATCCTTTCAGCAATCCATCCAGCCATTCACACATTCCTTTTCACATTATGAGCTGGGCCTTTGTCTGCAGAGTTGCAGACCGAAGAGGCCCATCAAGAACGTCAACTTGCTGTAGTTCCTAAAGCACAGAGTGGCTGCGGTGGGGGAGAATTCACTATGCCCCTGCACATAGACAGACTGAAAATGTAGAAGTCATGAGTCATGCATGATGCACAGTGCCAGAGGTGACTGTGACATGGTGTTGTTTCCAGGGCTTTAAGTGGTGTAAAAAAAACTGGTGGGTCTATTCAAAGGGGGTGTTTAATGTAATTAAGATCGTGTTTTAAAACACCTAGGCTAAAAATCTGCGCTTAGCATAGTGTTGCGCCTGACTGGTATTGTGTTAATTCTTTCATTGCATTCATATATATACATAATACAGCAAGTATTATTACACCAACAACAAGCCAGGACTATTGGCTTTGTCAATGGTTGATAGTTCTTTAAAATAAAAATAGCAGCAACCATGTCTTTGTTGAATATTATATTGAAAATACTTCAGTTCTAAAATGACCAGACAGTGAAAGAACGATAACCTGTTATTTTTAACTTGTTTTTCAGTCTTCATTAAAAAACAGTTTTTTCACGTTGCAGCATTGGCGTTTTACCTATTTTCTAACAGAATGCCCTGCTGTACACTGAGGCAGGAGGAGGTCACCACATGCCTTTAACACCCCAGACTGCCCCATTGACATTCTGTATGTGGCAATTACCTGGCATACAGAATTACAATGAGTGGGGTGGGGCTGCTCTTGTGCTCCAGGAAGAGTGCGAGGCAGCCTCATCAGGGTGGGGTGAGGACTCTCACTGGGAAGCAGCGCTGCTCCCTGTGATGGGCAAAATTACGGAAAAAAGGCGTCCGTAAAAGGGATCCTCCCGGACAACGGACGTGAGGTCCCAATTACCGACGGTCCGTGAAATTTACGGACGGTTGGTCACCCTAGTGAGTGTCCTCATTCTACCCTTTCACAAGTAGCACAATTGTACACCCCGAAGTTCCCTTATTCTTTTTTTTTTTGTGGAGTTTTATATAGCGCGAACTAGACCTGTAGGTATCAGAGCGCTTTACATGAGCACCAGTTAGTTACCTTACAGATAGACACATTCATTTTTGTTAGGCACAGGAAGATTAAGTGATTTGCCCAGAATCTCACGAGACTAGAACCCGATTCCCCAGCTCCGAGGTCGACCAACCGAGCGGTTAGGCTACATTCTCTCCCCCGTGTGGAAAGGATTACTATGCACAATTTTTAAAACCAAATAATAATTTTGCTTTGAGCCAATGATTTTTTTTTAATATTGATGAAGACCAATCAGCTTCCCCAAAAATAACTGTTTTGCAAAAACTATGACAAAATAAAACAAACATTGACAAACCCAAAAGGCCCAGAGTTAGCACCAGACCAACTGGCTTTGTCAGAGCTTGTTTTCTGCATGTCATTATTACATGTGCACAAGATTGTTAAAATGTGGCTTCTTACCCAAATGCATTACACATAAGTAAGTGAACTGTAGATTTTTCTGCCCATCAGCCTTATGTTACACTGGTCAAATTGCATTGTCTCAAGCATTCTAGGCAGTCTTTGCTTGCAGTAGAGTAACACCTGGGTGCCAATTCACGAAAAATCTGGGGGTAGAGGAAGCGACATCCCATGCAGTTTAATTTTATATTATTCACTATTAGTGTAATACAAAAATTGCCAGAAACCAAGGAAATTGGAGCCCCAGCTGAAGATCAAGCTACCTCTGTGTTCCTGTCGCTGATGTTGCCCCCTTTGAGGCCAGGGGTCACAATGGCAGTGCCAGGTGTTGCAAGGGCCAAGTCAAGGGTCACAGCTGTAATCCCTAAACGACCACCGTGTCACTGTAAGCACTCTTTTAAATTCTAAGTTTTAGTACTTGAACCTTTTGCTTTTCGGGATTGTAGTCTAGGTTTGATTTAACAGACCTTATTAGACCATCACACCTGGTAGTAATTATTTGTAGGTGACAAGACCAGTTCTGGAAAATTTTAGGCGGCCACCCTAGGCTGCATTCCATTGCGTCACAATGTATCCCCTTCACCTTTGATACACATTGGGATAGTAAGGATAAGTGAAGAATATCCTGGTGTAAAAGGAAGGCTTATGATGATGTCATTGACAGTACTAGAGAGATGGATAACACAATGAGGGAGGAGTTTGACCCTTTTGTGCTCCCAAAAATAAGGATTCAAGCTCCCCCTTAAAATGTGTCTAAAAGTGCGAAAGAATTCCAAAGGAATAGAATCCGGGCCTACTACCTTGCCTGCTGCCAAAAGAGTTATAGTGGACTCAATTTCTTCCTGTAAGATTGGAATAGATAATAAGTTCCTCTGTTCAGCGGTTATCTGAAATGTTGCATAATCAGAAAGGAAATCCTCCCCGAATATCATTGACCCATCCTGTTCGGTAGAATACAACCTTTGATAAAACTCCTGAAAGACTTCTAAAATTTTACTGGGAAGATCCTGGATCTGTCCCCTTTGATCTTCTATTCAGCAGATTCTATTCATAGCCGCTTTTTGCTGAACCCTCTTTGCTAACAGTCTGCCTGTATTCTCCCCGAATTCATAAGTGTCTTCTTGGTGTTGCTGATATTTAATAGCTAATCCGTCTACAAAATGCTGATATATCTTCGTTCTGATTATAGCAATCTTCCTTTGGCTTTCCTCTCTTTTCTGTGGATCTCCAACCCCACAAATAAGCTCTTGCTCTGCACCTCAAAGCTGTTCCACCCAGTTATTAATTATATCTTTTATTTTCTTTTGCTGGTACAAAGAAAAGCTAAGGGTTTTCCCCCTCACTGCTGCCTTAAAAGCATCCCAGACAGTTATCTCAGAGACAGTGCCCTTATTCCTCTAAAAGAATTCCCTGATTCAATTTGACATGTACGTGCAGTATTCTATGTCAAGCAGAAGTTTCCTGTCAAATGACCAGGTTGCCAATATTTGAGGTAAATTTGCAATTGGGAGTTATATTGACAACGGGCTATGATCCACGATTATTCTAGATGAAAGCTCGCAATTGGTTACCCCGGTTATTAAGTTGGACACAAAGAAATAGTCCAGCCGTACAAATCGCCTATGAGGTCGCGAGTAAAATGTGTATCCAGAATCAGCCGCCCACTGAATCTGCCAAATATCAACCAAACCATATTCCTGACCTAACCCCTGCAATGACTTAAAGATCTTGAACTTCCTACCAAGATAGGGGGCATTGCTGAACAGGCTAAAATTAGCATTTAAATTAATGTTGAAATCCCCATACAAGTTTATCCGGGGGGCCACAGAGCAAGCTCAATATTTGAAAAATCATGACTAGTGGGATCATCCAAATTTGATCCATAAAAGGAACAAATAGTATATAATGCGCCACTAATGACGGCTTCTAGGATCACCCAACGCCCTAACTTGTCTTCCTTAACACGATTACAACTGATTAAGCCATGCTTGGCCATGATTGCTACCCCCGAACATTAGTAGCTTGACGAGTACATGCCAGGATATCTAAACCGAGATCTTTTAACCACCCTCTATTGTTCCAACAAATGTGTGTCTCCTGAAGACAAAGCACATCAATTCTCATATGTCTGATTAGCTGAGCAAAAAGATCCCTCTTTTTCTTATCATTCAGGCCACAGCAATTAATAGAGCAGATTTTAATATATTTATTCTTTAGCGGCATACCAGTAGTTAATTGTTTTGACCCAATACGGTGCTAAGATCTTGGCATTACCCTCTAGGTAAACATTACAAGAAGAAAAGTGATTGACTGACATTTGAACCGTCATAGATTTGCTAAGTTCGTCATAGCTATAAAGAAAAAGTGCTGCTAGTGTAATCCACCTCCCTCTCAACCCACTATCCACCCCGACTCCCCCTCCTTCCCACTCCCACCCCACTCCTCCCCAGCCCTCCCTTTCCCCCTACTACCCACCGTCCAAGGCATAGGGACCATCTGTCCCTGGGGATGATGAGCTAAGCCACCGCCCCTCCACTGTGCTTGACTGATACTCCTAACTATAGATACAGAAACAGAAACAGAATGTGGGGACCCACAATAATATACTACAAGTATATATAAGGAATGAGGCGCTTGATATACACTTCTCTATGTGGGCAAAAAAGAAAAGAAAATGAAATTTACTAGGATCCAGAGCTTATGGCTTGTTCAATGCTGTTAAATACTCTTTATATTTACAACAAGGGGTGGTGAGGGACAGAGTCTCTGAATTAAACAGAATACTCTCACCCAGTCAAGAGATCAGGGCTAGATCCAAAACCGTTTTTTAGCTCACTGCACCATCCCAGTTTCAGAACCTGGCTGTATGCAAATTAGTCTGTTCCTGTCCCAGTGCATGATGGGAACAGGGCAAACCAAACTACAAAAGCCAATTCTTACACTGGGAAGGAAACAAGCTACCGGGGACCGGTTTCTGGCATTTCAGCCTCTTCGGCCCGGCTTGCTTGAATCCTGATGGTGCAATGAGCAAGGGACTCACATCTGAGTATACCCTTCCACGCTTAGGGTGGACAAAAATATTTACAACAAGGGGTGGTGAGGGACAGAGTCTCTGAATTAAACAGAATACTCTCACCCAGTCAAGAGATCAGGGCTAGATCCAACACCGTTTTTTAGCTCACTGCACCATCCCAGTTTCAGAACCTGGCTGTATGCAAATTAGTCTGTTCCTGTCCCAGTGCATGATGGGAACAGGGCAAACCAAACTACAAAAGCCAATTCTTACACTGGGAAGGAAACAAGCTACCGGGGACCGGTTTCTGGCATTTCAGCCTCTTCGGCCCGGCTTGCTTGAATCCTGATGGTGCAATGAGCAAAGGACTCACATCTGAGTATACCCTTCCACGCTTAGGGTGGACCAAAATATTTACAACAAGGGGTGGTGAGGGACAGAGTCTCTGAATTAAACAGAATACTCTCACCCAGTCAAGAGATCAGGGCTAGATCCAACACCGTTTTTTAGCTCACTGCACCATCCCAGTTTCAGAACCTGGCTGTATGCAAATTAGTCTGTTCCTGTCCCAGTGCATGATGGGAACAGGGCAAACCAAACTACAAAAGCCAATTCTTACACTGGGAAGGAAACAAGCTACCGGGGACCGGTTTCTGGCATTTCAGCCTCTTCGGCCCGGCTTGCTTGAATCCTGATGGTGCAATGAGCAAGGGACTCACATCTGAGTATACCCTTCCACGCTTAGGGTGGACAAAAATATTTACAACAAGGGGTGGTGAGGGACAGAGTCTCTGAATTAAACAGAATACTCTCACCCAGTCAAGAGATCAGGGCTAGATCCAACACCGTTTTTTAGCTCACTGCACCATCCCAGTGTCAGAACCTGGCTGTATGCAAATTAGTCTGTTCCTGTCCCAGTGCATGATGGGAACAGGGCAAACCAAACTACAAAAGCCAATTCTTACACTGGGAAGGAAACAAGCTACCGGGGACCGGTTTCTGGCATTTCAGCCTCTTCGGCCGGCTTGCTTGAATCCTGATGGTGCAATGAGCAAGGGACTCACATCTGAGTATACCCTTCCACGCTTAGGGTGGACAAAAATATTTACAACAAGGGGTGGTGAGGGACAGAGTCTCTGAATTAAACAGAATACTCTCACCCAGTCAAGAGATCAGGGCTAGATCCAACACCGTTTTTTAGCTCACTGCACCATCCCAGTTTCAGAACCTGGCTGTATGCAAATTAGTCTGTTCCTGTCCCAGTGCATGATGGGAACAGGGCAAACCAAACTACAAAAGCCAATTCTTACACTGGGAAGGAAACAAGCTACCGGGGACCGGTTTCTGGCATTTCAGCCTCTTCGGCCCGGCTTGCTTGAATCCTGATGGTGCAATGAGCAAGGGACTCACATCTGAGTATACCCTTCCACGCTTAGGGTGGACAAAAATATTTACAACAAGGGGTGGTGAGGGACAGAGTCTCTGAATTAAACAGAATACTCTCACCCAGTCAAGAGATCAGGGCTAGATCCAACACCGTTTTTTAGCTCACTGCACCATCCCAGTTTCAGAACCTGGCTGTATGCAAATTAGTCTGTTCCTGTCCCAGTGCATGATGGGAACAGGGCAAACCAAACTACAAAAGCCAATTCTTACACTGGGAAGGAAACAAGCTACCGGGGACCGGTTTCTGGCATTTCAGCCTCTTCGGCCCGGCTTGCTTGAATCCTGATGGTGCAATGAGCAAGGGACTCACATCTGAGTATACCCTTCCACGCTTAGGGTGGACAAAAATATTTACAACAAGGGGTGGTGAGGGACAGAGTCTCTGAATTAAACAGAATACTCTCACCCAGTCAAGAGATCAGGGCTAGATCCAACACCGTTTTTTAGCTCACTGCACCATCCCAGTTTCAGAACCTGGCTGTATGCAAATTAGTCTGTTCCTGTCCCAGTGCATGATGGGAACAGGGCAAACCAAACTACAAAAGCCAATTCTTACACTGGGAAGGAAACAAGCTACCGGGGACCGGTTTCTGGCATTTCAGCCTCTTCGGCCCGGCTTGCTTGAATCCTGATGGTGCAATGAGCAAGGGACTCACATCTGAGTATACCCTTCCACGCTTAGGGTGGACAAAAATATTTACAACAAGGGGTGGTGAGGGACAGAGTCTCTGAATTAAACAGAATACTCTCACCCAGTCAAGAGATCAGGGCTAGATCCAACACCGTTTTTTAGCTCACTGCACCATCCCAGTTTCAGAACCTGGCTGTATGCAAATTAGTCTGTTCCTGTCCCAGTGCATGATGGGAACAGGGCAAACCAAACTACAAAAGCCAATTCTTACACTGGGAAGGAAACAAGCTACCGGGGACCGGTTTCTGGCATTTCAGCCTCTTCGGCCCGGCTTGCTTGAATCCTGATGGTGCAATGAGCAAGGGACTCACATCTGAGTATACCCTTCCACGCTTAGGGTGGACAAAAATATTTACAACAAGGGGTGGTGAGGGACAGAGTCTCTGAATTAAACAGAATACTCTCACCCAGTCAAGAGATCAGGGCTAGATCCAACACCGTTTTTTAGCTCACTGCACCATCCCAGTTTCAGAACCTGGCTGTATGCAAATTAGTCTGTTCCTGTCCCAGTGCATGATGGGAACAGGGCAAACCAAACTACAAAAGCCAATTCTTACACTGGGAAGGAAACAAGCTACCGGGGACCGGTTTCTGGCATTTCAGCCTCTTCGGCCCGGCTTGCTTGAATCCTGATGGTGCAATGAGCAAGGGACTCACATCTGAGTATACCCTTCCACGCTTAGGGTGGACAAAAATATTTACAACAAGGGGTGGTGAGGGACAGAGTCTCTGAATTAAACAGAATACTCTCACCCAGTCAAGAGATCAGGGCTAGATCCAACACCGTTTTTTAGCTCACTGCACCATCCCAGTTTCAGAACCTGGCTGTATGCAAATTAGTCTGTTCCTGTCCCAGTGCATGATGGGAACAGGGCAAACCAAACTAAAAAAGCCAATTCTTACACTGGGAAGGAAACAAGCTACCGGGGACCGGTTTCTGGCATTTCAGCCTCTTCGGCCCGGCTTGCTTGAATCCTGATGGTGCAATGAGCAAATAACGGTGATGGATCAAGCCCTGATCTTTGGACTGGGTAAGAGTGGTCTGCTCAATTCAGACACTCTGTTCATCACCACCCCCTTTTGTAAATCGATTTTGGCCACTATAGGTGTGGCAGGGTATACTCAGACATGAGTCCCTTTCTCACTGCTCCATCAGGATTCAAGCAAGCCGGGCCGAAGAGGCTGAAATGCCAGAAACCGGTCCCCGGTAGCTTTTCTCCTTTCTGGTAAAGAATTGGCTTGGTAGTTTAGTCTGCCCTGTTCCCATGACGCACTGGGCCAGGGACAGACTGATTTGCATATAGCCATGTTCTGAGCTGGGATGGGGCAGTGAGATAAATAACGGTGATGGATCAAGCACTGATCTTTGGACTGGGTAAGAGTGGTCTGCTCAATTCAGACACTCTGTTCATCACCACCCCCTTTTGTAAATCGATTTTGGCCACTATAGGTGTGGCAGGGTATACTCAGACATGAGTCCCTTTCTCACTGCTCCATCAGGATTCAAGCAAGCCGGGCCGAAGAGGCTGAAATGCCAGAAACCGGTCCCCGGTAGCTTGTCTCCTTTCTGGTAAAGAATTGGCTTGGTAGTTTAGTCTGCCCTGTTCCCATGATGCACTGGGCCAGGGACAGACTGATTTGCATATAGCCATGTTCTGAGCTGGGATGGGGCAGTGAGATAAATAACGGTGATGGATCAAGCCCTGATCTTTGGACTGGGTAAGAGTGGTCTGCTCAATTCAGACACTCTGTTCATCACCACCCCCTTTTGTAAATCGATTTTGGCCACTATAGGTGTGGCAGGGTATACTCAGACATGAGTCCCTTTCTCACTGCTCCATCAGGATTCAAGCAAGCCGGGCCGAAGAGGCTGAAATGCCAGAAACCGGTCCCCGGTAGCTTGTCTCCTTTCTGGTAAAGAATTGGCTTGGTAGTTTAGTCTGCCCTGTTCCCATGATGCACTGGGCCAGGGACAGACTGATTTGCATATAGCCATGTTCTGAGCTGGGATGGGGCAGTGAGATAAATAACGGTGATGGATCAAGCCCTGATCTTTGGACTGGGTAAGAGTGGTCTGCTCAATTCAGACACTCTGTTCATCACCACCCCCTTTTGTAAATCGATTTTGGCCACTATAGGTGTGGCAGGGTATACTCAGACATGAGTCCCTTTCTCACTGCTCCATCAGGATTCAAGCAAGCCGGGCCGAAGAGGCTGAAATGCCAGAAACCGGTCCCCGGTAGCTTGTCTCCTTTCTGGTAAAGAATTGGCTTGGTAGTTTAGTCTGCCCTGTTCCCATGATGCACTGGGCCAGGGACAGACTGATTTGCATATAGCCATGTTCTGAGCTGGGATGGGGCAGTGAGATAAATAACGGTGATGGATCAAGCCCTGATCTTTGGACTGGGTAAGAGTGGTCTGCTCAATTCAGACACTCTGTTCATCACCACCCCCTTTTGTAAATCGATTTTGGCCACTATAGGTGTGGCAGGGTATACTCAGACATGAGTCCCTTTCTCACTGCTCCATCAGGATTCAAGCAAGCCGGGCCGAAGAGGCTGAAATGCCAGAAACCGGTCCCCGGTAGCTTGTCTCCTTTCTGGTAAAGAATTGGCTTGGTAGTTTAGTCTGCCCTGTTCCCATGATGCACTGGGCCAGGGACAGACTGATTTGCATATAGCCATGTTCTGAGCTGGGATGGGGCAGTGAGATAAATAACGGTGATGGATCAAGCCCTGATCTTTGGACTGGGTAAGAGTGGTCTGCTCAATTCAGACACTCTGTTCATCACCACCCCCTTTTGTAAATCGATTTTGGCCACTATAGGTGTGGCAGGGTATACTCAGACATGAGTCCCTTTCTCACTGCTCCATCAGGATTCAAGCAAGCCGGGCCGAAGAGGCTGAAATGCCAGAAACCGGTCCCCGGTAGCTTGTCTCCTTTCTGGTAAAGAATTGGCTTGGTAGTTTAGTCTGCCCTGTTCCCATGATGCACTGGGCCAGGGACAGACTGATTTGCATATAGCCATGTTCTGAGCTGGGATGGGGCAGTGAGATAAATAACGGTGATGGATCAAGCCCTGATCTTTGGACTGGGTAAGAGTGGTCTGCTCAATTCAGACACTCTGTTCATCACCACTCCCTTTTGTAAATCGATTTTGGCCACTATAGGTGTGGCAGGGTATACTCAGACATGAGTCCCTTTCTCACTGCTCCATCAGGATTCAAGCAAGCCGGGCCGAAGAGGCTGATATGCCAGAAACCGGTCCCCGGTAGCTTGTCTCCTTTCTGGTAAAGAATTGGCTTGGTAGTTTAGTCTGCCCTGTTCCCATGATGCACTGGGCCAGGGACAGACTGATTTGCATATAGCCATGTTCTGAGCTGGGATGGGGCAGTGAGATAAATAACGATGATGGATCAAGCCCTGATCTTTGGACTGGGTAAGAGTGGTCTGCTCAATTCAGACACTCTGTTCATCACCACCCCCTTTTGTAAATCGATTTTGGCCACTATAGGTGTGGCAGGGTATACTCAGACATGAGTCCCTTTCTCACTGCTCCATCAGGATTCAAGCAAGCCGGGCCGAAGAGGCTGAAATGCCAGAAACCGGTCCCCGGTAGCTTGTCTCCTTTCTGGTAAAGAATTGGCTTGGTAGTTTAGTCTGCCCTGTTCCCATGATGCACTGGGCCAGGGACAGACTGATTTGCATATAGCCATGTTCTGAGCTGGGATGGGGCAGTGAGATAAATAACGGTGATGGATCAAGCCCTGATCTTTGGACTGGGTAAGAGTGGTCTGCTCAATTCAGACACTCTGTTCATCACCACCCCCTTTTGTAAATCGATTTTGGCCACTATAGGTGTGGCAGGGTATACTCAGACATGAGTCCCTTTCTCACTGCTCCATCAGGATTCAAGCAAGCCGGGCCGAAGAGGCTGAAATGCCAGAAACCGGTCCCCGGTAGCTTGTCTCCTTTCTGGTAAAGAATTGGCTTGGTAGTTTAGTCTGCCCTGTTCCCATGATGCACTGGGCCAGGGACAGACTGATTTGCATATAGCCATGTTCTGAGCTGGGATGGGGCAGTGAGATAAATAACGGTGATGGATCAAGCCCTGATCTTTGGACTGGGTAAGAGTGGTCTGCTCAATTCAGACACTCTGTTCATCACCACCCCCTTTTGTAAATCGATTTTGGCCACTATAGGTGTGGCAGGGTATACTCAGACATGAGTCCCTTTCTCACTGCTCCATCAGGATTCAAGCAAGCCGGGCCGAAGAGGCTGAAATGCCAGAAACCGGTCCCCGGTAGCTTGTCTCCTTTCTGGTAAAGAATTGGCTTGGTAGTTTAGTCTGCCCTGTTTCCATGATGCACTGGGCCAGGGACAGACTGATTTGCATATAGCCATGTTCTGAGCTGGGATGGGGCAGTGAGATAAATAACGGTGATGGATCAAGCCCTGATCTTTGGACTGGGTAAGAGTGGTCTGCTCAATTCAGACACTCTGTTCATCACCACCCCCTTTTGTAAATCGATTTTGGCCACTATAGGTGTGGCAGGGTATACTCAGACATGAGTCCCTTTCTCACTGCTCCATCAGGATTCAAGCAAGCCGGGCCGAAGAGGCTGAAATGCCAGAAACCGGTCCCCGGTAGCTTGTCTCCTTTCTGGTAAAGAATTGGCTTGGTAGTTTAGTCTGCCCTGTTCCCATGATGCACTGGGCCAGGGACAGACTGATTTGCATATAGCCATGTTCTGAGCTGGGATGGGGCAGTGAGATAAATAACGGTGATGGATCAAGCCCTGATCTTTGGACTGGGTAAGAGTGGTCTGCTCAATTCAGACACTCTGTTCATCACCACCCCCTTTTGTAAATCGATTTTGGCCACTATAGGTGTGGCAGGGTATACTCAGACATGAGTCCCTTTCTCACTGCTCCATCAGGATTCAAGCAAGCCGGGCCGAAGAGGCTGAAATGCCAGAAACCGGTCCCCGGTAGCTTGTCTCCTTTCTGGTAAAGAATTGGCTTGGTAGTTTAGTCTGCCCTGTTCCCATGATGCACTGGGCCAGGGACAGACTGATTTGCATATAGCCATGTTCTGAGCTGGGATGGGGCAGTGAGATAAATAACGGTGATGGATCAAGCCCTGATCTTTGGACTGGGTAAGAGTGGTCTGCTCAATTCAGACACTCTGTTCATCACCACCCCCTTTTGTAAATCGATTTTGGCCACTATAGGTGTGGCAGGGTATACTCAGACATGAGTCCCTTTCTCACTGCTCCATCAGGATTCAAGCAAGCCGGGCCGAAGAGGCTGAAATGCCAGAAACCGGTCCCCGGTAGCTTGTCTCCTTTCTGGTAAAGAATTGGCTTGGTAGTTTAGTCTGCCCTGTTCCCATGATGCACTGGGCCAGGGACAGACTGATTTGCATATAGCCATGTTCTGAGCTGGGATGGGGCAGTGAGATAAATAACGGTGATGGATCAAGCCCTGATCTTTGGACTGGGTAAGAGTGGTCTGCTCAATTCAGACACTCTGTTCATCATCACCCCCTTTTGTAAATCGATTTTGGCCACTATAGGTGTGGCAGGGTATACTCAGACATGAGTCCCTTTCTCACTGCTCCATCAGGATTCAAGCAAGCCGGGCCGAAGAGGCTAAAATGCCAGAAACCGGTCCCCGGTAGCTTGTCTCCTTTCTGGTAAAGAATTGGCTTGGTAGTTTAGTCTGCCCTGTTCCCATGATGCACTGGGCCAGGGACAGACTGATTTGCATATAGCCATGTTCTGAGCTGGGATGGGGCAGTGAGATAAATAACGGTGATGGATCAAGCCCTGATCTTTGGACTGGGTAAGAGTGGTCTGCTCAATTCAGACACTCTGTTCATCACCACCCCCTTTTGTAAATCGATTTTGGCCACTATAGGTGTGGCAGGGTATACTCAGACATGAGTCCCTTTCTCACTGCTCCATCAGGATTCAAGCAAGCCGGGCCGAAGAGGCTGAAATGCCAGAAACCGGTCCCCGGTAGCTTGTCTCCTTTCTGGTAAAGAATTGGCTTGGTAGTTTAGTCTGCCCTGTTCCCATGATGCACTGGGCCAGGGACAGACCGATTTGCATATAGCCATGTTCTGAGCTGGGATGGGGCAGTGAGATAAATAACGGTGATGGATCAAGCCCTGATCTTTGGACTGGGTAAGAGTGGTCTGCTCAATTCAGACACTCTGTTCATCACCACCCCCTTTTGTAAATCGATTTTGGCCACTATAGGTGTGGCAGGGTATACTCAGACATGAGTCCCTTTCTCACTGCTCCATCAGGATTCAAGCAAGCCGGGCCGAAGAGGCTGAAATGCCAGAAACCGGTCCCCGGTAGCTTGTCTCCTTTCTGGTAAAGAATTGGCTTGGTAGTTTAGTCTGCCCTGTTCCCATGATGCACTGGGCCAGGGACAGACCGATTTGCATATAGCCATGTTCTGAGCTGGGATGGGGCAGTGAGATAAATAACGGTGATGGATCAAGCCCTGATCTTTGGACTGGGTAAGAGTGGTCTGCTCAATTCAGACACTCTGTTCATCACCACCCCCTTTTGTAAATCGATTTTGGCCACTATAGGTGTGGCAGGGTATACTCAGACATGAGTCCCTTTCTCACTGCTCCATCAGGATTCAAGCAAGCCGGGCCGAAGAGGCTGAAATGCCAGAAACCGGTCCCCGGTAGCTTGTCTCCTTTCTGGTAAAGAATTGGCTTGGTAGTTTAGTCTGCCCTGTTCCCATGATGCACTGGGCCAGGGACAGACTGATTTGCATATAGCCATGTTCTGAGCTGGGATGGGGCAGTGAGATAAATAACGGTGATGGATCAAGCCCTGATCTTTGGACTGGGTAAGAGTGGTCTGCTCAATTCAGACACTCTGTTCATCACCACCCCCTTTTGTAAATCGATTTTGGCCACTATAGGTGTGGCAGGGTATACTCAGACATGAGTCCCTTTCTCACTGCTCCATCAGGATTCAAGCAAGCCGGGCCGAAGAGGCTGAAATGCCAGAAACCGGTCCCCGGTAGCTTGTCTCCTTTCTGGTAAAGAATTGGCTTGGTAGTTTAGTCTGCCCTGTTCCCATGATGCACTGGGCCAGGGACAGACTGATTTGCATATAGCCATGTTCTGAGCTGGGATGGGGCAGTGAGATAAATAACGGTGATGGATCAAGCCCTGATCTTTGGACTGGGTAAGAGTGGTCTGCTCAATTCAGACACTCTGTTCATCACCACCCCCTTTTGTAAATCGATTTTGGCCACTATAGGTGTGGCAGGGTATACTCAGACATGAGTCCCTTTCTCACTGCTCCATCAGGATTCAAGCAAGCCGGGCCGAAGAGGCTGAAATGCCAGAAACCGGTCCCCGGTAGCTTGTCTCCTTTCTGGTAAAGAATTGGCTTGGTAGTTTAGTCTGCCCTGTTCCCATGATGCACTGGGCCAGGGACAGACTGATTTGCATATAGCCATGTTCTGAGCTGGGATGGGGCAGTGAGATAAATAACGGTGATGGATCAAGCCCTGATCTTTGGACTGGGTAAGAGTGGTCTGCTCAATTCAGACACTCTGTTCATCACCACCCCCTTTTGTAAATCGATTTTGGCCACTATAGGTGTGGCAGGGTATACTCAGACATGAGTCCCTTTCTCACTGCTCCATCAGGATTCAAGCAAGCCGGGCCGAAGAGGCTGAAATGCCAGAAACCGGTCCCCAGTAGCTTGTCTCCTTTCTGGTAAAGAATTGGCTTGGTAGTTTAGTCTGCCCTGTTCCCATGATGCACTGGGCCAGGGACAGACTGATTTGCATATAGCCATGTTCTGAGCTGGGATGGGGCAGTGAGATAAATAACGGTGATGGATCAAGCCCTGATCTTTGGACTGGGTAAGAGTGGTCTGCTCAATTCAGACACTCTGTTCATCACCACCCCCTTTTGTAAATCGATTTTGGCCACTATAGGTGTGGCAGGGTATACTCAGACATGAGTCCCTTTCTCACTGCTCCATCAGGATTCAAGCAAGCCGGGCCGAAGAGTCTGAAATGCCAGAAACCGGTCCCCGGTAGCTTGTCTCCTTTCTGGTAAAGAATTGGCTTGGTAGTTTAGTCTGCCCTGTTCCCATGATGCACTGGGCCAGGGACAGACTGATTTGCATATAGCCATGTTCTGAGCTGGGATGGGGCAGTGAGATAATTAACGGTGATGGATCAAGCCCTGATCTTTGGACTGGGTAAGAGTGGTATGCTCAATTCAGACACTCTGTTCATCACCACCCCCTTTTGTAAATCGATTTTGGCCACTATAGGTGTGGCAGGGTATACTCAGACATGAGTCCCTTTCTCACTGCTCCATCAGGATTCAAGCAAGCCGGGCCGAAGAGGCTGAAATGCCAGAAACCGGTCCCCGGTAGCTTGTCTCCTTTCTGGTAAAGAATTGGCTTGGTAGTTTAGTCTGCCCTGTTCCCATGATGCACTGGGCCAGGGACAGACTGATTTGCATATAGCCATGTTCTGAGCTGGGATGGGGCAGTGAGATAAATAACGGTGATGGATCAAGCCCTGATCTTTGGACTGGGTAAGAGTGGTCTGCTCAATTCAGACACTCTGTTCATCACCACCCCCTTTTGTAAATCGATTTTGGCCACTATAGGTGTGGCAGGGTATACTCAGACATGAGTCCCTTTCTCACTGCTCCATCAGGATTCAAGCAAGCCGGGCCGAAGAGGCTGAAATGCCAGAAACCGGTCCCCGGTAGCTTGTCTCCTTTCTGGTAAAGAATTGGCTTGGTAGTTTAGTCTGCCCTGTTCCCATGATGCACTGGGCCAGGGACAGACTGATTTGCATATAGCCATGTTCTGAGCTGGGATGGGGCAGTGAGATAAATAACGGTGATGGATCAAGCCCTGATCTTTGGACTGGGTAAGAGTGGTCTGCTCAATTCAGACACTCTGTTCATCACCACCCCCTTTTGTAAATCGATTTTGGCCACGATAGGTGTGGCAGGGTATACTCAGACATGAGTCCCTTTCTCACTGCTCCATCAGGATTCAAGCAAGCCGGGCCGAAGAGGCTGAAATGCCAGAAACCGGTCCCCGGTAGCTTGTCTCCTTTCTGGTAAAGAATTGGCTTGGTAGTTTAGTCTGCCCTGTTCCCATGATGCACTGGGCCAGGGACAGACTGATTTGCATATAGCCATGTTCTGAGCTGGGATGGGGCAGTGAGATAAATAACGGTGATGGATCAAGCCCTGATCTTTGGACTGGGTAAGAGTGGTCTGCTCAATTCAGACACTCTGTTCATCACCACCCCCTTTTGTAAGTTAAATACTCTTTGGCCTGGACATCTGATTGAAAGTACTGTGTACGACCCTGAAAGACCACCTTCAGTTTCGCTGGATTGATAAGATAGGCCTGAGCCCCTTTAGCCTGACAACCAGAGATCAATTGTCGAAGAAGCCACCGCTGTTCTACTGTCTTTAGACAAAAGTCTGGAAGGCCAAAAAACTCACAGCCCTTCCCTGATCTTTTCCTGTCCGGTCTAGCAAGGTCGTACAAAGATTCCCTTGCCCAAAAATTATTTAAGGAAATCAATATGGCACGAGGCCGATTATCCAATTCTCCCTCTTGTTTTCCGCTGGTTGAAGAGAAAGCGATGAGCCCACTGGATCTGCGTTTTCCAGTCCCATTGCGGTAGATCGGGAACGCCTTCCCCAAAGAGATCGTTAACAAACTGCCGGATGTCGGATCCTTCTTTCCCCTCCGGCATGCCCAAAGTGCGCAAGTTATTGCGTCTTGCGCGATTTTCTAAATCGGTTAATTAAATGAAAGTGTTATCTCTCATTACTTACATTAACTCTGTCTTTTTCTTCTACTCACTAAATTCATCCTCAAACTGGGAGATCCTGAACTTCGCTTCTCCAATCCTGGTTGCGAAATCAGCACAGGTATTAGTAACTCTCCTAACAGCGTTTTGTAATTTCCTGCAGGCCCCTTGTGTGCGAGAGCTCTCTGCCCTAGTTTCAGCACGATGTGCCATAATAACTTGATAGATTGTGGACAGAGTAATTTCTTCGGTACCTTCAGTGCCTATGAGAGGCTCGTCCAGATTACCTGCTTTCTTCCCACTGTTTCTCGACTCCTCCAGACTTGGCGAATGAGAATAATCCCATGTCATACTACCAGAAGTCCCCTCCGGTTTGTTAGTAACAGTAGGAAGAGATGGAATTTTTTTGACAGTGCCAAACTGAAGCATTAACTGATCACTCTCCTCCTCCCAATGAAGGCTGCTTGTGTCACTGCCATCTCCACCCCAATCTTTATCTTGAGACTCGTCCTCAGATGAATTAGAGTAGTCTGATAGGGAGAAAAATCTGTCAGCACTTTCTTCTTCTCTGTGGTTACATTCCTCATCTTTATCCTGGCTAGCAAGGTTATTCTCAGCATCTATATTCATGGCAACAGAGTTATCAGGGAGTTGGCCTCCATTTCCCACAATGCACTGGGAATGCTCTGGCAGAACTGTGGAACTGTCTTTTGGCAAAGAGCACAGATTCAATGCACTTCTATCAAGAAAAAAGTTCCCAGCATCTTTGTCTAAAACTTCATTTGTCGCAGAGTTGATTTTAATTAACCCTTCCGTACTTAAATCTGCTACCACCTGGGCCATAACCTTAGCCCCTCAGTGGTAGATGCAGTGTCCTTAACCAACTGATTTCCCTGAGCTATTGTTTTCTCTGTAGATACTACATCCTTGCCCCCCTTCCCACGAGGAGCAAGAGATTTTTTAGTAGCTGGGGACTTTATTTCTTAGCGCCTGTGCTTTAAACATTGCTGGCACAGAATGCTTACCCGGCGTGGCAGCCTCCATTCTTCTGAGTTTTTTGCTGCTCGCCAGCTTTGCATTCTCCTCTTCCATGCTGGCGATCCGATACTGCTTCCATGGAGCTGGCTGGAGCACTCTTCACTATGTCCACAGCATTTTTGGGGCCGTTCTGTCCACCGCGCCCTCGAATACCCTTACTGCCAGTCTTTTGCGGCATCTCCTCAGGAACATCAAAGGAACCCCGCAGCTGGAGCGCAACAAAGAAAAAGCGCCGTCGGGACGCCAAACGGCTCGGGAGCGGAACCCTCCAGAACCACTCTCACGACCTCCTGAGCATTCACCAGGTTCGCCAGATTCGCAAAAAAAAAAAGAAGTGAGTATCCACTCGGTTTCCGCTAAATACTTCTTAATTTTGTAGAAAAATGCATTTTCTGTAGCTTGTCTCCCGTTTCATTTGCTGCGGTCAAGCCGGGAGGAGTAGATGAGGCGCTCACTTGCCCAGCAAGCCGGCCGCAATCTTGCATCAGAATTAACCAAATTCTACTATTGTAATTTTTTAAAAAAAAGACAAGCCTGAACTTAAGCCGTCTTCTTACCGGCCTATTTCTTTAATATATGTGGATAGTAAAATCTATTCTAAGATAATAGCATTAAGACTTGGAAAGGTGATTGCGCCGTTATTGTCAACCCAGCAACATGGTTTTATTCCCAGGCGTGATACATCCGATCACGTCAGGAGGACAATAGCACTATTAGACTGGGCTCAGGAGTCTAAATCTCCCCTCGGTATGATCCTGTTGGATGCTGAAAAAGCATTCGACAGGGTCTCCTGGGGGTTTTATGGCTAATATTAAAAATTAAAGGATTTCCCCCAGAATTTATTACTGCAATACAGGCTTTGTACATCTTGCCTGAGGCCTGTGTTCGAATCTCTGGGCAGGAATCTAAATCTTTGTCCATAAGCAGAGGTACCCACCAAGGGTGTCCCTGCTCACCACTCCTATTTTCTATTTATATAGATCCCTTTTTAAGTAAGACTGACTTGGATCCACGGATTGCTGCTGTAGAAGTTGATGGAGTTGGTTACAAGACATTGGCTTATGCTGACGATGTCGCTATTTTTACATCTAACATTAGATCTGCTCTTCCAGAAGTATTTGACATTGCTAATTCATATGGTGCGGTCTCAGGCTAAACATTAAATGCAGAGAAGACACAGATTATTCACTCCGAGACCTCAAGACCACAACATATCACAACAGTAGCAACAGCAACATATTTAGGTATTAAGATCACTGCCGCGGTGGAGCAGATACCGGAGTTGAATATTAATCCAATCATAAAAACTGCGGATCAAACACTTACAAGATTAGATCATTTTCACTTTTCGTTATATGGGCAATGCAACATAATTAAGATGCCTATTTTTCCGAAGTGCCTATACTTGTTCAGGACAATTCCCTTAGAATTTCCGGTTTCCTCAATTTCTAAAGCAGAAGCTGTGTGCACAAGATTTCCCTGGGGGTATCACAAGGCAAGGAGGGCAGCTAAATGGATAATTCTCCCGAGGCTAAGCGGGGGACGGGGCTTGCCGTCGTTGAGACTTTATCATTGGGTGGCATTGCTTCAGCAAATGGGGATACTGTTGGCAGGGAGTAAAGTAAAAGTATCTGAACCAGTAAGACCTACTATCTATGAAATATTATTAGGAAAGGATGCGCAATATTGTTTAACTAAAGTAATAGAACTAAGCTACTATAAGAAAAACAAATTTAAGATTATCCAATCAGCATTTTCAATTTGGAGAAAAATACAGAAGCTGCTTGGGATTTCAAATATTTATACTTATACCCCGTTTTCTGCTCACAGCCTACTCCCTTTGATCTTTTGTGATCAGATAACAATAGGGTGGGAAGCTTTAGGACTAACAATGTTGGGTGACCTCTTTTATAAGGGCCACATCTTATCTTTCTCGGAATTACAGGCAAAATACGAGCTCCACGCCAGACATTTTGTAAGTACTTGCAGAAAAGGAGTTTTCTAGACAAAAGCATTACACAAGAGAGGGGTAATTTTGGTAGAGTACCATTGGTTGATAGTATATTGACTAAATCCAGGATTGGAAAATTGTGCCAAATTTTATTATCTACTTTTCCCAATGACCTAGCCTCTCAGAACAACACTTGGGATAGGAAGCTAATACAAGTCGGTACAGATTTGGAATTTTCTCTGGAAATGGCGAATCGGATACTAATAACGGGTAGTCTGAGAGCTCAACATTTTATGTCTGTCTTCGACTTTTATTATACACCTGGAAAAATTACTAAGTGTGCAAGATCCCGTGGGAGCTCCTGCATTTGGGGTGGTACACTAGCTGCAGATACAGTTCATATGTTTTTTGAATGCCCTGAACTTATGAAATTGTTTCATGACATTGCACACTTTCTGGGTCAGATTCATGGTAAATCTATATCAATAACTGAGTGTCTAGTAATCTTGGGGATACATCATACTAAGAGTAACATGAATTGGACTAGCTCGGAAACCGGTTTGGTTTTTATTGCAATGGCAATCGTCAGGGGCAATATCACATCACAATGGATTAGTCTGGACCCACCAATGTACAATAACTGGAGGGCTAGGTTACTGGCTATATATAGTATGGAAACAGCAGTGTATGGGCTTAAAGGTCGCAGGAGGCAGGCCATGGGAAAGAAACTTTGGGCCCCAGTAGCCAGATGGTTGGAGTGAGATAGACTTGTATTTTTATCATACTACTTTACTCACCATGGAAAGTGCATAAATGGTAATGTTTTGTTGTATTTTCTCGTATATTATTTTTGATGTTATGAACTTGCTTCAAAAGTGTATGTTTTTTCATAACTATTTTGGAATGAAAATAAAAAATGTAAAAAAAGAGATGGATAACGCAGAGAAGAGTGGTGGATTGAATGGAAGAGGTGTTGAAGTTGAAGCATTTCCTCTATTAGTGGAAGTAGTGTGATTAGAAGTAATAGAGAGAGAGATGGTAGGAAGGAAGAAATAGAGAGCAGACTATCTGAGGATAAGAGAAGGGTGGGGAGAGGAGGTGAAAGAACACAGTGGCAGTGTAGGAGATCTGAGAAGGAAAAAGGATTTATAATTGGAGAAAGAGCAATTTCTTAATCAACCTATTGAAGAAATGAGCATGGCAAAGGGGTTGTAAAGAAACCCTCGCTAAAGGGTTAACACAGAAATTAAAAAGGGTAAACAGAGCAAACAAGAATGTGTACTAAAAAAACCTGAATGAAGGTGGTGAGGCTCAGCCAGAGGCAAGATGTAATGTCATGAAAAGGACATTAGACTATGTAGTAGGTTTTCCACCCAGGTCCGTAGCCATGGCACTGTACACCATGTCCTGCCCAAGGTACTGGACAGGAAGTATGGACTGGACCAACAGCAGAACAGAGCGCATTGGACTACACAGGTGAACGCAAACTCCCACAGTAGTAGAGAAACAAATGTTTTAGAGATGACCCTACTCCAATAATAAAGCATAGGGTAGTCACATAACGGAGTCTATTCACCTTGAATCGACAAGATAAACCATGGTAGGTATCTGTCGAAGGACACACTGTGGGATTTGTATAGAAATTACTAAAACAGCGTGAGGCTGCCATGGCTAGCAGGTGTGTCCAGGAGGGGGAAGAGTATGGTGGACTGGCTCACTTTTTCCAGTTTTTCTGTTGGCTGCTGCGAGTGAGGAGAAGACGCGTTTACAATATGATGACCTCTAATGGGTCAATTTAAGTGGATTCCCAGAGTGAAACTTCAGCCAAACAAATACCAAACCAATAGCTGTGCTAGCAACACAGAAGTATTAGATGATGAGAGATCATACTTGGCTTATGGGCACCGAACAAGTGTGGAGGAAATAAGGCCGCTCCATGAAATGACAAGGGTTGTGCCACTATGATGAAATGTTCAGGACATATTGAGGAAGAACATCCTTTCAAAACCTGGAAAAGGTACACAGTTACTATATGATGGAGGGGAGGGACCTATAGTTACCGGTTCTTTACAGTATACATATAGTGCACAGTGGCTGCATCAAAACAAGCATTTCTTTTTCACTTCATGTTGTCTGCTGTTTGGTGTTTAATTGTGCATTCTAGGAAGTCCTTCCTTTGGAATGCACGAGGAACTATTGTACATCTGCAATGTGCACTCAAAAAGCCCTCCTGTTTGTCATTTTCAATTCCTTATCTGCTATGTGCATTTTATACCACAAGCAATCATTTTTTTATATTTTTTCCAAAAGAGCTATTTTAAATGTGCTAAACAGCATTTCTGCATGCAGCACATGTAAACAGCACACGTGGATGTCTGTGCTTACATGCTGTACACTTTGAAGCCAGAGCTATTGGCTTTGAAATGCTTGCTAGGGGAAGTTTCTGAGAGGGAGGTGTACCCGCAGAGTGTAACCAGGAAGCATCATGAGAGAAAGGGTTATGCTGGGAATAAGACACAGGCTAATGCATTTTTGGGAGATCATGCCAGTTCAGTCAACAAAGCTGTAAATGGTGTTGGATGCTGTCAGGCCCAGACCCTGATGCACCTATATATTGTATTTAAATCGAAGAAGTATCTTTCTCTATCAAAAATTGTGAGAGGACCTATCTTTGAAAGGGAAGGCATATCCATCCATATCTCGAGGAACAATCAGTGTGTGTTGTGTGTGGGGGATGGGGTGAAGAAGCGTTCTATCCAGCAGTTTTAATGAGAAACGACTTGAGTGATGATGTAAAATCGATGTTGTTACTTGTACTTAAATAGCACGTTAATCTGTAACCTGCATTATACCTAGTATACACGAATTACACCTTTTTTCATTATAAACTCAAATTATGTCACTTATTAGTGTCATGTTATTCACATTTGGATTTAGCAGAGTGAACCACATACATATTTGATTAACTTTAGTTATCCATTGTGCATTTAAAGTTAGTGTGAGCGGTCTAGGGGCCCCACGCCATTTTGAATTAAGTGCTGCATTCTGCTTGATGTGCATAATGTTTTTCTGTTTAAGACACAAAATGCTTGTGTTAATTAAAAAAAGTTATTCTTTGCTAGCTTACATTTTGAAGGTCGAAGTATAGTCATTACGATGGTTAGGTGAGTTGATTTGGACTGAAAGCTGCACACCTGCAATGAGGAGAAAACTGAGGAGTCGATACTCCTTCGAGTGATATCGTAAAGGTCACGGTGGGAGAAAGATTTGGTATTGTACCTCTCATTGAGAAGGAGGTCGGAACCAGGCATGCATAGAACACAGGGTTTCGATTGATCATCACCTAGCGGGAGACCTAAAGGTTGTAACTTTTGGACAAAATGTTGTTTTTTAACTGTGTGAATCTGGTTGGTTAGATCTGTTGCCCTGTCCACCTTTGCAGGGAGACATCTTCTTTCATCTGCCAAGATCAATGCTCCTCGTTTACCTGCACACAGAGATATTCTCGAGGGCAGTGGACGATGGTGAATTCCAAAGATGGTGGCGCCGAAGCCCAACTAAATTTGCCTGAACGACTCAGCATAGTTGCCCCAAGGGTGTTTGGAAGAGATGAAAGAGGTTGCAAGAGATACTGAGCACGTCATATATTGAACCCCCAGGCTATCTCCTTGGCCAACAGGGACAAAGGGAAGCATGACAGTTAGCCCTAGCATGGTTCATGAGAGTGAGTCACCCAGGAGAGCACAGTGTCTGGGAAACCCATGGCTGTTTCTGACTCTTTCAGGTAATTCTGATTGAGACACACCAAGGCCCACCCAGAACGATGCAAGTGAGAGAAGAGGACTGTGTCTGTGGCCAAAATTGAGATTTTCCAGAGTACTGTACCAAGGAGTGAGACATCCAGGAGACAAATGTGCCTGAACCACCCCGGACTGCTTCCAAAATACGCTTGTGCCGGGGTCTGAGACACCTCAAAGACTCAGAATGGGACAGCCATGAAGACTGCCTGAGGCACCTGAGATGCTCTGAGACGGACTAAGACATGAGATACCTGCAGCTCTGTCCCTGGGATGGAGACATCTGGAGGAGATATCAAGTCCAGTTTCCAAGACACCATGGAGAATGTGCCTGAGGCATAATGACGACTCAGACTGAGACACCAATAGAGGCTGCCATAGAGTCTGAGACACTCCGAGGGCTGTGTCTGAGAGCGACATCGAGGAAACTGTACCCGGATGCGAGACATCCAACGGATGACTATACTTGAGACACTGAGTACTGTTTCCAAGACAACCTGGTGATTTTGTCTGGGATGCCCAGAGTACTTAGAATAGGACAGGAACTGTGTCCAAGCCATTCGTACGACAGTGCCTGAGAGCAAGACAGAGCGAGAGTGAGTGCCCGGCTGGGAGTGAGTTATCCTCTGGATGTCTCCCTTCCAGGCACAGTTCTCCGTGTGACAGCGCTGGGAATACTTAGCACTGTTTGCAAAGATACCCAGGCGAATGTGTCAACACACTCTGAAGACTAAATCAGAGACAGCAAGAGAGGCTCTCTCTGCGAGTCTGAGTCTGTGTTGTGGAGGCCCATGGAGTGAACTCGTCAGTAACATGCAAACACACATCTTCTTTCAAGAATATGTTAAAGGTTTATAGGTCAGGAAAAAACAAAAAAAGATGAACTAATAAACCCATATTCAAAAGGTATGACATACTTTGAAAGAACACATATAAGGACTTTACTGTGACTCAATTTCCCCAGTTTAATTTGTGAGCAGCTTATCCAGTCATGATTTTCTCTTTTGCTTTCTTAATTTGTAATCCTGCTGACAGATGTATAAAATCAGGATTACAGCTCTAAGAAGGCATAGGGGAAAACTGGTGCAAATAAGCGGGGGAATTTGAAAGCTCTCAGAGGGGCCTCCCTCTAGACCAGGGAGTTAAGCAGGATGAAAAAGGGTGTAGGACTTTTAAAGGGGTGTAGCCATACAGTGCAACTAGAAATAATTTACAAGATGTGTGGCATCTAGAACGAAGGGCTTGGCCGAAGACATTTTAGGGAGAATTCTGTGCTTTGTGAATTCATAAGTCTTTCTCCACAAAGAATACATACAATCAGAAACGACCATATCATAACCAATAAATACTTTACCTTACAAGTTATGTTGCTGCTTTGTACAGCAGCAAGTTGTTATATTTAGTCAAGAGATTGTCCAGGGTACTTTGACAACAATCTACCATTTCCATGTGGAATTATTCCCAGAAATCATATTAAGTAGCCACATGGGAATCTGTAGCAACGTATAAGGACATACCACTTGGAAATCCTTACCAATGGAAAACTAATCACTTTTCTCAGGTTAAATAACAACAGTAACTAAGAAAAGCATTATTGTAAAACGTTGTAGTCCTGCTTTACATGATGAACCCCTCTTGTCCCTGGAAGCAGTCTAGTCATCAGAATGTTATGGGCGGTGACCTCTGGGTGTACAGACTAGTTTGACCCACTCTGTTACTGTTTGCAGTGCTTTTAAGCTTCATGAAACTGCACTCTGCTCAGACACTGTTCTGAAACCTCTGCACAAATCCAGTTAGTGATGCATTACTGTAATCAATGCCAAAAAGTATTTAATGTGTTGGGCGTGACCATATTCAAATGAAAGCTTAAGACATTACACTTTAGGAGCTCTGCATGCTGTAGGACCTGGTTTGGGGCATTCACTTGGCTAGGTCACTGACAGCAGAGTTGTTGTTTTTTTGCGATATCCAGTATGCTGCTTTGTTCGTCAGACCTGGGAGTATTTTGTTGACATAAACCACTGGATCCTGTGGTAAACAGCAAGTCCTGCTCATACGTTCTAAACTATCCTAGGTCCATGCATGAGTAGTTCATCCAGGCCAGGTTTTCCTTAGCATTATGGGTCTTGTAGTTCCAATTTTATAACATGCTAAATTGTAGGACTACGGGATCAAGAATGCAAACCTAAACAGGATGAGCTGCTCAGGCATGTGCCCCAAAGCTGAGGAGTTCTGCCTTCAGTCTCTTCCTCAAGGTTTGCTTGCAGATGGAATCGGGGACGGTGCACCATATGCAGCACCTTAGGGGTGTAAGGATCTGCTTCTGCCTTGAACTGCAGGGCCTTTACTTGTGCTCATTGCCCTGTCCCCCCCCCCCCCCCCCCCCGACTCTCGCTGCACTCTTACACCACTGTCGGGAGTTGATTGAAACGCACCCCTGAACTCCTACTAGTAATGTCATGGGGCAGAGTCCTGAAAGGGTGCATTGTACATACCCCTTAATTCCTTCAGGATAGAGAAAGGCAGGGGGCGCTCTTCCACCCAGTTAAGTTGACCGATAAATTAGAAACTGCAAATGCATGTGACAAAAGGCACAACTTCTCATCATGTGATTTTCAAGAACCATAAAGTAAATTGTTTAGAAAATGTTTCACAGAAATGAACAACGATCAGGCCAGACAAACACCTGCCTGACTTCTGTTGAAGCCGCAGCACATTTTTCCAGTATACTAATTTCTATGCAGCATTTTTTTTTAAATTTAACTTTGCGGCGAGTGAATATGCCTGCCAAGCAAAAATCAAACTTCAGGGAGCGCTCCCAACTTCCAAATTCCATAAGTCTTTTACTGGTCTGCAGGAAGCACCACACCTGCAGCTGGTTCCCCAAAGAAGTCTCTTCCTGAGTACTAAACAGGACATTCGCAGCAACAAGAAGGAAAACAAGCATTTACAATGCAATCGGTCTTGCATTTGTGAGAGAGCTGTTTGCATTGAAAATCACAAGGTTTTTACTCTTGTTTTTTATGTGCAGTGGAGTGATTCTATTTGCATAGCGCTATTGCCATTGGAATGACCTTGTTGTGCTGGAGAACCAGAAAATGGGAACTAGGTTATGTGGGAGGGGAGACATGAGTAATGTGCTACCGGAAAAAATAAAAGTAACAACATCCTGGAAAAGCGAACACTCATAGCGTGAAACAGGCGCAGAACAGAGAGTTAAGGTAATGCCCAGACACCACGTGCAAGGAGTACTCCTGCCCAGTATGGGGGTGGCTATGGCCAGGCACCAATTGCAAGTGTGTGCGTTTGGAAGTGAGAGGGATTACAGCCCCAGGGCACACTTTGTAAAATGCATTGCCCTTCTAGTGCACGTGAAAAACACTCCCAGTTAAACTATGTTCCAAGGCAAGACGCGCCGTGCTCTGAGCACATGTAATGCACTCACAGACGCGCCGTGCCCTGAGCCTCCCAATCTGCACACGCAGGAATGCGACTGCCAGCAGCACAACGTCCGTGAGCTGCAACTAAAAGATAAAGTGCAGCACCTGTTTCACTAGCGCCGCGCTCAGAGTTAAAGTATGTTCCAAGGTGAGTCGCGCCATGCAGAACAAAAGAAAGACGCAGCCGCCATACTTCAAATTAAAGCTTGGCGTACCATGCTGAAATAATTAAACACTCATAGCATGAAACGTGCACCATGCTGAAAGTTAAGGTACTGCCCAGACACCACTTGCAGGGAATACTACCCACCAAGTATGGGGGTGACTCTACCCAGGCACCATATACGAGTATGTGCATTTGGGGGTGTGAGGGATTACTGCCCCTAAGCACAGTTTGTAAAGTGCACTGTCCTTCAAGTGCACGTGAAAATAACTCCTAGTTAAAGTATGTTTCAAGGCGAGCCGCTTTGTGCTTTAAGCATGTGAAACGCACTCACACTTTAAGTATGTTCAAAGGCGAGCTGCGCTGTGCTCTGAGCCTCCCAATTTGCACATGCAGGAATGAGACTGCCTGCAGCACACCTTTTCCTTGAGCTGCAAGTAAAAGATAAAGCACAGCACCTCTTTCACAAGAGCCGTGCTCAGAGTTAAAGTATGTTCCAAGCCAAGCCACGCTGCACTGTACAGAACAAAAGAAAGGCGGGCCGCCATACTTCAAAATAAAGCTTGGCATGCCACACTGCAATAATTTTAAAAAATTGTTCTCCGAAACAACAGATGAAGAATGGAAGCAGAAGGAAACTGAACCTAGGCGGTGCTCCTCTGCCAAAAACTGAAGTGACATATCCCCGCATGAACCACTTCGGAAGCAGCAACAAAGAGCGACACTGCGCTGAACCAGTGGCGATCAGCAGGATGGAACAAAGTCCTTTATCGACTACAGCAGGTCTTACAGACCGCGCATGTGCGCTGCCTAGGCTCGACCTAAAAAAATGCTGAGAACAGATGGGTCTTACAAATATCCAGAGCTTTTCCCTTCATTCTTCAAATGTTTGTTCTTGTCTATATTGGCAGTCGCCATCACATATTGATTTCAGCGTGAGCGAAGGACGAGGAATGAGGCACATCAAGGGACTTGTTTGATGAAGAGAAGGGGAGAAGTTTTGGGCTTGTGGGCAGAGATGCTGGATTTGGATCTAGGGAACCATGCTGTGAGATTCCAGGCACATCACTTACACTACTGTGTCAAAAATAAAAACATGAATGTGTAATGTATGTAATCTGGTGCTCCTGTAAATGCTCCATTGCACTTGGGCTGAGTTCACACTATACTAAGCTGCAAAAATAAAAGTCTTTTTTTTGTAACTACTGCTGCTTAGTATCGGAATAACCTCTTACTGACATATCAAAATCTTGCTCTAAATGCCAGTTTTGTGGTAGCCCTGAGTCTTACTTGCCCCTAACTGGTGGTAGTTCTGTACTCTGCTCACATTCGTTCCTTATTTTCATAATGAGTAAAGTATGCTCTAGATCTTGCCAACCTCCCCAAAGAATGGGATGGGGCCATGGAGGCTTGCTGTCCCATCCCACCATGTGACCAGTTCAAATGAGGAAATAGAAGAACGGAGAGGTGAAGTGAGTAAATAGAACAGCAAAGAGACATTTCAAAATGGCCGCCGTGGATTCGCTTAAACTAATCGCGAGTCATACCGAATCCCCAGATGTGGACAATTAGAAGGTCATTAACCAATTAGAGTTGGTATAAATAGTGCAAGGAAAAAGAAACACATCCTACTACAGCCTGATGCGGACGGTCCGTGTACTTGACAGCGAAGGAGCATACCAAGTAAGTGGGAAAGGGACCCTCACAATTTGCCGTTGATTAGTTTATATTTAATTAACCATAGGACTCATGAGAGATTCCCTCTCCTCCTTATAGATCGAAGTAAGGTGCTCTGCAAGACCCTTTGAAAGAAGCTTTGATACCGGTTGGCAAAACAACTAGAAACCAAATTTCTCAAAAAAACTTTAAGGTAAGAGGTGGAAATACTAACTCCTAGCCTCAGGAGTATGCATTTAATAAAGTGCTCCAAAACAAGAGAAGTTAATTTAAACACTGTTCTTCCCCATAGTTAAACTCAAGAACAAATGGCCGTCCTATCTAAAAATTCTTTATAAATTCTAAGGTAAGATATTCATATAGTCATATAGTGTAATTTCAATTTTGACAAAAAAAACTAAAATGTAGTGGGTCTCCAAAGAATAGAAATATGAGAAATCCACGCATATACACATGTCATTTTGATAATCCTTATAAATTAAACCTAATCATGTGAAAAATGAGCCTACAATTGAAGTGAAATAAACACCCCTTTTTGAGATCACTGCATAGAAGTAAAGAAAAGAATAACCAGTGATATGGGTGTGTAAACAAAAGGGAGATGACAGGTGAATCTCAGACCAACCTTAACTATGACCGAGGCAGGACTTGCCCTTTTTCGGTGGGTTTTTGTCCTACACGAGTGGGTGAAAAAATTAAATCCACGCACTCAGGTAGTAATTTAATGAAAACAGCCAGAGGGGAAAGTAAACACAAAACTCCCAGTAAGCTCCACAAACCAGGAGTGAAAGCCCGAATATTACAGAAAGCAAAGGTTTTTTTTAATAAATAAACCCTTCTAGAATACATGACGTAACAGCATGGTCCTGTCTTTTAACAGTGATAATTAAAGAATCACATGAAAGGCCACAAGCGGAAGAGGTTTTAACAACGATTTATGATAAGGAAATCATTCCAGAATACAGGTATATAATAATTCATAGGAACAGAACATAGAGCTGATATTTGAGAATGTGATATTGAATCAGATCTGTTTGTTTTGTTCATTAGAAAGGTTAATCAAACAAATCAAAAATAAACTGCAAAAGTCTATATCGCCGATTGATCGAAGCGAATAGTCAGCAGCAAAACTAGGTAGGTTTTCTCTTCAACCATATTATTATGAGCCATACAGAATATATATGGCTTAGGCAAAGGTGTAACAAAAGTTCTGGGCAAGATTACGAGTTTGCAGACTAACAGTTATTGTATAAATATCCTTATATATATGTTTAATATAAGTGGAAACATTACATCTATTAGTTATTAAAAGATAGTTTGTCTCCTGGTTTTTTTTACAATTGAAGTGTAAATAAATGAGGTACAATGGCTATGATATGAATATGCTAATAAATAGTGGAGTGTGGAGATTAAATTTGAAGTTCAGTACTATAATCAAATATCTCTGTAAACAATATAAATTAATTAGAACTACTGATGTAACAAGTGTTTTAAATCTTTGTTTTAATTTAGACTGCTTTTTAATGAAAAAAGTGTCCTGAAGAGGGTGACAACCTTTATCACCGAAACGCCGTGTCGACATACAATCCTTTTTCTTCATGAACTGTTTTATATATGAAATGTTTTTTATGAATACATTTGATGTTTTTAACTTGAATAAATGTAATATTTAACAAATTAAAAAAGAGATATAACGTATCCTCTTGTTTCTCCACTCTCATTGTTACCTTTGATGCCTGATGTTTACAATTGAAATATTTCAATACTGCAAATATGTAAATTTGTTAATCTGGTCGCAACTCTAAAAGCCCTTTTTGTTTTGTTGCCTTGAACAAAGGTCTTTTTGAGACAAAAGTCTCAATATTCAACAAAAAAGGAATAGGGATTTTCTTGTATTTTTGCTCATTAATAGATTTAACGACTTTTTCTGCAACCAGAATAGTTATCAAAATAATTGACTTAGGTGCTACTGGGAAAAGTCCAATAAAAAGGTTTTTTTTGTCCTCATTTGCCGTATCTTCGTTCCAAGAAGTATACAACCACCTTATTGTCCTTCCAGGAGAGAGCAAAGAACATGACCTCTTCCTGCACCCGGACAGACATATAGAATTGGCGGCAGGTACTTTCAGGAATATCGTACTCCATCAAGGCTTATCGCAGCCTGTTGGCCCTGGCTTCGTTGTGATCCGGCAGACCCCATCTGGACCCTGGAGTGAAAGGGCATAATCATCGGACCCGGGGGGAAAAAAAACCCCCAAAAAAACCCTGGTAGCCCGAATAACTTAGCGTCTCCAATTGACTAAGAGATTCCAAAAGGCAAGGCTCTGAGAGCTGCCAGACCTAGCTGTGTCAACCTTTGATGTTTCGTATAGGGATGACAGCCATTCTGCTTGGGTTGGAGGATTGGAATCGACCCAATGTTTGAATATTTGCCGTCTTGCAAGGAGGATTGCGTAAAACAGAAAGGTTCTCTCTCTCCCCTTGCAGAGGGCGGGGGACGCCATCCAGGAGCACGGACGCACTTCCAGGCTGACTAATCTGCCCTTAGCGCCTCACCAAAGGATTCTCGCTACTTCTTGCCGCACCCGCTCCGCGGGTGCCGCTGCGTGTACTCTCCATCTGGGACACAGGGGAAGGTCTGCGGAGCCAACGGGTGAGTGCGGTCAGCGGGGCTGCGAGCGTGCAGGGGACTCCATTGCCCAGGAGTCCCTGCAAGACCACACACCAACTTCCGGTCCGCTCTCCCCGCTGCCGCCCCCCGCCCTCTGCAGCTGTGGTGCATAAAGATCCTCACCTCTCCTCCTTCTGCGGGACGCCATCCAGGAGCACGGACGCACTTCCAGGCTGACTAATCTGCCCTTAGCGCCTCACCAAAGGATTCTCGCTACTTCTTGCCGCACCCGCTCCGCGGGTGCCGCTGCGTGTACTCTCCATCTGGGACACAGGGGAAGGTCTGCGGAGCCAACGGGTGAGTGCGGTCAGCGGGGCTGCGAGCGTGCAGGGGACTCCATTGCCCAGGAGTCCCTGCAAGACCACACACCAACTTCCGGTCCGCTCTCCCCGCTGCCGCCCCCCGCCCTCTGCAGCTGTGGTGCATAAAGATCCTCACCTCTCCTCCTTCTGCGGGACGCCATCCAGGAGCACGGACGCACTTCCAGGCTGACTAATCTGCCCTTAGCGCCTCACCAAAGGATTCTCGCTACTTCTTGCCGCACCCGCTCCGCGGGTGCCGCTGCGTGTACTCTCCATCTGGGACACAGGGGAAGGTCTGCGGAGCCAACGGGTGAGTGCGGTCAGCGGGGCTGCGAGCGTGCAGGGGACTCCATTGCCCAGGAGTCCCTGCAAGACCACACACCAACTTCCGGTCCGCTCTCCCCGCTGCCACGCCCCCTTGTCTACCTGTTCACCTATTTATTGACCTAGTTCTCCCGCAGCGCGGGACGCAGCCCGGGGCGAAGACCGGGCTAAGAGCGGGCCGTTTGAGGCCGTTCGAGGTCTGAGCGGTCTGGTCTGGGCCCCTTCTCTTACACCCCTGTCTCGCATCCTGGGTTCTGTGTTTGCCTATTTTTGTTGCCCGGGCTGCTAGCCACAGTAAGTCCACATGTGTACCCGCGTTACACGTAATAGGGCGGCCAAGGGAGGGTTGGCCCATAACGGGCCTATGGACGACTTCATTACGCGGACAAGCAAGGCGATAGATCATGAAATCAATAAACTGCAAACTAGAGTGTCCCTTGACTTGGAAGCGGCCAGGAAGCTGTCACTTGAATTTGCTTCCCATAAGAAATCCTCCCTTGGACACATAGCTACTGCTATTTCCCCTAATCGCATTTGCACTCGGGAGGGCGCTATAGCGTTGGTTGATGTCCACGATATGCCTGTTCTGCCCATCCCCTCTCCACTTCTAGGTCTACCTGCTCTGCCTGACGGCCCGCCCATTGTTGAGGGTAGCCCTCTTGTTCCCCCCATTTCTTCCCCACAATCCTTTGATACATCTCTGGCCTCCACCTTATATGGCGGCCTCGATAACATTCCGGTGAATTCCAATAAGAGAAAACGTTCCCCCAGTCCAACCTCCCCTCGGAAAAAAATGCCAATGCAGGGGGCCAATCTGTCCACCATTGATAACACAATAGCTGATGCCAGTCCGGTTACGTCTTTCCCCTCCCCATTGGTTCCTTGTGGCGAAAATATCGTGGGGCAAGTCCCTTTAGATCCTGGAAGCACCCTACCACCTGAGAGATCAGACCCGGGTTGGACTAATCAAGAAGGGAGGGAGAGGGAATTTATAGGAGTGGTTTGGGAGTCTCTAAAAAATCTTCTATCTCCCCTGGACTTAAGGCTTTCGCGTATAGAGAACAATCTCCTTGAGATGGAGAAAAGCATTATCGCCTTGGCCACCCTTGGCCTGAGAGGCCTTGAACGCCAGGGTCTGATTGATAGTAACATGGTTACACAGGTTCCTACCCCACCTCCTACAGCTATCCCTGGTTTGCTCCCTAATCCCACTCTGCCCTGCCCTACCCACCCTATTCCCAAACCCCGCACCAGGAGTCTCATTACTGTAAATCCGCCCCCCCAGGCCAGGGCCAACACCATAAATGCTCTAGCAACACAATCTCATATTGGCACTACATCAGCTGCACCGAGAGTTCAGAACTCAGTTAGCTCTAGTTCCCGCCCTGCCCAGGCCCCTCGGAACAACACTACACCAGCTGCACCGAGAGTTCAGAACTCAGCTAGCTCTAGTTCCCGTCCTGTCCAGGCCCCCCGGAACAAACCCCCTACTCATTCTGCTGGGGGTCCTTATACCAGGAGTAATTTTCGAGGAGGTTACATCGACCTTCCTCCTGAAGCAAATGATTATATGGTGGTTTTGACGGGTGTCCCGGAATTAGAGAATGGCCAATACGAAGACCAGCATTCCCTACGCAATAAAGTTATGCATTGGCTTAATACTTATAGACCTATCCCCAATGGTAGGAGGAGTAGAGTCTTAACGACGCGAAGAGTTCCGTGGGTGGGTACCACGAGGAAATCGACCCCTGGTGACTGTATAGTCGTAACCTTTGATGATGTGTTTACGGCCAAACATATCTGGTCTCCTGGGAATCAAGACTGGGGTTCCTCTATTGCTCCGAGGCCTTTGTCATTCTTCTATCCCCCCCGTGCTGTATGTCCGCAGGGGGGTTTTTGGCCTACAGTCCCCCAACAGCCTAGTTGGGGATACCCTCCCACTGTGTATAACCCAAACAGTGGTTGGCTTGGAACTGTAACTTCTAATGGGTTTGGCAGCCTGGAGGATGTCGACTGACTCCTAACGCCCCCAGCAACAGCACTACCAAGTAATCCCAATGGTCTTATACTGGAGGCGGGGAGATCGTCCTTGGCGGCTACCGTGGGTGTGATTAGTACTTCCCCTCCAACTCAGTCCTCAACTCAGGTCCCCTTTATACAGGATCTGGTGCACCTTTCCTCAGCTGTTTGTTCTCCTATTACTCCCCTAGCCTTAAACCTGACTGCCCCCGATGCCTCGTCACCTGCAGCTTCTCTCCAATCTTCCAGGGTCGATGATATCCATGTCATCTCTCCAGTTTCTGAGCCACAGTCTGGTAAGACCTTGGCAGGTGTTCCCCAGCTTAAAATCCTAAGCTGGAATGTGGCAGGGCTTGCTCGGAACTTTGACAAACCTGATTGGATTTCTTTCATGGAGCCTTTTGGGATCTGCCTTCTACAAGAAACTTGGTGCCTGGAGCCCGTGCACAGGGTCGGCTTCACCACCTACTCTGTGCCGGCCTCCAGGTCCAAAGGCAGTAAAGGCCGTCCTTCTGGTGGCCTTCTCATCTGGGTTAGTGTATTGTTGGGTCTCACAGTAAAACATATAAATTCACCATCCCCAGATCTTTTGAGACTCACTATCCAATGCCCGGGGGGCAAGACTCTAGAGCTTTTCAACCTGTACTTTAGGGGGGCCAGGGCGGGGAACTCGAGCCCCTTGTCTTTAACTGGAGTTGAAGAGGAGCTAACTGGCTGCAACATTGACTCCTTCATTATTCTGGCCGGGGACTTTAATTGTTGTTTCGAGCCTCTGGCCAGTGATGACATTTTGGACACATGGGAGGACGATGCCAAGAGAGGCATTCCCTTGCTTGCTCTTGACCCCATCAAGAAATGGACACAGAATGCCATTGATATTAACGCACTTTGCTTGGAATACGCCCTCAGAGCCACTAATGGCCGTTGCAAGTCAGATACTGGGGGTGCGCACACATTCAACAGGATTGGACACACCTCCAGAATTGACTACGTGCTGTTAAACCACAACCTGTGGGAATATGTCCTTGATATGGTTGTTCAACAATTCACGGATAGTGACCACAACCCTTTGGTCCTCTCGCTTGCTCTCCCGTGGGACCCAGGGGCCACAGCATTATCCCGGCCAACTTGGAAATCATCCCATGAAGTTGTTCCATCTAACTGCGGGAGGCGACTGAAGTGGGCTAAGGTTGCTTCTGATGTTACAAGAATGGCCCAAGTAAAGTCCATAATGATGGAAGCTAAGTGTATCGCAGGCACGCTGGACTCTGACACTCCTATCCTCGTGCCATTTGTGGAGACTATTGTATCACTTAGTAATCTTTTTTTGGTTCCTGAGGGGAGGGGGGGGGTCCAAGCGGAGAAACGAGACTAGGGGTAGAGATCAATGGTACTCCCACGCTTGCCGTCAAGCAAAAAGTGAGCTAATCCTGGCGGTCAGTGCTAAAGACCCGGCTTTGATTTCACTAGCTAGGAAAAACTACAAGAAGACCCAAGCTGTGGCAAAGGTCACGCACGAAACTAACTTCTGGAGTGATTTAATGGAGGCTGGCTCTAGAAAGGACTCAAGGGCTTTCTGGGCTCTGATTAGAGGCAGGGACAGGCCTGTTGACTCCCTGCTAACATGTAATATCACAGGGGAAGTTTGGTTGGCCCACTTTTCTAAACTCTACTCTAACTCCTTGGGGGTTTTGGGTCCAAGTAGGGGTACTAGTCATATAGTGTCAGATAATAGCTCTCATCCTGGCCCCACTTTTTCATCTAGGGAGGTGGAAATAGCAATCAGGTGTATCGTCCCCAACAAGGCGGCAGGCCCAGATGGAGTCCCCGGTGACTTGCTTCGTAGCAACGTAGAGGTCTGGAGCCTATATATTGCTAAACTCCTGAATGAGGCAATGGTGGGTGGCGGTTTCCCGGATTCTTGGAGGGGTGCGGAAGTCGTCCCCATTTTTAAAAAGGGCTGCAGGGACGACCCTGCCAACTACCGACCCATAAGTCTGCTTGATTCCACCCAGAAGGCAGCAGGGAAGGTAGTTTTGGGTAGGATCTTGCAGTGGGCCGAGGAAATGCAGGTCTTGTCTGACTTTCAGGCCGGTTTCAGATCTGGAACCGGTACGATTGAGCAGACATTCCGTTTCCTAATGCTTTACTGGAAAGTGGTCAAACTGGGCAAGGGCAGTCTGTATCTCGCTTTTATCGATTTACGGACTGCCTTTGACCTTGTTCCACGTAACCAACTGTGGGCTGTACTTGAGGGTATGGGTATGCCCGTGTACTTGTTGGCCTTAACTATCAAATTCCACGAAAGCAACTTTGCCCAAATTAGATGGGGTCAGCAGGGCCAAAAAACATCCCGGATTCCTGTTGACAGGGGCGTCCGCCAGGGGTGTGTGCTAGCTCCCACTCTGTTTTCTCTATATCTAAACGGAGTGGTAGAGCACCTTCTCCAACTACCAGCAGATGCTCCCTCCCTGGCGGGCAGAAAGATACCAACGCTCCTGTTCGCAGACGACACCCTGTTGATTTCGAAATCCCCGAAGGGCCTCCAAACCCTGTTAACGAGGTTCCAGGGCTTTTGCGACGCAAGGGGCTTGGCTATTAACATCAACAAAACCAAGTTCCTTGTGCTGAATCCCCCCAGGAAGACAGTCTACCCGCCATCTATAGACGCAGTACCTTTAGAAAGGGTCAGAGAATTCGATTACTTAGGAATCAGACTTTGTGACTCCATGTCTTGGAAGGCGCACCACCAAAAAACCATTTTGACACATAGGAGGGTTACGGGCGCCCTCATAAAAGAACATCACGCCTCACCCCTTAAACCCATCGGGGTGATACTCGACATCTACAAGGCAAAGGCTGTGAGTGCGGCATTGTACGGGGCTGAATTGTGGGGTACCCAGAAATTTGATACCCTATCCCATCTGGAGAATAAGTTCCACAAAGACCTAATGCGGCTCCCCCACAGCTCTCCCACCCTACCCCTTCTACTTGATACAGGAACACGATCCATAGCCGATCAGGCCAAGTTACGTCCCCTCCTTTTGTGGGCCCGTATATGGAATGTCCCTGAACTTTCAAGTTATGCGGATGCACTAAGCGAACTTCTTTCAACCCCGGGTTGGTATAAGATCAGCTGGCTCCTTGGAGTAAAGCGCCTCCTTTGTGACTTAGGCCTGAATGACGCTTGGGCCAGTAGATCTTCACCACCTAAACAGCTGTTAAAGAAAATATTCTGGTCGTGGGTGGATAACGAGAGAGTGTCCCAACCGAATCTGTGCAGATCAGCTGAGGAGTTTTTGGCTATCAAATGCCGTCCCTTCAGAGAACCCTACCTTGATGTGATTTTGAATCCAGCAGATAGGGCGTTGTATTTTAAATTTAGGGCTGGGGTTTTGCCCTTAGGCACAAGGACAGCTAAATGGAAACCACCATGGCAAACCGTAGAAACTTGCCCTTTCTGCACAACTAGGGATGAATCCATTCCCCATTTGTTGTTCGAATGCCCAGCCTACGCTGCTCCCCGTCGCAGATGGTTGAAACCGCTCTGCGCGAGGCTGGGCACTCGGTCACACTTGGAGGCCTTACAGCTGTTAAGATCAGACCCTCACCCACTGTTTGCTTGTGGCCTGGCAAAATTCCTGGGGTGGGCTTGGAGGATAAGAACCGCGAGGAGAAAGATCCTCCAGTAAGGATGCCAATCTACATTCCAGTGGCCCGGTTGCTTTTTGTATGTGTCCCTTCCCCATTATTCCTATTCGAAGTTGATAATTATGTACTTGCACAAATGTTTTTAGAATGGATGTTATCTACTATGTTGTATATTTTTAGCGCCCTTCTTTGAGATTTTGTCAGTTTTGATGTACAATTGTTTTTATGCTCACATTGATTTTTACTGTAATGCTTTTATGAAATGAAACATTTCGAAATAAAGCTATACAACAGCTCTCTCCCCTTGAAATTTTCCTCTAGACCAAATATAATCAGTGCCAGACTGATGGGGATAGGAGTTTTGAGAATTGACTCCAGAGTGGCCCTTACTTCTTCCCAGTATACATTGATACCGGGACAGTCCCAGAACATATGAGTATCTGAAGCTGCTGGGAAGAGGCACTTATTACAATACTTTCCTGGCTGGAATTTAGAAAGCCTTTGGGGGGAGAGATATGCCTGATTGAGTGTAAACAGGTGGTTGCGTCTTAACCATGCAGGTTTGACAGCTTTGTATAAGAGGCTAAAAGAACTAAGCCATAAATCCTCTACCTGTGTCCCCAATTCCTCCCCCCACAATTCTGACGGGAGCTTGAATTCACCATCTGGCTCCTCCATAATGGACCAGTACCAAAAGGCCACCTCCTTACGCCCCATTTGTCTATCTACCGGATGTTTCTCTAGAGGACTATAACCCCCGACCTGATCATTTCTCTTTAACTGCTCTCGAGACCAACTGGCCAGTTGCAAGTATTTGAATCTAGATAGAGCTGGACCGACCTTCTCGAAGAGCACATTCCATTCCACCAAAGAACCTGCCGCCATCAACTCTCCCCCATCTTAGAATCCCAGCTTCTCGAAGGGGGACAGCCAGACTGTCTTTTAAACATGGGGGAGCCCCGGGGAATCCCAGATTGGGGCGAGATTAGAAAAATATGCCAACCCAACTCTAGACTTTATCTGAACCCATTCTCTCAGCAATGATTGTAGAATCTTTAGTCTCACCTTCTTAAAGAATCTTTAATGACCAAATTTGAACAAGAAGCCGTCAAGCAGAAAATTGGCCCCAGTTAACATAGCCCTAAACATCTTCCCATTTGAATTGTCCTCAGGGGTCTTCAACAACATCCTGGAGTTGGACAACTGAAATGCCCAGGCGTAATACTCCAGGTCCGGCAATGCAAGCCCTCCCTTCTCCCTCCTCCTCCTTAGTTTTTTCCAAGCCAGTCTTACTGATTTGTAGCTCCAAATAAAAGAGTTAAGTTGCTGCTGGCATTTATGTAGCTGTTTGGGATCAAATAAAATTGGAATTGAATTAAAGATGAACGTAAATCTCTGGAGGATCGACATTTTTACTAGATTTGTTTTCCCATACACCGTTAAAGGGAGAAAGGACCATGCTCTCATTAGTGCCTTTGCCTCGCGACTGACCCAATCTAAATTAGTCTGAGCTAGGATGCCGATGTCGTGGGTGATTTTAACTCCTAGATACCGGATTGAGGGGGTAACTGGAAGAAGTAAGTTGTCTATATTCCAGGTCATAAGCTCAGTTTTCCCAGCATTGATTTCATACCCAGAGACCCGTCCAAATTCTTCCGCCCTCTTTATGCCCACCGGGAAGGCCTGGGCAGGATCTGTGGTGTAAATGAGGATGTCGTCACCATAAAGTCCGACCTTCTTCTCCCAACCGCAGAATGTAAATGGCGGAATATTACATTTGTCTCTCAGGATCTGAACAAAGGGTTCCACATAGATGTTAAATAAAAGTGGAGAGAGCGGACAACCCTGTCTGGTGCCCCTCATAATTCGAAAGGGTTCAGTACGGGTGCCATTTACCAAAAGGCTGGCCCTGGGAGCACTATATAAAAGGTTGATTACTCGACAGAACCTAGGCCCAAAATGAAACGTATTCATTGTTGCATCCAGGTAAGGCCAGTTGACCCTATCAAATGCCTTAGTGGCATCCAGGGTCATAATGGCCAGAGGAAGGACAAAGGTTGAGGCGATATCAATTGCTCCTACCAGATCATGGGTTAGGTCTGCCAACTGGCGTCTCTGTATAAAGCCCATTTGATCTTGGTGTATAATCGTGCCGATCTACCTCCCAAGCCGTGCCGACAAGATAGCGGCAAAGATCTTGTAATCAATATTTAGGAGCGAGATCGGCTAGTAAGATCCACAATCGGCCGGGTCTTTACCAGGTTTTAAAATCAGGGCGATATTTGCCTCGCCCCATGTCTCGGGTGGTAACGCTCCATTCAATAGGATGTCATTGAACAGGTCAGTCAAGACTGGAACAATAGCCGAACCGAGAGCGTGGGAAAGCTCAACAGGGATGCCGTCCGGCCCGGCGGCCTTCCCCTTCTTTGATTGTTTGATGGCATTACTGACCTCTAGCTCTGTTATTTCCTTGTCCAAACGGTCGATCTGCTCCCGGGCGAGCACGGGAAGTCTAGCCTTTCCTAACCACACATCTCTGGCCGTTGGATCATCGAAGATCTTGGTTTTTGGGGTACAGGAGTATTTTAGGGTTTAGGGGTAGGTTTGGGTTATGGGGTACAGGGGTATTTTTAGGGTTCAGGGCTAGGTTTGGGTTTTGGGGTCCAGGGGTATTTTTAGGGTTCAGGGGTAGGTTTGGGTTTTGAGGTACAGGGGTATTTATGGGGTTCAGGGCTAGGTTTGGGTTTTGGGGTACAGGGGTATTTTTAGGGTTTAGGGATAGGTTTGGGTTTTGGGGTACAGGGTATAGTTATAGGGTTAAGATGGGTTAGTGTTTAAGGGTGTTGGGGTATTTTAAGGAGTAAGGGTGGGTTATGATTATGGGGTGCAGGGGTATTTAAAGGGAGCAGGGTGGGATTAGCACATGATAAAAGACATGGCATGAAGGGCGGAACGTACCACATGCCCCCAGCGTTTGTCACGGCCCCAGGACAACGCAGACACGCCCACATGGGACTACTTTGCTGGCACGGTTCTTTTACCTTTTACATGTATATAGTGGGCGTTTGCATAGCCTATGTCCTTCTGCTGCAACTACCCTTTCCAACGCTGTATTGGGTGTTGTGATTGGTGCTGTACTTTTTGAGTTTACCCGCCTCAAAGGTTTAGGCTGTCTCTTTATATTATTAGTATGGATATATATATATATTTTTTCCCTATTCTACTTTTTTTTTTCCTTTTCACCCGTGACTGTTTTTTTTTTGTACAATTTACTTTCCATCGTCTAGATTCGCCATTTTTTTTTTCTTTTATCTATTCTTTGCTAATCCCTCCACTTCTATATATTCCCCTGAAGCCAGAGCACTCCATTACTCTGTAAAGTTTCCCAAGTATCCAAACCCTTGTTTTCTGGAGTATTAGATATTTTAGTCAAGATGTAGTAATGTAATGTAATGTAATGTATAGGCATTTATATAGCGCACTACTTACCCGGAGGGTCCCAAGGCGCTTCGACCGCTGCGAAACCCTTCCTGGCTTCCCTGAGAGATGGTCCCTTAATGGGTATCTCCAGAGTGAGACCAGGCATCCCCGGCGGTCTGGTGGGGCCGTTAGTGAAGATGAGGCAAGCTAATGCCCAGAGTTGCCGAGTGTGATCGCTGATCAGAGTGGGCACCGAGGCGAGAGAATTATCGAGTCCGCTGACCCTGGTCCAGAAACCTGCCGCGCCGGGAATCGAACCCTGGTCCCGGGCCGTCCTCTGCTCTCGGGTCTGCCGCCTCTAACCAGTGAGCCACACTACTTCACTAGTTTCGGCTGATACTCGGTACTAGGGATACTAGGGGTATTTGTATTCATATCTTCTTGTCCTGCCTAGCATCCGATTTAAAAGGGATTACACATGAAAGATATTACATTATTGTGGAATACCCGAGTCTAAGAGAGAGAAGGTATGGCTTGCGCGAAAAGTGGCCTAATTACCCCCCTGCGTATGGTTGCTAATGGTGGCTAACAACTTGTCAGCATCTAGGGGTGAGCGGATGTTGTGCATCTTGTTATTAAACATTACCCTTAGAAAAGCAGGGAAAAGTCCAATCTTGATGGATGTTGTGAAGGTCTGGTGATCAATTCAGTACTCTGAGAGTAAATGTCCTTTCCTTAGCTTTGGTCTCAAGACAGAGCAGGTCTTCACCTGGAGATTTGAAATGAGCCCAGGGACTTGTACTTCATTGGCAAATACATCTGATGAGAGAATCCAAACCATGGACAGATTTGTCGCCAGTTCGTTAATGTGATCCTTAATTGTGGAGAGCCAATGGGTAAAGCTGGGGGATTAAGTTCCAATGTGATACTGTTCGACACAGAGTGAAAAAATAGAAAGAGAAACCACTTTCTGCACTATGTGGAAATGCAATTTCTTTTAGCAAGCATGATCCCATGTCTGTGCAGCCCATGCTGGAACAACAAAAGGTGAACATTTCCATTACATTAAATATTTTTAGCTCAGGCTGAGGTGAAAGGAAAGATACTGTTAATATTGCAAACACAGCACCGACACTTCCAAAGGATATCAGTTGATTCCGGAGCACATTGAGTCAGAGGAAACAGGTGATGTTTGATGCTTCCCTACCACCACAATGAACTCACGTGTATGTTACCATCTACAAAGGACAGCCTGTACTCAGACATTTAAACACTAATGCAATGATTGATTGTAAGGATGACTGCTATTGAGGTCTGTCTCTTACATAATGCACCAGGAGAACTGGTGCAGACAGGCAGTATGCACCCCAATCTACCGTTTACATTGTCTGAAAGATGCTGAATTAACAGTGTACCTGTGTTCTTGGATTTTCATAGAACCTGATATATTGAAACCAGTTCCCCAAGGAACCCAAAGGAATATATTGCTCCTTGCCAACGAGCCCCAAAGGGCTCAAAACACATGTCCAACGATATTCAGCTTTGGCCGTGCCAAAACTAGGTGGCAAAAACTTGATTAATTGAATGAACACTATTGAGGACTGCATCTACCAGAATGCATTAGGAGAACCAGTATTGGCAGATAGGCAGTGTTTCCTCTCCTACGCTAAATGCACTAATGCAACAAAGGGCAGAGGAGAAAACAAAATGACAATGTCATGAAATGTAACGCTCAGAACAGAAAGTTCCACAATATTCAAATCCTTTGAGGCAGATAAGTTAACAGTATTCAAACTGTGATGATGGAAATAAAATGTTTTTAATCAAACTAGGAAAATATAGCTAAAATACTCAAATTCCCTCTAAGTCTCAGTTGTAGGAAGGTGAAAGGACATAAATTAAATGCAGAGGGACAAACATCTTGACATATTGGATAATAAATGTTACGTTGTGTTAGCATTTGTGCAACACGCTTCTGCCTTACTTTGTCTCATAGAGCAGATGATCTACTAGTTTGATTTATTCATTATAGAATAATGAGCATGTGGTTACACAGAAATGATCCAAGTGAAAACATAATACAATATAATTTACATATGTAGATGTTTGTATGTAGGTGGTATTTGGATAATGCAAACCTAGCCAAAAGGTCAAATTCAAAGATTCAGTCAATGAGTGATTGGAGGGGAGAACCAGGTTTTGAGAATGGAAGGGGGCTGTTACTTTGACGTGATGTAGTGGTAGACGTGTTATAAGAGATTAGTTGAAGGGGTGAGATCGCACTTCAAGGAATAAACCCAATCCTTGTCAAAGTGAACCACAAGTCGGAAAATAAGCCTGCGAAAACTCTTTGGTAGCTTGGCATAAAAGCAGTCAGTCTTAGCTTATAAGCAATGTGTAAAGTATTTATTCTGAACTCAAACAGTCATCAATAATAATGAACACAAAATTGGTTCCAGCACTCTTTACAATAATGTCAGAGAATTTCTTCTTTATCACTGATCAAAACAATTCAAGTAAATCAGCACATGGGGAATGAAAAAAGATGTTCAAGTGCAGAGTGTGGCTTTCTTATCCAAATGTTCTTTATTTTTCACAAACAATTTCTTCTTTTCATAGTTCCAACATCATAGTTTTGTCTCCTAAGAGACTTCTTCAGGGCTATATTAAAAGAACCCATACAAATACATATGTTTAAAAAAAGGGAGAAATAAGATGGTGCCTACTCCTCATCACAGCATTATATATACACAATTTATAATGCATTTACACGATACAATAGCCATTGTATACATGAATAGACAAATTTGAATACTCAAGAGCAATAGCTCAAATATATAAGTAGCTCAATATGAAAAAGCATTTTCAATGTCCAATCACATGTTAAGACATTTCATGATCAATAGAGTTTAAAGTTTCTAAAATTGATTAACACACCTTCAAAACAACAATATTCATGTGACACCCAAAACTTTGATACATTTCTCCAAAGAGGCCTATGTGACAATATATACACAAAACACTTAGAAAAAGGCCCATACCTTCCAATGTTTATCATAAGGTGAAATTCCCTAACAGAGCACAGTGTGTCAAAACAAAGGTTTTTTCTAGACAATGATCCGACAATCTGCCAATATAAATGTTCATTGTAAAAGATCCCGTATTTTAAAACACATAAGAACTAAAGACAGAGATCTAGGATCATATTTTTGCTGAGTTTCAATTGATTACTATAACTACACGGGAAAATCAAAAAACCCATAAACATCATATTCAATGTAACTCTGCAATTCAGTATACATTAAATACATAGAGCCTAAAGAAAGCATCACTCTCAATTGTTCATAATTTATATGGTCTGATTCTTTAAAAAAAGGGAGGGGGAGAATAATAATTCCTCCTTTAGATAACCTTATAAGTGTCTTAATTACTTATATTTAGTTTGACAAGGATACAGGTATCCAATGTTAATTGTCTTTATTGGCATCCTACTTAACATGGCCCACTATCCATTGCTCCTGGTGTAATGTACACAACTCCATCAAAAAAGAAGAGAGAGGTCATATCTAGTAAAGAGGGGGCACCCTAACATCAATTACAACTTTACATTATATGTTTGTGATCACCGTTACGAGTATTGCTCAAAAAATGTGGCAGCCATCTTAAAACATCACAAACACAGTTCCTCTCTAAGTTTGCGGGGATCCTTATTATTAGGTAATTCTCTCAAACTAAAATTAACCCATGAAAATATGTATGCAGTCTATTACCAAACGCATGTTATCTACGGTCGCACTTAACTGCCTATGTTTACTTCCTATAGCGCCAAAACCGTAATACATAGTTAATGCATGCATTCCAAATTTATGGCAGCCACCTTTACTGAGTGCTTCAAAACTTATTATATTCAAAGCTTTGTTCTTTAGTTCTACAGCCAATAGAGTTTTCTTCAAAAAAGCACAATTGTGAATCATATCTTTATCTTTTAATCATTATAATATTCAAAGAAAATATAAAGTTTTAATGTTATACGAATTTTGTAATGCAGACACAAATAATATCGATATATGAATAAACTCCCCATCGTTTCACAATAGGCAATTGAAATGATACTGTCCAGATAACTTACCGAAACGCTGCATAATAACCGCCAGCAATTCGTGCAGTGTTTCTGTATCGCTGAACAGAACCACACATGCCGCGCATTTTTAAACCTGGCACAAACACCCTGCACTTGGTCACACACTGCGAATTCGACTGTGATACAAAGTTGGCAGACATGTGTAAACTACTCCTTAGTTTTTGTAAAAAATCCTTTTTCTTCTTGTTTCTCCTAACAGGCTTTATTTCATTCAGGCATGCTTTGTTTATCGTTAAAGTCCTGATGATGATCCCATGTATCTAGTTGAGCAATAGGGATCGAAACGTCGACACCCATGAGTGGGTTCACACTCACAATATTGTCAAATGAGATTGTGTACACTCCACTCCAGGCGACACTGCCATTGATCTTTGATTTACTTACAGTGCCCTGTCCTTGCTCCCTTCCTTTGCCTGAAAAACACCCCTTTCACCCTATTCCTATTCTTCCTTTCCCTCTTTTTGGTACGGCACAGGCTTGTGTCATGTTATTTCGTTTGTATTGAATATTGGACATTGTTTCTTGAGAATAAATTCCTTTCCCGGCTGGGTTAGGAAACCTTAAATCCTATAGCATTCCATTGTGTTCCTATACTGTATTGCATTTATTTTAAATAAGCTAAGCACCTTTGTTCACTATAGCGCATTTTTAAATGCACCCACCCAGAAGTAAAACGTCATGTGGCCACGTCCTACCCAATCGAAATACATCTATGGGTATGGACGCCATATTATTCTCTGTAGTTTTATCGTTTTCCGTATTCAATAAAAATAAGTCGAACGGGAGATGTAAGTAACTTTTACAGATATCGCATGTTACACATAAAAATTGTATCCCAATCAGCCACTTTAAAAGGACCATTTATTACACAAAAGATTGCATCTTCTGCTCATATATCAAGAGTGCTACATGTCGGAGCAGATAGTCGCGATCACAAATTAATCAGCAGTATTTAGTATGTCTCAGATTCAAACGCCAAAAATTGATTCAAAATATCAAAACACCCCCGTGAATTATTCATTAAATCATTATTTAAAATGTGTGTGCTATAATGTGCATAAAAAAGATTATAATCTCAAAGGGTTAAGAGAGACACTCTAGAATGTTAAGCAATTAATCATATCAGTTATCATTCTCAACTACTTTTCACTGTTGTGTCACATTTTGCCTCTCTCTACACAAAGCAAGAAGTTTGTAAATACATAACCACTGGTCCTAAATGTTCTACTATATTGTCACAGCTTGTGGATCAACAATATTGGTTCTTTATGCTTTGAGATTTACTCATATATTAGAAATCTATACAGGATCAATGATATAGATTCAGATCAAATGTCACAGGAAGTGAAGCATCTCATCATTAATATTCAACCTATATTGTACAGTTCTGAGACGGCATATCCAAGATGCTTCTCGTGTCTAAGAAGTAATTCCCTGTTGCCTCCTCTCTCTGGCAGCCTGACCTGATCAATGCCAAGAAAATTAAACGTCATGTCTTTGGGATGTTCACGTTGCATATGCATGGAAACAGGATATCTTACATCCATGTTCTTTATAGCTCTTGCGTGCTCCTGTATCCACAGTTTAAGGCTGCGTATACTGCTGCCAAAATATTTCTTTTGACAGGAGCACGTAATCATATATACTGCAAAGGTCGTGTTATTGAGAAAGAATTGGCATCTCCTAGAACAAGAAGGGTCCTTGAATGATGCAATAGCTAAGAAACCCAAAGTAATCTACCGCAGGAGCAAGACCCTGAAAGACATCATAAGCCCCAGTTATATCAGAGATGTTGTGACTCCGTCCATGACATGGTTACCTGACAAACCAGCAGGTTTTCACATTTGTGGAAACTGTAGCATTTGTAAACTTGGCCAGAAAAAATGCAGGACATTTAGGAATAATATGGAGTTCCAGATAAACTGCTTCATTAACTTAACACAACCTTTACAGTATATATGATTACGTGCTCCTGTCAAAAAAATATATATTGGGAGCAGTATACGCAGCCTTAAACTGTGGATACAGGAGCACGCAAGAGCTATAAAGAACATGGATGTAAGATATCCTGTTTCCATGCATATGCAACGTGAACATCCCGAAGACATGACGTTTAATTTTCTTGCCATTGATCTGGTCAGGCTGCCAGAGAGAGGAGGCAACAGGGAATTACTTCTTAGACACGAGAAGCATCTTGGATATGCCGTCTCAGAACTGTACAATATGGGTTGAATATTAATGATGAGATGCATCACTTCCTGTGAAATTTGATCTGAATCTATATCATTGATCCCATATAGATTTCTAATATATGAGTAAATCTCAATGCATAAAGAATCAATATTGTTGATCCACAAGCTGTGACAATATAGTCGAACATTTAGGATCAGTGGTTATATATTTACAAACTTCTTGCTTTGTGTAGAGAGAGCCAAAATGTGACACAACAGTGAAAAGTAATTGAGAATGATAACTGAGATGATTAATTGCTTAACATTCTAGAGTGTCTCTCTTAATCCATTGAGGTTATAATCTTTTTTATGCACATTATAGCACACACATTTTAAATAATGATTTAATGAATAATTCACGGGGTGTTTTGATATTTTTAATCTTTTTTTGGCGTTTGAATCTAAGACATACTAAATATTGCTGATTAATTTTTGATCGCGACTATCTGCTCCGACATGTAGCTCTCTTGATATATGAGCAGAAGATGCAATCTTTTGTGTAATAAATGGTCCTTTTAAAATGGCCGATTGGGATATGATTTTAATGTGTTTAACTTATGCGATAGCTGTAAAAGTTACTTAGTTCTCTTGTTCGACTTATTTTTATTGAATACGGAAAACGATAAAACTACACAGAATAATATGGCGCCCATACCAATAGATGTATTTCGATTGGGTAGGACGTGGCCACATGACGTTTTACTTCCGGGTGGGTGCATTTAAAAATGCGCTGCATGTGTGGTTCTGTTTAGCGATACACAAACACTGCACGAATTGCTGGCAGTTATTATGCCGCGTTTCGGTAAGTTATCTGGGCAGTATAATTTCAATTGCCTATTATGAAATGATGGGGGGTTTATTCATATATCGATATAATTTGTGTCGGCATTACGAAATTCGTATAACATTAAAACTTTATATTTTCTTCGAATATTATAATGATTAAAAGATAAAGATATGATTCACGATTGTGCTTTTTTGAAGAAAACTCTATTGGCTGTAGAACTAAACAGTATACAATAGATGTTTGAATATGGCGTCTATCAAAACCTTATTCTCTCGTAAGTCAATGTAACTAAAATGACGGCATTAATGGCGGTTCTTTACAAAACCAAGATCTTTTACAACAATAATGTCGGTCAATATGTGATTTGATTACTTTTGGGGCATATAATTGACAATCTAATATATTTTAGTGAACAAAGCTTTGAATATAATAAGTTTTGAAGCACTCAGTAAAGATGGCTGCCATAAATTTGGAACGCATGCATTAACTATGTATTACGGTTTTGCCGCTATAGGAAGTAAACATAGACAGTGGAGTACGACCGTAGATTACATGCGTTTGGTAATAGACTACGCATACATATTTTCACTGGTCAATTTTGGTTTGAGAGAATTACCTAATAAGAAGGATCCCTGCAATCTTAGAGAGGAACTGTGTTTGTGATGTTTTAAGATGGCTGCCACATATTTTGAGCAATACTCGTAACGGTCATCACAAACATATAATGTAAAGTTGTAATTGATGTTAGGGTGCCCCCTCTTTCCTAAATATGACCTCCCCCTTCTTATTTAATGGAGTTGTGTACATTACACCAGGAGCAATGGATAGTGGGCCATGTTAAGTAGGTTGTCAATAAAGACAATTGACATTGGATACCTGTATCGTTTTCAAACGAAATATAAGTAATTAAGAGACTTATAAGGTTATCTAAAGGAGGAATTATTGTTCTCCCTCTCCCTTTTTTTAAAAACTCGGACCATATAAATTATGAACGATTGAGAGTGATGCTTTTTTTAGGCTCTATGTATTTAATGTATACTGAATTGCAGAGTTACATTGATTATGATGTTTATAGGTTTTTTGCTTTTCCCATGTAGTTATAGTAATCAATTGAAACTCGGCACAAATATGATCCTAGATCTCTGTCTTTAGTTGTTAGGTGTTTTAAAATATGGGTTCTTTCACAATTAACATTTATATTTGCAGATTGTCGGAACATTGCCTCGAAAACACATTGTTTATACTGAGTTTGGAAACACTGTGCTCTGTTTGGGAATTTTACCTTATGATAAACATTGGAAGGTATGGGCTTTTTTTCTAAGTGTTTTGTGTATATATTGTCACATGGGCCTCTTTGGAGAAATGTATCAAGTTTTGGGTGTCACATGAATATTGTTGTTTTGATGGTGTGTTAATCAATTTTAGAAACTTTGAATTCTATTTATCATGAAATGTCTTAACGTGTGATTGGACATTGAAAATGCTTTTTCATATTGAGCCACTTATGCATTTGAGCTATTGCTCTTGAGTATTCAAATATGTCTCTATTCATGCATACATTGGCTATTGTATCGTGTAAATGCATTTTAAATTTGGTATAATTCTGTGATTAGGAGTAGGCTCCATCTTATTTCTCCCTTTTTTTAAACATATGTAGTTGTATGGTTTCTTTTAATATAGCCCTGAAGAAGTCTCTTGCGAGACGAAACGCACTGACTATGATGTTGGAACTATGAAAAGAAGAAATTGCTTGTGAAAAATAAAGAACATTTGGATAAGAAAACCACACTCTGGACTTGGACATCTTTTTTCATTCCCTATGTGCTGATTTACTTGAATTGTTTTGATCAGTGATACATCAGACTTGCCCTGGACAACAACAAGGCTATGCTGTTGGTACTGCTGGACTAATCCGCAGCTTTTGATACTGTCTCACCACAAGCTACTTCAAAGATTGAGTGAAAATGGAATCCATGGACTTTCGCTATAATGGCTTGCAAGTTTTTTGGACCAGAGCACCCAAACTGTTAATCTGGGCCCTTTTCGGTCTCGCATCATGAAGCTCATGAAGGGGGTACCACAGGGCTCTTGTCTTAGGCTAGCCCTACCCTGTTTAATGTGTATGTGGCCCCTCTCGCAAATATCATTAGAGATCATGAGTTCACTCCCTTTTCTTACTTAGATGACACGCAACTGCTTTTATCATTTGTTAACAATACAGCCTCGACCAAATCTCTCTTTGCTGTTGGTATTCGTGCAATTTCTAGCTGGATGACGGAAAACTTCCTCCAGCTCAATGCTGATAAAATGAAAATCTTATTATTCAGCAGCACCCAAACTTTATTGTCCCTTGGCTGGTGGCCCCCGGGGTTGGACTTAGCCCCTTCCCCGAAAATAGTGGAAAAAAACCTAGGGATCAGTTTGGACCTCTCTCTTACTAGGAGAGACCAAGTTATGTCCATTTCAGATACTTTCTTCCACATGTTGAGTCACCACTGTATAGTGTTCCATCTTCTTCCTCTGTCTGTGTTCAGGACCCTGGTTCAAGCCTTGGTAATCAGTTGCCTCGACTATTGCAATGCCTTTCTTGCGGTCGCAAGCAAATCCTTGCTGAATAGACTGTAGGTCGTTCAGAACATGGCATATCTCCTGGCACTTAACATGCCCCCTAGAACATCCTCCCTGCCATTCCTGAGACATCTTTACTGGCTACCTATCGGCCAAAGAATCAAGTTCAACATTTTTTGTCTAGTCCATAAAACACTCAATGGCAGAGTTCCAAGTTAGATCTTCTTTTGATTCCCCGTTATAGAAAATTCCATGCTGGGGGCAAAGCTTTCTCATACCTCACCCCACGGTACTGGAACTCACTACCTGTTTATCTATGCAAGTGCCTAGATCTCCTCCGCTTCAGGAAACTCCTGAAAATAGAATTTTTCAGTAACTGATCTTTCAGACCTGCATACCAGCACCTTTAGCGCGGAGATACCTCTTCGAGGGTGATTCCGGTACTTTACAAATTCCATCATTCATTCATTCATCTCGCCAGAGACTTCTCAGCTCGCTGAGCTATCCCTTGTCAACTTTTCCATCTCCCCCTTTTCCCCATCTCACTAGCCTCTTTACCCCTTCTGTTGCATGTGTCCTCTCCTCTTACATACTTCTTTGTTTAGCATTTAATTTATAAATCAAAAATCAAGGGTAAGGGAGTAAAGAGGTAGTGCTAAAGAGCACTCTAGTGGATGCATCCTCCTCCATGCAATAGTTTTACAAAACAATAAGATCCACCTCTAAGGGTTTTTTTTGTATGTCTAGAGGTGTAAGGCATACACAGTATTTGTTGAAAAAACCCTCACACACCAAAAGGGCCCTTGGTGTCCTGCTTCATATCGGGGTCTTCCCACCCCGCTGCGGGACGGGGCGTGCTGCGACTGGCAACTACGCTGGAGCACTTTTAAATTTGTAAGTGCTATGTGAGGTGTATTTGTAGTGAGTGATGTAAGGTCCGAGGTGAATTAAAAGGTGATGTTTAAAAAATACCTGGCCTTATGGATTCAAAAACCGTTATTGGTCATAGGCTGGTACCGTTAAAAGGGGTGTGTCAGAGAGACCATGCTAGTAATGTGCTGGTTCTCCTGGGGGTGTCAACATGTTTCAAAGCTGTAAAACCTTCTTCGTCAGGACAGAGTAAGATCCCTCTGTCACTCACTATGTTGCTATCAATATGTAAAGAGAAATATATACAAGTGATTTTAAATACAATACCTATGTGGTACGAGTATATGTTTTAACTCTGTCAGTTATTCTGAGAATAAGCCTGTAAAAGAGAGAGCACAGTTATTGCACGTGCACTTCCCAATGCGCAAACACCGATCACCTAAGGAAGAAAAAGGTGACGCACAGTGACTTTGGTAGATACAATAAAACGTAGGTGCTGTGACCTGTTCTGGGGAAGGAAGGGGGAGGGACAATACATAACGAAACAGACATAGAACAGAAAACACACACTCTATTTAGTGAATTTAGAGTAGGCTGTTGCTAGCTGGAAAAATGGTGTGAGTTTGTTTGGAAACAAAACATAGTACATACTAGAAACGTAAGGAGTCAATGCCCCATGAGCCTTCGGGTCGAGAGGTAAATGAAACTTTCATCTGTTAGTGTGAAACAATAGAAAACAGAAAAAACAGAGTCTTAAATTCATAGCGCTTTTTTGGAGAGGAAAGCCTTCAAATGCAGTCATTAATGGTGGAAAAGAATTGTGGTCAGGCCCCTCCTCAAACGGCTGTGCCGTACTTACATGAAGTTGTGTAGTCCTCGCTTCCTCTCTCGCCATCCCGCGCTTCCGTGGTATGGAGAGGACGAGCAGTCACGTATTTATACGCAACTTAATTGAATAAGGGTTTCCACCTATCCGCATATGGCCTGGGCGGAGGTGGCACAAACACTAGAATGTTTACAAGCAATGTGCGGGGATAATGGGGGCCATTTTGGTTCCCTGTAGTAGGAATCGGAAAAGACATCTGATTCGTTAATCTGGCCCTGTATGTTGACGTGAGCAGAGTATGCTCACCTGCTTTAGCTTGTAGGGTCCCGATGAGGAAAATCACTAGACCGTAGCCCACACGTTGCTGATGTGTTGCCGGAAGGGTATGAAAATGTAGGCTAAGTACCCGGAAGTGCGGCGGCCATGTTGGTGTAGTACAGCACTAGCTCGTAGCACATATGTAGTGGCCTGCGTCAGATTCGTTGGTTATGTTCAGAAGTTTTTCCGAAGCGTGTGAAAATGTGGGCTTGCTTTATCCATTATCGAATGATATGAGGCGTGGTTATAACATCTGTGGTGGTGTCTAAAAGACGTTGTACAGCATCTCCGAGGTGCTAAGGTTATTTGAAAGAGTGCCAATCCATGCAATACATATAAGGAGGCTACACCAAGTCAGATGTACAATAATGGTGGTGGGGGGGTTCTGTATACCCTACAGAGAAAATTGAGAATTATGAATGCAGTGTACCTCATGCCAGAGGGCAGACCATACTGCTAAGTAGCGTGTAGGTTTTCCATAAATACATCTTCAGCGGTAGATGTGGCCATGGCTGCAAACTACTCATGAGTCAAGGGGCATCGTATGCTCATGGGGAAGATATGTAAAAGCGGAAAATTAGTACATCAAGCAAAAATACTCAATCTTTGCTTGTGGTGTACTCGTCGTGCCAGAGGGCAGGTCATTCTCCCAAACTACGTGTAGGTGTTACACACACAATACTAACACGGTAAACGTGGCAATAGCTATAAAAATATAAAAAAAATATATATATAAAAAAATACTCATGGGCACAGTGTGTCCATTGAGAAGATAAAACAATGTGAACAATGAGTATTTCAAGATAAATATACATAATGTTTGCTTGTGGCGTGCTAGTCCAATTGTGCCCAAGGGATGTCATCATTCAGCCCCGTGATATGTGTTCCTAGGCGGAACACCCAACGTTGTTCCTTTTCAAGTAGGTTCTTTTCATTTCCGACAAGCTCAATCACGGTCCACTGAAGATCTTTTATGCCATGATCCATTGTCAAATAGTGGCTGGCCATCTTGGTCTTGCTTTTCCTGCACCAAATGTTACTCTTATGTTCACCGATCCGTATCTTGACTGGTCTCAATGTCATTCCTAGGTATTCTTTGCCGCAGGGGCCTGTGATCAAGTTGACAAGGTTTTTGCTGTTGCAATTAGTGAAAGAACGCTGCTCCCATGTTGTGCCTTTAGCAAATCTTATTGTTTTGCTCTTTGGTGTTAATTCACAGGTGCTACATGAGCCGCAGGGGTGGTGTCCTTGCACAGATTGTAATCTTGTCATTTGTCCTTGGGTGACTCTAGGTCTTGTGTGGACCAACATGTCTCTCAGATTTCTATCCCTTCTGTGTGAGAACATAGGTTTGGGGAAATCAAGGGTGCCACAATTGAGGATTTTCCAATGCTTGTTGACTATCTTGGAAATCCTATTTGAATTTGTGTTGCAGGTTGTGACGCAGATGTAACGGGTTTCAGGTTCCCTAGGTGAGACGTTCTCTAGTAGAGCTTCCCTGTTGTTGTTTTTAACTCTTTTTAGACATTTTTGTACAATCTTTTTCGGGTAGTTTCTTCTTAACAACTTTTGTTCCAAATCAGATGCTTGCTTTTTGAACTCAAAGACATCAGAACAGTTTCTCCGAAGGCGAAGAAACTGCCGGTAGGGGAGATTGTCCCACAAGTGTCTCGGATGGAAGCTATTGTATAAAAGGAGGCAGTTGTTGGCCGTAGGTTTGAAATGGGTGTTAGTCTTTAGTCTCCCCTGGTCTGGATAGATGTTGAGATCTAGAAAAACCAGATTCTTGTTAGAACCTGTGTGGGTAAATTTCAGGAACCTATCTTGCAGGTTCAACCATACCATGAATTCCTCAACTGATTGTATGTCTCCCTTCCATATGACTAGGACATAGTTGATGTACCGTTTTCAGGTTATCACCCAGTCGTAGAAGGGGTTTTGTTGATGTAGGATTCGTGTCGTCTCTAAATGGTGTACATAGAGACCTGCCAGGCTAGGAGCAAAAGTGCTGCCCATGCTGGTCTCATGTTTCTGTAAATAGTGAACCCCTTCATAGAGGAAGAAATAGTTTTTTAGTGCCAGACTGATACATCCATGGCAACATTCCTAGGTGTGTGGTAATTCCAGGGTGTTGAGGACAGTAGTTCCTCAATAATATCGAGTGTTTCGATGTGAGGTAGACTGGTGTACAAGCTCTCGACATCTAGTCCAAGTAGTAAGTTGTTGTCAGGGTCAAAAGGGAGGTCCTCAATAAGTTGGAGTACCACTTTTGTGTCTTTTAAGTATGTATTTGTTTTCTGTACAAGAGGTCTCAAAAAGCGTCTGCGAATTTTGAGAGGGGTTCAAGGATAGATCCAATGCTCGATACGAATCGGCGGCCAGGTGGATACACAGCTTCCTTGTGGATCTTTGGTATTGTATAGAAGTACGGTGTTGTGTGTTGTTTTTTTCTTGGATAAGAAAATCAGCTTCTTTTTTTGATACCCAATCGTGAGCTATCGCCTCCTCCACCATTATCAGGATTCGGATCCGGACTTCCTCTGTCAAGTAATCACGCAGGATTTCATAGTTTCTTTTATCATTGAGTAGTTTTTGGCATTCTCTGTTATAGTTTTGTAGGGTTTGGATGACAATGGCCCCACCCTTGTCTGCTGGTTTTATTACTATGTCAGCGTTGTTAGCCAGTTCATGTAATGCTTCTTTTTCTTTCCGTGAGGTGTTTTGGAAGGTGTCTATGTTGTTAGCTGGTAACTTAGCCAAGTCCTCCATGACATGTATTTTTTTATATTTTTTATATTTTTATAGCTATTGCCACATTTACCGTGTTAGTATTGTGCGTGTAACACCTACTCGTAGTTTGGGAGCATGACCTGCCCTCTGGCACGACGAGTACACCACAAGCAAACATTGCGTATTTTTGCTTGATGTACTAATTGTCCGCTTTTACATATCTTCCCCATGAGCATACGATGCCCCTTGACTCATGAGTAGTTTGCAGCCATGGCCACATCTACCGCTGAAGATGTATTTATGGAAAACCTACACGCTACTTAGCAGTATGGTCTGCCCTCTGACATTAGGTCCACTGCATTCATAATTCTCAATTTTCTCTGTAGGGTATACAGAACCCGCCCACCACCATTATTGTACATCTGACTTGGTATAGCCTCCTTATATGTATTGCATGGATTGACACTCTTTCAAATAACCTTAGCACCTCGGAGATGATGTACAACATCTTTTAGACACCACCACAGATGTTATAACCACGCCTCATATAATTCGATAATGGATAAAGCAATCCCACGTTTTCACACGCTTCGGAAAAACTTCCGAACATAACCAACTAATCCGATGCAAGCCACCACATATGGGCTACGAGCTAGTGCTGCACTACACCAACATGGCCGCCGCACTTCCGGGTGTTTAGCCTACGTTTTCATACCCTTCTGGCAACACATCAGTAACGTGTGGGCTACGGTCTAGTGCTTCTCCTCATCTGGACGCTACAAACTAAAACAGGTGAGCATACTCTGCTCATGTCAACATACGGGGCCAGATTAACGAATCGGATGTCATTTCCGATTCCTACTTCAGAGAAACAACATGGCCCCCATTATCCCTGCACAATGCTTGTAAACATTCTAGTGTTTGTGCCACCTCTGCCCAGGCCATATGAGGACAGGTGGAAACCTTTATTCAATTACGTTGCGTATAAATACGCGACCACTCGCCCTCTCCTTCATAACACGGAAGCGCGGGATGGCGAGAGAGGAAGGGAGGACTACACAACTTCATCTAAGTACGGCACAACCGTTTGAGAAGGGACCTGATCACAATTACGTTCCACCGTTAATGACTGCATTCGAAGGCTCTCCTCCCCAAAAAAGAGCTATGAATATAAGACTCTGTTTTTTCTGTTTTCTATTTTTCCACACTAACAGATGAAAGTTTAATTTACCTCTCGACCCAAAGGCTCATGGGGCATTGACTCCTTACGTTTCTAGTATGTACTGTGTTTTGTTTCCAAACAAACTCACACCATTTTTTCCAGCTAGCAACGGCCTACTCTAAATTCACTAAATAGAGTGTGTGTTTTCTGTTTTATGTCTGTTTCGTTATGTACTGTCCCTCCCCCTTCCTTTCCCAGAAAAGGTCACAGCACCTATGTTAAACTGTAGAATATTGTATCTACTAAAGTCACTGTGCGTCACCTTTTTCTTCCTTAGGTGATTGGTGTTTGCGCATTGAGAAGCGCACGTGAAGTAACTGTGCTCTCTCTTTTACAGGCTTATTCTCAGGAATACTGTCAGAGCTAAAACATATACTCGTACCACATAGGTATTGTATTTAAAATCACTTGTATATATTTCTCTTCACATATTGATAGCAACATAGTGAGTGACAGAGAGATTTTACTCCGTCCTGACGAAGAACCTTTTACAGCTTCGAAACATGTTGACACCCCCAGGAGAAACAGCACATTACTAGCATGGTACCTTCGACACACCTCTTTTAACAGTACTAGCCTATGACCAATAGAGTTTTTTGAAACCATAAGGCCAGGTATTTTTTAAACATCACCTTTTAATTCACCCCTGACCCTACATCACTCATTACAAATACACCTCACATAGCACTTACAAATTTAAAAGTGCTCCAGCGTAGTCGCCAGTCGCCGCACGCTCCGTCTCGCAGCGGGCGGGAAGACCCCGATGATGAAACATGACACCAAGGGCCCTTTTGGTGTGTGCCTTACACCTCTTGTTTAGCATTTAGTCTTAGATTTTAACTTCGCTTCTCAGTGCAAATATTTGCAATATATTTTTTCAGAGGAGACATGCTTTGGATCACCGGATATGACTACAGTCTTGGGTCACCGGATGTGAGTTAAATCTTCTTTAGGTGTGTCCCACTTAAAATAGTTTAATTTAGTTAGTTGGCAAATAAATGAAAACAATTACATCTTTCCTGTTGTTTCCATCTGTCAGTGGTTGGGCATTTTAGCTACTTAGATGAAGTCATCACATTCTGCAAAGTGTTTAACCCTGGCTAGGATCATGACTGTATGATACTTTTAAACTTAAGGTTGGATGCAATTGACTGAGCCTGGCCAATGACTGCCACGGACATGAGGCCTGGCTGACTTGTGCTTTGTCTGGGGTCCTTCCTGTCCCTGATTAGTTTCTTTGAAGAAAAGCAGGATATCTCATGTACACTAGCTCCCATTGTTTCCAGTAAAAAGGAAATGCTGGTTAGTCAGGGAGATGAGAATCACAGGCCTGCTCTCAGTCATACAAGGGCAGGATTTTTTTATTCACTATGCTCATTGTATGTCAGATATTGCAGTCAATAATATTGACCTGCACTTATATCAGCTCCAGAAGATGTACTGCCTACATCTTAGCAAGTTGAGCATACACACCGAAGAATAAATTCAAAATTCTTAACTTTGTATCTATTCACATTGACAATATTCGATACCGTTGAGTTCACGTGCAAGTCTAATCCAGTTACATGGAGGTAGCTGTGGTTTAGGTTGACCAGCTCATAAATATACCCAAAATAAATTTGGTGCAGTGAAGAATGATATCAGTCCTAAAGTTAGGGGTGCTAACACTAGGTGGGAACCCTTGTTGCCAAAGAGTTAACCGTGTCAGTATTTGAAGCGTTCATGGTAATATGTGTGCACCCCCAGCGACATACAAAAGTGCTTGCAAGACATTTAGACGTTACAATTTAAATATGTATCTTTATTGACTCAATATGGTAAGCTTGAAATCATTGAAGAACAAAACAACAACATTTACCAAGTTTTCCTAAAAAATGTCAAGGTACATAAACCATGCACATTTTACTGCTGGAGAGCAATGGTCCTCCAAAAGTAGCCAAACGATCTGGGAAACTTGTGGATATAAATTCAATTATTTGACTAGTCATAACAGCTACAACATCTGTTGGAAGAAGTCAAAATACATCACCTCTATATCTGAATGAAATATTTCTCCCATGGTAGACAGATAGTTAGTGGAACTTGTGGAAGAGATCAAAAGTGATTGAAGACCATCCGACGCGTGTTTCGTTCAACAAGGATCTTTTTGAAGGCTGTAAGTTACATGTAACATAGAAGCATGCCTCAATGTACTCCTATTTTATCTTTTCGAGGAGTAATAGGGTGTTTGTTAAAAAGCATTGTCTGTTCGTGCTTGGAAGTAACAAGAGACAAAACCTACGGTGTAGAACAATGAGTGCGACTTCTCAATAAGTGGGTAGTCAAGTACAGATTGACCAAAGACGTGTGTGTAGACAGAAAAGAAGTAAGATCATTCAAAAACAGAGTGGTGGGAGACACTTCCTGTGCTTCTCAGAGGTTGTCAGTCCAGGTATAGAACTATATAGTCAATAAAAGAGTTATTTTGCATCATGTCTCCAGGGAATTGAAAGTAACCTAATATAGGTAAGGAGATATGTTTGAACGGTTCAGCCCTTCATCCTTTTAAAATGTATATAAATAAATATTGGGGAGTTGAGTAATCATGCATTTGCTACTAACAGCTGCATGAAATGGAACATTTTGGACGGATTTACCAAGAATCAAACTATGCAGAATGAAACTCTGAAGCATTGTACTGCCCTGACGGCCAAAAGTTGTACAGAGTTGTCTCCTGCAATTGGCCTTCCAAACTCAAATAACACCACGCCTGCATGATAGTCACACGATTTAGCATTGCACCATGGCGGACGGGTAAGCAAGCAGTGTCTGCTATACGATTTGTACTGAAGCAACTTTTTCCAGTACCATTATTTCACATATTCGGTCACATATTCAGTCACCTACTGATCATTCGTGCAATATGTTTAATCTCCACAAAAATTACACGTATTACACATATTACATATGGAACTATAACTTGTTTGCTTTGCACATGATTTCATTAGGTGTATATAATTTATGTAAAACTACTTTGCGTGGTGTGCTTGATCTAGCTTTCTTTCGTATCTTCGAGGTGTTTGGGTGTTTGCGCTGTTGGCACCCCCTTATGCCCACTTTTCATATAATAGCATAATTTGATGGTGTGAGTGCTGTTCCTCACTCCACTTGCAGTCAACTTTCCTACTCAAACAAACCATTTGCTTTAAAAAATTGATCAATGGTACTATCAGGGAAATACCTTAAAATGATGGGGCCCTCCTGCCGAATGAGAAGAAGCCCCCCCCCCCCCGAGTCTCTGATTTATCACACATATGCATTGGTTTTGGGCAGAATGGGGCCCCTCTGAAGGGCTTGGGACCCCCTTGCGGAGAATAAGCTGCAGGGGCCTGTGTTGTGCTCCTGGCTACTGCTTGTGTCGTACAGTATCCCCTCTCTGTTGTGCGAGCACCTGTACAAAACGTGTGTACTCTTGCTTGGATATGTGTGTCTGTCAGTATTTTGTGAACTTCAACGTATACATTAAGTATATGTTATTGTAAAGTGTTTCACTACAAGGAAACCTACGCTCTGTTTCTGTATTTGGCCCGAAGTGAGACGGATTAGCATTAATCAAAAACAATTTATACAAAAACCTACAGGTGCATTAAATAAACTTACTTTGCCAGCACCAAGCTTACAATGCTCTAACGGACTTATGCACTCAGAAGTGTCGAAACTCAGAGGTGCAAAACTGGAGAAGAACCCAGAGAAGCATGCCACACATGCAAAATGTGCAAAAAAGGGCCAAAGAAAGAACTAGATCAAGCATACCTGCTTAAATTCAGCTTCAAAGGGGTGGGTTGTATTTCATGTACCCTTTTTAATCTAAAAGTTTACTTGACAATTTTAGCTGCTAGCACAAGGCACTTTAATTTCTGCTGCTAACCGTTCATTAGCTTAATTGTATTTTTTGGTCAAATTTGTCCTAAATGTGATTTCTTTCTACTTTTTAGTCTTTGTTTTAAAGTACTGTATTTTGTGAATTATTGCTGTAGGCACAATGCACTTTCGTCCAGTAAACCGATCATTTGTAGTCAAACAAACTAAGGGGCTAATTAGGATGGCGGACGGACCTGCGTCCGTCCGCCACCCCAGAGTAGGAGGGACCGTCCGCAGGTGCAGATTAGGATGTGACCGCCACCCTGGCGGTCACATCCTGTATATTTAACATTGCGGCGGGTGCTGCTTGAAGCAGCACACGCCGCAATGTTAAATAAACCATGTTTTCCTTTGTGTGCACGAAGCTGCAGGCACCGCGTGGTACCTGCCGCTCCGCGCACGCAAAGGCAGGGGGATACCATAGGTACCCCCCATGTGCACCCCCCACCACGCCGTCACCCCTGGGGGCCCACAACGGGCCCCCAAAGAAAAGTCTGTATGCCTTTCCATGGCATATGGCTTGTCCCAGGTGTGCCTGCACACTGCCCCATGCCCTTACACTGCTCCATGCCTTTACACAGTCCCCTACCTTTAAACAATCCGATGTCTTTACACAGTCCCATGCCTTTACACAGTCCCCTACCTTTAAACAATCCGATGTCTTTACACAGTCCCATGCCTTTACACAGTCCCATACCTTTACCCAGTCCCATACCTTTACACAGTCCCATATCTTTACAAAGCCCCATGCCTTTAAACAGCCCCATGCCTTTACACAGTCCCATACCTTTACACAGTCCCATACCTTTACACAGTCCCATACATTTACACTGTCCCATACCTTTACACAGTCCCATGTCTTTACACAGTCACATGCCTTTACACAATCCGATGCCTTTACACAGTCCCATGCCTTTACACTGTCCCATACCTTTACACTGTCCCATACCTTTACACTGTCCCATACCTTTACACTGTCCCATACCTTTACACAGTCCCATGTCTTTACACAGTCCCATGCCTTTACACAATCCAATGTCTTTACACAGTCCCATGCCTTTACACAGTCCCATACCTTTACACAGTCCAATGCCTTTACACAATCCAATGTCTTTACAGTGCCCCATGCCTTTACACAGGCCCATGTCTTTACACACTCCTATGTCTTTACAATACCCGATGCCTTTACACTGCCTCATGCCCTAACACAGGCCCATGCCTTTACACACTTCCATGTCTTTTCACTGCCCGAGGCATTACACTGCCCCATGCCCTTACACCGGCCCATGCCTTTACCAGGGGCGGCTCAAGGCTCATGGCGGCCCTGGGCAGGGAGCGTAGGTAGGGGGCCCTGGAAGAGGGGGTCCGGGCAGGGTGGAGCACGGAAGCCAGTGAAGGGGGGGTCAGGGTGTATGGAAGTGGAACAGAGCCGGAGGTCGCCAAATCCCTGCTAGGGGCTGCAACGCAAATATGTATCCATCCTCTGAGGATTATTATATTAAGGATATTTATTGGTGTGGTGGCCCCTAGGGTTTGGTGGCCCTGTGCAGGTGCACAGCTTGCACATGCCTAAGGCCGGCCCTGCCTTTACACACTCCTATGTCTTTATACTACCCGATGCCTTTACACAATCCCCTGCCGTTATGCTATCCTGTGTCTTTACACAGTCCCATGCCTTTACACTGTCCCATTCCTTTACACTGTCCCATGCCTTTACACTGCCCCATGCCTTTACACTGCCCCATGCCTTTACACTGCCCCATGCCTTTACACTGCCCCAAGCCTTTACACTGCCCCATTCTTTTATACAGCCCCATGCCTTTACAGAATCCCATATCTTTACACAGTCCCATGTCTTTACACAGTCCCATGCCTTTACACAGTCCCATGTCTTTACACAGCCCCATGCCTTTACACAGCCCCATGCCTTTACACAGTCCCATACCTTTACACGGTCCCATAACTTTACACAGTTCCATGTCTTTACACAGTCCCATGCCTTTACACACTCCGATGTCTTTACACAGGCCCATGCCTTAACACTGTCCCATACCTTTACACTGTCCCATACCTTTACACTGTCCCATACCTTTACACTGTCCCATACCTTTACACAGTCCCATGTCTTTACACAGTCCCATGCCTTTACACAATCCAATGTCTTTACACAGTCCCATACCTTTACACAGTCCCATGCCTTTAAACAATCCAATGTCTTTACACTGCCCCATGCCTTTACACAGGCCCATGCCTTTACACACTCCCATGTCTTTACAGTGCCCGATGCCTTTACACTGCCTCATGCCCTTACACAGGCCCATGCCTTTACACACTCCCATGTCTTTACACTGGCTGATGCCTTTACACTGCCCCATGCCCTTACACAGGCCCATACCTTTACACACTCCTATGTCTTTACACTGCCCGATGCCTTTACACTGCCCCATGCCCTTTTAAAGGCCCATGCCTTTACACTACCCGATGCCTATACACAATCCCTTGCCGTTATGCTATTCTATGTTTTTACACAGTGTCATGCCCTTTACACAGTCCCATGCCCTTAACGCTGTCCCATGCCTTTACCCTGCACATGCCCATATCCTGCCCCATGCCTTTACACTGCCCCATGCCTTTACACTGCCCCATGCCTTTACACTGCCCCATGGCTTTACACTGCCCCATGCCTTTACACTGCCCCATGCCTTTACACTGCCCCACGCCTTTACACTGCCTCATACCTTTACACTGCCCCATGGCTTTACACTGCCCCATGGATTTACACTGCCCCATAGCTTTACACTGTCCCATGCCTTTACACTGCCCCATGCCTTTACACTGCCCCATGCCTTTACACTGCCCCATGCCCTTACACAGGCCCATACCTTTACACACTCCCATGTCTTTACACTGCCCGATTCCTTTAAACTGCCCCATGCCCTTACACTACCCGATGCCTTTACACAATCCCCTGCCGTTATGCTATCCTGTGTCTTTACACAGTCCCATGCCCTTTACACTGTCCCATGCCTCTACCCTGCACCAAGCCCTTAACCTGCATTTACACTGCCCCATGGCTTCACACTGTCCAGTGGCTTTACACTGCCCCATGCCTTTACACTGCCCCATGGCTTTACACTGCCTCATGCCTTTACACTGCCCCATGCCTTTAAACTGCCCCATGGCCTTACACTGCCCCATGGCTTTACACTGCCCCATGCCTTTACACTGCCCCATGGCCTTACACTGCCCTCGGCTTTACAGTGCCTCATGCCTTTACACAGCCCCATGCCTTCTCACAATACCATGCCTTCACACAATCCTGTGCCTTTACACAATCCCCTGCCCCTTTACACTGTCCCATGCCTTCACACTGTCCCATGCCTTCACACTGTCCTATGCCGTCACACTGTCCCATGCCGTCACACTGTCCCATGCCGTCACACTGTCCAATGCCTTTACACTGTCCCATGGCTTTACACTGTCCCATGCCTTTACACAATCCCATGCCTTTACACTATGTCATACAAAACTTAAATTAGGTGTTCTTCCATGCCTTCACACTGTCATGTGCCTTCACACTGTCGTGTGCCTTCACACTGTCCCATGTGTTCACACTTTCCCATGTGTGCCTTCACATTGTCCCATATGTGCCTTCACACTGCCCCATATGTGCCTGCACACTGTCCCATGACTTCACACTGCCCCATGCCTTCACACTACCCCATGCCTTCACACTGTCCCATGCCTTCACATTGTCCCAGGCCTTAACGCAGTCCCATGCCTTTATACAGTTCCATGCCTTTGCACTGTCCTATACCTTTACCCTGTCCTATACCTTTACACTGTCCCATGACTTTACACTGTCCCATGACTTTACACTGTCCCATCCCTTTACACTGCCCGTGCCTTTACACTGCCCCATGCCTTTACACTGCCCCATGCCTTTACACTGTCCCATGCCTTTACACTGTCCCATGCCTTTACACTGTCCCATGACTTTGCGCTGTCCCATGCCTTTACGCTGTCCTATGCCTTTACGCTATCCTATGCTTTCACTCTGTCCCATGTCTTTACAAAATCCTTTGCTCTTTACACCGTCCCATGCCTTTACACAATCTTGTGCACTTTACACTGTCCTGTGCCTTTACACTATCCCATGTCTTTACACAGTCCTGTGTCTTTACACTATCCCATGTCTTTACACTGTCCTATGCCTTTATACTATTCCTTGGCTTTACACTGTCCCATGCCTTTAACCCCTTCCATGCTGATGACAGACCGGTTCCGTCATCAGCGTTGGTTGAGCTGTGCTGATGACGGAACCGTTTCGTCATGACTCCTCCCGCGCAAGGCGGAGTCAGCACAGGCGGGGAATACGCCCCGCACGCAAGGGGTTAAACAATACTGTGCCCTTTACACTTTCGCATGCCTTTACACTGTCCCATGCCTTTACGCAGTCCCATGCCTTTACGCAGTCCCATGCCTTTACGCAGTCCCATGCCTTTACGCAGTCCCATGCTTTTACACAGTCCCATGCTTTTACGCAGTCCCATGCCTTAACACTGCCCCATTCCTTAACACTGCCCCATTCCTTAACACTGCCCCATTCCTAAACATTGCCCCATTCCTTAACACTGCCCCATTCCTTAACACTGCCCCATTCCTTAACACTGCCCCATGCCTTTACACTGCCCCATGCCTTTACACTGTTAATTGCCTTAACACTGCCCCATTTCTTAATACTGCCCCTTGCCTGTTCACTGCCCCATTCCTTTACACTGTCCATAGCCTTAACACTGCCCCATTCCTTAATACTGCCCCATGCCTTTACACTGTCCCATGCCTTTTCACTGCCCCTTTCCTTAATACTGCCCCATGCCTTTACACTATCCCATGACTTTAACTGCCCCATGCCTTTATACTGTCCCATGCCATTACACTGACCCATGCCATTACACTGCCCATGCCTTTACACCGTCCCATGCCTTTACACTGTCCAATGCCTTAACACTGCCCCATTCTTTAATACTGCCCCATGCCTTTGCACTGTCCCATGCCTTTACACTGTCCAATGCCTTAACACTGCCCCATTCCTTAATACTGCCCCATTCCTTTACACTGTCCCATGCCTTTTCACTGTCCCGTGCCTTTACACTATCCCATGACTTCAACTGCCCCATGCCTTTACACTTTCACATGCCTTTATACTATTCCTTGGCTTTACACTGTCCCATGCCTTTAAACAATACTGTGCCCTTTACACTTTCCCATGCCTTTACACTGTCCCATGCCTTTACGCAGTCCCATGCCTTAACGCAGTCCATGCCTTAACGCAGTCCCATGCCTTTATGCAGTCCCATGCTTTTACGCAGTCCCATGCTTTTACGCAGTCCCATGCCTTAACACTGCCCCATTCCTTAACACTGCCCCATTCCTTAACACTGCCCCATGCCTTTACACTGCCCCATGCCTTTATACTGTTCATTGCCTTAACACTGCCCCATTCCTTAATACTGCCCATGCCTCTACACTGCCCCATGCCTTTACACTGTCCATTGCCTTTACCCAGTCACATGCCTTTACACTCTCCCATGACTTTACACTATCACATGCCTTCACACTGTCCCATTCCGTAATACAGCCCCATGCATTTACACTGTCCTATGCCTTTACACTGTCCCATGCCTTAATACAGCCCCATTCCTTAATACTGTCCCTTGCCTTTAAACTACCCCACGCCTTTACACTGTCCCATGCCTTTTCACTGCCCCATTCCTTAATACTGCCCCATGCCTTTACACTATCCCATGACTTTAACTGCCCCATGCCTTTATACTGTCACATGCCATTACACCGCCCCATGCCATTACACTGCCCCATGCCTTTACACCGTCCCATGCCTTTACACTGTCCAATGCCTTAACACTGCCCCATTCTTTAATACTGCCCCATGCCTTTACACTGTCCCATGCCTTTACACTGTCCAATGCCTTAACACTGCCCCATTCTTTAATACTGCCCCATGCCTTTGCACTGTCCCATACCTTTACACTGTCCAATGCCTTAACACTGCCCCATTCCTTAATACTGCCCCATGCCTTTACACTGTCCCATGCCTTTTCACTGTCCCGTGCCTTTACACTATCCCATGACTTTAACTGCCCCATGCCTTTACACTGTCACATGCCTATACGCTATCCCATGCCTTTACGCTATACCATGCCTTTACACTATCCCATGCCTTTACACTATCACATGCCTTTACACAGTCCCATGCCTTTACACTGTCCCATGCCTTTACACTGTCCCATGTCTCTACCTTATCCCATGCCTTTACACTATCCTGTGCTTTTAGACTGCCCCATGCCTTTACACAGTCACATGCCTTTACACAGTAACATGCCTTTACCCAGTCACATGCCTTTACACTCTCCCATGACTTTACACTATCACATGCCTTCACACTGTCCCATGCCTTCACATTGTCCCAGGCCTTAACGCAGTCCCATGCCTTTACACAGTTCCAAGCCTTTACACTGTCCTATACCTTTACACTGTCCTATACCTTTACACTGTCCCATGACTTTACACTGTCCCATGACTTTACACTGTCCCATGACTTTACACTGTCCCATGCCTTTACACTGCCCGTGCCTTTACACTGCCCCATGCCTTTACACTGCCCCATGCCTTTACACTGTCCCATGCCTTTACACTGTCCCATGCCTTTACACTGTCCCATGCCTTTACACTGTTCCATGACTTTGAGCTGTCCCATGCCTTTACGCTGTCCTATGCCTTTACGCTATCCTATGCTTTCACTCTGTCCCATGTCTTTACAAAACCCTTTGCTCTTTACACTGTCCCATGCCTTTACACAATCCTGTGCACTTTACACTGTCCTGTGCCTTTACACTGTCCCATGCCTTTACACAGTCCTGTGCCTTTACACTATCCCATGTCTTTACACTGTCCTATGCCTTTATACTTTTCTTTGGCTTTACACTGTCCCATGCCTTTAAACAATACTGTGCCCTTTACACTTTCCCATGCCTTTACACTGTCCCATGCCTTTACGCAGTCCCATGCCTTAACGCAGTCCCATGCCTTTACGCAGTACCATGCTTTTACGCAGTGCCATGCCTTAACACTGCCCCATTCCGTAACACTGCCCCATTCCTTAACATTGCCCCATTCCTTAACACTGCCCCATTCCTTAACACTGCCCCATTCCTTAACACTGCCCCATGCCTTTACACTGCCCCATGCCTTTACACTGTTCATTGCCTTAACACTGCCCCATTCCTTAATACTGCCCCATGCCTGTACACTGCCCCATTCCTTTACACTATCCATTGCCTTAACACTGCCCCATTCCTTAATACTGCCCAATGCCTTTACACTGTCCCATGCCTTTTCACTGCCCCTTTCCTTAATACTGCCCCATGCCTTTACACTATCCCATGACTTTAACTGCCCCATGCCTTTATACTGTCCCATGCCATTACACTGGCCCATGCCATTACACTGCCCCATGCCTTTACACCGTCCCATGCCTTTACACTGTCCAATGCCTTAACACTGCCCCATTCTTTAATACTGCCCCATGTCTTTACACTGTCCAATGCCTTAACACTGCCCCATTCTTTAATACTGCCCCATGCCTTTGCACTGTCCCATGCCTTTACACTGTCCAATGCCTTAACACTGCCCCATTCCTTAATACTGCCCCATTCCTTTACACTGTCCCATGCCTTTTCACTGTCCTGTGCCTTTACACTATCCCATGACTTCAACTGCCCCATGCCTTTACACTTTCACATGCCTTTATACTATTCCTTGGCTTTACACTGTCCCATGCCTTTAAACAATACTGTGCCCTTTACACTTTCCCATGCCTTTACACTGTCCCATGCTTTTATGCAGTCCCATGCCTTTACACTATCCCATGACTTCAACTGCCCCATGCCTTTATACTGTCCCATGCCATTACACTGCCCCATGCCATTACACTGCCCCATGCCTTTACACCGTCCCATGCCTTTACATTGTCCAATGCCTTAACACTGCCCCATTCTTTAATACTGCCCCATGCCTTTACACTGTCCAATGCCTTAACACTGCCCCATTCCTTAATACTGCCCCATTTCTTTACACTGTCCCATGCCTTTACGCAGTCCCATGCCTTTACGCAGTCCCATGCCTTAACGCAGTCCCATGCCTTTACGCAGTACCATGCTTTTACGCAGTCCCATGCCTTAACACTGCCCCATTCCGTAACACTGCCCCATTCCTTAACATTGCCCCATTCCTTAACACTGCCCCATTCCTTAACACTGCCCCATTCCTTAACACTGCCCCATGCCTTTACACTGCCCCATGCCTTTACACTGTTCATTGCCTTAACACTGCCCCATTCCTTAATACTGCCCCATGCCTGTACACTGCCCCATTCCTTTACACTGTCCATTGCCTTAACACTGCCCCATTCCTTAATACTGCCCAATGCCTTTACACTGTCCCATGCCTTTTCACTGCCCCTTTCCTTAATACTGCCCCATGCCTTTACACTATCCCATGACTTTAACTGCCCCATGCCTTTATATTGTCCCATGTCATTACACTGCCCCATGCCATTACACTGCCCCATGCCTTTACACCGTCCCATGCCTTTACACTGTCCAATGCCTTAACACTGCCCCATTCTTTAATACTGCCCCATGCCTTTACACTGTCCAATGCCTTAACACTGCCCCATTCTTTAATACTGCCCCATGCCTTTGCACTGTCCCATGCCTTTACACTGTCCAATGCCTTAACACTGCCCCATTCCTTAATACTGCCCCATTCCTTTACACTGTCCCATGCCTTTTCACTGTCCTGTGCCTTTACACTATCCCATGACTTCAACTGCCCCATGCCTTTACACTTTCACATGCCTTTATACTATTCCTTGGCTTTACACTGTCCCATGCCTTTAAACAATACTGTGCCCTTTACACTTTCCCATGCCTTTACACTGTCCCATGCCTTTACGCAGTCCCATGCCTTTACGCAGTCCCATGCCTTAACGCAGTCCCATGCCTTTACGCAGTCCCATGCTTTTACGCAGTCCCATGCTTTTACGCAGTCCCATGCCTTAACACTGCCCCATTCCTTAACACTGCCCCATTCGTTAACACTGCCCCATGCCTTTACACTGCCCAATGCCTTTATATTGTTCATTGCCATAATACTGCCCCATTCCTTAATACTGCCCATGCCTGTACACTGCCCCATGCCTTTACACTGTCCATTGCCTTAACACTGTCCCATTCCTTAATACAGCCCCATGCCTTTACACTGTCCTATGCCTTTACACTGTCCCATGCCTTAATACAGCCCCATTCCTTAATACTGTCCCATGCCTTTACACTGCCCTACGCCTTTACACTGTCCCATGCCTTTTCACTGCCCCATTCCTTAATACTGCCCCATGCCTTTACACTATCCCATGACTTTAACTGCCCCATGCCTTTACACTGTCCCATGTCATTACACCGCCCCATGCCATTACACCGGCCCATGCCATTACACTGCCCCATGCCTTTATACCGTCCCATGCCTTTACACTGTCCAATGCCTTAACACTGCCCCATTCTTTAATACTGCCCCATGCCTTTACACTGTCCCATGCCTTTACACTGTCCAATGCCTTAACACTGTCCCATTCCTTAATACTGCCCCATGCCTTTACACTGTCCCATGCCTTTTCACTGTCCCGTGCCTTTACACTATCGCATGACTTTAACTGCCCCATGCCTTTACACTGTCACATGCCTATACGCTATCCCATGCCTTTACGCTATACCATGCCTTTACACTATCCCATGCCTTTACACTATCACATGCTTTTACACAGTCCCATGCCTTTACACTGTCCCATGCCTTTACACTGTCCCATGCCTTTACACTGTCCCATGTCTCTACACTATCCCATGCCTTTACACTATCCTGTGCTTTTAGACTGCCCCATGCCTTTACACAGTCACATGCCTTTACACAGTCACATGTCTTTACACAGTCACATGCCTTTACACTCTCCCATGACTTTACACTATCACATGCCTTTACACTATCCCATGGTTTTACACAGTCCCATGCCTTTAAACTGTCCCATGTCTTTACACTATCCCATGACTTTAGACTGTCCCATGCCTTTACACAGTCCCATGCTACACAGTCACATGCCCTTACACAGTCACATGCCTTTACACTCTCCCATGCCTTTACACTATCCCATGACTTTAACTGCTCCATGACTTTACACTATCCCATGCCTTTACACTATCTCATGCCTTTACAATTTCCCATGCCTTTACACTGTCCCATGTCTTTACATTATCCCATGACTTTAGACTGTCCCATGCCTTTACACAGTCACATGCCCTTACACAGTCACATGCCTTTACACTCTCCCATGCCTTTACACTATCCCATGACTTTAACTGCCCCATAACATTACACTATCACGTGCCTTAAACAAACCAGTAAAATAGATACTGTTCACTAAGCTGAAAAGTCCTATAAGTTGAACAAGACACGTTGCCTGGAAGATGAAAATGATCACTATAATGCCATTTTAGTTTTTTTATACTTGAGTGGCACATTCGGATATGAATTGTTATTAATAAGTTAATAGTATTTCGCCAGTTGAAGAACCGGGGTTTAACCCAGCAGCGTCAGGGGCACACCTAAGATCTTCGAGTTCACCTGTCTTGGTATACAGAGACACGGAATACTTCTGGATGGCATCAGAGACCAAGTTTATCAGCTGCAGCTAGTAAAAGTGATCCTAGAAATACATCACGCTGTAAATTCTCAGGAGACTGCTCATTTTACTAAGGCGAAACGTCTCCTTTTATACCCAATATTCACATTATAAATGTACATCCACTGCACAAAATTCTAGCCAATAAGGTACATTTTCAAACAAAGTGTCACATAACAAAAATTCAATTTACAGTATCTCAACCCAAAAGTTAATTATTAGGAATGTCCCAAATTCAATCTCCACAAGCCGGACAAACCTATAATTGAAAGCATAACCCATGTAATGAAGAAACATAAAAAAGAAACAGTAACAGATGCTGAACAAGATAAGGCATGTGCAAGGAAACTAAAAGTTAACAATGTCCTGAACATTGATTGGCAATCTCAGACAAAGATCGATCAGGGAAATTGGCTTTGCGAGGTCAGTTTCAGGTGAAGAGGTCAGTTTCTTACAGTTCATTTCAGAGTCAAAAAGAAACCTAGTTAATGTATACATGAACTAAGAAGGCCAGGCCACTTTATTCGCCAGGCTACCTTCACAGACCTACGTGAGGGCAACACAAAATGGTGGCACAGAACAAAATGGAGTCAGACTCGAGAATTACAAAACTTCACATTAACACATTTTGATTAACCTATTTTTTGTGATACATTGTTTTACTTTTACGCCACTAGAAATAATTCTTTCTACACGTACTTATGCATAATTGTGAAACATTGTTGCACTTTATTAAACATTGTAGCACTTTTGTAAACATTGGTGCACTTTATTAAACATTGTCGCACTTTTTTAAACATTGGAGCACTTTATTAAACATTGTTGCACTTTATAAGCATTGTAGCACCTTTTTAAATATTGGTGTACTTCATTAAACATTGTTGCACTTCAATAAACATTGTTGCACTTTATTAAACATTGTTGCTCTTTATTAAACATTGCAGCGTTTTATTTCCGTCTTTTAGAAGACAGAATGGCCTATGGGCATCCCAAAGCATCTGCATAGATTTGGATTGTATATACTGACAATTGGGGACTATATTTAATTTGCCTGACAGCTGAAATGACAACTGATCTGTGCTGCTCATTCTCCTCGCACAAAGACGTGATGCAGCCAAAAGGCCCTAATTAGAGGAAAACCGAGTATAAAATGCCGCTTCCCAAGCTCTCGTGATGAGGAGATGGGGCCTAAACTGATGAAATGGACATGAGGCCATTGAGAATGAATTGTTTTTCAATAATAAACCAGACTCTCTGTAGGCAAACAGTAAAATGGAGCTGACTGTGGAATATTAAATCCATACTGCAAGTACTAATTTCCACCTCTCAGCCAGACAGATTTGTTAAATGTGATTGTCGCTGGAAGACTTTCATGCTTTATATTGTGATAAACACAATGGCTTCACCCCCTCATTTGCAATGAAAAGCAATGTGATACCACAGCCAATGTGAATAGGTCTGGGAGGAATTTAAATGACCCTAGCATAATTCATGTAATATGTGTAATTTCAGGAATTTCATGTTAGGCTTGTTACATGAAGTTATCAAAATGATATCGTTACACCACTTTGCGTAGTGACATACCATTCACAGAAAATATTTGCTGTAACCATGCCATTGCATTTACTGCAAATGTATGGGAATAAAAGAGCTGCTGTTGCTGTTAGCCTTGCTTTTGTTCTCTTGCTCTTATTTTAGTGCAAAATGAACCCTCGAGTCCAGTGGCGTAGCCAGAGCTTAGGCCGCCCGCGGCCATCTTAGTTTGCTGCCCAGTGGCGACAGTGGGAGAGAGGCAACACATGATGACATGAGAGAAAAAAAACGCACCTTGCGCTAAAGGCCGCCCCAAAAATGTGCCGCCCTTCCCTAGCTACGGCACTGCTCGAGTCCGATTGTCACGAGAAAACAATTTGCACTAAAATATAGCATAAAATGAAGGATTTCCATTTTGAGTTATTATATGTAATTTTGTTGAAATTTTGCATAACTACACGAAAGTAAATTATGCAAATTTCGCACACGTCTAAAAATTAGGATTTGACAATAAAAAATGACAACTTGGTAATCCTGGCTCGTTGCATTGCACTGGTCCTTTTTCTGCTACAAATATTATTTTTAACTGAGCCCAGTGAGTTTAGCCAGAGTGAATGCTGTCATCCGTTCAAATAAATTGAAGTAAGAACGGCTGCAAGTGTGTAATACTAACAGAACCCCCCCCTCTCAAGGACATTATGAGCCACAAACCAATTTACGACTGAAAATGGCAAAAGTTGTGCCCGTAAGAAATTCACAGATGGATACCTTCCAGGAGTAAATCTTTTACTACTTCGGATTTCTATGTCAAGAGTGCATAGAAATAGTAGTAAAACGGAGGGGTTTAAGAGTAGGGAGTAGCCATGAGTACATGTTTTCCCTGTGGAGAATTAAAAGAAAAGAAAAAATGGTCTGTTTTGCACATCAGACTGCAGTTCCCATTGTACACTGGATACAGTAATGCACTCTGGGAATGGGAGCAGTGGGAATATGTCACATGATGTTTCCAGTCGCATGACTAGACCCTAAACTCGACATGGTCAATCACATTGAAAACTCTGCAAATAATGCTTTCCTCAATCTGATGCTACTCAACAAAATTAAACCATTCATCCCCACCACAGACCTCAAACAAGCCACCCAATTACTGGTGCTATGCAGACTCGACTATGGGAACGCAACTCTGACCGGTACAACAAAAACCCAACTAGCTCCATTAAAAACAACCCTCAACAACCCTCAACACAGCAGCCAGAATGGTCACTGGAATCAGGAAATATGATCACATTTCACCAGCACTAAGAGAACTAAAATGGCTCCCAGTCAAACAGCGTGCTAATTTCAGAACTGCCTGCCTCACGCACAAAGCCCCACACACAGGAAAACCGGAATATCTGGCCGCCAAACTCAAGATGGCTGGTCAGACAAGAAACCTCAGGAGCTCCAACACCCTACTTCTCATCCCTATGAAAACACACAAACAATAAACTGCTGGAAGGTCCTTTGCTGGAAATGTGCCAAAAATCTGGAACTCCATCCCAGCGGATATCAGAACTTTCTCGTTCTTTGCCAAATTTAAAAAACATCTAAAAGTCCTCTTCCTCAAATGCTTCCTCCCAAATGGATAACCGCCGCCTTAACGCAAACCCCGACTCCATTGCTCTCTGACTCTATATCACAAAGACCACTTAAGTTTAACCCAAGATGATGTGCAATCCACAAGGTTACCTCAGTACTCACCACTACCTTAATATTGCACAACACAATTGGACTTCTGAACCATGATGTATAACAATGCTCTATTATATAACTCTTGTGATAAACTGTTGTAAAGCGCTCCGATACCCCTGGGTCCGGCCAGGGCTATATAAAACTCCTTAAATAAAAATAAATAAAATAAAATTACTGGATGCCTGCAACTAGTGCATCTTTCCTAGCTTATTAGTGTGATGTTTGTGAATTCCCACAAGTAGTAAATCTACTTAGGACTGTTGTTTTTCATAGAGCTTCATTCTTTGATTCACCTGACCATAGGGAAGACCGTTACTGTGTGATTGAGAGAGAACACACTGTAACCTGAATCACATCACCATATTTCCATTTTGAACAGCATCAAGGATGTCTTGTGATCATAAAATATCAGATTGTAGAAGATCCAGGTTTTATGGATTATCCAGTACAATTTCATTGTGTGGTGCACTTTTTATGGAAGTATCTTCCAAAATTGAATAACAGAAATGGAGTGTTGTCTCCTTTGGAGAACAGATGGACTGTTTAATGTTTTTTTCGTTAGGGCATATCAAAGGGTATGTGGCGGTTCAAGGGGTTAGAGTTTGTTCATCACGAATGCTGGATGTGAGAAAGTGAATTATTAGTCCAGGTGGATGCTAGTTCACCACAAGTGATAAAGTCACTAACCTGTTGGGTCCACCTAAAGGATTCAGCAATGTATACCCAAACTCAATCCATGGTAGCAATGGCACAGAGCAGACAGGCTTAATTTAGAGAAAATGTGCAAAGTATTTAGAAGTACCAAAACTTTAAAAAGTCAATACAAATTAAATTGTCTTTATTGGATCTTCCAAGGACAGATCATAAATGATACACTCAATAATGGATAAAAAAGAAGACTAACAACATTATCGTCATTACCTGTTAAAAGATAGCACAGATTTCTTGATATACAATAGATAAAATAACTGGTCAAGGAGGACAATGTGGGTGCATCTAAAGTGACAGTGCAACAGCACTGGGTCAAGAAATACAAGCAAAGAGGCATATAAGTAAAGAAAATTGCACCTGTGATGAGCATCTAAAAAATGTTCTTCTCCTGGGGATAATTAATAAAAAGAGCACTAAAATACATTATGTAAGAATAAATAGTGAAAATTAGTATCAACAATAGATATTTGAAAATGACATTTCAAATACAATGACTATTGAAGCCACTAAAGTGCTTTTGTATCAAAACATTATACTCTTTCTCTTTGCTAAAGCGCACTTTGGGAAACTCGCAACTGCAAAGCAGACATTACAGTCATTAAGTTGCTGTAGGTAATAAAGGCCCGCTCTACACTTAAATTTATGTCTGCGCAGAAGCGGTAATAAGAATTTCCTACTAAAAGGGAGATAAAATTGGCAAAAAAGACTAAGTGTAAAATAGTTTGGCTCGATTGCTCATTACACATGGGCAAATGGCAATAGTTTCAGAAGAATACTGGCCTAAAGGAAAACATATCATCCAACTAAACGAGCCCAACCTGAATCTTGTCAACAGTTTTCTTTCATAGACATTGGTCAGGTATAATAAATACGGAGCAATTAAGGGGGACACTTGAATGAGACAATAGTCTCTTACTGAGGGTTTAATCACTTCAGATAGTTCCCTAGAAGATTGCTTATGGAAACTACCCATAACCCACTTTCTATCCACTTTGCCAATTGTCTCCTGGGGTGCTCAAACAATGAGGCACACCCAAGTTGCGAAAAGCAGGTTTTGATATATTGGAGCCCAGCGATGAACATGCCACGGGGCAACTTAGACAATCTCTAATAACAGCCTGGTTAAGATCAGCTTCTTTGTTGGACCAGGTTGAACACCAGATGGCTAAAGGGGCTACATTAATTGTATCTTGGACAAAGTCCATACCTAGCTCCAGGTGGAGGGAGAAATGCGGAGATGAGAGAGGACCCCTAGAACTCGATTGCAAAATCTGTTCTCCTCAATCTGCATAGCATGTGCATCCCTACAGCCCCAGATACCCATTCCATATGTCAAGATTGGTAAACACTTACAATTGTAGATCTCTAACATTGGAGCAGTGGGCTTTTTACCAATGGACATTGCAAGCGAGAAAGTAGTGCCTACAGTTTGTGTGTATTGGGATGTTCAGTTTTTAACACAAGTAAGTCATGTACAACCTTCGTCAAACTCCAGTCCTAGGTAAGGGAAGGAACTAACCCTCTCCAGGAGTTTGCCCTCTATCTTTAAACTGCGGGTTTTAGTATTTTCTGAGCCGCATATCATTGTGAAGGTTTTCTTGTAGTTTGACTCCAAGCCCAGGACCTTCATAAAACTGACATAGCTGATGATAGGCTTTTTAAGACCATTCGCAGTCCTTGCCAGGAGGACTGCATCGTCATAATATAAAAGCACAGGCACAGCCTTATTCTCCACATGTGGAACGTCTGCCCCAACCGAAACTAAAGAATTCTCCAGATCGTTAGTATAGAGAAAGAATAGGATTGGGGCAAAGACGCAGCCTTGGCGCACCCCGCGATTGGTGCTGAACAGCTCTGTACATTCACTGTCACCACCAAACCTAACTGAAGCAGAAACGGTCATGATGGAGATGCCTTAAGAATGTAACCAGGCCCGCATCAACACCTATGTTTTCTAAAATGACCCACAACTTGAGCGGGAGACGTAATCAAATGCACTTGACAGGTCCATAAAAGCCAAGTTAGTGGAAGCGTCCTTGGCATATTTATATTTTGCCACAATGAGATGAAGATTGAGGCACTGTTCGAATGTGCGCAGCCTCTTTCTGAACTCATACTGGCTAGGAGCAAGTATGCAGTTGCCATTGTTCCAGTATAGTAAGCGATCCCAAACGACTCTCCCAATAATTTTAACAGAGGAATCCACCAAAAGAGATATTGGGCGGGGTAATATTTAACGTCCTGCAGATTTCCTTATTTCAACACAGGCAGGATTACAGATGAACGCCACAACCTTGGCACTCTCTCACTGGCAAATAGAATTAAAAACTGAAGTGAGCATCGGGGTTGAGACGGCTGGGTCTTCCTTGAATAAATCAAGTGGAATGTCATCTGGCCCCGGAGTCTTCTTGCCTCTGCTATTAGCAATTGCTTTAAAAACCTCCTCTATATTAAAAACACGGTTTGGGCACATTATAATCATCTGTGCTGGGGCATCATCAGCCCTATAATCAGAGGAATACAATCCAGCATAATGTGCCATCCATGTCTCAGCCGGAAGGTGGACAGTTACTTTGTCAGTTGGTAAGACAGGGGACAAAACAGACTGCACTGCTTTCCAGAAGGCCTGTGGGTCTTTAGAATAGCATGCACTCACTATAGACTCCCATTTCTCCTCCTTCATGGCAGACTTTCTTCTTTTAATGGCATACTGGTATAACTTTCTACTTTCCTTAATCGCAAGCTGGTCTCTAGGCATTTGCTTAAAGGCCCTATGTAGGGTGTTATTGGCTACTCTACAGACGCTATCAAACCATGATTTAACATGATCATGCAGCTTGACAATGGGTCTGGAAAGCTGCATTTTAATCTTAGCTAAGAGAATTGTGAAGCCAATTAGGATACAAGCAGGATCACAGGGTATGTAATTGCAGCTGTTCTCTGGAGCAGTACTATTGCATAGCACCTGGGACATAACGTTGTTCATGTTCGTAGTTCGCCATACCACCCTACACCCTGAGTCCTTAGTAGTAGGATCTGGGCAGGCAGAGGCTTAGACTTTTGTTGCATATGTTGTAGCACTATCTTGGCTGAAATGGGATTATGGTCGCTATAGGTCTGAATAAGGACCTCACAATTCTTAATAGATGGACACATACTCCAGGTGGCAATAATGTAATCAATAGTGCTCCCTGTGTCCCACCCTATGAAGGTTGGAATGTATTGGTCAATAGAGTTAGGAACCTTATTAACCATGCCCTGTTCTACCAGATGGGAGAATAAGGCCCGCCCCCTAGCGTCCATCACATTACAGTCCGACTCACAGGAAAATAGATCAAAGGTAGTTGGAGAAAGAGGCGGAGTGTGCTCCAATTTAGCATTAAAGTCCCCTGCCCCAGCAACTTAAGGGGGCATTCCTCCTGAACCTCTCTCTCCACAAGCATGTCAATTACTACAAAAATAATTGAAAGTCACCCTTGGACGAGAAATTGTTATTGTAAAAGTTTATCAAGTATTCTTATGGGTATCTTTCCAAGAGAGGCAGAAGGCCTGCGCCTCCCCCTGCTCCTGGAATAACGGTGCAATTGAACAGCCAATATCCACTTTAAACCAAGCCGACAAACCCCCTTTTGGCTCTGCTAGATGGAGATGGCGTCACTGGCAAGCTAAAGCATATAAGCCATCAAATGCAATATCATTTGTCTTCCAGGTTTCTTCCATGAATGCTAAGGGCCTGATTACAATGTTGATCGGAAGGCCTCCGAATCGGATTTGACTTTTACGGATCTGATTCGTAGCCCTTGTTTCCAACCGAATCGTACACAGGTCTGAACGACCAAGTACAATGCGAAGATCGCGTACGGGCCGATCGAATTGTTTCTGAACCTGATCCGTCCCTACGCTTCGTTCCTAGACAAATAGTGCTGCACAATGAAGTCGGATTCCGACCAAGCAAGCACAATGAACGATTCAGACAGCTGCGTCGACTCAGTCTCAGCTAGATGAAAAGGCTGTCAGAATTGTACTTTGGGGGGCTGAAGCAGGCTCCCCTACACCTGGGGCCCTCTGAATCGGCCACAGGGGGTGCCCATGGGTCACCCCCATCCAAGCATGCACAGTGTGGCGGGCACCATGGGGTGCCCACCACAGGGTGTATGCTTTTCCCTACCCACCCCTTTTTGCTATGGGTTCCTGTGTACACATCTGTGCACAGGCTCCCATAGAGTTAAATTGGATACCGAGCGAACCGAGTCCGGATGCATACAGATGGATTGTAATCGGTCGCTCGGACTCCCGGAGCAAGATTCGCTCGGAAAATCCTCCGGATTCGAGTCGTACGTAGGGCTTTCCCAGCGATATCTCAATCGGGCCTAAAGTCGTAATTCACGATAAAAGATCGGCATCCATCAGACATAATTTTGGAGGCTAAACCGGCTATGTTCGAACTTAGGAAGTTCAAAGAAGCGTTATCTGTTGGGCCTTCATCCATACGGATGCTCACACTGGCCCCTACGGAAGAGGAATTCTGTGTGAAAAGTCGAAAACACAACCAAAAAAATGTCACTCCAATTCATAAAGATAGAGTCGAAGTTAAAGAATAAAATGACAAAAATCCAATGGGGGAACCAGAGATAAGAACTTTAAGAATTTAAGGAAAAACAGTGGCAAAAAGCACAAACCGGCAATGGTCATTGTAGACCAAGATCTAGGTGCGATTTCAGGCCACATCAACTAAGTCCGACCTGGCTGAAGCTGTTGGTATTGGAGGCAAAAGCTCAGAGTGGCATAAATCACTCCCAGGGAAGTCCTCTTGCTGCCAAAGGGAGGAACCTGTTTTGCCAGCCCAGCAAGGTTGTGCCTTGGTTGGATACTCCCAGGTAGTTTGCACTATTCCTCTAGAGGTCTAGAAGTCCAAACATTTTCTAAGTCCCAGGTTATCAGGAGTGGTATGAGCAGTTCAGTTAGATGCAGCCAAGGTCCTCAGGATCTCGGGAACAGGGGGTCAAGACTCCCTCTGGAAGAGGCCACAGCAGGGTCCAGGTCAGGTCCAGCTTGTATTAGTCAGCTGGGCACTTCATGAAAAAGGCCCCCTGCAGCTTTATGTAGCCCTGTTGCCATTTAGGAGGTCAGTCAGCTGATCCTTGGAGTCCCCTTCTTTGTCCTGGGTACATGAGGAAGGAGGTTCGGTTCTCCTCATCAGAGAGCATCAGGGCTACGCACTAACTGGGCTACCGTTGAAGAGGTAATGCAAATTAACTTGCAAGACCTTCAGGCAGAGAACAGGTACATTCTTAAAGTTGCGTTTCCTTAATATTTGATAAAAATCTGACTGCACCATTGCGTTGGACTTTTTATAAAAATTAAAACTAGTGGTTTAATCAAATTTGAGGTGGTGTAAATCTAGAGAGCTAGAATGAAAGCAGAATTAATATGTATATCATAGTGTTTATCGTTGGAGCAGACAGCCTTGCAACAATGAAAATAGGTTTTTTTTAGTTATATGCACTGTACGGACGGGCTAACTTACATTTCTACATTCCCTCTTTTAAATACCCTGCAGAGTGCCTTGTGGGCTGCAAAGCCTACATGCGGTGACCTATTAATTTTTTTAAGTAATAATTTCTCCTGTCGAAAAAGTTATTTTAACAGGTCGTTCTGCAGGTTTTAAACAGCAGCTGCTGAGCTATAACTGTAGGCTTGGAGTTACTTTTACCTGGTCACACTAAAGAATTGAAAAGTAGTGCAGTAGTTCATATGTAAAATGTAACTTTCCATTGCATAAATGTATTTTGGGCAGAATATACTTTGGTATATACTATGGCTTTAAGAGAAGTTAAATATTCCAATTACGAGTTAGTCAGTTTTACCAAGTTTTTGGGGTCAATGCACATGCACTGATGCCTGGTTAGCAGTGTCACAGAGCACAGAGTCAAGTCAGCAGCATCAATCCTCACAAAATGGAAGTGACTTTGCAAAAAAACACTTTCTCACACTGGAGATGGGCCAATAAAACATCAGAAAAGCATACATACTATACAGAACTTTATCTGCAACTCCATACTGTCAAGAGACCAGACTTCTAATTCCTGACCCAAGTCACAAGGGTCCCCGGGCAAATATCCTTAATTCCTAGGTCCTAAATGAATTTATCTGTATTTAATACAGCATGGCTTAGAAGCTACACCTTGCCCAACAGTTGTGTTTTATTCAGGATTCCGGGCCTTATTTAGCCCTTGGCAGGCAGTCCTACACCCTGCAAGTCAGCGGAGGGATATGCCCTGCTTTCCTGGTGGAGGATAATTTGCCATTTGTTCAAAGAAAATAGTTGTAGTCTAGACTAGAGTTGACAATGTAGAACTACTACAATATATTAGCCAAATTATCGAGGCCTGAAATAATCGAGAGGGTATGTGCATATAGGAAAGTCTAGATTTATGTTTTTACATACGGTAATTTTACTGTCGAGGTCTGTATATGTGGAGTTCAGTATAGTAAACCTAAAGTTCAAAGTTTCAAAGTTTATTGGCAGATTGAAAGCAAGTTTCCCCATCCCATCCATAAAACAATCAATTAATCAAATGACATCACATAAGTTCATCATCACAACAGTCATAATGTAAGAAGGATATGCGCTACCTTTTAAAACAATGAGTCAAAATTTACATAGAAGTGGAAAGGAGAATAAGATCAAATACATAAATGGTTACAATAGTGAATATATTAAAATGGAAATTAAAAGCAATCCTCTTTATCTTGTTTAGAATGGTTTTGGTAGTGATTTTACCCTAATCGCCCATGCAGCAAAAATATATTTAGCACAGGGGAGGGATCACTCTTACAGAGCTGTAGGTCATTGACCGATTAGTAATTGATAAATTCCTATACAGAGGAATGAGCCACCTATGCCTAGGGATTGCATATTTGGGGCAAAGAAAGGGCAGATGTTCTGAAGTTTCCTTGATAAAAGGACAGAAATGACAGATTCTTGAACCTCCAGTCGGAGGATCCCATTTGAAAGTAAACTCGGCAATTGGCAGGGTTCCATATCTAAATTAAAAGAACAGGGTATCGGCTTGTGCTGGGCGGATGTAGTCAAGGAATGTCTCAGATTTAGGCAACAACTTATGCATTAGAAAACACCTTGAAAGGGTTCCCCTTGAACCTGACTCTTCATTTTGGGTGCCTATCATCTCCCAGTGCCTAACTTTTACCATATGGTCTGAATTAGCTGGAATAGAGACATGATCCTCCCAGAACTCTCTGAGGCCCAATTTGATCCATGTGTTTCTTATGTACACCAGCCATATGATTTTCACAACTGATGAGTGGAGCGTCATGATGTCGGGAGCATACTTTAATTTAATTTCATAATGCTTAGCCTGAGGAAGAATTTCTACTGATTTAACAAATTGCTGAACTTTTTTTTTATTCTGAATGATTAAGAGTGAAGCCATGAGATAATTATGATGGCTTTTCATGACGTATACAGTTGACATGATACATATCTTTTTTTAAATTATATGTTTCTATAAAACAATTTGAAACTGACACATTACAGACAGGAATGATATGTTTTTGCCTGATAAAGTTTGTTTCTAAAGATAAGATTGCGCAAGACCATCACTACAGAATCAACAGATGACATGGAAGACAGACTGTATGATTTAAAGATGAGGCTCTGGGCAAAAGAAGACCGCCAGAGTATTCTCATCTGTGAGGTTAGAAGAGAGAAATGCTTCCACTTCCACAGGCTTTATGACCGCAGGAAGAGACAATGTTGGCAGGTCTGCTGAGAAATGCAGGCCAGCTGCTATATCTCTCTTCATGTGCCCATGGCAAAAGCAAAACACGATTGCAGTGAGGATAAAGGATTATTTTAACCCGACTGTTGGAGGGAAAGCACAGAAATATGTGGTGCAGCCCTTGCAAAACAGCCTGAGACTGATGTTAATTAATTTAAGTAAAAATACGAATTGACAACACTTTTAAAAATCTGTAACAAACCCTGGTGTGCCCTCTACATTACATCGATTAAATATTGTTTGTGCTATTAAAGTTTTCACTTGTTTTATTTCCTAGAGAGGAGTGACTATTTGACAAAGTTGCAGTCCTCCTTGTTTAGGGCGCTCGCTATACGTGCCATTCTTCATATCCTGTTTTTAATTCCTCGGTTCGAACAAAAGCAGGAAGTGTGACAGGCACATTCATCCGGCTGACCTTTCAAAAGCATAACTGCTGCATTAGCCACCGGGACAAGGGCTGAGGCTGAGCTACAGCCATTTAAAAGTAAACTCAATTGCTTTGCTGTAAAAGGCCCGGGAGCCGACTTTAAGTTGTGAGGAGAGGAATATTTGCAGGTTTTCTCTGGAAATACCACTTCGCACGAGTCCATATTTTACCGGCTGAGGTCCTGCACCACTATCATCACTTACCTGTGCAATCACATATAGCACTAGCTAAAATATCAATTCTGGAAAAGCAAGTGGTAAATATCACGGTAACCTGTGAACATATTTCCCCATTCTGGGACTCACACTTGTAGTCACCTTCTGTGGGTGTGACAATACCATCTGGTAATGGCATTATAGCGCCTTGTGCACAGGGTGACTTGTAATCGGCTACATAGTTATTGTACATTTTCTATTCTTGAATATTTCTACTTTAGTATGGAAAACATTTTCAAATACAAGATACATTTTTTCATGAAAGGGCTGCCTTTGAAATTTCATTGCCAAGTAGAGAATTGCAAGATGCCTTCGATGGACAAGTTCTCCGTTATATTGCCCCATATCTGACAGGCACACAGATGTACAAGTGGCTATGTAGTCCTGGCCATTGTCCTTTCATCGCTGTACATTCCCATTTACTCAGTATGTCGCTCACACAATAAATACAAGGAGCAGCCATGGTAGGCGGGTGGGCAGGTAGAGGGGTGGGCTTTGTACCATCTCCTCCCTCAAGAGGACTCTTACTGTCCCCCCAATCCTAAACTAATACATCTGAAACAGCCTTCCAAATCCATGGGGAAGATGTAAAAGAGGTTCTTAAATTGTGACTCTGCAGAGCCTAGACTCTCGAGTTGGAAAACCACTCTGTGCAGGAGTTAGCTCATCGCGTGTTCATTGTGTGATGTCAGCTCTTTATTGTGTGAATTATTAGGGGCTGTGGGATTATGTGGCAGACAGTGGTAACGGGGGAATTGGCAGGTCTGCAAAACGCTGATATTTTACAGGGGTAACATGAGCACTTCAAGCAGTTACATTCATTACCTATTATACAAGGAGGTATTCAATGCTGTGACAGCGTGGCAAATATGGGCACCCATGTCACCAATATGGATGTGGCAAGGAATCTATAAAACAAAGATCCTTTTTGGAATGTCTCAATACATGTTGAAGGTTATCTCGATATATAGGTAATGCTAGCTAATGAAAGTTCCCCCTTTATTTTGTATCACAGATTTTCTACTGGATTCTTGTTGATAAGGCCAACCAATAGCTTTTAGATCAGTCTGTAAATTATAACAACACATTAACCCTTTGCCTGCGGGGCTAATTCCCCCGCTGTGCTGGGGGCGGGGCGCGCACAGCGCCCCGGTGCTCAGGACGAGCTCAGCTCGTCATGAGCCACGGTGGCCATGTGCTCATGGCGGGCTTAGCTCGTCATGGCCACACCCGTTTCTTTAGAACGCTCAGCACTGCGGGGGAATTAGCCCCGCGTGCGAGCGCTGCAGCCGTTATGACGAGCTCAGCTCGTCATGAGCACACGGCCATCGTAGCTCATGACGAGCTGAGCTCGTAATGAGCATGGGAGGGGTTAATTGAAAATTGTTGCTTGTGTAATCAAACACAACCCTGTGAGGATTTGGCTGTATTATATGGTATGGCTGTGCAGCCTTAACCTGAAATACACTCACAGAAACCTGTCTAGGGTCCAGGCAGGCTCAATTGAACAAACTCAAGAGCAACCCAGGGTATGGCTTCCAGCAGCAAAGCTTGCACAAAGGAACTTAGTGTAAAGCATTTAATAGTATCAAAACAACAAAATATGAAAGCTTTATAACACAAAGAAACACAACACCAATGTATAAAAAATACAGTATATTTTATGAATTTTTATAGTGCCAGATGGGCAAAATCTACCAGAGGGTTCCAGAGATAAGAATTTTTAAAGGTTTGATTACTTTTCAGTTCAACAGCAAACAAGCACTGGTCAAGCAAAACTTTGTAAACTTTTCAAAAGTTTGCAAACGTTAGTTGGGCTACTCCGGTCCGATTTGGGCAACCAAATCTGACAGTCTCGAGGTCGAGTTGGGTAGATTTGGACACTTACCTGGCCACCAGAGCATTTCCCAGTAAAATTCCATACTTTACAACACAACTTTCATAGACTTTAATAGAATGGTCCTGATGCAGTATGAAAAGGTGCTCAAAGATGCTCAAGTTGCTGTGCCGTCAACAGGGGTGCCTTTGTAGTGATCCTTGGCCTATGAGTGATGTGGGACACATTTGGCCACAGAGGTCCAGGTCTCACTGAGTCTTCCTCAAGACAGTAGAAGGCATGCCTTGGCTGGGCTACCGGTCTATTAACACAGTGGTCACAGCAAAATCCTTTGGTGAAAATACCTGTCCATCTTGGGTAACCAATCTGGACTCTGATGACACTCCCAGGTCTGGCTGACTTGGGTGCAACTTTTGGCCATTGACAATCACTCTCTTGGACTGCCCAGTCGCAGCCAGGGGGGGTTTCTTCTGAAGTGGCTACTGACTTGCCAGTTTGGGCTACTTCCGCTGTTTTGTCCCTGGAGCTAGTTCCAGGGGGTCAGGCAACTGGCCCTTGTACTCACTGCTTTTGTCTGCGGCTGGGGCATGACTTTTCCCCAAGCCAGTAGCCAGAGGCACAACGTCACAACTTTGCTAGCCCAAGGTGAAGCAGCTGCAGCCCAGCAGATGGTCCAGCCTCTCTTTGTGTGGTCCAGGGGCCAACAGGGCAGTCCTTCTTTGGTCCTTTTCTAATTTTGACATGATCTGAGGTTCAGGCTGCCATGGGTGCCATATTTATCCTGGAAAAATGTTCTGAAACATGGTCACTAGCCAATGGGCTACCAGGTCCCTTCCCTGTTGGTGATGACTTCCCAGCAATGTGCCGCACCTAACTATTCTGCGCATTGCCAAGATATTGGCACCCTGCCTCAGCTATTAGGCATTTGGTAGTCTTCCCTAAATATGTGGCTACCTGTGGGCTACATACCCACAGGAAAACCGATTTTGGCACTGGTTTCCCCTCTCTGTACTTGTCACCAGCCTGTCTACCTGAACAAAGAGCAGCCTCTCAGGAGTGTGATCACCAGTCGCCCATCAAAGGTGGCTTCACTTTTGAAGCTCACCTTGTGGGCTAACACCCTAAGTGGCATCTTGAGAAGGAGGATGGAACACCTCACCCTTCAGCAGGTTGCTATTGTTCCTAAACCTGGGAGTCATTCACATGACTCCTCGGGAGGGCAGAAAGCTGTCTGTTGGGCAGTGCAGATGTAAGGCTACTTGACCAGCTGGGTCACAGTGGCAACTTTCTAAAAGGTGGATGACCTTCATTGTGACATTAAAGTCGTCATGGACATCAGCCCGGGTTTAATGCCATTATTAATTTGATACCCTACAGTACCCAGTTAGGTAGTCTGATTCAGAAGTTATCCAGGCCGGGGTGACAGCCTGTAACTTTGTATTAGCTAATGTGGCTATTAACTTTTCCACAGCAAAATGATAATTTAGATGTGTTGCTGCTAAGACATATATTAAAACATATATCCTAATTAATAATATAGAACTCCCTGCCATTGGGCTCCATATGACTTTCTTAGGGGAGACTTGCATATATTGCTAGGGGAAGTGGTGCCTTTGCCATTGGTTTGAATGGCAAAGTGGGAGTGGCAGTGCAAACACTGCCCTTCCAGTCTGGAGTGGCAGGCTGGGAGCCATGTTGCACCTTGTCACTCACAGGGTGACACACACAGTGCTGCAGCCCTGAGTGGTCACTCTGTCTTACATACCCTTTGTACTCTGGGCACGTATACTGGGGACTTATAAGTAAGCCAGTACATGCCAATTGAGAGTAGCCAATTTAACATATGCTTTGCAAGGGGTTAGAACACTGGCACTGAGGTCTGGATAGCAGGTCTCAGAATCAAAAAAACAGCAGCATCAGTCCAAAATGTGGGGGTCAAGGGGCAGAAAGAAGCATTCCCTTACAAACCCAAAGATGCACTCTGCACTTTTAAATTGTTCTCATCAATGCTTGCATATTTTGCACATTATTATATTCTGTCATTCATTCACATTCGTTCACCTTAACATGTTCACCTTTTGACCGTCTATTTCCTTGTTGTCTGGCAAGCAGCAGAAGTTGCAGATATATGAAAATGTTGGGGCACCGAGTGTTTAAAGTATGCACTATACCAGATCTTTTTTTAAGTAAGGCATTCCTCATGAACTCACCCTGAAGTTATTGGAGAGATTAACACGAGCAACAGTTACATTACATTATTTACATAACTTAACAAAGAAAAATTAAATGTTTACTTACCCATTAGCAGCATGCAGAAAGTCCTTGATGTTTTCCAGTCTGTGGCTCTGAGCACAAGAACCCCCACAGCCAACTCCCTTATTCAATCCAGATACTGCTCTCATGCTGTTAATGTTAGTAAGCAACATGAGAGAAGCACAGGATTGGTTGGAGCAGGCTGGCTAAGTCCTCTACAGGCACTGGAGGCCTGGGCCTGCTCTCCACCCAGCTATCCAAGACGGCTCGGATTGGAGAGGTTTGAAGTGCACATCTCAGACTGGCCATCACAAGACTACCAGTCAAACCAACATGGAGACTTCAAACAGAAGTGGCCACTTCTCCCTGCTGCCAATTATCAGTAATGATCCATTGGCTCCACCACACCCTCGCACTAGCCTCTGGTTGGCTGAGTAAAAAATGAAATGGTACCAAAATCATTTTATTACCATTTTAGTGTTAACGCTTTCTGTCCTCTACCCTTATGAAGAAACTTATGCTGCTACAAAGATGCAATAGTATGCCTTCCTTAAATTTATGTCTGACAAAATGTTAATGAGATCAGATAATGGTCATGTTGAACTCACTAGTCAATTATGCTATCAGGAAGATGCTGTACTTGTTACTTTTCTAAAGCAATAGGTCTGAAACTTGATACTAAGGCTTATTTTGTCTAACTACTCCACCTTTAGCTGTCCTGCAACCTTCACTGTCCAACACAAATTCCTGTTCAACTTCTTAAACTTTTCTGCACAATCCCCCTTTTTGCATCCACTCACCATTTCTTACCTTTAGCTGTCTAGCATCCCTCGCTGTCATATACCACCACACGCCCTGCTTCCACTACTGTGCCCATGCCACTTTGTTCACATATCCCAGTGTTGCCAAAAACTCTGTCCTTCATTACTGACTGCCTGCACTCCCACTGCCACACCACTGTATGCTCCTCATGTCAAACACCCACTTGCTCAAATCACTCACTTATACACCGGCGGACCGCCGATTAGGGCAGAGACGCGTTGCCACCCTGCAGCCAGCACCGTAAAAGGTGAAAAATAAAATAGTACTAAAATGATTTTATTAGCAATTTATTTTTCCCTTTCCCCAGCCAAGCCATGTTTGGGGGCGGGGCTACTGCTGCTGGCAGCATGGGAGTTGGGCTCACTCCACCAGTTTACACTGAGCATGTCATTTTGGCCAGCGACCTTGCGGCGGCCATCCTGACATGCGCAGGGTAAACCTCTCCAACCAGCTGCCTAAGACAGCTAGGTGGAGAGCAGGCACAGATCCCCAGTGCCTGCTGGAGCATCAAGGGAGCCCGCTCCACCCAAACCTTGTGCTGCTCTCATGCCACTAACATTAGCAGTAGCATGAGAGCAGCGTTCGGATCAGTGTGGAGAACTACTGCATCCTGCAGTTCAGTGCTGAGGGACTAAAGAAGGGGGACCGGAGAGTGAGTACATTTGTATTTGTATTTATTCTTGTTAACCCACTGATGCACCCGCACTGCCTTCAACCTCAATGCCAGAGTTCTCAGTTATGGTTTGTTATGAGCTCTGTTTATAAAGATCCATGACTGACAGCTTTGGCGATGACCAGGCACTACTGGTCAGGGGTTGCCCCACCAACTATCACGGCAGTGCCACCACGCCAACCCCCGATCTTACCTAAAGCCGAATGAATCGCCAGCACCCCCGCTCTTCGAGCTTTGATCAGACGGGTGGCCTAAGGCCTAACTATGCCACGGTTGCAAACATTAATGCTGGAAGGCAAGGTTTGGGGTTCTCAATGTTGATTAACTACATTTTCTTTTCAGGGTTCCCTGGAACAATTTGCTTCCAACCCAACACTTTTGCATGTGCGTCTACTCCATTAATTCCAATACTCTTGAGCTTTAGAAGTAGGATTCCACCTTCTAGGACTTTGTTGAGAAACATTAAGAGCCCAAATTACCAGCGGGCACCAGTACAAATTTCTCCATGGGATTGACCATACTGACCAATATGGGCATGATTCACAAATTGCACTTTGTAGTACATTTTGTAGGGCTACAAAGCATACTACAAAATGTATAACATAGTGTATGATTTTTCATTCGTTAGATGTGTGGTGTTCTCTGCCCAACTGTGGAGTGTCTGTACAAGAAAATATAGATTTTAGCAGACAAAGTGAAAGGAGCACCGAGGCACAGGTTCAGGGAGGGGTTTAGGGACGGACATCACCCATCCTCACAAGAGTAACCCATTTGCATTACTCTGGGAATGGAGATATGTAACACACACTTTTGTAGTAAGTTTACCCTCTAGGAGGCATATTCCCAATGAAGTGACTGAGCGCTTCATTAGCCTTGTTGGCTTAACCCTGTGCTCCACCACTTCAGAAGTGCAGGACTGCCCCATATTTATAAAAATACAGAGCAGCCCTGCGTTTCACCATGCGCTGGCACTAATTGCAGCTGCCTAGGGCCAACGCAGGCACTCCTGCACCATTGAGCAGAGAGATTGAAGGGAGACCTTCCTGCACATACGCAATCAATGGCGTTTTGTTGTTTCTATGTGTGCTGCACAATGTAGTACACATAGAAATAGCAAAAACGAGGAGAAATAAAGCATTTCTCCTCATTTCGCCAGGGTAAGAGCAGATGTTTTTTGGTCTTCATTTTGGCGCTGCCCCATATTTACACCACCCTTGTATATGGGGCATCGTCGAAATCAATGGGTGTTGTGGTGGAACTCCCACTGCAGCTCCCATTGCCCACCCCTTTCACGCTAAATATAGCATGAAAGGGTGCCTAATTTACAAGGCAGCGTTCAGCCATGTTAAGTGGCTAAACGCTGCCTTGTAAATAAGGCGAAGCCCGTATCGCCACCACAATGTCACTAAAAGTGATGCTTTGGTGGTGATAGGGGGATTGTAAATATGCCACTAAGTTTGTAAATACAGAGAGTAGTAAATGTACTAAAAATGTAAACTACCAAAAAATTCTAACGTACCTTTGTGAATCAAGCCCTATATGTTGTTTTCGGTCACAAACATGAGTGCCTTGTTATAGTGAAATCCCTGCACGGATCCTGTTTGCTCAGGTATCATATATGCAAGGGGTGCAAGGTCCACCACATCCAGTATTTATTGGATGCAATAAAGTGCAAAAAACTTTGAGTACTTTCCTGTTACATTTCTGCAGGTCACCCTGCCAAAATTTAGCAGGTGGAAAAGGCCCAGTAAACTGCGGAGCATGCAGAGTTTGGTGCAGAAAGCACAACGGTTAGCTTGTCACTTCCCTGTGGAGAAGTGTGGCTCAATGATTAGAGCGGCAGACCCTGATGCAGAGGTCTAGCCCAGGACAAGGGTTCAATTCCCCGCCTCGGTGCGTCTTGGGCTCATTTTACATTTACATGAGTAAACTTGTAAGTGCTATTTATTGCACTGATAATTTCCCTGGGTTGCTGGTTTTATTTGGTGTGATAAATAGCACACCACACAGCAGGGCAGTCATCACCAGGGCCAAAGAGTTTTGTAAATTAGAGGGAAGTGTCCCAAGCCAATTCTGCTGGATCTGTCTCATTTTCCACCAAAGGTTAGCAGTGAATATTTCAAGTAAGTTGTATCAAAAGTCATAGAATCAGTGATATAAAAAACACTGAATTGATAGCAGAAAGAAGTTCACGCGCAAAATTAGGGAATTGCACTGATACCAACTGCAAACTTTGAAGAAAAATGATTTACCATATGTATTACTACTACTACTACTACTACATATGTATAACTAAAGAAACATACAGACCTATATTTTAAAAAAATGTTCACCACGCGAGAGAGGAGGAGGGATGAGCGGTGCCATGGAGAGAGGGGGGGGGCTTCATATATGCCACTTAGTGAGACCCACTCTTACCCTCCCTCAAAACACAAACAAAAGCTTCTGAGGCTTATCTCAAAGGCTTGAGTGGGTTTCAAAAATCCTGATGGACATCAGCTACGCAGAGCCACAACTCATGAGCCGGAAACCCACTATCTGGAAACCTTGTGTAGCACCATGTGATATCAGCTCTTTGGAGTTGGACTGTGTGACGAGAGCCAATATTGTATGACACACGATGACTCTGTGTGAGTTTGTAGATTTTCTACTCAATCTACAGCTTTCTCAACACGAAAGGCAGTGCCGAGCTGTGACCGCCCGCTTTGAGAAATCTCACTAGGAGACATTCTAGAGCCCGAAAATCATGTTAGGGGATGCAAATTCTTGCTCATGCTCGCCAAGTTAATGTTTGTATGTCTCAGGCGAGAGAAAACATGGGCACCCAGCGTGGAATTTTGCTGGAACTCCAAGTTTCAAACGGAAAGCGGAGTGGGCAATACTCCACGAACTCTGCCGGCAGACAGGAATTTTTCACCCACCTCTAGTGACAACACTATTCTGCACACTGTACCGTTATTTACTTTCTCAGATAACACATAACACACCAGAGCGATCATGACCAGTGTGACATGACTTTCTTGTCCAGTGCGGACAATAGGATTTGGACCACAGCTCTAGGGCCACACAATGAATCAGCTACCTATGTGATCTTACTGAGTACATTTTGTGCAGCACTGTATGTTTCTCCAACATCCTCACTTATCTACCTGTCTATTTCTACATCCCAATGCTTCTAACTCATCTCACTTTCTACCTTACCTCTCGCTACCTCACTCCTCTGAGTACTCATTTCTCTCTATATATTTCCTTCTCCTCTCGACAGCCCTCTGTACCTCACTCTAAAACGCTTTGTTTTTTTTATAACATTTTATATAGCGCCAACATCCCTCTATTTCTTTCACTACCAACCTCTTTATCTTTCAACCTCTCTGTAACTTTTATTCTGGCTACCTCACCTTTCTCTTTTCACCTTACATGTCTCCCTTCCTCACTTATTTCTATACTTCAGCTCTATTTCTCCCTTTCCTCTCCCGCTGCTTCACCCTCTCGCTGCGCCATTCTCATTACATCTCACTCTTCCTCCTACCACCCATCCCTCCTATCTCCCCCCTCCATAAATGTAGATTTTACAGGTGAAACATCTGAACAACATTGTTAGTCACAAACTTCCGAGTAAAAAAAGGTTTGGGATTTTGACTGACAGTCCGCCTGTAAAACAGGGCTTGAACACTGTCCTGGGAAAGTCTTTTTTGTAGGATTCTTTTATCCCTGGCAACATTCATAAACCCTGCAAACTAAGGAAGTGAACATTGTACAACTCCATCAGTGGGTGGGCCAATCGCCATGGTAACAGAGGGATGCAGCAATGTAGTTGTTCTGGATTTTTAAGGAGTAGGGGGTTCAAATGGAGGGCTTGGGTGAAATGAGGGTGCAAGTTCTGGCTTCCTTGTAGCAGAAGTGAGATTTCTTGTTGATTGAATTAATCTCTGCATAAAGGACTGGAAAGCAAGCAAGCCAGCACTTAGCAGGCATATGGGCAATATAGTGCTTTAGATGCATGTCCTCTGCGGTAGGCTATACGCAATGGAACATTCAATGTTTGCATATCCTGAGTCGGGCATCATCAGATCACACCATTCCTTTCATTTTAAGAAAAGTCGATTGCAATATAAAGATCTTAAAATTCTACAGTCACATAGCTCATGAAGTGAACCTTGTACCACTACAGATATGTGCAGTTCTTCTTGCTTTTGATGATTTTGAATCTCTCTCAATATCCCTCTGGTGTTCAGCATTGCAAGCCTCTCCAGGTAGATGCCACACATGGGGCCACACAAGGCACTGGAGGGCTCTTACTTCAACACAAACTCCACATCTGCTGCCAATGTGTGCTCCAGGGTGGACACACTATTCACCCCCGCTTCGTTCCAATAGTCTCGCCCTGACGGAAGCAACTTGTTGCTAAAGACAGACAAACGTGGGATACGAATTCCGGCAAAAATACAAATAATTGACCACCAACCGCCTCACATTTTCCAATGGAGTCAAAAACCTGTCTCTTTCCCCTAATATTACAGTACGATATTTTTATGATGCAGACAGCGCCTAAAAACGATGAAAGTTCTATGCATGCATGGCCGTGTCCATACGTGCTCCTACTACTTCGCTGTGCCGTGACGTCACCGACCCTTACACACCATCCCCAGCATCTCCCATGGAGGCTGAACTACAACCCGGTCTGAAAGGGCCCCAGGAAGCCGATGCGAACCAAAGAGCACAGAGTATCATCGATGGTATAAAGCGCTATATTCATTCATCATACCAGTACAGTACAGTACCTCCATACCCCACCTAAAGCTGCCCCCTGAAATGTGCTCGCATTTCCTGCTCTGAGGTGCTGAATCACTCAGAATCCTGCCAAAAAAGCATCTCTTTGCCCGCTTCCCTCTCCCTCCGTCCTTTGACGGTTTTTAATTTTTTATATTCAATATTTCGATTTTTATATCCTTCATTACGTGAGTGTACTGCACTGCATCAGCAGCGGGCATGAAGTGGTATCATGAACTAAATCTTCAAGCACCAGGGCTAGACAGATTCTGTTGCTTTTTTTCAAATAAACATTCCACTCGTACTTTAGAACGTTCTAGAGGATTCAATAGTAGATAGCGTTATGAGCTATTTCTTATTATCCTTTGTCTGGGAATGGAAAGTTCCATACCAGTTTAGAGTGAAAACGCCCTCCAAAAATGATTAGCTACGGTCTGCGATACATTGAGTGATGTCAGAGCCCTCTTTTCCAGACTCCACGTGCTCTGGCTCCACATACAATAGTCATATTTAAACATACAGAGAATCTCCTAGAATTAATATAGTCAGACATACGCAAACACCTGATTTTTCATATAATGTGGCACAGGCTTACTGGTAATGTTTAAAGGGCAATAAAAAACAGGAACTACGTTTAATTTACTAAAAAAACAGATTCGTAGCGAAAAGGCCACGTAAGACACTTGTCTGTCCGGAAGTGCCCCTCCTTGCACCAATTTGTGGGTACGTACATCTTGTACTATATATGCTTAAGTGACAATTTTTTATTCGGTGGTAAACCAATAACAATTATTTAACTAAATAAAGAAAATACTTTTTTATCAACCAAAACCATTTCCTTTTCAATGTCACACTGTTTCTTTGTCTACCACAACATGAACATGTCAGCTTCCGGTATAAACTGGGTCTTATTAACGCTGCAACGTGTCTGAATGTTTGCAATCCGGCAGAGTCAATTATACCTTAAATAACATGCTTGAGTGAAACCATGAATATAGTAACACATGCAATATTAATTAGATGTTTGCCGTGTGTAGAAAATAATCACTTAACATTAAAAAAAAATCTTAATTTGGAAAACATTCTTACCTGATTGACGGGGTGGGCTGCCCTCGCAGCTGGTCGAGCCCACAGAACTTTATAGCTTCTCACAGCGCCTCGAGAGACCTTGTCCACTTCGATGAGAAATAAAGAGCAGACTATGGCAGTCCTGCGTTCACCGAGCCAGGCAGGGAGTGAGCGCTTCCAGGATCTACACGGCCCTCCAGCTGGGAGTCAGCCTACTTCCCACCCTGCAGAGGCTTCCTGTTATTGTTCCATACTTTTCTGATGCCAACAGCTATGATGAGAGTGGAGGAAACCAGATAAAGGCAGAGGGGTGATTGCAGACTACCTTTTTCATCAGGGAGAGCCTTGGGAGCGGTGGGGGGGGGGGGGCGAAGGGGAGGATGAGCAGAAGACGAGGCGGAAAAACTGCTCTGAGAAAGCTGTAGAGTACCATTAGAGTAACGTCAGCTTTCTTTGTTATACAGTAACTATAAGCTCTAGTCTGGTTTACATTCTATTTGTCTCACATTGATACGTATTGCACATTTACTCTGGCCTGGCGTCTCCAGAGAACTGGCCAGGGGGGCATTTGATAAAGCTATCATTATGGTTGGGGTCCTCAAAAGCTTGAAGTGGAATAGGCCTCTTGCGACCTCTGAAACAGCCTCCAGTAAGCCCATATTTTGCCTCATAACATTTTGTTGTCACTGATGAGTCTATCAGGCCACACTCTGTTTTGTCTTCGCCATGCATCAGTTTGCAAAGTGCTGCTGTTGTCTTGTTAAAATCATCCCTCTCTTGGCAGACACAACCCATGTTTTATAATTACTTTGATCCAATCAGTCTGATTGGTTGATTGATCAAGTGATTCGAAAATATATGGTCTGTTAAATGCTTACTTATCTGTTTAGATAGCTGGTTTAGATCAGCTGGCTCACCGCAGAGCAGAGCTCCAACAAAGGTCCCTGCCGGTGACTTGAAAGGAACTTGCGCACCAGCAAAGGAATCAGAAGAACACACCTCCTTCAAGACAGCACTCAACCAGTACCACCGCCTCTTTAAAGAAACAAAGACGAACGCCCTAGCAGACTACATAGAAGCAAGCACAAACCGCACCAAGGAGATCTTTGCCATTGTGAAGGAGTTTTCCAACCCCGCAGCCGCTGAGAACGACACCCACCGCGTCCCAAGAACTGTGTGACACCCTGTCATACTTCTTCCATGACAAGATCTCGGTCATCCTCTAAAATCTCAAACCCCAGCCCCCCACTGGCAAAAGTATCAGCCTGCTCACACCCACGAACTCTAACACCAAACCCCTACTCACTCACTGACACCCTCTCAAAACTCAAGCCACACCATCATAAACTCCGTGTGCTGGGGAGCACCCTCGGACCCCTGTCCCTAGCATGTCTTCAACCTCAGGAGCAAGACGATTGGCGAAGAGCTCCAGAAAGTCTTGAACACCTCCATTACCTCGTCGTCCTTCCCTGAGGACAGGAAACATGTTATAGAGAGGCCCCTCCTGAAGAAACCATCCCCTAACCCAGCAGAACCAAAGAACTACTGTCCGATTTCCCTGCTCCCCTTTCCTGCGAAGGTTCTTGAAAGGCAATCATTCAGCAACTCATTAAACACCTGGAACACAGCAACCTACTGGACCCCTTTTAATCCGGATTTCGAGCCAACCACAACACTGAGATAGTCCTGATCACAGCCCCCAGTGACATTAGGGCCCTCCTGGACCGCAGAGAAACAGCAGCCCTTATCCTTCCGGACCTGCCAGTCACCTTCAACTCCGTCTCTCATCACATCCTGATCAATAGACTCCACCATATCTGAATCCAGGGAGACGCCCACAAATTGATCACCTCATACCTCCCCGGAAGAATCCATAGAATCTGTCTCCCACTTTTCACCTCAGAACCCAAGAAGATAATCTGTGGTATCCCAGATGGATCATCCCTCAGCCCCATCCTCTTCAACACATACATGACCCCTTGGCCATCACATCAGATCACACAAACTCACTTAAGCTCCTACTCCGAAGACACCTGGCTCATCCACTTGCTTTCAGAAGACCCCTCCACCAGCAGAGTCAACTTCCGCAGTTGTATGATGAACGTCGCTGACTGGATGATGGCCACATGTTTTGGGAATAACACCAAACCATGGAATGACGCATGGTGGCCTGCTGTACTCGGCTCATCCCCCCCCATCTTGACAAACCACGCCCTCAGCTTCGGCATCGTCTTGGAGAGCAAACTATCCATGAAGAAATAGGTAGTAACAGTCTCATTCACATGCTCCCACACCCCATGCATGCTCTGCAAGTTCTTCAGGTGGCTCCCAGTCTCCACCAGTGTGTGTGAGGACATGCCGTCAAATTTGTTTTGTGTGTCTAGGAACAAACTGGTAATGATAAAATAATAATATGCTGTAAAATAATTAAATCTCACTCAGGTGCCTTTTTGTGTGAAATATAGGTACTCTTTGCCTGAATCGTAAAATGCCTACCATTGGTTCCCATCTTTGCTTTGTGTCATGTGAACATTTAATTCTAGATGAATTAAAGTTTTAATTGTCGATCTCAATTTTTTAAAACTTTTCCATGTGAAGAACCGGTTTCTTTTTTTTGTGATAATCATGGAACGTTATAATGAATAGCACATTCAAGAAGACACCTGCAGTGCGCAGTCTGGTTCATGCATCTTATTCTTTATCTAATAGTGTAAGTTTGAAAGACACAGGGAGAAATTTGTATTTTGAGAAACCTTGAGAAGCTAACAAGCACATAACTGTACCACCTCACTTTAAGCTAATTGGACAGTCTTATGAAAGCTATATGTAGGTGTGTAAAATGTTAGAGCTTCTGTGTTTTAGTTCAGAGATGAGTTTTCAGTTTGAGAATAGAGCAGAGTAAGAGAGTATTCTTAGAGTACTCTCTCAGAGAGAGCACTGACTTTCCTTTGTCTATCCCTTTTGAGGCGAACCCATGCTGGTTTATCCTCTGATTTATAAGATTTAGATTTAAATTGAATTGCATATTAATCAAGGCATGTGTATTTTGATTAATAATTTATTTTAATCTAATTTAGCCTTCTGCAAACCACTAGCTTTAAATAACCCTTTATGTTTTGAAACTTAAATACTCTCTGTCTTTCTTGTGGAGCCTATTGTGCTTCACATTTGTTGAATGTATTAATCTGATGACCAAGCCCAGCCGTGGAGCACAAACATCCATAGGGGATTAAAAACCCTCCAGATACATTGAGAAAAGTGCTTTATTCTCTGAATTTGCACAAGGTAAAGCACTAATAGAAGTATCAGCAAGCAAATGCAGAATATCGAAGAGGGTTTAAAATCTCAGTTTTGAAGCAAAGGTAGAAAGTGTTAGTTAGCATATCATAGATTTGGTAAAGGAATAGAAAATAAAATCTGGTCTCAATGTTTGTATTTTCGTGCCAATATTTGCATTCTTTTAATGACTTTTAGAATCATGCTATATCTAACATGCTCAAAGACAGATCTAAAAATATACATTTGAATATTGCTTTGATATCCGTGCCACTTTGGACATGAACAGTCTGTGTGAAAACCCCATGTGCTCACCAAAATGTTATCCGCTTTCAATGAATCCTTTAGTGCGAATGTGGAGGAAGCCTCATGATTTGACATGTGAGTCTCCTACAGGAATGGGAGAGGGACAATCTCACGTGTCACCTTCTCAAAAATAGGGACAAATATTGCATAGTGTCACAACAAAACTGAATGTACCATAATCAATGCTAGTCCAAACTGAACCTCCATAGTTCCGGGAGGGGCTTACAAGAATCAGTAGGAACTTTGCCAAGGCTTTACTATCATGGTTGAAATAGACTGCTGGATCCTCTTAACTGTAAATACTTTATCTTGCTGCACCAATGGGCCATTGACCAGCTTTCCTGCAATCCTTCTAGGCTTCAGAGTCTGCCCTTTGTTTTGACATATTCAGGTTAATAAATGACTCACTAGAGGTAGCTTTCTTGAGGCTGTCTGCAAAAACTTTTTATTGCTCCATTACATTATGGATTGCAGATGCATTGGTGGTAGGTCTTTGTTTTTATAAACAAGCTTCACTTTTCCTGCTTGACCCTGCTTGTGCTTACCGGGTTTGACCTTAGGTCACGGAATGATGTCGGTTCTGCACTTTTATTGGGACCGTGATTGTTAATGGTATCATTCACCATTCTTACCCTCAATAGGAAACTAGTCAGGTCTTCAAGAAACTTTCTTTTTGTTTGTAAAAATGACTTCAATGACAACTGTGGAGTTTGCACACCTGCATTCTTCCCCATTGTGGAGTATCATCTTATCTGGTACTGAGATTGTCAGGGTTGTTAACAAAATCATTAACCATGAATTTTATTTGTTCCTGTGCATAACCTAACCACGAGCATTGAGGTCGACATGTGTGGCACAAGTAATCCTGAAACATACAAAATAAAAACGTATCCTAACTACAATGCCAAATATATTTGATTTTTCAGTAATATAGCACTGGTGTAGAAAGATGATTGCTTCAGAGTGCAATAGAGCAGGAGTGGGGAAGGCTATGGAGTAGCACAGCACTTGGTTTAGAATTTGGTGGATGGGTTACTCTGTCACAAACCTGGCAGGTAACCCGTCCACCTTATTGCAAGTCCATTATATCCAATGGCACTTGTAATGAGGTGTACAGGATCTCTTTCACATTTGTAAAGGAGTAACTCATTTATCAAAATCTAAAGCAGGACCACAGACCAAAGGCAAGCACTAATCGAGTTCTTTATACCGAGGAGAGGAAGTGGGTCTTCAAGTGTTTACAGAACTTCCTAAGTGCTCCATGAGGCAACTTAGCAAAGGAAGGGAGTTCCAAACTGTTGAGCCTTGAGAGTGCAGGACCTCTGGTACACCAATGCGCAGTTCATTATGCATGGTACATATTTTTTTTAATGGAAGTGTTGGACCCGGCCCTTTGGGCAGGTTCACCCCGAGACTTTTTGCTTTTTCCTAGCCTGTTTCTGGAACCTGGTGGTGGTGATTTTAGGCCTCTGCGCACTTTTTAACTGTGGTACAGTGTAAAGTGCTTGAGCTCTCTGTGTATGTGTGGTGAGTGACCTGCCCTCCCATAGGAATGAATGGGAAATATGTATGCCCATGGTAGTTCCTGATGTGTGGGGAGTGCAGGGGCGAGTTTGGTATGAGAGAACTCGTGAGACTGAATGCTGTGAAATGGTATATGCGGCATGACTGTGTCTAGTTTAGAAGTGCCACTTTTAGAAGTTGGCATATTTGTGTAATTTGTGTCTGGCGTGTGATTGGCTGGTGAGCCTGGGTCAGGAGTGCCTGGGCCTGCTTGTGGATTGACTGTCTGGTTTGAGGGTGACAGGGGCTGGAGAGCCCAGGAGGTTGTCCGAGTCAGCCCATGGATGAAAGGCAGCATCTGCTGCCAGGGAAGTGGGAGGAGATGGCACCTGATAGAGAAGGGCTGTGCTGCCAAACCACAATGCTGGCTCCACCCCCCGCTGGGCGACTGTCACCTCTGTCCCTGATACTGACAGGGCTTCCCTATAACCAGTTCTAGGTGGTTCTCACACTGCCTACACAAAGACTTCAAAGACTTTTCTGTGTATAAGAAGGGGCTGTGTCCCCTTCCAAAATGTTCTTGTTTCTAACTTGAATCTGCCAGAGGCATGCTGCTGCTGGGGCTCAGGGGAATCCCTGGGCCCTGCCCAGCCCCTGGACTCCTGATGGACTTTCCCTGCTGGGAGCTGTGTTACTCCATCTTTATTCTGCCAGGACTGCTAAGGACTTTGCTGCATCTCCTGGAAGACTTTACTAGACTTTGGATGTCCTTATAGCGCTGGGGGCGCTGTAGATTGATTCTTAGCGCTGATAGCGCTTTATTCTTAATCCTGGGCTTGAGGGCGCGTGTTCTTGCCCCTTTAGCGCTTTGGAGCGCTTTATCTTGCCCAAACGCTTAGTAGCGCTTTTATTTTCATATTGAATGGAAGCCGGTGCCCACCCGGCATTGCCCCGTGTTGTTCACCGCCGCTGCCCGGGGCCAGGAATATTCCTAAAAGTTGCCGTCTGTAAATGGAGGCTGCAGCGACAAAAATCGGAGCCGCCGCGCTCTCATTGGCTGAGAGAGCCGAGCCCCCTCACCAACGTCGCGATGGGATAGGCCCGTGCGGCGCAGCCTCATCGCCATTGTCGTGCCGTGATTGGCTGAAGAGTGGAGGCTCGTCATCGGTGCCGCGACGGGATTGGCTGGTCGAGGGATGCCCATGGAAGAGAGGGAGAAGATGGCTGCCGTTGCGGGGCTCCCGTGACCGAGAGGGAGCCCCGAGAGAAGGAGAAAAGCCTGGCTGCCTCGTCGCAGGTCTCCCGTGTGGAGAGGGAGACCGGAATTGCTGGGAGCAGAGGAGCCGAGAGAGAAACGCCGGCGAAGGAGAGCCCAGCAGTGGAAGCTGCGTGTGAGGCAGAGCCCCCCCCGACCAGCCCGGTGAGTGTTTGAAGGGCTGGGGGTAGGCGGGGAGCTCCGTGGATGGCAGTGCCTGATCGAGGCAGCGTTCGAGCGGCCCCGTGGCAGCGGGCCGCTCCTCTCTTCTTCCCGCGATGTGTTTGAGAGCCCCGTAGGCTCTCTCGATGGCCCGTGTCCAGCCCTCTATCTAGGGGGGCATAGTTGGTGCGAGCAGGGCGGCCCCGGTTGGCAACGGGTCGCCCCAACGTAGTCTAGAGCCCAGAGAGGCTCCACCGGGGCCCGCAGTTGTTTCAGAAGTCCCTGTGAGGGGCTTGGGGGCCATGCTTGTGTAGAGCCCCGAGAAGGCTTCAGGGGCCATGTTAGGTAAAGGGGGCGTCGGGGCACATTGCCGGTGCTCGCCCCCTCCTGCCTGTGAAATGCTTTGTTTAGAGCCTGAGAGCTCCAACGTTTGGGGCATAAGTTTCCAGAGCCTGTGTGGCTCCAACGTGGGGCACGTGTTATGCCAGAGCCTGTGTGGCTCCAACATGTGTAGAGTGAGCTCAGAGCCTGTGTGGCTCCAGCGGTGGCGCAGTTTGGGGCCTAAGGGCCAGTGAGGGCCCTGGCGCAGTTTTGAAGTTCCCCAGCTGCCCAGCAATTAGTGGGCAGCTGCACCGTTTAGGTCTTGGGATATTCACAGGTGCCCAGCAAGTAGTGGGCACCTGCTACGTTTAGGCTTGTTCTTGGACTGGCGCTGCATGGCAGCGTGCCCTGACATTGGACACAGGGCGTCTGAGCCCCAACAAGGCCAGTTGGCCTAGGGACTGCCACAGGTAGTGGCTTATGTGAGGTTTTGCGCAATTGTATGGTTATTGCACCTCTGAATGTGTTTGCTTGCATCATGTGTTATTCCTGCACCTCTGAATGTTTTTAGGCATCATGTGATTTTTTTGCGCTATTGTATTGTTGTGCACCTCTGAATGTTTTTAGGCATCATGTGTCTTCCTTTTCCCTGCGCTGCACCTCTGAATGTTTTTAGGCATAATGTGTCTTCTTGCGCTGCACCCCTGAATGTATTTTATTGCATCATGTGCTCTGTTCTGAAAACCGCTGAATGTGTAGGTTTATGCATCATGTGTTTCTCTTTACTACTCCCCTGAATGTATAATTATGCATCATGGGTAATGTGTTCTTTCCTAGACCCCTAAATGCTGTGTGATACTTAGGTGGTTGTTCTTTTTAGTACAGGTGGTCCTAGTGAGGTCCTGGTCCCCTGCATGACATGCTCCTAAGGTGTTTAGGGTTGCGTAGGTGGTACTTACCTGTTACCAGTAGATACTGGTTGTGATTTCTAACTGTTACTTTGTGCTACAGGGATTTTATATTCTTTTATTCTAATTTCTGACAGTATTTCATTTCTACTAAGTTCTGATTCGGACAGTAGCCCATGACGCCCTGTCTTGTGAATAATCCCTTGTAAATATTGCCCGTGCCAGTTGGCACAATGTACATGTGTGATTCTATCTGATATGTTTTGACAATACAAAAGTTATTTTAATATAACCTTGTGTGGAGTTCCTTTTGTGGTGTGCCTAGTATGTTGTTGCTGATGTGCGCTGGCGCAAATGCTTTACACATTGCCTCCGAGTTTAGCCTTACTGCTTGTGCCAAGCTACCAAGGGGGTGAGCAGGGGTTATCTTGGTGTGTGACTTCCTTGCCCTGACTAAATGGTGTTTTCTGCCTAGCTTTGGCGTCAGCCTTAGCCAACCAGAAATAGCCAGTTCTAACAGGAAGCCTCTGATTAACCATTGGAGCATCGTCACTGGATGAAAGATGTTATCAATCCTCCGTAAGACGAGAACGAAGGAGGTAGCAGGCATTTCTGGGTGTGCCTTTAGCAGCAGGTCAGCTGAACCTACCACCATAAGGTTTCCAGTTCCTAGAAGTAGTACCCCAGAATTTCGATGTTGAAGATTAGCCAGTTGTGACACACCTATTGTTGAATGTAGGAGAGGTAGTCTCTGAGCCTTATATATCCTGATATGTGTACCCTTATTATACATGTGGAAGTCGCTGTGGTTGCTGCTGTCACGACGGTTCCAAAGAGGTTTCCTGCATTTTGTCTGAGTTAATTTGTAGAAGAATTGAGCTAGTTACTGTACAGTCTATCGTTACATAGGAATTACTTTTTACTTTTTTAGTTCATTGCAATCTCACCAGTTTCACAACAGATCTCCTGACAGGTTAGTAGATTATTGCATACTATCTTGTTAAATACAATGGTCTGATCACTGAAGATCAAGGCACAATACTGGCCATGGTCTCTGACACTGAGAATTTCTTTCCTGATGTTCATTAGTGTCCTTTTGGTTACCATTTCTGATGTAAAGCTAGACTGGAACACATGGAGAAGGTTGTCAGTTTCCTAATGGGGAGAAAGTTATGAACATCTCGATGATACTCTTTGCAGCAGAAGGTAGGTAAGAGACCAAACTGATGCTTGCAGAAGACCTTTAGGTCATTAGGGGTGAGTCTGAGTGTCAGAGTCAGTGTGTGATGTGCCAGCCATCCAATTAGGCAATGGACCTTCCAGATGGCAATTTTACCCTCGGCATGAGGACACCCATGATATCTGGTTGCTCCACCACAAATCACAGCTATCTCCAGAATGTTGGGAATCATCATTGATACAATGATTAGCATCTGTGGCATATTGTAGGCAATTTCCAGTATAATGGTGTGCACCCCTGGAGTAGGGCATGCCATGGTAAAATTGTGATCACTTTTGGAAAGGTTTTGCCTTTTTTTTGCATGATGGTGCAAGCAGCATTCATAATGCTTGACATTCTTGACATATGATATTGAGGGTGTTTTTTGAGTCATAAAAAGCCACTCTAACATAATCCTGGTTCTAGCATGATGATGATCTTTATTTGCATATCTTGGACACCCTTGGAATTAAGGGACTAATTACGATGTTGGGCTGATTTATTTCCGCCCTAACATCTTCTCTGTCCTGGGACCGACCACCTAATTATGCTGAAACCGAACACTGTTCGGTCTCATTCCTACATTTCCCTTTGGGAGCATGCATTACGATTGTAAACCAGCTGTAATACATTCTCCCATAGGGAAATGAGAGGTGCTGTTGATCCCAGCACCCGGTGGCAGGCACCTCAAGGTTCCTGCCTCTGGGGGCAGGGATCCACAGGGGGAACCATTGGTGCCCCCTCGGCCCCCAACCAGAGACCGCGCACCAATGGGGGCCCAACTGGGTGCCCCAAACATGCTTTACGATATGGTTTCCGTGTCTGACAGGCCGGTACGGAAAGCCCAGGCCTTTGGGATTATAAACCGGTTCCGACGGGCCGACGATCTCCTTGAGCCCATCGGAAGTCGACCAGAAAGAGCAGCCGGTTTAGTTTCTGACCGTCGGCATTGTCATGCAGCATTCGGAAAGTAAACTGAGGGGCCGATTACGATGCGGCCTGGAAGGCTCCGACCGTCGGTCGCAGCCTTTATGGGCCGCATTGTAATCGGCACCTAAATCCTATATGATATGAAAATATCTGTTGTTCAGGTAGATACTGTTATTGAAAATCACTAAGCATTGTGAATACAAATCATATTAAATCCTCTGGCAAGTTTTTGTTCTGTACAGAAACCGTTGCCCTCAAGTTGAAATCTGAGTCCAATAGTATTTTTATGTTCGCATCTATTGGTTCTAAGATTCTGGTGAACTGTTATTTAATTCTTGGTTTCCAAAATTCAGTATTTCCTCTAAATTGGTCTACGTTGTTGGCAAATTAGTGTTTTTTTTTTACAATGAGGTAATTAAATTTGCTGAAGGCCCTTTTGCACTTATTCCAGAGTTAAATATAATGTCATCTTTGTAATTGATTTATTATTTTCCCACATTGATTTACTGCGTACAAGGGGGTTAGATAATCTCTTGGTGAAGCAAGAAAAAGATAATATATGTTTTCTTAAAAAAAATCAAAGTCTTTGGCTGTGAAATACTCTGCAGAAGTCTGTTATGTGAATGTGACACATCAAGTCTTCCCTGATGCTGATTTGATACACCATAATGTAAGCCCTTTTGGAAGAAGTTGTCAATGCCATGTGGACAAGAATAAATTATATTACGCCTACCAAGAAAATATTGCCATGAATGTCTGGAGTTGGGAACTACCGAATATGTGTGAGTTTTCCTAGGAAATGAAATCTTTACAATCAATTATTTAATATTTATGAAATTAACTAATTTATGGCAGCATCACTGTTTATGGTCCACTGTGCATTTGATGATAGATATCAAGCTCAAGACTACATAGAAAGTATAAAAATTGTGTGTAAGAAATTGGGTTACCGATTGAGGGGGTGGAACCCTACTCAAGCTGTAACCACAATCCTTGTCCGGGTAAAATCACAAGCAAACCCTAAATTAACCTGTGCTTAACCCTCGGGTAGCTTGGCACAAAGCAGTCAGGCATAACTTAGAGGCAATGTGCAAAGTATTTATACAGCAATTAAAACAGTAATAGAGTGAAACACACCACAAGAAAAAAAAACACACCAATTTAGAAAAACAGGGGAAAACTTAATGCATTATTTAAGACCAAATCAACAAATATCCAAACAGTAGAACCAGAGATATGCAATTTTAAAGATTTAAGTGCAAATAGCACCAACAATCACAAAGTGCCTATTGTGTTGTTACCTGGTGGAGCACTGGCCATCTACAGAGACCTAGTTAGGCACAATGAGCAAAAGTACCTTAAATCCTGACTGTGAAGAACCGAGTTTTAGAACCCAGGGGCGCGCCCAAAGTCTTCGGGTTCACCTGTCTTAGAATACAGAGACACGGGATACTTCTCGGTGGCGTCAAAGATCGAATTTATTGGCTGCAACCAGGAACAGAAGTCCACGAAGTACAACACGGGTATATTCGTCGGAGACTGCTCAAATTTACAAGACGAGTCATCCTCTTTTATGCCAAAAATCACATTCCGGACAAACACCCACTATTTACAATTTGTCCAATCATAGGCATTATTGCAAAAGGCATCGCATGACGACAAACCCACTTTTCAGTTGTCCGGCCCACCATTAATTACACAGGAAAGCCCAACATTCCTTCTTGCACAAGTCGGACAAACCCATAATAAAAGACCACAACCCATATCATAAATAGACCATAAAAGAAGGAACAGAAACAGATAAGAAGCAGAATAAGGGGTGTGTGTATGCATATCAAACTCTACAATGTCCTGTGCTTTGATCCTCAATCTTGATCAGCTATCGGGCAAGGAACTGGCCTAACAAGGTCAGCTTCAGGCAACGAGGTCAGCTCACTCGGTTCATCCAGAAGTCAGCATGAACTCGAGCTAACGCATACGTGTACTAAAGAGTCATTTGGCCGTAGTCATCGGCCTATGTGAGGGCAACCACAAAATGGCTGCCATACACAAAATGGAACCCAAGGTTCAGAACGAAATCTCTAAATACACAGTGAATCCATCGTTCTAGCATTGCGAAATCACTTGTACTTGCCGTACTCACTAGTTGCGGTTCGCTACTATCAAATTCATAACGAAACCATGACATTAAAACGGGTTCAGAATTCACAGAACCTCAGACCCTCCTTTTGCCCTTACATAGGCAATCACTCAGTCTGTATCTGAATCAATGTCAATATTCATCAGATCATCAAGATGCTGCTGGAGCATCATCCTATTACTCAGTACTTCTCTCGAGACAGGTCTCCTTACACACATAGTAGCACAAAGGCCACATATAGCAGGAGCACACTGTACACAAAGACAAACCGAGAAAAGAATTGCTAAAGCCATCCCAATGATCATCAGAATCTTCCATCCCCAAGTGGATAACAATTCCCCAAACCATCCAGTCAACGACCAGTCTCCTTCGTCCACATGTATAGACTCAAGGAACCCTATGTAACTTAGAAATGGCCTGGTATACTGTAGGAGCATTGTCTGGGATGAAAACGCAGCAACTCGATTGGATCATTTTACATACTCCACCTCAGTCTGCAAGTATGACATCTAAAACCAGTCAAATTACTAAGGGCACCGGCAGTTTCATTTATGGTGGACGCAATCACTCTCGTCAATTGCCGTATATTTCTACTGTTAGCCATAGGTCCCCAAAACGGTAGGAAACCCTTGAGAAAGTCTCCCACTTCTTGTCCTGTGGTATCTTCCTGATCGAAGACACCTCTAACAACTCTCGTTCTGTGGTAATCTGCGGCTGCAGTATACGTAGGGGGTAGCAAATAAGCAACATAACAGGTTCCCGAAAAATCAGGGGGAAACCATGTATATGCTGCATCATAGCAAACAAAATACGTGCCCTTAGCTGCTAAAAACGGTGGGGAAGTCTGGGACCTAAAAACATACGTCCGTGTACAAAAACTCTTCCCTAACTGAGCTCTCGGATTCTTGCCACTACCTTGCAGACAAAAATGACCACGATGGGGTACGATCCAAATCGGAGGTGACTTCTTTCGTCTCTGCTTTTCACTCAGACTAACACTATATCCAGTCACGTTCCATCCGATATAAGCTAATGCCTCATCTTTAGGAATAGTCTCATATGTATCGATATCTCTGATCATATCTCTTCTTCCCTTCACTAAGGCACAATTACTCAAGTTGTCTTTCATGGAACGCAGGGGATAGACTTCATGGGCATAAATAAACATCGTCTGATACGCCCATACAGACCCATTGTAGCTGAATGGCAGGACCAAATAAGGGATACCTCTATCCGTAGTATGCGGCATAAGACCACACACCCAACAATTAGTGGTGTTCACTACTAACTGATGCTGATGCAAAAGCTGCAGAAAAGAATTGTTTACAAACTCTGATCTTCTAACTAATTCATGTTCAGGTAAAGTATGGAAAGAATGCAAAGAGGTAGTGGTAGGAAAAGACATAGGTTGTGTAGTGGGTGCAAACGTCAATTGGCTAGTGAGAACAATCCAACCCACCAAAGACAAAGTCATGCTAAGAAACACCATAAGACACGTTATTAAAAAACATTTTCTACGAATCAATTTACACAGTTTTGTCCTAAAGTTCATTTCTGCAACAACTCTCTCGATCTCAAAAAACTCCATCCTCTAACTGTGCTGTTTGCGGCAGTTGATTCTCTTCGCTCAGGTGTACGTCTGTAAGTCCAGGGAACGCCCTAGAACAAACCAGAACCATCGACCTTGTGTCTACATGGCTTGACACACCAAGTCTTGATACAGCGACCCTACAGCTGAACCCGGATGGCGGTTTGAAAAAGAAAAATAGATAAAAACAGCTTTTCGGATGAGAGAGTGCAGTTTTCAAAAACAAAAACAAATCCTTTTTTTATTACTCCATTGCTTCTTGGTCTCAAATTATAGCGGCCTTTACCAGGCACTGTCTGATCTCGGAACAACAACTCAGGCTCAGTGGTGTCCAATCTTAAAGGCGGTGGAACAGCTGCTTGCAAAATATCGTCGTCCTCTCACTCAGACCTTGTCCCAACCAAACGTGCGTCGCTAAACGGCATGAATTTTGGCACTGTCTCTGTCTGTCTCTGAATCGCCAACACCTTCCCGGACGCACTGGTCGTACGGCAGAGGTAAAGGAACCCTCTTACAATGTACGCCTTGGATCCAATTCTTCTTGCCGTGGACTCTCACTGATGTTCGTGTTGATAGAAGCATCTGGTGTGGTCCTATCCAACGGGGCTGATCATTCTTGGTCCGTTGAAAATTCTTCACTAACACCCATTCACCAGGATTAATGGCGTGTCCTGGATCTTCAGATGCTTGTGGAAGGTTATCATGAACCTGTTGATGTAAGACACGCAATTTAGCCGTCAGGTCATACAAGTAGTCAATCAACACAGGATATTCAATATCACTGAATTTCGTTGGCCTCGGCACTCCCCATACATTCGCCGGGCGGCCAAATACGATCTCATATGGACTAAGGCCTACTCGGGAATGCACTGTAGTTCTAGTTGACAAAAGTGCTAACGGCTAAGCATCGGGCCATTGGAGACCAGAACTCGCCTGAATCTTGGCTAATTTCAGCTTCAGAGTGCCATTATAGCATTCGACTAGACCAGCTGATTGGGGGTGATTCGCAGCATGGAATTTCTACTTAATGCCCAAACCTTCACACACTCTCTTCATAATCTGGCCCACAAATTCACTTCCATTATCACTCCACACCATCCTTGGCAATCCAAATCTAGGGAAAAATTCCTTGAGCAAGACTTTTGCTGTGGATAAGGCAGTATTATCTTTTAAGGGATATGCCTCTACCCATCTTCAAAAGGCACAAACAACCACAAGGACGTATTTTAAATTATTACATCTCTCCATGTGGATAAAATCCAATTGCAACACCTGGAATGAATACGTCGGAGGCGCAAAATGACCAGCTGGAGTTGGGGTTCCCTTGCCAGGATTATACATCAGACAAACCATACAATTCTTGACCACATTCTTCGCACACTTAGGAATTCCTGCATTCTCCCACACTGGAGCCAACAACTTACAAATCCCTTTCGCACTAATGTGAGCCATTCCATGTGCCATCGTAACCACTGCAAGGACATACGCATCAGGTAACAACCATTGCCGATGTTCTGACAACTCAATCCAACAACCAGTCGAATCCAACATTCCCGTACTCTCTCTCCACACACTCAATTCTTTCTCAGTAGCTTCAGCCTGAATTGACTTCACACTCTCTATTGTGTCTTCACACATTCCTCTATCCGGAACCCATCTCGCTGGACCCGCAACATACATTCGACTCATCACATCTTTCGCCGTTTCTTTCGCTACTTCATCCGCAAACGCATTACCACGACCAACGTCATCTGTAACCTTCTTATGTGCACTACATTTCACGATTGCAACTTGCGTCGGCAACGTAAGTGACTCAAGAAGTTCATTCACCAACTGTCCATGCTGAATCTTCGTACCATGAGAAGTAAGGAATCCACATTCCTTCCACAAACGCCCAAAACTACGGGCAACACCAAACGCATATTGACTATCGGTGTACAGTCACTCTCTTTCCTTTGGACAACACACACGCTCTTGTCAGTGCAATCAACTCTGCTGCTTGAGCTGAGTTCTGTGGAATACGTGCAGCTTCAACAATCGTATGCAAAGTCGTAACCGCATATGCTGCAGTCGTATAGCCATTCGGAAGCTTAAAGCATGAACCATCCACCCATAAGGTACCATCAAACTTCACAAGAGGAGCATCTTTCAAATCAATTCTACCCTTCGTTTCTTCCTCTGTCCTGAGAAAGCAATCATGCTGTTCCTGAACACCTGTCTCTACAGAAATCGGCAACAACGTAGCTGGATTCAACGTGTTGCATCGCTTTATATGCACATGACTCGCCAAAAGCGTCAACTCGTAACCTGACAATCATGCACTAGTCAAGTGCTGGGTTTTAGTTCTATTTAACAAAGTATCCACTGCATGTGGAACCATCACAATCAACGTATTATCCATAACCAAACCAGCAGACTGTTGAATAGAAACAGCCGCTGCTGCTGTAGCTCTCAACCAACTCGGCAACGCTCTAGCTACCGGATCCAAAGTCGACAAAAAATACGCACATGGCCGCTGCTTATCACCAAATTGTTGTGTCAGAACTGACAATGCACAACCCTCACTCTCGTGGATATAGAGTGTAAAAGGTTTACTATAGTCCGGAGTACCCAATACCAGAGCCAAACACAATGCATCACGTAATTCAGAAAAACGTTTCTGACATTAGTCAGACCAAGGAAGAGGATTCGGAGTAGCCTTAAGAGTAAGTGCTAACAGAGGTTTTGCAAGCAATGAAAAGTTCGGAATCCATTGTCTACAGTACGAGGTAATACCCAAGAAAGCACGCACTTCTCTCTGCGTGGTTGGCACAGTCATTTGTGCAATCGCTTGAATTCGTTCTGGGGTCAACCTTCTTCCCTCCTTCGACAAGAGATGACCTAAGTAGGTCACTTCTTGGCGGCAATACTGCAACTTCGAAGGTGATACTTTATGATGGAGGTCAGACAAATGTCACAACAAAGAAAGAGTAGCTTCTTTACAAGTTTCCTCATCATCAGCAGCATCCAACAAATCGTCTACATACTGAATAAGAGTAGCACCAACAGGTAAAACAATTGCATCAAGCTGTGTCTTCAAAGCCTGACTATAGATGGAGGGACTTTCACAATAACCCTGTGGAGCACGCTTACACCGGAAGCTTCGGCCTCCTAAAGAGAAGCCAAAAATATCTCTACTCTCCTCGGCAATCGGGATACTGAAGAAAGCATTCTTCAGATCTATCACCGAAAACCAGGCAGCTGAAGCAGGGATCATGGTCAACAAAGCAGTAATGTCTGGAACAACCGGAAACTGTGGCACAACAATTTTATTGACCTCTCGAAGGTCGATTACAAACCTATACACAGGCGGCTGAGAAGAGTCAGTATGTTTCAGAAAAGGCAGCACAGGACTGTTACACACATTACCTCTCGTTTCTTCAATCACACCTTTCTCAATCAAATCATAGATGATCGCTAAAAGCGCTCTTTCACCATCGCTAGAAATCCTATATTGAGGAATATAAGGCAATCTAGCATTCGCTTTCAGCATCACAACATAAGGTGGAATCTCCAAAAGACCCACATCATTAAGACCAGTAGCCCAAAGAGTATCAGGGAGAGAACGCAATTCCAGTGGAAGCCGATCTTTAGACAAATACATCGGAGAGATCACTCTCTTACCCAACGTAAACTGTACTCCAGAAGGAGAACAATGCAATGTCGCATGTAATCTCTTCAACAAATGCAGACCCAACAAATTCTCACCACAACCTGTCGTTAAAACGAGGGGTGCTTCCAATTCACAAGGCCCTATAGAAAGAGACAAAGGAGTAGAAACTGGATTACGAACTGGGGCACCAGAGAATCCTATCGAAACATTTGTTAAGCCAGACAAAGGTGCGCCAGGGAGTTTAGAGTGCATGATAGAACTCTTCGCTGCACCAGTATCCAAAAGAAAAGGCTCTACCACACCTGAATTAACTACTGCAACATAAGGTCCACTCTGGTCTAATGGAACCGACACTACTCCCTCTCTTTGTCCATGGCTGTCCTAGCAATCATCACCGTCAACATTCTCACTCTCAACATAATAGTCATCAGCATAGTACTGAGTCAACCGACCAGACACAACATTCTGTTGATCAAAGCAATTCATAGAATTCTGCGGGGGAAAGGAACGTCCATTCTGGGGGAACACACCACGTCCTCTTCCTCTAGGTACTTGCTGAACGCCCCAGCCTCTCACACCAGACGCACCATTCGCACGCTGTAACAGAACCGGACAACTATTCTTGAAGTGGCCTTCTTCCTTACAATATGCACACTGATTAGGACCAACTGGAATTCGCTGCTGAAAAGACTCGGGCTTCTGCGACCCTCTCTGAAACTGTTGAGGTTGCTGAAACTCGCGCTGATTATAACGAGGCGGATAAGCCTGTTGCAAAAGAACCTTCGTCTTTAATTCTTTAGTCGTTTTCTCTGCTTTCTCTTTCTCATCTTTATCTCTATTCTCGTAGTACTGTGCAGTAGCCAATATCTGGGCCGACGATGAAACAGCCCATGAACTCTCGGAGTCCTTCAACTTATTACACAACTCGGGAAGCAAATTATGAACAAACTTATCTACGAACAACCTTTGGCCACCTTCCGTACTCATATCTTGACCACTGTGATCTATGAAAGTCTCTTCAAACCTAGTGAAGAAATCAGACACACTTTCCTCCTTTTTCTGCTTGCATGCTGCTAACTTATCCCAATTCACTCGCATAGCAAGCATCAGAGTCTTCATGAAAGTAATGATCCTACCGGGAAGTTCCACAACTAAAGGCTCAGGTTTAGCTCCACCACCCTGTCTACCATCTGCCGCAACAATATTCGCCCATGTATCACCTAACTCTTGCGCATGATTCTCGTGACGAATCTTCGCCCACAAAGGTTGAGGAAACACGTTACCCAACAACATATCTATTTCAGCTAAATTCATGATACATGCGTCCACTGTCTGAGACAACTCCTTGTAATACCCTGCAGGATTCTTACAGGGATCAGGTAGAGTCTGCTTAAGAGCCAAAACTTCAGCTCTCTTCCACGGGACATGTACCCACACACGCTGAAAATGAGCCGGTACAGCCTGGATACCCTGATTAAGATTAGCCACAACTTCCTCTTTCCATACCGGAGGAACTTCTCTCATGGGATACTGTCTCACTTTTCTCCTAACAGAAAGATCAGGCTCAAACAGTGGCTGAGAAGGAAACTCGCTGCTAAACGCAAGCAACGTCGCAACTGCTTTCTCGACACCAGGACCCACTATTGTCCCTTTCGCAAACTCGGACTGTACATTAAGTAACTCCAATGGGATCTGACCCAACTCACTATCTTCCCATTCCTCACTGAGGAAAGTACACTTACCATTGAAAACGTACCTTTGCTTCGGTGCTTCCCATTGCTGGAAGACATCCATAACTGACTCTAGATTATATTTCGAAACATTCGAAACCCATCTTCGAGCCAAAAGATCTAACACTGCCCGCTCTTCGGGACTAGGAAGCTGGCTACGCAATTGTTTACGCGCAGAAACAGGGGTCACACTCAATGACCCAAAGAAAGGAGACAAAAGACCAGTAACAGTATCAGTCATTCTTTGTCGAACAGAAGGAGAAGCTGTCATAAGGACAGGAGAAAAAGTGTTCTGAGAGGAAACAAATGTAGGAGTATTAGCAGGAGAAGTCGCAAGTACAGGAGAAGAAGACAAAGGAGTTTGAGGCAAACTGATAGAAAATCCGGCGGCCCTAGAGAAGGCTGCGCCAGAGGAGGAGGAACCAGCTGAAGAGGAGCTGGCGGCTAAGCAACAACAGGAGGCTGAACAACTGGAGGTTGCGGAGGTGCGGTAGCACTTTGCACATAAGGGGGTGGTAATCTCAACAAATGTGACATCAAAGGATCCTTTTCAGGGTCCTTCGTTCCACTTCGTAGAAGAGGTGGCAAAGATGGATAACATTTATCAATAGCCATATTATGTTGCCTATGCAACTCCTTAATCGCTTGATCTTCTTCATTATCTTTAAACTGCCTAGCAGCTTGCATTATCAATATACCCTTTTCTCTCTTATCTATTTTAGCTTGTTTAATTTCTCGCTGTTTGGCTTCCTTATGCCAAAGGCGGAAAGAGTCAAACATTGCCGGCCGGGCTTTCTTCCTAAATAGTACAGTTTCCAAATTATTTAGAATCTCAGTATCGTAACTACCATGTTGGGGCCATCGTAAGACACCATCTTTCCTAGTATAGCGGACCCATACTTCATTAAACGTAATGGGGCCCACGCCATGTTTAGAATAGAGCTCATAAGTCGGAGTTCCAACCGGAGGTATCAGACACAAGTCCTCCAATCGGGAATCCCTATTACAACCACAACAAAATAACTTTCTAATTTTGCTAAGACCAGGCATCTTCGCTCACTAATCTAGCTTCAAACTTCAAGGGATTACCAAAAACGATAGTCTCGCAAATGTACGAGTCCCTTGGCTTTGGTGCTTGCAAGAACCAAATCAAAGACCTAAGGAACCAAAACACAAAGGACTTGGAGCGACCCACTTATACTTAACTAAGGTATCAATCACATCACCAGAACACCCGTCTATCGTCTAGCCATACAAATAGTCACAAAGGGGGTTCAAGACAGGGCGACAGTAAGTGCAGCAGTCCTTCGTAGCCGTCAGGAAAGCGGGAAGCCTCGCAGCAAAAACCTTCAGTCCACATTCGACATGCCGGAGTCGATGGAGTGGGGGCCGTCTTCCAGAATTTCCTCACGAAGCTCCTCACGATCTTCAGGCTTGGACCGGTACCACTGAAGTCTCCCCACGGTGGGCGCCAACTGAAGAACCGGGTTTTAGAACCCAGCAGCGCCAGGGGCGCACCCAAAGTCTTCCGGTTCACCTGTCTTAGAATACAGAGACACAGGATACTTCTCGGTGGCGTCAAAGATCAAATTTATTGGCTGCAACCAGGAACAGAAGTCCACGAAGTACAACACGGGTATATTCGTCGGAGACTGCTCAAATTTACAAGACGAGTCATCCTCTTTTATGCCAAAAATCACATTCCGGACAAACACCCACTATTTACAATTTGTCCAATCATAGGCATTATTGCAAAAGGCATCGCATGACGACAAACCCACTTTTCAGTTGTCCGGCCAACCATTAATTACACAGGAAAGCCCAACATTCCTTCTTGCACAAGCCGGACAAACCCATAATAAAAGACCAAAACCCATATCATAAATAGACCATAAAAGAAGGAACAAAAACAGATAAGAAGCAGAATAAGGGGTGTGTGTATGCATACCAAACTCTACAATGTCCTGTGCTTTGATCCTCAATCTTGATCAGCTATCGGGCAAGGAACTGGCCTAACAAGGTCAGCTTCAGGAAACGAGGTCAGCTCACTCGGTTCATCCAGAAGTCAGCACGAACTGGAGCTAACGCATACGTGTACTAAAGACTCGCTGGGCCGTAGTCATCGGCTTATGTGACGGCAACCACAAAATGGCTGCCATACACAAAGCGGAACCCAAGGTTCAGAACAAAATCTCTAAATACACAGTGAATCCATCGTTCTAGCATAGCGAAATCACTCGTACTTGCCGTACTCACTAGTTGCGGTTCGCTACTATCAAATTCGCAACAAAACCATGACATTAAAACGGGTTCAGAATTCACGGAACCTCAACTGTAGAGGACTAATCCCTAGTAGCTGCGATGCAATGTCCTGCATCTTCAGGTGACGAGGAGCTTGTGATGCGAAGTGCCTTGTCGAGATGCACTGGGCACTGGCTGGTTCTGAAGAAGCTGCAAGGCTTGTGATGTGGAGTCCTAAGTGGTTGTCAGGGATGACGTTGACAAGGAGCTTCCGATGCAAAGGCCTGGGTCGAGGATACTTCACTCGGTGGCGGTTCTGAAGGGCTGCCAGCGGCGATGCAAAGCCCTGCACCGGGGATGGGTCACACAGCGGTCCCAATGCAGAGTTTGTAGAGGCAATGCATTGCGCAGCAGCTCCGATGCGCAGTTATGGTGCGATGTTGGATTGAACAGTGGCTGCGATGCTTCGGTTCTACTGGTACCATAGTTAGGCTGGCAGAGCACCTTCAGGGCCACTTGCAGGGGCCCAGGATTAAAGTGGCACTATTAGGGATGAGAGGACACATAGCTGGCAGAGTCCAGGTTCTAGGTTGAAGATGGAGGAAGCCTATTCTGTGTCTGAGGCTTCTGATCTGTAGGCCCTCCAACTAGCCCTTGGAGAGGCACTCTAGTGGTCCTAGTCCAGTCCTTCTCACTCATGCAGGAGGGCAGCCGGACAGCAACGTGGCAGTCCTCCTTGCAGGAGAGCAGCAGAGCATTCCTTCATCGGAGTCTTCCAGAGGTCCACATGAGTACTGAAGTGTTGAGGTCCGAGGGCCAATATTTATACCTGGTGCCCACTTTGATATAGGACAAACTTCTAGAGATTTCAACTTCCTCAGAGGTCCTTGGAATTCCCTGCCTCCCTTTCTTGGCCCCAGATTGTCTGGTGTCAAAATACACTAGCATCAAACCCCTTTGTGAGAGTGCTCAGTCAGGCCCTTTGTGATGTGCATGTGTGGTAGGTGACAGCTCCACCCTCTTGTCATCTCAGAGTGGTCAATTCTGCCTGCACCTAGCTTCTCTTTGTCTTACCATCTGGGAACAATACATACAGTCCAACTGCCAACTATACCTAGTCATATGACCTAGGATACAAACAGCAGACACCAAATGGTTGGAGCAAGAAAATGACAACTTATCAAAAGTGGATTTTTCAGAATTATGACAAAAATTCAGGCTTCACAGTTAAAAAGGCCTTGAAATTACAATTCTTAAGATATCAAACTTAAGCTGTCTTCCTGTTCCCAATTAAAGTCATCAAAGTTATCAGTCAGTCAAAATCACTTTATTCGATTTAAAAAAAGATCATAAAAGGCATAAAACATTACATAAAAAGCCTAAAACATTTTTGTACATACATAATTAATTTGTATATATTTAAAATTTACATGCACAATGCTCAAATATTTAAGAAACATACAATGCAATGCAAAACCCGGGCGGTAAACAGTGTGGACGGGACGGTTACTTTAGAGGTATAAATACACTAGATGCCACTTTTTTTAGTTTTAATTCTCCATGCTGCCACCAGAAAACTTGCCATTCCAAATATAATGCGGGTACTACTCAGAGACTGTAGGTACAACAGGGCAGGACTGACCTGCACAAAGCCAGCCTCTCTCAAAATTGGTAGCAAATGTATTTGCCTTGCGTCTGAGTATAGCCCACAGAACATAATAAAATGCATGGTATCCTGTATGGAAAAATTATCACATTTACAACATGGGCCCCCTTCTGGTTTACACCAGGAATGATAACTGCCTAGATAAAAATGGATCAAATTAAATCTAAGTTTAGTTAATAAAAATCTGTGGAAAGGCTTAGTTACAATCCTGAGATATGACTCAATTGAGGGAGAAATTACTAGTGTATAGTGTGATCTCACAGTGGATTTTAACAATTCTTGGTCCTCCCGAGCTAGTCTGGCCCTGTCCATAAAATGCTTTTTGGTCCAGTTTATATCCTCCCTCCTAATAGTAGATGGTACTAAGAAGAGTTCTGGACGTCCCAGCTGTGCAAAGTTATCATAAGGGAGAGGTATGCCTTGCAGTAGTAAAAAACGAATTTAGGAGTTTTTCACTGCCAAGACTTGTAAAACTTCAAAGTACATGTCCAACATTTTAAATACACTGCACCCTGCCCTCTGGGCTGATCAGGCCCTACCCACGGGGTAACATATGTATTAAAAAGGAAGGTAGAGGCCTGCCAAAACGTTTATTTTGCCAGGACAATATGGCAGTTTAAAAGTGCTCTCGTAGGCTGCAACGGCGGCTGCGGGGCATGTTTGCAGGGCTACTTAAGTGGGTGGCACACTAAGAGTCCTAAGGCCACCAAAAGTGAGATCAGCAAAAATAGGGGGGTGAAGGGAAAAAGTTTGGGGGAAGACCACCCTAAGGTTGAAAGGTCTATCACTGTGGGCCTGATTCACAAACTACATTTCTTAGTACGTTTGTAGTACTACAATAGTACTACGAGGTGCCCTGCAGAATACTAATCACACACTGCCCTTCTAAAGTACTTCTGCAAAAATAAAGCAGGAGTAATAAAGCACATACTTGGCCATCCACAGGTATTGCAATACCTGCTCCTAGAACATAAATGAGGTATGGACTTAAAAAAAAAAAAGCAAATAATGTTACATTGAATTAAATGTCATTATTTTCAATTGTTACACATCTAAATGAATGTAACCTAATGTTAAAACAATATATAAAAACAAAACCTAATTATTATTTATTTCTAAAATATTTTCACTTTTTCATTTAAACATTAATGTAACTTTTTTGTTTATTGTATACATCACCTTTAATAATTGTTAAAACAAAAAAAACTATATATTCTTCTTTGGCTGGAGTTTATTTCATTTCAAATTAAGAAAAATAATTTTATTTGTATTTTATTTCAATCAAATTAATTAATCAAATGTACTTTAAAAATCTGGGCCTAAATATACTGCACTTTTGTAAGGGATCTATTGGTGCAAGCCACACATCCTTTACCCTCATTGAACACAATATTTGTCAGATTTTAGATATTTTATTTTTCAAATATGGTCATTTCCTCAGTCTTCATCATGTAGGAACATATTGCCTTGCTCCTCTGGGTCTCCTGAGCATTGGGGTACCAGACAAGTATGGGGTTTCTGTAGGGTTAGGGTACCCACAGGTGATAAACTGGGCGCAAAGCATATTGGCAAGTTGTAAAGCAACTGCAAGCGAATCACTGGTTTAGGTTACTCGTATTTAAGTCACAGGCACTATCCCTGGGTAGTATGGAAACATACCATGGATATTTGTAACATCTACACATCCTAAGATTGTTATCAATGGGCCTCAGACGTTCCTTTCCCTGATTGGATGGCCATGAGTTCATACTGACCTTGACGTTTGTCAATTTTTAAAAACCTTTTTATAAACATAAATTCCTTTCAGTCTGCCCTACACAGGAACATATGCCTGCAAAGGCTTACCCCCCCACCCCCCATCCTTGTTCATCTGGGCCTCATGAGTGTAAGAGTAACAGACATATTGTTTTTCTATGGGTTCATGAGGGCCCTAAGCAATAAACTGGGTTCATTATATTTGAGAACTTTGGAAAGCAACTGCAATCAAAATGCAAGTTTAGGCCATCTGTCTTTTTGTTCCTAACAACTCACGGAACAAATAAGTTTTATACCCTAACTTTGTTAAACCCTTTTAACATCGAAAAATTCTAAATTCTAAATTCACTGGGTGGCCAACCTTCCAGTCCTTGACCACCATCTTTAGTACTCTAGGTCTCCTGATGCTGGGGATACTAGACATGGATGGGTTTTCAGAGGGTGTAGAGTTCCTATAGGCAATAAACTGGGTACCATGCATTTTTGGAAACTTGGAAAGCAGCTGCAAGCTAAATGCTAGTATAGGGTACCTGGCATTTGGTTGCAGGTATCACCCCAGAAGTAAATATAAACTTTCCATAGCTATATATGTTCAACATCAACACATGATATGGTTTCTAGTGCTATGTCCCAGAATATAATTGGCTTCAGTGCTGATCAAGATATTTGTGAGATTTCCAGCATTGTTTTTCCCAAAATATACTGTTTTCTTCAGTTTTCTCTCATACAGGAACCTGACAAGTTTGAATTCAAATCAATGTTCTACTATGCCTTCTGTGTGTGAGGTCATAAGACCTGTGGGGTATTCATGGGTGTAAGCTGTGAAGTACAACCTAGATGCCGGAGAATATTATTAAGTAGGCAGATTTGATGGGTATGTCGGCATTATTTGTGCCTGGGGTCAACAATCTGAAAGGTGAGCCTACCAACTTTAGACATGTCAGACAAAGGGGAATCTATGGTGATGGGCCTTGCATGAATATGTACATGTTTTAGTAACTAAAGTCTCTTGCAGATGTCAAAGTATGGTTAAAAAACACAATTTAATTACTTTTGTGTGACAGCAAACTTCAGATCTTCAGGCACAGACCAAGAGTCACACCATCCAGTGCTCCCACACTTCTCATGAGAGGAATGTTAGCCCACATATTTGATGGGCCTATGTGTAGGACAGGAATAGGCCAAAAGTGTGAATAGGTGAAGAACACATTGACACCAAATTGACTTCACACAGTCACAGACTTGGGCTGTCCATTTTACAATACACCCTCCCACACATGAAAGGGATGTTTTTTTGGTAAATCTATGGAAATACATGATGATCAGAGTTTGTTGTTCCTCACCAATTCTAGAACTTTCCATTACAGAAATGTGAGAAAATTATTTTTAAAAGTTTTTAAACTTTACAGGAATCCCGGGAGAGAACATCTGGTAGCTTCTAGGACTCCTCAAAGTGTCTGGTGTTCAGAAATATCTGGGGTTGATAGGTTGCCTTAGGTGCTGGATGACCTGGTCTCAGACCCGTGGTCTATGAGTTATTAAGGAGCCAGAAGCTGTCTGGATTTTTTCTAAGGCTAAGAAAAAAATCCAAAAAGTGTTTGGCTCCTTGGTGGGGCTCAGAAATACATGTTTAATTTCCAATCAGGACTTCCTAGACCACATATCTGTACCCCAGCAAGGATTCAGACTCTGTTTGGATAAGGATATGAAATAACTCAAAACAGCTCTTTGCTTGCAGGGGTATAGAACCATATGTCTGTGTACCAGAAATTACTCAGACACTATTTGGATTTTTTCATATCCTGAGAAAAATTCACACATTGTCTGTCCTCTTTTTCAGGCACAAATTCGTTTGTATATACCCCAGAAAGAAGTCATAAACTGTTTGGATATTTTCTTAGGCTTTAAAAATCAAACAGCGCTTGTCCTCTTGCTGCAGCACAGCCCCAGAGCTCCTTTCTCTCACAATGCTCCATGGACAAAGAACCATTGAGAGGTGTAGATGCTGTATGAAACTAAAACAGGAAGTGGGTACTATAAGGGGAGGAACTTGTAACAATCAAAATCAATTTCTTTCCAATCCACATCTCGTTGTTAACTTCTTCTGTTGGTTGGGCAGGAAGAGTTGTAGTGTTGCGCTCTAGTGCCTCCATCATCACGTGATGGGAGATGCTAGGAGCACGGGCAGCGATCTTAGGAAATGACAGCCCAGCACACAGACCGAGCTGGAGCTCGCCTCTGCGCTCTCTTCAAATAAAGAGTTACTTCAAGCATATAACGTGTCTCCCTCATTTGTACCCCAATAAGCCTCACAACAAATTGGCGACGAGGCTGGGGATGGAGCCACGACCACGGCCCGACCACTACGCGGCAGCCGCACACATGCGGCGATGGAAAATTGAGAGAGAGCACGGCAGGGGAGCCGTGGGAGCCCGGCGCACGGCGCGTAGAGCAACCCCGCTGGGGGAGAGGAGGTGCGCTGAGACAGCCACATGCTGCGTTACAATCAGGCCGCACTCCAGTGCCAGAGGGTGCGCCAGAACAGTGAGTAGGAGGTGCCCCTCCTTTCGCAACGTGTGCACATTAAAGTTGGTAGAGGTGTGAGCATGTGCACGCATCCATGCTGGGAGGGCAGAGGAGACTGAGACAAGGCACAGCAACCCCTCCCCCACAAGCAGGAAGAGGCTGACACAAGGGTCACACCCCAGGGTCTCACAACAGCTACACAGTAGACCCCTGCCCCAAGGAGCAGAATCCAAGGGAGCACGCCACCACTGACAAGGAGCTCACCCAGCCTCCAGCTCAAGGAGTGTGGACAGTACCCACAGCCAGCACCCAGCCAGACACACACCCATGTCAGCCCTGATGATGGTGAGAGCATAGGCTGCACGGAAAGAGCAAGAGCTGCCTAGTATTACTGGGCAACACAGAGCAGGACAAGGCGAAGGCGGACCAGTCCGCCATGGTGGAGCAACGCAGCCAGCAGGCACCATCTTGAACCTTACGCACTGGCCAAGAAGCCAGGCAGGCCTGTAACAGGGGTTGGGGTGCCCAGAAGCAGGCACGCCAGGTGCCCATGGACCAGCGGAGGAAGGCAAGTCGAGCGAAGAGTGGACAACCGACCCTGTTGCACCAGGCTCAAGGCAACGTGGCTGAAGACCTCGAGGCCCAAGTAGACGCAGTGAGCCGGCAAGACCAAAGCGTGCCAGGGAGCCCGCCGAACAGAGCAGACGACAGCCCGCCCAGACTGCAAGCCGCCATGTGTGCCCAAACCTTCTCCCTCACAAATCTTGTCCCCTTCCTACCGAAACCGTGGAACCGGCCATGAAATGGGAAGATTGGAAAGAATACTTCCTGAACTATTTGTCAGCTCTAGAGAACGAAGGTGATGAAGTCTTTCCAAGCAAGCAGAAAAAGAAGATCCTATTGCACAACTAGGGTCCGGAAGATATCAGGGTGTACATGAACTTGATAAAGAAGACGAGGGCTCAGGACGACAATGACGTGTTTTAACACGCCATTGAGGACTTGGACAGCCACTATTAACCAGTGGTGTGCATTGCAATTGACCGCTTCAACTTCTATCAACGGAAACAGAACTTGGGGGAATCAGTGGATGACTACGTGGCGGCGTTGAAGAGACTAGCGATCACCTGCAAATTTAGAGCCCTTCACGATTACTTCATCAGGGATCAAATCATCGTGCCCCCCTTCAGGAGATAGTGGCCATGGTCAAAAAAGCGGAACTCTCAAAACGGTGTGCGGTAGCCGCCAAAAAGGAAAGTGGGCAAAGTAACAGATGCCACCCGCCTAGAGCACAAGCAGCCATTCACGGGAAGTTCAAGGCAGCCCAAAAGGTATGTGCCCAAGACACCCATGCACCAGAAACCTCAAGGAGAGGATAAGAACTCTTGCTACAGGTGCAGCAGTCAAGCACACACAGCCAACGACAAATGTTGCCCCGCCTTCAGAGCCAAATGCCTTTACTGCGGTATTATGGGACACTTTGAGATGGTCTGCAGACGCAAATCCAAGAAAACGTCAGTCAAATACGTGGACCAAGACTCCGAGACGGATGAAGGAGGGGGTGAAGACAACGCTGACCGTGTGCTGTGCATAGATGACCAAGTGTTAGACATAGATTGCTCGTGCACGCGCAAACCTTTGTGCGAACTTTTAATAGGGGGAGTCCAAGTAGCAATGGTGGCCGACTCAGGGTCCCCATACTCCATTATACAACGCAGCATCTGGGACAGAGACTTTGTGCAAACCACAGGCACACACCTCCTGCCTCCGGACATCCGCCCAGGTACCTTCACAGGAGAACCCATTCCCATGGTGGGGTACCGTCCCCTACAATTTCATTTCAAAGGCCGCACGGCAGAAGAGAAGCTCTACGTAGCAGAGAAAGGACCCTCGTTCCTAGGATTACTGCGTTCCCTATCGTGACCCTGGGTGAAGTGGAGCCTCTAATTGGTCAAATCAAGACTGGATCCCCTTTAGACCTTATTCCTGCAAGAGTTGTCCCATCTCTCGGCAAATCACTCGGTCCTATGATCCAGTCCCTTGTCAACATCTCTCTCTTTCTGAGGGCCAGGTGCCAAAGGAGTGGAAGATGGCTCAGGTGAGACCCATTCGTAGGATTTCTAGTATCCCCTGGACCGAATTGTCCAACCTCCGACCCATATCTTTTCTTCCGTACCTGAGCAAGTTAACGGAAAAGCACGTTAACACTCATCTGTCATGCTCTATTGAGCGAACCTGAGGATTGGATCACTCCCAGTCCGGATTCAGGCCCAACTATAGCACCGAATCAGCGCTCCTTTCGGTGACTGATAACATCCGAATGTCCCAGGATAAAGGGAACTCTATGATTCTGGTGCTGTTGGACCTGTCCGCAGCATTCGAAACGATATCCCATGACAATCTGCTCAGTCGTCTGGAGGAGGTGGGGCTCGGGGGTTCGGCGCTGTCCTGTATGAGGAGATTTCTATGTGGCCGCTCACAGTGTGTCAGTATGGGCTCATTCCGATCCGCACCCGTAGAGCTTACCAAGGGGGTGCTACAGGGCTCTTGTTTGAGCCCTACACTTTTTAACATTTACGTGGCCCCCCTGGCCAGCCTCATGAGATCATTCGGATTCATTCCAGTGTCGTACGCTGATGACACTCAGCTTCTCTTCCCATTCAAGTCATTAACCTTGGCAGTTAAACAGTCCTTTTCAGAAGGAATGAGGGCTGTATCACAATGGATGGCCTCGAATTTCCTGCAGTGCAATGTAGGAAAAACAGAGGTAATGCTCTTTGTTGAAGCCACACTGTTGTGTACACCGGACTGGTGGCCTTTAGATCTGGGCCCCGTCCCCAGCCCTAAGCAGGTGGTGAAAAACCTGGGTGTCCGCTTGGATCAAGGTCTATCCCTAAAAGAGCATGTAAATCAAACAGCCGGGCCCTGTTTTCATGTAATTGGACTACTCCGAAGAGTGTTTCCTTTTCTACCGGACCTCACTAGAAAAACCCTTGTTCAGGCCCTGGTGCTCAGAAGCCTACACTATTGTAATGGGCTATTAATCTCAGCAAACGACAGTTTACTTAGCAGGCTCCAGGTGGTTCAAAATACTGCTGCAAGGTTAGTGTTGAATGCTCCACCTAGATCTCCATCTCGCCCTTTGTTGGAAAAGCTCCACTGGCTGCTAATCTGCCAACGGATCGAATTCGAAACCTGCTGTGTCGTCTACAAGGGTATACACGGCCTGGACCCCACGTATCTGGTGGAGAAGTTTTTCCCTTACAACCCAGTACGTGCTCTCCGCTCTAGCAATCAGTCCCTTCTCCAAATCCCTTCCATCAGAAGGGCAAGGCTGGGTGGAAAGGCCCTGTCCTACCTTGGCCCCTGCCTTTGGAACAAACTCCCCCCTTCCCTCAGGCTTTGTACGGATCACTTGGCATTTAGGAAATTGTTAAAACATTTTTGTTTCAAACTTAGCACCTTCTCTAGATCTCTAGTCCATTCACTCTCTATCTGTCATTTGAGCGCAGAGATACTCCTCCCTGAGTCGATTCTAGCGCTAAACAAACCCACAAATAAATAAATAAATAGGATGGGTGGACCAGGGAGAACATACGAGGCGGACAAATGGAGGGCAGAATTCCCGACAGTTTTCGGAGGCACCATCGGCAAGTTGACGAAGTTCACTCACAAGATGTGCCGCAAAGAAGGAGTAAAACCAGTCAGCCACAAAGTTGAAACATTCCATTTCAAAGCAGGGACGCAGTACAGCAAGAGTTACAATGCTTAGAAAACAATGGAATTATTGAGCCGATATAGAGTGCAGAATGGCCGGCGCCCTTGGTCGTAGCCAGGAAACCCAACGGCAAGGTACGCCTCTGCATCGACTTGCGGGAGCTCAACAAAAACATCTTAGTTGACAAATTCCCGTTGCCCAGGATCAACGAGATGTTAGCCCTGACGAAGGGCATCAAATGGTTTTCCACCATAGACCTGACCTCTGCCTATCACCAGATAGCGCTGCACCCCACCTGCAAGAAACTAACCTCGTTCATTACACAGTTTGGATGCTACCAATTCCGGCGGATGCCTTTCGGCCTAACGTCTGCTGCTGCGGTCTTCCAAAAACGAATGCATCAACTGTTCAGACATACAGAAGGGGTGCAGTACTTCCAAGATGACATCCTAGTAATGGGCAGAACCAAGGCAGACCATGACGTCAAACTCTCCACAGTACTACGCATACTAAAGCAGAACGGCCTCACCGCAGAATGGGACAAGTGCAGGTTTGGAGTGTCATCGGTCACGTACCTGGGACATGAAATTAGTGATAAAGGCATTGCACCAAAACAGGATAATGCGAGGACAATAAAGGATGCACCTACCTCCAGGAATAAGGATGATGTCCGGTCATTCCTTGGAATAGCAGAATTCTACAGCAAGTTTGTGCCTCATTTTGCCTCCAAAACACACAACTTGCATCAGTTACTAAAGGAGAAAACCCCCTTCACTTGGTCGGAGACAACGCAGGAAGAATTCAGGCAAATCAAAGAAGACATATGCGAGGCCGTGCCCCTACACGGATTTGACCAATGGGCGTTGTCTATTCTCACCACGGACGCGAGTGACAGAGGGCTGGGAGCAGTCCTGATGTAGCAGTCGGCAGAGGGGGAAATGACGACGGTCAGCTTTGCGTCCTGGTACTTGGCCCCAAATGAAGAAAAATTCAGTGTGGTGGAGAAGGAGATGCTAGCAGCAATTTGGTAAATGGAAAGATTCCACCAATTTCTGTGGGGCTCCAGATTCCTGCTCCGCATGGATCACAAGCTGTTAGTGAAGGTACTCACATAAAGTGGACACGCAACGGCCACGCCTCACATAGCAAAAATGACCTTGCGGCTATTGGATTATGTGTTCGACGTCCAATACATTCCACGCTCTAAGAACAAAGTTGCCGACTTCCTCAGCAGGGCAGCAGCAATGGAGAAACCACCGGTCCCAACGGCAGAAGATGACTACACCATTGCATTCATGGAGGACCAATAAGCAGTCATAAGTGCCCAAGAATGGAAGACGGCATACAAGGAGGACACAAGACTCAATACAATCAAACAGTTCATAATGATCGGGGTGTCCGGAAAAGAAACACTTAAACGCTGAACAGAGGAAATTCCATGAAGTTCGTGAAGAGCTGTCAGTAGGAGACAACGAAATGTTCATGCTCAGAGGAGACCAAGTGATAACCCCAGGACGACTGGTAAACTGGTTACTTCCTATTTTGCACCTGGAAATAGTGAAAACAAAACAAAGAGCCAAACAAGCATACTGGTGGCCGGCGCTGGACAGCCAAGTGGAGAGGCTTGTCAGAGAATGCAAACAGTGCAGCAATGCAGACAAGACACAGACCACGATGAGGCCTCCGTTAGGGAGGTTCTCAAACCCAGCTAACCCGAAGAACCGGATTACTGGGTCTCGGCGGCGGGGGAACCGCCCAAGCCTTCCATACCCTTCATACGTAGTAAAAGGAGACACAGGAGCCTTCGTCTGCAGGAGGAACCCAGATTTATTCAAATAGTCCAGGCTATGGAACAGAGTCCCAAGCTCGTCAGAAACAAGACAGAGGAGGCTGCTGCTTTACTCCGCAGCTTACAAGCCTTTTATACTTTTTCATTCTGGTCTTTTGGCTGTTAGACTATATATTTTGGCTGTTAGTTCATTGTTCAATCAGGGCAGTGTTTGCAGTTGATAAGCAGATCCAGACGACGTTTGTAGATGGTGACCGGGTCAAGGCTTGGTACACAAATCATTGTTCACTCTGCTTGATCAAGGCTCAGTCTTTCAGGTCATTGTTCACTCAGCTTGATCAAAGCCCGGTCTTTCAGGTCATTGTTTAATCACCCTGATCAAGGCCCAGCAGTCAGACCATTGTCCAGATGACCTGATCACGGTGTCAAGGAGGTTTTCCAGGCTAGGAGCAGGAGATGGAAAACAAATCAGTTACACAGGGTGTGAGTGTCTCATGGCTTTCTGTTGAACTGCAAGAACAGGGGGGTTGGGTGTGCGACAATTCCTGGGCAGAAATGCAGGCTGCAAGATGGCTGTTGTCGTGTTATTTAGATTTCCTCAGGCATCAGCAGAAACGACCAGGTGGGTCGTGTGGAAGTGTTTGACATGAGATGGCAATGAAAAAGCAATGGAGTCTCGGTACAAATGATGGCGATCAGAAAAACACTTTTCCTCAGACCCTCCTTTTGCCAATGAGTGGCAAATACTTTAAGAAATGTGAATGTTCATAAGGCCATCGGTTTCTTGTTGGAGCATCATCATCATATTGGTTTTGTGAATGTTAGAGGGTGGAGGCTTGGCGGTCTGGACACACATTGTACAGAACACTGGCAGATACTGAAAGCACAAACAGCAGGAGACCAGGACAGTTACTCCAAAGGCAAGGAAGATGAGGATCCTCCACCCCACTGGGAAAGGAGGCCCCAGATCCAACCTGTGAGGGACCAGTTGCCTTCATCCAGATGAATTTCGGAAGAAAGGCGACGTTGGATGGCATCGTACACTGTAGGTGCGTTGTCTGGGATGTACACGCAGCAGCTGGAGCCGATCAATTTACACACACCACCACGATTAGCAAGGATGACATCTTGGACCATTCTGTTCTGGAGCGTTATGAGGCGGTCCGCCTCCAGCTCTGCAGTGATGTTGGAGAGGGCACCAGCTGTTACTGTGATGGTGGCTTCAAGGACCCTGGTCAGTCCTCGTACAGCCCGACTGTTGGCCATGGAGCCCGAGAAAGGAAGGAAACCTTTAAAGAGTCTCCGGTTTCCTGGCCTGCTGTATCCTCGGCTGATATGATGCCCCTACGTGAGCGGCATAGAGCGCCCTTCATTGACAGGTGATAACCTCCATGAGTAAAATACATTGGTGGAAGGAGTAAGGCCAGATAGCAGGTACCAGAACAGTTACGGGGGAGCCAAGTGTAGGCGGCAGTGCCACAGATGAAGTAGGTATTGGGGGATGCCACCAGCTTCGGAGCAGATGTGGAGTTCAAAGCTTTTGTGATATCACACGTACTGGTACCAACTTTCTTAGTCCCTAGGCCATGAATGCAGACACGGCCGTGCACATTTATGACATTCACAGTGTCTTGTTCATCAGGCAGTATCCTTCTTGTGCGGAATCTGGAAAATGTTCATCGATTAGTTGAGTTGAATACTACCATCTCACCGAGTTCATCTGGTGATAGTAGCGTTGTGGATGAGCTGGTCGGGCAAAAAGGAGCATTGACTTGGCCAGACCGGTTCCGCCAGAAGTCATCCCGAAATGTTCCAAGGCAGAATTGGCAGTACCATTGACAGTGTAGGCCTCCTGTATCAACATCCACCATGCAAGACAAGACCCAGAGATGGAAAAGGGGTAGGGAAAGAAGGGACAGGGTGTATCATGGAATGCGGCATCAGTCCACAAACCCAGCAGTTGGAAGTGTTCATGATCAGCTGGTGATGATGCAACATTTGGATGAAGGTGTTGTTGAAGAATTCTGCACGGCAGGGTAATTCGTGGGCTGGTAGCATGAAATACTGGTGTTCTGCAGGAGTCGGGGTAGGAGTTGGTGAGGTAACAGGATGGTAGATTAGCAACAGCCAACCAAGGATAAACAGGATGAGGGAGACAAACAGTATCACCACGGTGGCCATAAAGCATTTACTATGTCAGAGACTGACATCTTGTTTCTGGATTCAGGTGTTTTGGATGGCTGCTATTGTGCTAAGCCAGGGACCTTTAGTGGCTGTCTGTGATTGGTGGTTGCTTTACTGGTTGCATGTGCCAAGGGCCCTATGGCGTACCTTAGTCTGACACACCAGCACTACTCTCAGCCGGGGAAGATCACAACCCTACAGGCTATAGGCACTTGGCGAAGTCAGGGCAACCCTTCCCTCGGGGGAGCAAGCTGTATCGGTCGGAAGTAGGGACAGTATGGTCGGGAAACAATTGTTCTTGGTGTTGAGCAGAGTTAAGGGAGGGTTCCATCCTTCCTTTCAGTATGCTGTCACTCTCTGCTTCCGTAGATGTAAAATGCAATCTGGCATCGCTGAATGGGACAAACATCGGGACTGTTTCTGTTTCTGAGTCTCCTTGTCCTTCCCTCACCCACTGATCATAGGGGAGGGGCAGAGGCACACACCTGCAGTGCGACAAATGCACCCAATTCTTCAGACCTTCTACTTTCACTGCGGTGCGGGTGGCCAGCAACACCTGCCGGGGCTGTGTCCAGTGGGGCTCGAGGCTCTTAGTCCATTGAAAACTTTTCGCCAAGACATATTCGCCAGGTTGGATGACGTGTCCTGGGCCCTCACTTTTGTCAGGTATGGCCTCATGCACCTGGTGATAAAGAGTACGAAAGGTATTAGTTAAACTGTACAGATAATCAGTTAATACTGGGTATTCAACATCAGACAGTTTCTTAGGCTGTGGGACACCCCATACATTGGCAGGCCTCCCGAACACAATTTCATGGGGAGATATTCTGGTGTGGGCCGTTGTTCTTGTGGACAGTAGGGCTAAGGGCAGAGCATCAACCCAAGTGACACCTGTCTCAGCTACTATATTGGCCATTTTAGTTTTTAGGTTGCCATTGTACACCTCTACTAGACCTGCTGACTGGGGGTGGTTAGCTGCATGAAATTTTTGTTTTATACCCAATGGTGTACAGACATATTCCATAATTTGAGCTGTAAAGTGGGTCCCGTTGTCACTCCAGACCAAGCGGGGCAAACCGAATTGTGGGAGGTACTCTTTCAATAGCACTTTGGCGGTAGTGATAGCGGTGCAGTCTTTGACGGGGTAGGCCTCCACCCATCGGCTGAAGGCACTGACCACCACTAGGACATATTTCAAATTGTTACATTGGTCCATCTGGATGAAATCCATTTGGAGGACTTCAAAAGGGAAGGTAGGAGGAGAGAATCCTCCCTTAGGAGTAACTGTGCCTTTTCCTGGGTTATACATTAGGCAAATCATGCATGTTTTAACCAGCTTGTCAGCATATGCTGGTATCTTAGAGTTGTACCATGTACATTCCAACAGTTTAGATATCCCTTTTGCACTGATGTGAGCAGGACCATGGGCCATCGTAACTACTGGTAGCACATGACTGTCAGGTAACATCCATTGTATTTCCATAGTTGTAAGGACCCAGCAACCATCAATTCCCTCCTTTGCTAATTGCTCCATCCACACCCGTAGTTCCTCAGGAGTAGTATGGGACTGAATATCAATCACACTCTGTACTGTGTTTTCAACCATGCCCTCGTCTGCCACCCACCTAGCAGGACCTCCTACATACATTCCTTCCCTTTTCCTAAGAGCTGTTTGTCTGGCCGTCTGGTCAGCCGGGGCATTGCTTTTCCCAACATCATCCGTCACTTTCTTATGGGCCTAACATTTTATGATGGCCACCTTTCTGGGGAGTGTCAGGGAGTCTAACAATCGATGAATTAGGGGCCATGTTGAATCTTGGTCCCATGGGAAGTAAGGAAATTCCATTCTTTCCATAACCTCCCGAAGTAGTGGGCCAGCCCGAAGCAATATTGCCTGTCAGTATAAATATTTACCGTCATCCCTTTGCTTAACTCACAGGTTCTAGTGAGGGCCACTAATTTTGCTGCTTCAGCAGAGCACTGCGGAATCTGAGCTGTTTCTACTACTTACCCTAATGTCGTAAGGGTGTAGGCGGCTAAGGTGTTACCATCTGACCCTCTGAAACATGGCCCGTCCACATACAGTGTACCTTCTGGTTCAGCTATCGGGGTATCCTGTAAGTCAACCCATCCCTTCGTCTCCTCCTCTGTCCTTAATATGCAGTCAGGTGAGTCTAAGCGTGCATCCCGAGTATCCAGTGGGAGTAATGTGGCGGGGTTTAATACAGTGCATCTTTTGATGTTAACGTGGCTGGCAAAGAGTGTCAGTTCATATCCTGTGAGTCGTGCGCTAGTGAGGTACTGTGTCTTGGTGTTATTAATGAGGGTATCTACAGAATGGGGGACCATCAGAGTCAGAGGGGAGTTCATGACGATCCCCGCACTCTGATGGACCATGAGGGCGGACGCAGCGGTTGCCCGTAGGCATCCCTGGAGAGCCCTTGCAACAGGATCTAGGGTGGCTGAAAAATAGGCACTTGGCCGTTGGTGACCTCCGCACATCTGGGTCAAGACAGCGCATGCACAGTCATCGGTCTCATGTACATATTTTTGTTATAATCAGGAGTACCGATGACTGGAGCAGTACACAGAGCCTTTTTTTTAATCTTGGAAGGACTGTGCATGCTCTCTAGTCCATGGAAAGGAACTGTCTGATATGTCTTTAGTGGTGAGGGCAAGAAGAGGTTTGACCATGGCTGAAAAATTAGAAATCCACTGTCTACAGTATGAGGTTAGGCCTATGAAGGCTATCACCTGTTTTTGTGTTCATGGGGCCGTCATAGCATTGATAATGGCTACACGATCAGCGGTGAGCTGCCTTCCCTCCTTCGAGAGGAGATTACCTAAATAGGTCACCTTCTCTTCACAAAACTGAAGCTTTTTCAACAAGACTTTATGATTATGGAGGGCAAGGAGGCATAAAAAACAGAGAGTAGCTTCTTTACATGCTGGGGCAGAATTTGCAGCAATGAGGAGGTCATCTACATATTGTAATAGGGTAGAATTAGCAGGGAGTTCCAAGGAATCTAGTTGACTTTTTAGGGCTTGACTATAGATACTGGGGTTCTCGGTGAAACCTTGAGGGGCGCAGCAGAATCTAAAGCTCCGCCCACCAAGGGAGAAACCAGAAGAATGTCTGCTGTCAGGATGTATAGGAATGCTGAAAAAAGCATTCTTCAGGTCTATGACAGAGAAGTGCGTTGCATTAGAAGGGACCATCGTTAAGAGGGCAGTAATGTCAGGGACAACAGGATATTGGGATATTGTTATTTTGTTAAGGGCTCTCAGGTCAATCACAAATCAGTATGAGAGAGCGCAAACTGAACAAAATGTATGAGTACACCAAAGTTACAAGTAGTACGCCCAATTCATAAGGGAAATGCTATGAGTACTGCGAATATATTCACCTATACTTCGAAATGTGTAGTTAATCTAGAGATTTCATATATAAGTGGAACTAATGCAGAAATGTGTGAGAATGTATAACCTTATTAGACGTGATTAATCATGATCCATGTTATGTAGCTGCTAATAGAAGAATGTCATGCTGCAAGACATAGAAGAGAACGGGCCTTATGGCTAGGCCAGAAGGGTAGAAACGTATACACCTTTGCATTGACATAGATTGCACTAATGTTACAATGATTGTTTATTCGTTAGATTTATATTCCATAGATGTGTTTTCTTATTTTTTAACAATAAGATGCTAACATGCTATTTTAGTTGACCTTTGCGAGAATTGTTGTAGGCCTGAAGTGATGAAAGGGTTTCTGATTTGCACGTACTGGTGCAGGCCGAGTTGTGTCAGGAAATAAGTTGCAAACTTCTGTTAGAAGTTTATGGGAATGGGGATTCAGCTACGGATGTCTGTCTGCATATGTGAGGGGGATCCAATTAATAATTGGATGAATAGAGTTCTGTTCAAGAGACTGGTGTAGACATGGAGGAGGGTTCAGGAATGTTTTAGGGGGTATCGGCGGGCCGGAGAAGAGTCTGAGAAGCAAGGTCAACGCTAACGCACGAGGCCCAGAGGAAGATCATCATGGAAAAAGCCAGAATCGACACCACGTGAGGGGCGTCTCACGAGGGGCGTCTCAAACATTATTGTGTTTTGTATTAGGGTCAGCACCCCGGGGTGGAGTTAGAGCAGATGCCTGAGGACCCTTTAGAGAGCGGATGGGTAGGGAGAGAGGGGCCATGACTGGAGATCATAGGTTTTCACCTAGAGACTAAGAGTGGATGATCTTCCTAGGAAGTCATTCACAGCTGACACCTTTTGATAGGTTGGGATTCTGTTAAGTAGGGATACCATCCAGAGCAGGGTAGGGACAGCCTAACCTGAAACCTTTCCCTCCTGCTGTAAATGACGGAGAGATCCCAATTCGTGTCTATGCTTGCAGCCCTTTTGATTTTAGAATTAGTCCTTGTAGTATTTTTTGCTCGCCTGAGGGCTTTCAGAGAGCACATGTATGTAGTGGTGCCTGTATATCTTTTGAATCTCATTTTGAGATGCCTGTACCTGCAGTTAACTTTGACTTTGTAATAAACTTTTAAACTTAGAAGTAGTCTGTGGTTTTTCCGAGCCGAGTCCATTAAAGGATTTAACTAATCTGGTAAGAGATACACTTTTTCCCTCAATGACAGGCAATAAAGATTCAGTCGACCAGAACGGGGTTTAGATCTAGAGTGATAAGATAGTGATCAAAATCCCGCCCCCGCAGTTGGTAGCTATAGAGGATGGTTGCCTTCTTGAGGAAGGTGATCTAGGCCAGGTTAGATTACCCCAAGGCCCCTAGAGATCGATGATCGGAAGAACCGCCCGCCGAAGAAGGTCCGGATGACGTGAGACAGAAAAGCAGCAGTATCGGTCGAGAGTGAGTATAAAGGGTCATGCGTGTTAGATTGCGGTGTTTTTGTGTTGTATCTATGTTGTAATGTCTGGCGGAGTTGAATGCCTGTAGAGTGACTGTGGAACAGGTTGTGAGCGCGCGCAACCGGTGCAAATCTTAAGTTCAGATGAGAGCTTAAGTGGTTCGGGTGTATCGGACATCCAGAGTAATTGTCAACCCAGAGTAAAAGGGGTCATGAGGTACCATTGATCGCCCGCAGGACCGAGATAGGGGGAACGTAAGAGTGAGTGCGTGAGTAACGGACGCTGGTCGGAAGTTACTGTGTGTAAGCAACCTATCAGAGAGACGGAAGACATTTCGTCAGTTGTGGTGACAATTACAGATAGACTGTGGACGTACAGTCAAGAGAAGTGACGGCTTGGTCGGAAGTAGTCATTTTTCGTGTATGAATGGGACGCATGTGTGATTGGGAGACGAGCTGAGGAAGGAGGGGTGCTGCTGCGAAGCGGAGACGAGTGACGTCAGAAAGTGCCGCGCTGGGATTGGCCGGCCGGAGCAAGACCGCGCTGTGATAGGCCAGCTAGCAAAGCCGCGCTAGGATTGGTGGATTGTCATCAGGAAGTAAACAGAATAGCGAGGCTGGAAATTGTACGTCTAATCATGAAATGTTTTAAATGGTTAAGAGCAGCGTTTAAAAGAGAGAGGCGGAGATCTTATGATGGGGAAGAAGCCCCGCCGGAGGGTACGCCGGCTTATTATATGGCGACAAATGTTGGGTTACACACTATATTGTGGATTTCAGAGTGGAGTAAGATTACAGAAGGAAATGAGGAACTGACGTTTCCAAAGTACGGGACGTTCAGATTAGAGGTGCTACACCGATTAAAAGCAGTCATGACCTCAATGAGACCTATGCCTAGACCGACCCAGTTTGAAGCTCTCAATGCATGGATTAGGGCAGCGCACGAGAGGAACCTGAATAGACGACAAGAAAGGGTGAAACGATCGGTAAGAGCAGTACAGGAGGCAAATGGGATGCGGATGCTAAAAGATGGAGAGTGCATAACCTAGAAGTAAACAAACTGTACCCAGTGATAGAGGTGGCAGGAAACAAAAGCCCATTAGAAGAAGATGATGAGAGCGAGACAGAGGACAGCCTGATAAATAGGCTACTGACAGATAGGCCACCCCCGTACAACAAAGAGACAGGAAATGTTGAGCCCAGCAGAGAAGGGGGGCCTGGCATAGGGGAGTATGGACCGCTTCCCATTACAGATTGGGATCCCACTGCAAGCAAGGAATTGTCTCAACCTAGTCCGGTGCAGCAGGTAGTCGGAAGGTTTGTGGTACAAAGGGTGCCAGAAACGGAGTGTGCCACATCCTACGCACTGCCAGACGCCCTGCAAGTACCTGTTACTATAGGCCCTATAGTATCGATTTATAACCCAGAGAGAGCTAGAGGGGAGGAACAGGTACGAATGGACAGGGAGAGAGCAGAGATGGCAAGGAGGAATGATACAAGCAATTCCCCAAGTCAGTTGCCAAGACCAAGGGAGTGGAGCACCTCAGTACGTACAGCAATAGATCCAATAGGAGATCCGGGGGGCCCTAGATGGCCGAGGGATCTGAGGGGATCAGGACGGAAATCCTTCCAGGAGCTAAGCGAGTACATGAAAAAATGGGATGAGGCAGTAGAGGCTCACAGGAGCATCATAGCAGCGGAAGTTGGAAGGGAAAGCCAGGATAGCAGGACCCGGACTCACTGCGGGGCTGATGAAAGCAGTCCGGAGTGGGACGGGAAGGGTCAGGACGGCAGCGGAGACACTCGCCATACCAGGAGTGGGGGTAGAGCAAACCTAGAAAACAGGAGCCCTGAGTGTGGGGGGGTGTCTCGCCCAATTCACAGCGAAGGGGATAGGAGAACGCAAGAGTACAGAAACAGTTTTAAGTGCACCCACCATGAGTCTGGTAATAGGGGACAGAACGAGAGTTGCGAAAGGTCTCGCCATAACCCCTGTGATTATGGACAGGAACGCAGTTCTGGGGAGATGGGGAGCCGAGAGGGAACTTACCGGATCCTGAGTGACACTAGACAACGAGAGGATAGGGACAGGAGGGAGAACAGCAGGGAATCCTACCAGGGAGCGAGGGAGGACAGAGAGAGTGGACAAAATGAAATTGGGGGAAACAGGCCCGTGTTTCATCACCTTCCAAGACAGGATGGCCGAGCATGGGACCTAGAGAGATGGGAACAAGGGAGAACTCTCCTTAACTCCCCTGAGCCCAAGCGTAAGACTCGGAGTTGGGACGGTAGAGAGACCAGTGAACCCCCTAAGAAAGACATACTGCGAGCCGAGATAAAAGCCAAGAGACTTGATGTCGCCAGCCTAAAGTCAGATCTGGATGACATGGTGGATGGTACCTTGCCTCTAGAGAGAATGGAGATGTACGAGCAGGATGAAATACTGTTCATGGCAAAGGACATCACTCGAAAGGCGAGAGCAGCACATGAGAAATTAGTTGAACTAGCAGGCAAATATACGGTAGACCTGTCAAGGACCAAAGCATTGCAGGGTAACCACAGGCTACATTATTCAGACCAGGACCTAGATGAGAGAAGAAGAATAGGATTGAAAACACACATAAGGGAACTGATAGCTGGAATAAGGACGTGGAGGGCGCTGGATAAATGGGAAGGAAGATGGTCCAAGAAAGGGACAGTTAGGAGAAGCATGCTTGGGATGACACCAGAGGGAGGACTGCAGAGAATAGAGGCATACCCTTTGCGTGAGGTTGCAAACGGGAACTATGTACACGTGCCATGGAGTAGGGGGGACTTAGCGGCCTTTACCAACTCCTTCCCTAAATTGAGGGAGAATCCAGTTGAATGGTACAAACAGGTGGAGAGGTTCGTAAAAATCTCCAAAGTACTATGGATAGATCTGAACACACTGTTTGACATTGTGGTACCAGGAGACTTGTGGACAGCATGTAAGGTTAGTGCTGAGTGGCCCACAGCAGAACCAGAGAGAGATGCACGGACTAATGGACCGTCCGAGATAGTAATGGCAAAATATGAGAGAGTGATGACTTGGCTGAAAGAAAAAGTGCCAATGCAGGACATAGATTGGGTCAAAATAGATCGAACTAGACAGGAACCCAAAGAGACAGTTCATGAATATTATGAGAGATTGCTGAAGGCGTTTAAACAGTATAGCGGATTGGATGTAATGGATCCTAAAGACATAGGGCAGTTTGTGTCTAAATTCGTTTTGGGTTTAAGACCGGATATTAGTTTAATGATTCAGCAACACTTGATTTGTTGGCAAAATGAACCTTTGGATTAAATTCTGAGATATGCTAGGTACTGCTGTGATGAGATAGACTCAAAGGCAAAGAAGCTAAAAGAGAAACTGATGGTGGTGCAGATGCAGTCAGCCGGGAAGGGTGGACAACAGCAACAGCAACAGGGACCGGGGGCAGGAAGCAGAATAGTCAGAACAAGGGCAATGAGGAGAACTCCAACTTTAGACCTAGGGTAGACATAGCTGCATTAAAGAAGACGACCCGGTGCCACCAGTGTAACGAGGTGGGGCATTGGAAACGCAAGTGTCCCTACAACGTTGAAATCGGAGAACAGGAGGTAGAGGAGGAAGAGGTTCAAAGTACTCCAGGAAGAGGGGTAACGCCATACCAAGGAAAGGTGGTCAAAGGGGGGACCCCAGCTCCACGAGCCCAGTTCCCTCAACCACCCAGAATAGGGACAACGGGAAAAACCTATAGACAGATGCCTCTTTTTGTAGGAGGAGAGGAGTGCTATTACGTTGATCCCTTAACAGGACAGAGAGTAGAGAGAGAAGACTGTACCCTCGGGGCAGCCTTAGATGTGGACCAAAGGGGACCCTACGTTGAGGCCGAAGTGGCAGGGTGCCCCACGACATTCTTAGTAGACACAGGAGCCACCCGATCCACGATAAGATCAGCCGCAGTTCCAGGCCTGCCTATGTCAGGAGAGACTATTCAAGTGGTGGGGGTCGCAAACAGGAGAATAACCAGCCCATTGACAGAACCAGTGCAAGTAAAAATAGGGAAATACAGCGATGAACATCAGTTTGTGGTTTGCGATTCTAGTCCAGTATGTCTGTTGGGAAGAGACCTTTTGGGCAAATTAAATTGCACAATATACTGCACACCGCAGGGAGTGGAGGTATTGACTAATGATGATGACGCTGACTTCAAAGTCGTGAATTCGAGAATATGTGTGGAGCTGTATCCCACTTTGACAGTGGATGAGCTCCCCTGGGATCTAAGAGAGACCGTGGCACCAGAAGTGTGGGATTTCACTGGGGAAGAGATTGGACTGGTCAAGGGAGTGGACCCAGTGAAAATCGTAGTGAAACCGCATGCTGAGTTTCCAAGAACACCCCAATATAAATTGACTCCGGAAACGATTGCAGGTATAAAGCCCGTGATCGAGTCCATGATTAAGCAGGGAATACTGAAAGAAATCGTGGGTAGTCCATGTAACTCCCCGATTATGGGTTTGCAGAAACCAAATGGGAAATTCAGAATCGTGCAGGACCTTCGAAAAATCAATAACATAGTCGTCTCATGTTGTCCAGTGGTACCGAATCCATCAGTGATATTGATAATTCAACAAATGACAAGAGGGGCTTTTTGCGCTTATAGTGTTCCTATTAGATGAATAGTCTATCAGGCTTAGTACTGCTCAAAGGTTGAGATACAGTCCCTTGTCAAAAACTGTAGGAATAGGCAAAAAGAATTCTGTCTATATAATGAACTTTAAACAATTCTCTTCCTGAGCAATTACCAAAGCATTATCTTAGAATCAGTTCACAAGAAGCATCCAAATAATATCAAACAAATCAGAAGAAATGAATCCAGTGTATTTCAAAAACTTCTTCTTTATTTTTCTTCTTTCCAGTCACTCAGTACTTTTTCTTTTCTTTTCCTTTGCCAACACGTGTTTCGTCCTAACTAAATACAGTTAACGGACTTCGTCAGGGCTAAAGAAAAATTAAACAATTATAAAATTACTAAAATTCATAAAAGTTTATGTAATAAAGTATCATCAAGATAATACTTGACATTTTCTAAAATTCATTTCTGCGATGTAATTAGAGGTCTATTATGGTGGAACTCGCTCTTTACAGTCGCAAAACAGTACAATTAATAATTCATTCATCTGGAATGCTCACATCCAGAGACATTACTAATAATTCCCATCATAAAAAGTCATATTCTCATATTTACAGATTTATCAAATCATGCTTTCAAAATTTCATTTCAGAAAAGATCTTAAAAAAGAGAGGAATCAATGTCAGCAACTCTTAAACTTTCTATACTTCTCATGCTACACATGACTACAAATCAGGCAATCTCAGAGTCCATTCAACACAGGAATATATATATGTTTTGATGCTAGACTCACCAATGAGTATCTTTAATCTATGATATTGGCGAGACCTCAGGTGATCATAACTTGAAAATTCCTAGAAAATACATATTGTATTTTAGACATAAAGTAGAAACATCCATTATTTAGTGCATGAGTCCACAGTATTTCATATAATGCAGACCCATAGATACATATTAATCTATGATTCAATTTATAAACCCCCTGATTACTAAGTTAACCTGAAATCACATTACATGACAAAACGATATTCTCAGTTGATTCCACTGATATACTCATATCAGACTAGTTCCACCAGATTGCGATCCCTAGTATGTCTTAAATAATGTTTATAGACCAAAATGTCATAGTCTTGATATTAGAGCCCTCATGTACAAAAAAGAACCCATATGAGTGGTAGTTACTTAGGCGGGTTTCTATACATTTAATAATCCATTGACAAGGGTTCACATACCTCAAAAGGGAACGCAAAACGAAGGGTAGGGGGGGCGGGGGAAACTACCCAGATCCGTTTATGTTGACTCTAATAACCCTGGTGACATTCTTTGTGGAGTCTAACTTACATTAGTCCATATTAAGCATAAACCAGGTTGTCACTATATTGACCTGAAGTCACTCCCTCCTGCTAAACGGGCCCAAAACTGCTCATATTCACTCAACGCATCATTAACTGATCAGCTATCTACTCATTATGCAAAGTTGCACAGATATTGGGAGGTTACAGATGACACTCTATATCACCAGTCCTTAGCATTAAGCATTAAACAGAGCATATAAAAGGGCCAATAGTACCTTCGTAAGTTATCGTGTCCACTAGGTTCCATATATTCTCATAATCTTCAATATCAAGGTCAAGACACTACGAATCTATAAAAAGAATTTCGTATTAGAACCAAAGTATTATTAACTGCCTAGTACTATATTGTTTTCATTATCATAATCGTTCTTACCGGATAAAACGTGCATGTGCCTCGATTTACGGGGGTCCTGATGTAATCGGCGTCTAGCATCAGCGCCATGTTTGTTAGGGGTTTTATACTATCCTTCACTTCCAAAATAGAGAAGGGGACTAACTAATTATAAATTGAAATCGCTAAATCTTAAAAAACCAATACACTACGCCTACCACTATGTTTATTAAAGTTTATATATTATAGCGCGCTATTGTTGTCACATATTAATTAAGTAATATCAGACGCCCTATAAAATATACGATTGTTAGTAATAATATCTATCCTATCGTATATAATGATACATTAACTTCCAATATAGATTATAAGAAATGTATAAATTTATATTGTCTTATTTCAACGAGAGCAACTTGAACAAAATCATTACGAAACCGATATCCTGACAAGTCATTAGAGTCTAGTATCAAATGCGGGCGCCATCTTAACGTGGCTAGTCAAAACCACGAAATACTTGTAATGTTATTAAAGATTATCCTGCCTTATGTGGCTAGCAAGTCGAAACTTAATATATATAGTTATTAAGAGATAACCAATCAGTTACATCATCCAAATTTACCGATTACATTGCTATTTATTGAAAACTATTATTAATAATGTTAACGAAAAGGAACCAATAATCATGGTCAGTAATACTTATTCTTCACTCATGTACCTTATCTAATAATCTAATAATCAATATAGGTTTTAAATATTTTAGGACGCCCTTTAAATTATACCACTCATGTACCTTATTAAATTATCATACTTCAGAATCATAGTGTATTTCATAATTAGTATGCTTCAATGTCCAATAATAGAAAACTGATTATTATCATTTCAAAGTACTCTTCATAAATATAAATACTGTCTACTCACTATCTCTCCCCATACAATATTCAGGAATACATACATATATTTAAGCCCTCTAGTTCATATAGATATTATTACTAACAATCGTATATTTTATAGGGCGTCTGATATTACTTAATTAATATGTGACAACAATAGCGCGCTATAATATATAAAGTTTAATAAACATAGTGGTAGGCGTAGTGTATTGGTTTTTTAAGATTTAGCGAATTCAATTTATAATTAGTTAGTCCCCTTCTCTATTTTGGAAGTGAAGGATAGTATATAACCCCTAACATCCAGAATACATACATTAAAGGGGACCTACGGGCAATTTAATGACCTGCTCTGAATACATGCCCACCTAACATTAATCACAAAACAGTACCAGAGGGTCAATAGTAAGACAGGCTAATTATCGAAGACAGAGAAGGTATAACGCTCCCTTTTGACATATGACTGGAAAAGGAGTAATGTAGAGCATGCCAGATCAAGATCAGTGTCTGGTCTCTGGCTCCCATCAGTCACCACTCGGAACCACCCTTCATCATTTGGGGCTCCGAGGACCAACACAATACTAGATCTTGGTTCTCTAGCAGAAAGGAATTAACCTTCCTGTTAGTTAGTATGTGTTGGTATTATGGTCAAGACCATGTGTGTTGGTAAAGTAACTGACAGGGTTAAAAAGAGGGTGGTGGTGTGCAGTGCAAGGAAAAACCAAGGAAGACAATAAAGGGAGTAAGTAAAATTGGTTTTAAGGAGCAATAGAAAAATTTTAATAGGGTATAGCTCCTAGTACCAATATTAAAAATAGCCAAGACAGGGTAAAAACTATGACCTGTCTAGTGGTGTAACGTGGTCGACATGTTTCAGCAAAAACCGGCCAATAGCCTTGCTTTCTTCAGGACCTTAAATATACAGCTACTGCAAACAAAGAAACCAAATGTGACAAAAGTGTAACAAATAAGTGAAATATAGTATAGGAACGACACTGAGAAGTCACCTGAACCTCCAGGTGTGTCTGTTCCAGATCTTCTCACATAGTCAGCAGTGCGCTGAAATAAAAAAGGCATGGCATGAGCTAATCCCTCCATACCTGTCCGAAATGAGCCTGCTTGTTGCACCTGTTGCAATCATCAACATAGGTGTAGTTCACGTCTCAGGATCTGAACAATCACACTGACCAGACTAGTGCACAACAATAATCGTGGAAATTGAACAATTTCAAGTTTCACAGGATGCTTCTTACCTGGCTAGTAAGAAGTGTACACCTCACCCCGCCTGGCTGCGGCTCAGGACTGGTGAAGCACCGCTCTAAAAAAGGTAAATAGATTCAAAAACAAGAATCATCCACCAAGTAGTGCCTGAATTTGGTCAAACCGAGCTATGGAGTGTTGTCTGGTATAAAATCTAGCAAATAATGGAAGGCGGTGAAAAGATGTCATATTCACTTAAAAAGTTGGGACATATCAAGTTGTAATCCTATTTTTACATGCATCCATCAGTTACAGACTCTGATGCCAAAGAGATGTTCCATCAAGTAGGACGCTTTAATCCCGTTAACCAGACAGGGTAGGATTAGGTAAGATAAAAGTGCCCCGTGGGTGAAGGTTCACAATACAGCAGAACACTGATGCCTGTTTTTAAAAAAAGGAACCGTCTGCTGAAGTAGCGTGTGACCGCTCGGTGGAATTGAAAGAAAAGAAAAGCCTGCCCGCACTCACCTATCCGTCGGTACTTCCTAGCGGCATCTGTGCCGTCTGGGGAGGTACCAGCGGTTTGTTTGTGTTTGCATTATATTACGCTGGCTCCCATTGGTCAGAGGCACTCACGTGACGCGCCATTGGAAACGGCAGCGTCAGTAAAGCTACGGAACCACTGGTTAGGTTAGCTTACGGGCCGTCTGTCCAATGGCGCGCTAGGAAAATTTGTAAACACTGGAGTCGAGTAAGCCTCCGGTGATGTCGGTAATTCCAATATTTATGCCTCAAACCCAGTGGATGGTGGTTGCATCCCCACGTGTGGCGTTGTTTAATGCGTTAATGGTGTAATGAGTTTGCCAAACCAGCGGAATATGTAATACCGCTCAGGCAGCGCCAGCAAGGGTTCCAATGACCATATCAAGAGACATATGGTCACAGTGATCGCATGGTCATACGGTAAATACATAAAGGCCAAAGGTGTGATGTTGGCATCGATGGTTACGGCACATTTACAAAGGAGTATGTCTGTTGGATGTCAATACTGATGGGGCATATCATCAGAATCTGGTTACCACACTCTGTTTAGTGCACCCAGTGGAAATGATTCAAAACGAGGACCAGGGAATGTCATCATTCAACCCTATTCGATCGGTCCCTAGTCTCAGCACCCATTTCTGTTCTTTTTTATGGAGAAAATCACTCACATTGGTGATATGAGAGGGAATGAACGGTTTCTCCAAGACTGTCCATTTGAAAGACGTGGGTGAGTGATTTTGTGTAATGAAATGGTTGGTGAGTTTTGTGGCCTGTCTCCTGCAATTGATGGTACTCCTGTGTTCAGATAATCGCACCTTTACTTTACGGGTAGTCATACCCACATACCTGAGCTCACATGGGCAGGTTATGAGATAGATTAATTTATCGCTGTTGCAGTTCGTGAACTTCAGCTGTCTCCAGGGCCTAGAAGTCCCGATGTCTATCTCTGTGGTTCTGGACGTTTGGGCACATGATTGACATGTGCCACAGGGATGGTGGCCAGACACTGGGGGTAGATCCCATAGGGTACCTATTGCTCTCGGAGTCTCATCAGGGGGTCTGGTGTGTACCATTCTGTCTCGTAAATTGGGTCCCCTTTTGAAGGAAAATAACGGTTGTGGAATGGAGTGCGGTCCTGAGTTTAGAATGGACCAGCGTTTCTTAACCGCTTTCTTGATACTATGGGACAGTGTGCCAAAGGTATGTACAAAGGTCATCCTTTCAAGCGGTGCTTTAGGAGTGGTAAGTTCTAATAGTGCTGCCCTATTGTTGTTGCTTGCGCGTTTCATGGCCCGATGTACCAGCCGGGGAGGATATTTTCTTTCAACGAGCTGGTCTTTAAGTGCAGACGAATGTGTTCTGAAAGCAGTGTCCGTGGAACAGTTTCTTTGGACTCGCAGAAACTGACCAAACGGAAGATTGTCCCGTAAGGACTTGGGGTGGTGACTGTCATACAACAACAGAGAGTTCCTAGACATAGGCTTCCTGTATAGTTCGGACTGTAAACCCGTGGGTGTCGCCTTAATCATAAGATCAAGAAAGGCTAGCTTGTTTTCGCCAATCTCAACGGTGAAGCGTAAAAAAGCATTTCTGCTATTCAGCCATCCCAGGAAGTCTTGACAACTGTCTTTGGAGCCCCGCCATACCACCAATATATCATCAATATATCGTTTCCACGTTCTTATTTGTTCAAAGTATGGGTTGGACTCATTTAGGACAAACCGTTGCTCGAAGTAGTGTACATAGAGGTTTGCCAGGCTGGGGGCATAAACGCTCCCCATGCTGGTCCCAGACACTTGTAAGTATATGTTGTCTTCGAACTTGAAGAAATTCTTCTTCATGGCTAAGGTAGCACAAGCCATAATAAAATGTACTGGAGTGATGGTATCTCTCTCGGTGGTGTCAAGAAGGGAATGGATGACCTCGAGGGTTTCGTCCTGGGGTATAGAGGTGTATAGAGCCTCTACATCAAACGAGACCAATAGGTCCGTATTGATGTCGAAATTGAGGTCAGGCAATAAACGTAAGACATCGGTGGTGTCCTTCAAGTAGGTTGGCATGGTTTGGACCATGGGGCGTAGAAAATGGTCGACAAACGTAGAAAGGGGTTCCAAAATGGATCCAATGCCCGAGATGATGGGTCTACCTGGTGGTGGGCGTTTCTCCTTATGAACTTTAGGTAGTATATAAAAGTAGGGAGTCACTGGATGTTCAGTATTGAGGAATCTGGCCTCCGGCTCAGTTATCCATCCTTCATTCACTGCCTCTTCTGTCATATCACGAATCGTCCTCTGTAGGTCTGTTGTGGGGTCTTGTTCCAAGAGGCGGTAAGATCTAACGTCGCCCAATTGCCGAAGACATTCAGCTCTGTACGTCTCAGTATCGAGGATGACAATTGCTCCACCCTTATCGGCTGGCTTTATCGTTATGGAATTATCGGCTGATAAAGATTTGAGTGCCTGGTGTTCGGCCTTGGGCAGATTGCAAAATGTTTTTTCTTCGTGTTTGAAGAGCTCATCAATGTCCCTTTCAATCGCCTGTTCAAAAGCCAGGACATTAGCTGGCATAAGATGAGTAGGTGGATTGAAAGTTGATTTAGGTCTTAGTCCAGTGTTGGTCATTGCTTCTTCTTGGTCTAGTTTCTCTTTGTCCATAAAAAAGAAGTGTAGTCGCACCTTTCTGATGAATTTGGCCAGTTCCACACGGGTTTCAAAATGTTCGTTCCTATATGTAGGAACAAAACCCAGTCCTCTGTTGAGAGCCGTTTGCTCAATCTGGGTGAGAATGCGGCTACTTAGATCGATCACGATGCTGTCTCCGTGGGGGTTTGTTCTTTGTTCCTGGCCGTGGTGCTCCGTAAGTTCCGAGTCGAGCTCGTTGTCGGCGGTGAGTTGAACTGCACTTGGGGTTGTGCTGGTGTTTTGGTTGTGGACTGGCCTCTCCTTCTGCCCCGTGATCTGCCGTGGCCATACCCTAAAAAAGGCTGCCCATTGAAGTTGGTAGGGAAGGCTGGTGGAAAATTGGGAGGGAAGGGACCCATAGGAGGTTGGAACGAATTCTGTTGGTTGGGAGGAAAATTAGGAGCCCCGTATTGCCACGGATTCGGTGGCCACCAATGCTGTGGGCCTTGATTCTGTTGGTTGCCTCGCCAAAACTGATTGAAATTCCTCCTGCCTCGACCTCTACTCGGTCTGGATTTGTTATCACTACCAGAATCGCTACCATTGGTGCTACCATCTGAATCAGAAGTACCATAGTTGGAGCTTGTTTTGCAAATATTAGAATTGTACACTGGCGGAGCATAAGATTCGCTGGTGTAAGGATATACTCGTTCAAATTTGAATTTCTCGAGATCCTTCTTAAATTTCTCCATTTTGGTGAAAAGGATATGGTCTTTGTAATCGCTAATGCTTTTATCAGACTCCTCTTTTTTCTTTCGAAAGATTTTGTTTGAGAGGGTAGCTTTAATTTTAGATTCAGTGATCTGTATTTCGATCAATAAGGCATCAGCTGCGGATTTGGAAGTCTTGATAATCAAGATCAGCCAATCCCTCGTGCAGCGCCAAGCAATCATTGCCCAGCTCTTTAGAAACTCTTTGTCTTTTAGGAAAAGCCTAGGGGCATTGGTGACTAAAAGCCCAGTGGGGGCACAATCGTTGCGTAGGTACTGGGCCATGATGGTTCCATGTAAAGATGTTCTAGTCATGGATTTTTTGAGGCCTAACAGTTTACCCCATTCCTCTTCACTAGTCACAACTGTTTGTCGACCATTTTCTACGCCCCATGGTCCAAACCATGCCAACCTACTTGAAGGACACCACCGATGTCTTACGTTTATTGCCTGACATCAATTTTGACATCAATACGGACCTATTGGTCTCGTTTGATGTAGAGGCTCTATACACCTCTATACCCCAGGACGAAACCCTCGAGGTCATCCATTCCCTTCTTGACACCACCGAGAGAGATACCATCACTCCAGTACATTTTATTATGGCTTGTGCTACCTTAGCCATGAAGAAGAATTTCTTCAAGTTCGAAGACAACATATACTTACAAGTGTCTGGGACCAGCATGGGGAGCGTTTATGCCCCCAGCCTGGCAAACCTCTATGTACACTACTTCGAGCAACGGTTTGTCCTAAATGAGTCCAACCCATACTTTGAACAAATAAGAACGTGGAAACGATATATTGATGATATATTGGTGGTATGGCGGGGCTCCAAAGACAGTTGTCAAGACTTCCTGGGATGGCTGAATAGCAGAAATGCTTTTTTACGCTTCACCGTTGAGATTGGCGAAAACAAGCTAGCCTTTCTTGATCTTATGATTAAGGCGACACCCACGGGTTTACAGTCCGAACTATACAGGAAGCCTATGTCTAGGAACTCTCTGTTGTTGTATGACAGTCACCACCCCAAGTCCTTACGGGACAATCTTCCGTTTGGTCAGTTTCTGCGAGTCCAAAGAAACTGTTCCACGGACACTGCTTTCAGAACACATTCGTCTGCACTTAAAGACCAGCTCGTTGAAAGAAAATATCCTCCCCGGCTGGTACATCGGGCCATGAAACGCGCAAGCAACAACAATAGGGCAGCACTATTAGAACTTACCACTCCTAAAGCACCGCTTGAAAGGATGACCTTTGTACATACCTTTGGCACACTGTCCCATAGTATCAAGAAAGCGGTTAAGAAACGCTGGTCCATTCTAAACTCAGGACCGCACTCCATTCCACAACCGTTATTTTCCTTCAAAAGGGGACCCAATTTACGAGACAGAATGGTACACACCAGACCCCCTGATGAGACTCCGAGAGCAATAGGTACCCTCTGGGATCTACCCCCAGTGTCTGGCCACCATCCCTGTGGCACATGTCAATCATGTGCCCAAACGTCCAGAACCACAGAGATAGACATCGGGACTTCTAGGCCCTGGAGACAGCTGAAGTTCACGAACTGCAACAGCGATAAATTAATCTATCTCATAACCTGCCCATGTGTGCTCAGGTATGTGGGTATGACTACCCGTAAAGTAAAGGTGCGATTATCTGAACACAGGAGTACCATCAATTGCAGGAGACAGGCCCCAAAACTCACCAACCATTTCATTACACAAAATCACTCACCCACGTCTTTCAAATGGACAGTCTTGGAGAAACCGTTCATTCCCTCTCATATCACCAATGTGAGTGATTTTCTCCATAAAAAAGAACAGAAATGGGTGCTGAGACTAGGGACCGATCGAATAGGGTTGAATGATGACATTCCCTGGTCCTCGTTTTGAATCATTTCCACTGGGTGCACTAAACAGAGTGTGGTAACCAGATTCTGATGATATGCCCCATCAGTATTGACATCCAACAGACATACTCCTTTGTAAATGTGCCGTAACCATCGATGCCAACATCACACCTTTGGCCTTTATGTATTTACCGTATGACCATGCGATCACTGTGACCATATGTCTCTTGATATGGTCATTGGAACCCTTGCTGGCGCTGCCTGAGCGGTATTACATATTCCGCTGGTTTGGCAAACTCATTACACCATTAACGCATTAAACAAACGCCACACGTGGGGATGCAACCACCATCCACTGGGTTTGAGGCATAAATATTGGAATTACCGACATCACCGGAGGCTTACTCGACTCCAGTGTTTACAAATTTTCCTAGCGCGCCATTGGACAGACGGCCCGTAAGCTAACCCAACCAGTGGTTCCGTAGCTTTACTGACGCTGCCGTTTCCAATGGCGCGTCACGTGAGTGCCTCTGACCAATGGGAGCCAGCGTAATATAATGCAAACACAAACAAACCGCCGGTACCTCCCCAGACGGCACAGATGCCGCTAGGAAGTACCGACGGATAGGTGAGTGCGGGCAGGCTTTTCTTTTCTTTCAATTCCACCGAGCGGTCACACGCTACTTCAGCAGACGGTTCCTTTTTTTAAAAACAGGCATCAGTGTTCTGCTGTATTGTGAACCTTCACCCACGGGGCACTTTTATCTTACCTAATCCTACCCTGTCTGGTTAACGGGATTAAAGCGTCCTACTTGATGGAACATCTCTTTGGCATCAGAGTCTGTAACTGATGGATGCATGTAAAAATAGGATTACAACTTGATATGTCCCAACTTTTTAAGTGAATATGACATCTTTTCACCGCCTTCCATTATTTGCTAGATTTTATACCAGACAACACTCCATAGCTCGGTTTGACCAAATTCAGGCACTACTTGGTGGATGATTCTTGTTTTTGAATCTATTTACCTTTTTTAGAGCGGTGCTTCACCAGTCCTGAGCCGCAGCCAGGCGGGGTGAGGTGTACACTTCTTACTAGCCAGGTAAGAAGCATCCTGTGAAACTTGAAATTGTTCAATTTCCACGGTTATTAGAGTCAACATAAACGGATCTGGGTAGTTTCCCCCGCCCCCCCTACCCTTCGTTTTGCGTTCCCTTTTGAGGTATGTGAACCCTTGTCAATGGATTATTAAATGTATAGAAACCCGCCTAAGTAACAACCACTCATATGGGTTCTTTTTTGTACATGAGGGCTCTAATATCAAGACTATGACATTTTGGTCTATAAACATTATTTAAGACATACTAGGGATCGCAATCTGGTGGAACTAGTCTGATATGAGTATATCAGTGGAATCAACTGAGAATATCGTTTTGTCATGTAATGTGATTTCAGGTTAACTTAGTAATCAGGGGGTTTATAAATTGAATCATAGATTAATATGTATCTATGGGTCTGCATTATATGAAATACTGTGGACTCATACACTAAATAATGGATGTTTCTACTTTATGTCTAAAATACAATATGTATTTTCTAGGAATTTTCAAGTTATGATCACCTGAGGTCTCGCCAATATCATAGATTAAAGATACTCATTGGTGAGTCTAGCATCAAAACATATATATATTCCTGTGTTGAATGGACTCTGAGATTGCCTGATTTGTAGTCATGTGTAGCATGAGAAGTATAGAAAGTTTAAGAGTTGCTGACATTGATTCCTCTCTTTTTTAAGATCTTTTCTGAAATGAAATTTTGAAAGCATGATTTGATAAATCTGTAAATATGAGAATATGACTTTTTATGATGGGAATTATTAGTAATGTCTCTGGATGTGAGCATTCCAGATGAATGAATTATTAATTGTACTGTTTTGCGACTGTAAAGAGCGAGTTCCACCATAATAGACCTCTAATTACATCGCAGAAATGAATTTTAGAAAATGTCAAGTATTATCTTGATGATACTTTATTACATAAACTTTTATGAATTTTAGTAATTTTATAATTGTTTAATTTTTCTTTAGCCCTGACGAAGTCCGTTAACTGTATTTAGTTAGGACGAAACACGTGTTGGCAAAGGAAAAGAAAAGAAAAAGTACTGAGTGACTGGAAAGAAGAAAAATAAAGAAGAAGTTTTTGAAATACACTGGATTCATTTCTTCTGATTTGTTTGATATTATTTGGATGCTTCTTGTGAACTGATTCTAAGATAATGCTTTGGTAATTGCTCAGGAAGAGAATTGTTTAAAGTCCATCAGTGATATTGTTTCAGATACCGTTCCAAGCTGAATGGTTCACGGTGATAGATCTGTGCCAGGCTTTCTTTTCGATCCCATTGGACGAGGATAGCCATTTCCTTTTCGCTTTTAAGCTGGAAGGTCGCGTATTAACATGGTGTCGTATCCCACAGGGGTATACAGAGAGCCCATCGATCTTTAACCAGCTTTTGAAGAAAAATCTTGAAAGCCTAGTGCTGCCCCAGAAGTCGGTTCTGGTCCAGTACATAGACGACCTACTTGTGGCGTCAGAAACTGAGGAAGCTTGCAGGGAGGACTCCAATGCTTTGCTAAATCACCTAGCTACAAATGGGCACAAGGTGTCCCCGGGCAAATTGCAGTACTGCCTGACAGAAGTACAGTACTTGGGGCACAGAATTGAAAAAGGGAAACGAAAGGTGTCACCAGACAGAATAGAGGCGATCATGAAAATGAATGCGCCTAAAACACAGAGAGAAGTCAGGATGTTCCTAGGGATGGTGGGTTATTGCCGACAGTGGATAGCGAACTTTTCACTGAAAGCAAAACCCCTGCAAAAACTGACGCACAAGGAGGTGAGTGATCCGGTACCATGGGACAGGGACTGTTTGATGGCGTTCCTGCAGCTGAGAGAGGACTTGTGTCGTGCTCCTGCTCTGGGAATGCTAGATTACGATAAAATATTCTTGCTTTACTGTTGTGAAAGAGAGGGTTGTGCTTTGTCTGTTTTGGTCCAAATCCATGGGAATGGCCGTAGACCAGTTGCCTACTTTTCGGCTACCTTAGACCCAGTAGCCGCAGCGTTGCCCGGATGTCTCAAATCCGTTGCTGCAACAGGTGTCAGCATCGAACGTTGTGAAAATATAGTTATGGAACACCAGTTAGAGGTGTATGTGCCACATTCTGTTGAACTGTTGATGACCAGGACCAAAACACAGCATCTGACCAATAGTAGGCTCACGCGCTATGAGCAAGTCATTCTTGCTGCAGAGAACGTGACCCTCAGGAGATGCTCTGTTTTGAACCCTGCTACCTTAATGGCACTCCCAGGTGACATTGATGATGATGTATGTACAGACCATTATTGCCTTGATGTGACTGAACTATGCACCAAACCGAGACCCGATATCGTGGATGAGCCACTGACTGACCCCGATGAAGTTTTCTTTGTCGATGGCTCATGTGTAAGAGACGAAGTTGGGCAGTTGAGAGCAGCTTATGCTGTTTGTACAATTACTGGAGTTGTGGAAGCCGGATGCCTGGAAGGAGTACACTCCGCTCAGGTAGCTGAAATTATTGCATTGACGCGTGCCTGCCTGGCAAGCAACCAAATTCCAGTCACTATATACACCGACAGCCAATATGGTTACGGGGTAGTTCATGATTACGGGCAATTATGGTCTCAAAGAGGTTACATGACTTCTTCAGGTTCCCCCATTCGAAATGGAGAGTTTGTACGTTTGCTGTTAGAAGCTTTGCAATGTCCAGCAGGTATTGCAGTTGTAAAATGTACCGCCCACACTAGGAACATGGACTTCGTGTCACAAGGCAATAGATATGCCGACGAAGTCGCAAGATATTGTGCAGAACAAGGGTACTCTTTCACAGAGGTGGAAGTGGGCGGAATAAATGTAAGAACTGAATTAGCCATGATATTGGAAACTGTAGACACTTGGGACGAGTTAAAATGTATGCAAGAAAATGCACCCGATTTTGAAAAGCAAACCTGGGAAACTGCAGGATGTGTGATAGGTGAGGCGCATTTCTGGGTTTCAGCAGATGGAAGAGCAGTGTTGCCCAATGAGATGGTGAGCCCAATGGCCAGACAGATACATGGTCCAGTACATCTAGGGAGAGATGCTATGATGAGAGTATTCAGACAAACCTGGTACAACCCTAAGTTCAGAGTAGCAGCAGAAGCAGTGTGCCAGCGTTGTGTGACCTGTCAGCAGTTGAACATAGGAAAAAGGACGCCAGTTGCATTGAGCCACATAGGGAGGTCTGGAGGTCCGTTCAATAGGATGCAAATCGACTTTATTGAAATGCCAAGGTGCAACCGCCTTCGTTATGTCCTGGTGGTTGTTTGCATATTTTCCAGATGGGTCGAGACATACCCTACACGCAGGTGTGACACCCTCACAGTAGCTAAGTTATTGCTCAGGGAACTCATTCCGCGCTTCGGGGTACCAGCCTCTTTGGAATCAGATAGGGGAACACATTTCAACAGCGAGCTTGTGAAGATGATTTGTGCGGCCCTGAACATAGATCAGAAATTGCATTGTAGTTATCGACCAGAAGCTTCAGGAATTGTGGAGCAGATAAACAGCACCATCAAGTCCCGAATTGCCAAAATGTGTTCATCAACGTCCCTGAGTTGGCCCGATGCTCTGCCATTGGTCCTTATGAGCATCCGTAGTACCCCAGACAGAAGAACGGGACTATCACCGCACGAGGTGTTAATGGGGAGGGCAATGAGATTGCCATCAGTACCAACTGCTGCACTGTTAAACATCACAGATGATATGATCCTGGACTATTGTAAGGGGCTGTCTGACGCCATTCATTCTGTGTCCCTTCAGGTGCAGGCTGCCGAGGTTCCGTCGTGCCAGGACCAGTGCCATGACCTGTGTCCTGGAGATTGGGTGCTTGTGAAAAAGCACGTAAGAAGAAGCTGCCTAGATGTTCGTTGGCGTGGGCCCTACCAGATCATCCTGATCACGAACACTGCTGTGAAGGTGGGAGGCCTGCCCAACTGGATCCACGCGTCTCATACGCGGAGAGTTCCAGCACCTCTGGAAGAAACAGCTCCTCTCTCGGATGTAAGTCCAGCTGCGGACAGAGAAGCCATAGAGGGGGCCAGCCAAGCTGTAGAGGTGCCAGAAGAAGCAGGGAACGTGTCTGACCAGGTTGAGGACGGTCAGTACAACAGCGAAACGGACGACGCTACAGAAGGAGAAAGCAGCTGGGAGTACGAATCAGACACCGACCAGGCAGAAAGAGAGCGCGAGCAAAGAGGGAGTTCAAGCCTGAGGTCGACTCCAGAGAGAACCCTTGCTCCAATATCCGAAGACTTAGATCTGGAAGAAGGTGCTCAGGGCTCTGAAGCACCAGATCTAAGAAGGTCAAGAAGAGTACGTGTGCCTAGCAGAAGATACGCCACTCCTGAGTGGACATATCTGGCGACAAATGTCTTGGGAACGAGCGACAGGGAGGATAAGAGCGGTGCTGGTGACCAGCTCTGAACCCATCATCACAGTGGAAGTACAGCTGTTAGTGCCCGGAGTGGAAGCAGAAGGGTCACTAACGTTCAAACTCCCCAACCCTCCCTGCCTAAGCAAGTTAAAGCACATGTTTTTCACCGAATTGCAATTCCCCGACTTTGGAACAAAGATAACAAGCCATGAAGAGCACATTCTTCGTTTGGAAATATTGAACTATGCTATCCAAGCTGCAGGCCCAAGCCTCATTGTCGATGCTTAAAGACTTTGTAAATAAACGAGTAAAAGAAGATTACCTAGCGCCCAGGAAGCAGAGAAACTTAGGGACCTTTCCTATAAGTTGACGGAGAAGGGCTAGGGTTGTCTGTTTTAAGGCTCAAAAAGACTTTGCAAAAGGAGATTGCCAGCTTCCAATTGTGTGGTTCTAAAGACTGAAGGATCAAGAGAGACTGTAGAGGAACGAAGAGAAAAGAACTTTGTGTTGAAATAGAAGGAAAGAATCATACTGTCTGAAGAAATGGAGGCCGGTAGTCCGAATCGTAGAGCCAAATGTATAATAGGCACACTAATAGTAGGAGTGATACTTCTAATAGCTTTAGTAGTTACTGTATCATATGTAATGGGACATGAGAGTGAGGCAAGGGTATCAGACGAGAAGTCTGTAGTGACACCAAACCCCACTGTTGCTGGTAAGAAAGGGGAAAACATACAGGAGAAAGCGTTATTAGCAGCAGAAGCCCGTAGGTTACACATGGATGAGTCCCAAGGCGACTATAGGTCAAATGCTTATGCCAAACGTTTGTATGAATACGTGGATGCCATGGAGGTTAAAGATTGCTACGTCTGCATGCAACTGCCGGCGTCTGTAGATGAAGGCATTAGATATTATCACCTCCCGTTGACATATGGCATTACATGTAGCTTATTGCTTAGCATATTTTACGGAAGAGATAGTTTTGAGTATTATTTCTCTAACTATGATTCCGTGTTACCAGAAGTCCCAAATTACAAGCAAATGAACAAATGGGACTACTGGAAGAGTGAAGACAGATTGGCCAAGTTCTTCATTCCTTGGGATACCTTAGATACTTCACATGCCCGCAGAAATAATCTGACATGCAAAGTGTCAGAAGTCGAAAAGAAGTTTATAGGGCAGGTGGATGATCGGTATAGAAGGCAAAAGATTTTGAAAAAATCAGGACAATGGAAAACAGATTGGACCGAGGAGGAGAAAGCACATAAGAGGAAGGGTAGTAGTGGTCCAATAGCTTTGGATCGCACACAGAGAGGGAAGTTATGCTTTCACAGAAGTAAAACGTACTACGAAAATGTATTCGTAGGAGAAGCCAGTTGTGAACATGCTTTTAGGTTAGAATATTACACTAAGGATTTCTTGAAAGGAATGCAAGTGATTCCAAATGTATATTTTGTATGTGGAAGAAATGCCTACGTGAGACTACCTGATAACTGGTATGGATCATGTTACTTGGCAATTGTCGTCCCCAAAATATACCACGCCCAAGACTTAGAGATCATAGAGGGCAAAGCTTCAGCGAGAGGGAGAAGAGACCTAGGAGATGCAGAAATGGTTGGAGATGTATTTGGAGCTGCATTTCCGCTCTTAGGACTGATCCTCAATGATGTCAAAATTAGGCGACTGGCAACAGTCGTAGACAGGTTGTCTGCCAGCACTGCTAGATCCTTAATGCTGGTGAAAGGAGAGATGCAATCGATAAGGGCCATGGTGCTTCAGAACCGTCTTGCGTTAGACGTCCTGCTAGCAAAAGAAGGCGGAGTCTGTAAGGCTTTGAAGGTCCAGGAATGTTGCACTTACATTCCAGACAATTCAAAACCTCTTGAGAAAGTTATCATGAACATAACTAACATTCACAATGAGATCGAAGACCTAACTAAAGTAAATGTTTGGGAAAAGGTGGGCCATGGAATGGGCGAAGTTGGAGGTTGGTTCGCCAACCTAGGGAAGAGTTTTGTATGGTATGTGCTGAAACCTATCATCATAATAGTGATCTGTGTGATCATGTTGTGGGGATTGGTGAGGTCATACCAATGGTATAGATCAAATAGATTGGAGAGATCCAGGAGAGAGCAGTTACAGAGATTGGCTGCAATGCAAGACAATCAGTACCGGAGTCTGAGGGCTCTAGAAACGCAGAAACGAGGGGCAATAGCCATTAGTTCAGTTTAAATGTTGGTGATGACCCCTAGAGGTCATCAAAGGGGGGAACTGAGAGAGCGCAAACTGAACAAAATGTATGAGTACACCAAAGTTACAAGTAGTACGCCCAAATCATAAGGGAAATGCTATGAGTACTGCGAATATATTCACCTATACTTCGAAATGTGTAGTTAATCTAGAGATTTCATATATAAGTGGAACTAATGCAGAAATGTGTGAGAATGTATAACCTTATTAGACGTGATTAATCATGATCCATGTTATGTAGCTGCTAATAGAAGAATGTCATGCTGCAAGACATAGAAGAGAACGGGCCTTATGGCTAGGCCAGAAGGGTAGAAACGTATACACCTTTGCATTGACATAGATTGCACTAATGTTACAATGATTGTTTATTCGTTAGATTTATATTCCATAGATGTGTTTTCTTATTTTTTAACAATAAGATGCTAACATGCTATTTTAGTTGACCTTTGCGAGAATTGTTGTAGGCCTGAAGTGATGAAAGGGTTTCTGATTTGCACGTACTGGTGCAGGCCGAGTTGTGTCAGGAAATAAGTTGCAAACTTCTGTTAGAAGTTTATGGGAATGGGGATTCAGCTACGGATGTCTGTCTGCATATGTGAGGGGGATCCAATTAATAATTGGATGAATAGAGTTCTGTTCAAGAGACTGGTGTAGACATGGAGGAGGGTTCAGGAATGTTTTAGGGGGTATCGGCGGGCCGGAGAAGAGTCTGAGAAGCAAGGTCAACGCTAACGCACGAGGCCCAGAGGAAGATCATCATGGAAAAAGCCAGAATCGACACCACGTGAGGGGCGTCTCACGAGGGGCGTCTCAAACGTTATTGTGTTTTGTATTAGGGTCAGCACCCCGGGGTGGAGTTAGAGCAGATGCCTGAGGACCCTTTAGAGAGCGGATGGGTAGGCAGAGAGGGGCCATGACTGGCGATCATAGGTTTTCACCTAGAGACTAAGAGTGGATGATCTTCCTAGGAAGTCATTCACAGCTGACACCTTTTGATAGGTTGGGATTCTGTTAAGTAGGGATACCATCCAGAGCAGGGTAGGGACAGCCTAACCTGAAACCTTTCCCTCCTGCTGTAAATGACGGAGAGATCCCAATTCGTGTCTATGCTTGCAGCCCTTTTGATTTTAGAATTAGTCCTTGTAGTATTTTTTGCTCGCCTGAGGGCTTTCAGAGAGCACATGTATGAAGTGGTGCCCGTATATCTTTTGAATCTCATTTTGAGATGCCTGTACCTGCAGTTAACTTTGACTTTGTAATAAACTTTTAAACTTAGAAGTAGTCTGTGGTTTTTCCGAGCCGAGTCCATTAATGATTTAACTAATCTGGTAAGAGATACACTTTTTCCCTCAATGACAGGCAATAAAGATTCAGTCGACCAGAACGGGGTTTAGATCTAGAGTGATAAGATAGTGATCAAAATCCCGCCCCCGCAGTATATTTTAGGAGAGAGAGCATCTCCATTTGTCTTTTTAAGAACGGAAATAATGGGACTGTTACAGATATTGCCACGTGTTTCCTCCACTACGTTCTTGTCCATTAATTCAGATATTATTGTCAAAAGGGCCATTTCTCCTTCTGCGGGCAGTCGATACTGCCAGAGGCGGGGGAGAAGTGCACCTGTCTGGATGCGTACCACATGAGGGGATATGTTGAGACACCCTACATCAGTGTCTTATGATGCCCAGAGGGAGGAAGGTAAAGACTGCAACTCTGGTGGGAGGGGACCTGATAGATACATATAGGAAGCTGCGGTGGGGGAAATTGTTAGGGATATACCTTAGGGACTACATGATATGGTCGCATACAGGGCTTTCAGTAAATCCATGCCTAACACGTTTTCACTGCAACCTGTAGTAAGGACCAAGGGAGCGTCAACATGTGCAGGGCCAATATCGAGAGGAAAGGGTTCAGAGACAGGGCTGGTCACAGGTGTTCCTGCAAAACCCACGGAGACATTCATATTGCCAGATAGGGGTGCCTCCGGGACTGACAGACATGCAATAGAAGACCTGGTGGCCTCAGTATCCAAAAGAAAATTCTGATCATTCCCCACAACTGACATTTGAACATACGGGCCCCTTTGATCCACTGGAATTTACACTCTGAAAATACCCCTTTCCTGGCTGTCCTATGCTTGGTAGGACCCTGTCTCATCAACTTCATCATAATCGTCATTGTAATAAGTGCGTGTTGCTTCGTCCCCCTCAAACCTATTGGCTGGGTGCTGCTGGATGGGTGCGCCATCCCTAGGCCTGCGTTCTTTACCCTGTGGATGGGGCAGGCCATGGTCCCTAGTCAGCCTCTCCTCCCTGGGAGGGCGAGGCTGAGTCTTCCCTGATCAGATGTTTTCAGCTAACACAGGACACTCATCTATCCATTGGCCGTACCCCTTACAATAAGCACACTGATCTGTTTGGAGGGCTCCCGTACGTTGAGGGCTGGATGGGGTAGACTGGCGCGCCCTCAGAGGGGGTTGAGATCTGAAATTCTGGTGGGCATCGGGACCTCGGAGTGGGTAAGCCTGCTGCAGAAGTGCCTTAGTCTTAAGATCCCTAACCTTCTTACTTTCCTTGCCTCTATATTCATTCTCCCTATTCTCATGATATTGTGCCATAGCCAAGATACCAGTCATAGTTTGGGCAGACCACGTACTTTCAACTTTCTTAAGCCTGGCGGAGATCTCAGGAAGCAAGTTGCTGACAAACTTATCAGCAAATACTGGACCAGAACCTGGGGTCCAAGGATCCAAACCACTATGTCCCTTGTATTCTGTCTCAAAACAGGTAAAGAAGTCAACCACTTTCTCATCTTGTTGCTGCTACAGGCGTTTATTTTATCCCAGTTAATGACAGTTTCCGGCAAAAGTGTTTTCATAAACGTCATTATTTTACCGGGCAAGTCAGGATGGAAGCTTCTGGATTAGTCCCTCCTACCCTTGCTTCTTCCATAGCCTCTAGGTCAGCACATTTCCCTCCCAACGCTACTTCATGGTCAGTATGTCGAATTTTGTCCCAAATTTCAGTGGGGACAACTGTACTAAAAAGTAAATCTATATCCTCAAGAACGAGAGTACCTGCAGCTATAATCTGACCTAATTCTCTGTAAAAGGTAGCCGAATTCTTCAGGGGATCTGGTAATTGTCCTTTTAACTGCATTACTTCTGACCTTTTCCAAGGAATATGAACCCAAAGCCTGCGCCAGTGTGCCTCAACAGCCCCTCTGCCATTTTTTTTTTCATCGGTAAGTTAGTTAACAAAGACAGGGGCCGCCTCTCTCATTGGCATAGCTGTTTCTAGAGGAGTGTTGGGAAAAGCGGTCATATCACGGTAAGCCATTAAAGCAGACATAGTGCCAAACATCCCCTCTCCCTGAACATCGCCTCTTTTTATTTGCGACCTACGGTCCATTAATCCGGTGGGTATCTGCATAAGCGCATTCTCAAATCTTTGCATGACCAGGGTACAAATGTATTCAGCCCAGGTGGTCTTTTCCATAATCGTCCACTGGGAAAAGGTGGACCATATTTCTTTAAAGGCATAAATATTCCCTTTATTTATCCAACATTCACACTGTTGCCTCTGTAATTCATTTTCTCGAAGGGACCAAAAGCTGACTGCAGAGTGCAAGGAGGCCAGTCGGGGGGAATTCAACAATTTATATAAATCCTGCTTAACTGTAGACCACGGGGAAGCAGGAAAAGGGCGTGTGGGGGTAAAGCTGCTGGGGTAGGGCGGATGGAGATTTGTTGTCATTCCCGCAGCGAGGACAGGGTTAGCGGGCGTGGTCCGTGTCATAGGAAAAATTGGGAGGGATGCTGTGACAGGGAGAACAGTTAGTGGCGGTGGGGGCAGGAGTAGGCATTGGCGGGGGACATGCGGGGTGTGAGGCATCAAAGCAGGGTACATTGGGGCATATGCAGGAGGGCTTTCTAGCATGGTATCAAGCAAGGAATCACCTTCTTCTCCCCTCCATATGGCCCTTTCCTTTCTCCTCACGAGCTGGATGACATTTTTGAACCCAGGCCCCATGCTCCCTATCGGCTATTCCTACTGATTTTGTCATATGATTTTGTAAGTTTTCTCTGGCCTGGTTGGCCATTGACATACGTTCTTGCATCCTTTCTTGAGCCTTCTGCTTTCTAGCTCTCTGCTCTGTCTCTTTCCTCCAAAATTGGACAGATTCAAACATAGAAGGGCTCATTTTTCTTTTCATTAATTGTTCCTCTAATTTGGCGAGAACTTGGGAATTAAAGGAGCCATAAAGTGGCCACTGTAATTCTGCGTTACTTTGTTTCATATATTTTACCCAGAATGAGGAAAACATTATGGCAGAAAGGCCATGTTTAACATACATCGTATGGCCAGGGGTCCCTTCTGGAGGAAGCGGACAAGCTGCCTCCAGCTGGGAGTCCTGTGTACACATACAACAACATAATTTCTTGAACTTACAACTGACTGGCATGCTTAAAAACAGATAACAGACACCAGCGGGTTTTAAAACTCACCTCGCTTGCTTGGCTTTGCAAAAGTCAATAACAGCAGAATCATACAGAACAGACACCAGCGGGTTTTAAAAAACTCACCTCGCTTGCTTGGCTTTTGCAAAAGTCAATAACAGCTTGGCTTTTGCAGAAGTCAATAACAGAATCATACAGACTTGGTGCCTGATCAGTCCACCCTTACCTTACAGGGGTAGTTCTCTTATGCAGACGTAGGGCTGTGTCCTGCTCTAGAAATTATTTGCTAGGGGACTCCATCGAGAACGCAGTCATGTGGCCCAGATCAGGTGGGGAAGAACAGTGGGTGAGTCGTTCGGCTTACCGGATTGCAAGAATCCCTCGGGTAGGGTACCTCTGTCGGAGTCTCTCCGTGCACCTCCTCACATCCACCGGGCCTGACCTTCGTGCTCATGGAGTCCCTGTTCAGGCGCCATTTGAAGAACCAGATTGACCCACTTACTGGGTTTCGGCGACGGGGGAACCGCCCAAGCCTTCCATACCCTTCATACGTAGTAAAAGGAAACACAGGCGCCTTCGTCTGCAGGAGGAACCAAGATTTATTCAAATAGCCCGGGCTATGGAACAGAGTCCCAAGCTCGTCAGAAACAAGACAGAGGAGGCTGCTGCTTTACTCCGCAGCTAACAAGCCTTTTATACTTTTTCATTCTGGTCTTTTGGCTGTTAGTTCATTGTTCAATCAGGGCAGTGTTTGCAGTTGATAACCAGATCCAGACGATGTTTGTAGATGGTGACCTGGTCAAGGCTTGGTACACAAATCATTGTTCACTCGGCTTGATCAAGGCTCAGTCTTTCAGGTCATTGTTCACTCAGCTTGATCAAAGCCCGGTCTTTCAGGTCATTGTTTAATCACCCTGATCAAGGCCCAGCAGTCAGATCATTGTCCAGATAACCTGATCACGGTGTCAAGGATGTTTACCAGGCTGGGAGCAGGAGATGGAAAACAAATCAGTTACACAGGGTGTGAGTGTCTCATGGCTTTCTGTTGAACTGCAAGAACAGGGCCGTTGGGTGTACGACAGTTCCTGGGCAGAAATGCAGGCTGCAAGATGGCTGTTGTCGTGTTAGTTAGATTTCCTCAGGCATCAGCAGAAACAACCAGGTGGGTCGTGTGGAAGTGTTTGACACGAGATGGCAATGAAAAAGCAATGGAGTCTCGGTACAAATGATCCCGATCAGAAGAATACTGTTCCTCAAACCCATGGGAAGAATTGTCAGTGGACATATTGGGCCCCATGTTGGATGTAAACAGTGTACCCAAGTACGCCAACGTGCTCGTCGACCGATACTCCAAGTGGCTGGAAGTTGAGATATGTGAGACCGTGGACACTGATGCAGTACAGGCCTTCCTTACATCCACATTCCTGGGAGAAGGGATTCCACGAGTCATAGCCTGTGACAATGGACCCCAATTCACGTCAGAGAAATGGAACGCATTCATGGGAAGGAGCGGAATACAGATCAAACACACCCCGGAATACCACCCAGCAGAGAATGGTCTAGCCGAAAGGTTTAACAGGGTCATCATGGGGTCAATTCAAGCGGCCATCAACGTAGGGAAGAATTGGGAGAAGGAACTCAAGTGCACCTTATGGGCCTACCGAATCACTCCCACTAAGACAGGGGACACGACGCACAGTACAAAGCAAATGGTCTACAGTGGTAGTGCGTAGCAATCTGGAAAAGGCGCAAAAGATCTACACAGACCATACAACAAGAGGCACAATGTCAAAGACGCTATGCTGGGAAAGAGGGAATGGGTCAGAGTGAAGCTCACTCAGCTGAGGAGGAAAGGTGACAGCAAGTACAGCACGCCACTACAGGTCAAAGAAATATACACCAGGTCAGCCTTATTGAGTGATGGGAAGATATGGTCCCTAGACAGAGTGTCAAGGCGCAACAAGGTGATGAAGTGGACGAAGACAGATGAGACCCCAAGGGATGAGAGTAATCACGGGAACCTGGAGGAAGAGGAAACCAACAGGGACACAGAAACACCTAGTGGTCACACCGAAGACACCAACACAGAAGAGGCGAACACCACCAGGACACAGGAGAATCCAGGAGACTCTGAGCGGCAGGCAAGACAAGTAGAGCAAAATGCGAGTGGCACCGTCACCAGCGATCAACCACAGGAAACAACCAACGCTGCCCCACATAGTGGCAACAGAGACATGAGGGCAAGCACCCTGTTGAGACAGACCTACACAGGCAGGACCGTGCTACTGCCCAAAAAGTATTGAGAGTTCCACATGAAGACCTAATCACCATTTGAACTGAACTATCCCAGTTATTTCCCAATAGTTTGTAATTCTTCGCAGTGTTGTTAAAGGGGGGAGATATGTAGTGTTGCTCTCTAGTGTCTCCGTCATCACGTGATGGGAGACGCTAGGAGCACGGGAGGCGATCTTAGGCGATGATAGCCCAGCACACAGCCCGAGCTGGAGCTCGCCCCGGCGCTCTCCTCAAATAAAGAGTTACTTCAAGCATATAACATGTCTCCCTCCTTTGTACCCCAAAAAGCCTGTCAACAGGAGTGGTGGAGATAAAGTGTGAGGAACTGATTTGATTCTCCTACCCTCTCCTTCAAAACTCTGCCTCTCAACAACAGAAAAAATCAGCTTGAGTTGTTGGTTATGGCTGGAGGGAGCTGAGGGCAGTAATAGCTACTCATAGTTCCTCCTACAGAGCCACACAGCAACCCGATCCTTGGAAGTAACTAGGAGGGGTTAGAAAATCTCTTCAATACACATCCATATGTGTGTGATGTCACTAGTGATGCCACCCATTTATTATTGATGCTGTCCAGAAGGGAGCATCTGGTCCCACATTTGTGATTTTACCAGTTCTCCGAAGGATTCGGGCAATGACAGTCATTCTCACCAACACCACAATAAGCAGGAGCGTACCCCCGTGAAAAGGGAGAACGTAAAAACAGCTGCCTGGACTTCTAAACATTTGACAGTCATGACGTAGAGGTACGGCCTAAGGGCCTCTTGTAGACATCTTATCATGACATATATGTCTATCGGTTATTTTGAAAAAGTATGTCACAATCATGTTTAAAAATACTTGGCTTTAGCTTTTTTATTTCTTCTTTTACTATTTATTCTAGACAATGCTATCCATAGGGAGGCCTTTCGATTTTATTGAATGCAAGTATTAAATGGAAGTACAAATGCAAATCATACAAACCAGCTACAAACTAAGAATTAAGTTATTTTAAGAAGTTAAGTTGCCAACAAACATTTTTATTGTGAGACACGTGTTGGCCGATTTGTGCTTGGACAATAAATGTATTAAGAATATGTTTTTCTTTTTGCCTCTCGCAATTCTTTCTGTTAATTAAATGTTGATACTGTGCTTCTGTGGCGGCAGGCAAGCACATCCTGAGGGAGCATTTGTTGCTGATCTGTCAATATGCCCAAGTTGTGAATTTATTTGCATTTATTTAATGCTTCTATTTCACCAAGCAAAATGTACCCTCTTCTAAAAATGTTTCAGTTACTTGTCAGTAATTGCATTGCTCTTAATTCTTCACTCGCTTTACTTCATTACTGCATGAGGTGGCCATGATAGAGCGTGCAGGTCACCCGGGTCACAAGTTTACCAATTTTCCCCGCGCACTGGGCCCTGACGCGAGAGACCAAGACTGAGTTTTGCGTGAACCGGGTGATTTCTTGCACGCCACTATGAGTAATTCGGGGGGTGACTCTTACACCACTTACTATTCATGTACCTGACTTACCACAGGCACATTACTCCTGACGGATCAGGAGCTAACAGTAGACAGGTGACAGGTTTCCTAGGAAAGAATATACCTTATAAACCAAAATACATTGTCCACACTGTAATCCGTAAAATAACCACAGACACCTGATGAGTTTAAAAGTTTATCTAAAGATTTCAAAGTAAATATGCCAAGATAATCAAAATACAAAATAACACATCAAGCATTAAGATCACAACCAAAATATAGCTATGGATTAGGGCAAGGACCATTTGAGTATATGTGAATACTATTGGGATATGAGCATTTAGGGAACCCGCTATTCAACACAAGCTTAAACTAAAACAAGGGACCTACAATGTATATTTAGACTAAGCTACTCATGCTATTCTTACTAAGTTCACTGCAACCTCGCTAAGGAAAAAGGGGAAAAACGGGAACACACTAATAAAATATGACAGTTTTGATAATCTCCTACAGGTGGGGAGAGAAGTGGAACAATTCTAATAAACAATTGCATATAAATTGTGTTTCAAAGTGATAGGGCAATATCACAGGCGAGAGTGCTTTATTAAGAAAAGGAGAGTAAGTGAGAGAAAGACGCAAACCCACAAAGTAATATTTACCTAATTAGAAATGGGGACTAACCCTGGCCACGGGTCAGTTTGGAAGGACGGGGACAAGGACCCTCAGAAAAGGAATGCCAGAATGCGAGCAGGTACAGCTCACGGACAGTTAAAACAGGATACCCCTCAGGTTTGGGTCAGGACTGGGCTCACCAAGGCACGACCAACACCCACAGCTTCGGATGCAACGCCTGGGTTACCCCTCTCTGCAAGTAATCCGTCAGTAACCCCGATTGGGTTTTCGAATTTCCCAGCAAAGTGCTTCGCCAGCACTTAAGACTATTTCCACCCCTAGGAGTTTGTGGAAAGTATGGACAGAGTGCTCCGCAGCACTCTAGATTGAGCACCTATAGAGTTCGTAGGGTCAGTGACAGGTCTGCTACTCGGACAAGTCGGACAATTTTCCTAAGCTACACTAGGGCAATTATATGTTTGGGGACCCTTAGACCACCCACCAATGTTGCAAGTGACAGTTTCGTACATTATGATTGGTCAGGAGAGGTGATTCGGTCATAGTCACCTCCTAGAATTCAACGTTCCCATCATAAATATTGAAATTTGCTTATCCGCCCCTTGGGTTCACGTTCCCATCCATAGGAATACAGTAGAAAATACGAGTGTACAGGGTATAGCAACAATGTCTCTGAGGTTCAAGGTAGAATTTCATCGTCTTGTGCTGGGTTCTCAGGCGCATCGGGCTCCAGGAGCCAGCTGGCTTGTTTCAGCTTCTGCGCAGTAGAGTTTCTCCCAGGTCACATGGCAATACTCAGAGGAGCCGCAACATGGCGTAGGTCATGTATATCCCAGCCCCAGAGACGCGATACATGAAAAGTAAGAGAGAACAAATTAGAATCACACATAAAAATGATCACACTGTATACCGTGATAAAATTTTACACACCCCTTACTTTATAACATCTATAGCATTAAAGTTTAGTGCGAAAAGACAGATAGGCTAAAGCAGCAGTTGCAAGCATAGAGCGTGGTGAGAGACAAGCGGCCATGTTTGCAACAGTGCGCATGAGCAACAGATTCCCTCCAGAATGCGAGTGCGTCACATCACATGGGTATGACCGACGCATGCGCAGACTGAATTTCAGCGAAGCAGCCATTTCCTTAGTGCAAGCATTGTGAGGATGAAAAGACACACAGGCAAGCCTCTCGGGAACGCCCGCGTGTTGGGGAAAATGCTAATTATAAGACGGACAGTTGGATTAATATGATTATACGTTGGGCGAGGTTCATGAATGTGAGCAAGTCGCTTTACGTGCGAATCCTTGCTCCATCAATCCCCTCTTTGATGATATCTACTATCATCACTACAAAGGAAACAGATGCCAACTTTCATTCTTCCATATCATTCATTTCTATCTCAACAAACTTATTGTTGATTTTTCTTTCGGCTTCTCTATGAGAGTGGTGATTCTTTACCTTTTTGTATATTTCATTCCTCAATTCTTCCAATTCTAATTCATCAATGTTTCTTTTCACCCCTCTCTTATTTACAGTGTACTTCTTTTTGCATTTTTTACATTTACAGCAGATGAAAATTATCAACACAACCACACCTATTCCAATTATTGGCATCAGTATTTTCCACAGAAGATTTCTACCTAAGTTAGAAAACCAACTACCTATTGAGGAGAGACCTCCAGTCAGTCTCGTCCAGGCACTGTCAACCTCTAATGGTTTGAGTTCTTTTTCCAAATTAGTTATGTTCTTTACATATTACTTCAATTCGATACTTTTGTCAGGTATGTAGGTGCAACAATGTTGCGCCTTCAGCATTTTACAGACTCCGCCCTCTTTTGCCAATAAGGTGTCAAGAGCAAGGCGATTCTGCAAAACCATTGATCTGATCGCAACCATTTCAGTATTGACCAGCAGGAATCCAGCAGCAGTGTCAGTAGATAACCGATCCACTACTGTAGATAATTTGCATATTCTGTGAGTGTTCAGAACTACCCCCATTCCAGGTATCAGTGCACTAAAGATATCACCTATGATTTCTCCTACACTCTCACGTTTACTACGCACTAAGCCATTAGTATCTTCATCATTGCTTCCAGCAGCATTATTCACATGGTATATTTTCGGGAAAACAATGCCAAAATAGCAGCTTCCATACCAGTGATCCGGCAATTTGAAATAAGCCTTGTTCCCACATATATAATATATTCCGGGAAACACAGGTTCTGACCCATTTTTGAAACCCCAACCTCCAATTACCTTATAATTATGTTCACACTCGCTGGAACCAATGAATACGTTGTTATAATATTCTGTCCTTTCTCTATGGAGACAAAGTTTTCCTTTCCGTTCAAAATCCAGCAACAAAGCAGGATTAGCTTCGCCTTGTGAGGTGTCATCCATGTGCTCAGCCCACCTAGGGACTCTATCTTTTTCATTATTTGCCTTTTTCTGAAACTTTCCCTCCTTCGGTCTGCCATTTTTATAAACATCTTTTCCTGCTCTTGCAAGGAACAGGTCAGATTCTCTTGTCGTGCTTCAGCTAAGTCTATGTCACCTATAGTCAGGAAATATTCACCCATATAACGGGTTACCTCGCTTTTAACATGGACAAGGTTCAGATGTCCTCTAATAGGAAGTTCAGAAAATACTACGTCAGCATTTGAATAGTAGTACTGCAAAGTGCTTCTATAAAACAAACTAGCTAATATACTGCAGGAAATTCCGTAGGTTAGGGGTAAGTGGTGATATGTCACACCTTCAGCTACAGATGTGGGTAGTTTCATGCAGACATAACAGTCTTCTATTTCCATAGTCTCTACATAATGCACTAACAGGTTAGCGAAAACATTTAAATGCGTCCGGTTTCTCATCTTGTGAAAGTGTAGTCCATCCTCATCTGATGCTTCTAAATTAGGTTGTGTGTGTCTCATACTAACTGAATTGTCACGTCGTTCTAAGCTTCGTGGTGTTTCTGCAGTCTGTACAACGTCTGTCTCTAATACTTCAGGTTCAGTAGGGGACAGGTTAGGATCTTTACTTATCATAAAAGGTATAAAGACTGTTAATCCTATCCACATCACTATTAACATGGCTATACTACATAAGCATATTTTACAGCAAGTTTTACAACACCCAAATCTGGATCTCCCAGCTACGCTTGAATCAGACATTTTAGCTTACAGGTGGCTTTTGCAACCCCTCTTTGTTTCTTTACACCAAGGCTTCGCTCTGTTTTGACTCAAGGAAGGTCTTCGTCCGAACTCCGATCAGTGATGGACTCTTCGTCACTTTTGCCACTGCGATTGGGCTCATCAATTTCTTCCAGCACCAGGTATGTCCATTCGGGGCTCCGATACAGTCTATTCTGTTTCTTCACTCTGTCGCTCTTTCTCAGAGCCTTGCCTCGGGCTGCTTTTCTTTCACTTTCAGCCCTCTTACGGTCTTTCAGTTTCTCCTCGACTGTTTTGATTCGGAGTCTTAGCCTTTTGACGTACCTGGGTGTACTTTTTCTTCGGTGATTTTCAGTGGTCGAGGATACCTGGCCCTCCTCGTGCACTCTTTTTATTTTTTCTTTGTGCTGGACAGAGTCTATTTCCCTTCCTGTCTGACTAGTTCCAGGTCTTTCATCTATTTCTTCTGCCTGGTCCTCAAACTTGCCCTGTTCAGGTTCGTTTTGTAGGCTTTCTTTGCTTTCAGGTGAACTGGATCCTGATTCCTGAACACGTTCATCTATTTCTATCTGCTCTGGTTCATGCTCTTCGTCCTCTTCACTTTCTTCCGCATGAACTTCAGCTTTGACCACTATCTGTCCCTTTCCAGACTCCGGAGTTTCAGGTGGAGTGTCGACGTCTTGATCTGTCCCTACTTGGCCTATTTCCTGATCAGGTGTGATGTGAGTCTCGTTGACCTGACCTTCGTCCTCTAGTTCTGTCTCACCTGGACTATCCCACTCACTGTCTAGGTAGGAATATTTCCTGGTTCGTATTGGATCATGAACCTGGTCGTCGGCAGGGTACCAATCAACGTCTCGACTTGTGCTTGGCAGTTCGATGTCAGCGAGATCCGGACTCTCCTCAGGAGTCTCCTCAGCGGTGCTGCCTTCAGCTTCAGTCGCGTTTTCTCCTGTTACCCGCTTTGTGTGGCTGGCATGGATCCACTTCGGTACACCAGCACACTTCACAGCAGTAGTGGTGACAAGGATCACTTGGGTTGGCTTTCCCCACTTTGGTCCAAGGCAACTCTTCCGGGTATGTTTCTTTAACACTACCCAACCACCTGGTCGTAGCTTATGTGCTGGGGTCTTGGGCCAGTCGTCAGCTGTCTCTCCAATCTGGTGGGAGATAGAACGCACTTGGTCACCCAGCTGCTTGCAGTATTCTAGCACTAAATCATCAGTAATGCTTAGCAGTTTGTGTCCAGGTACCCATGCTTGTCGCATCACTCTCCCCATTAGTACCTCATGGGGGCTCAGGCCTGTTTTTCGATTTGGAATACTTCTCAGACTCATCAGCACAAGGGGCAAAGCGTCTGTCCAGTTCATTTTGGTGGAATCACACATCTTCGCCAGCCTGGACTTTATCGTGCCATTTATCTGCTCAACCACCCCAGACGCCTCGGGATGGTAGGCACAGTGCAGTCTTTGCTTCATTTTAAAGGCCTTACAGAGCTCTTCTAGGACGTCGTTGGCAAAATGCCCCCCTTGGTCCGTTTCAATCGTCTCAGGGATTCCATACCTAGGTATCAACTCCCTGAGCAATAGCTTGGCTGTAGTTAGGGCATCATTTTTCTTTGCTGGGTAGGCCTCCACCCACCGGGAGAACAGACAGACTATGACCAGGATATATCTATATCCTTTGCATTTGGGCATTGTTATAAAGTCTGCCTGCATTCTGACAAAGGGACCTACTGCCTTTCCGATGGTGCTTTGCTCCACTACCGTCTTCTTTCCTGCATTGAATTGCTGACACACTAGGCACCTCTGGCAAAACCTTTCCGCCTGGTTCCTGAACCTTGAATTGTAGAACACCTTGTCAAACACCCGACACATGGCGTCCCTTCCCATATGTGTTGGTTCATGTATCATCCTGACCATGGGATCTATCAGACTGTCGGGCAGCACAGGCACTCCAATTTTGTCTACCACCACACCGTCATCCCTCATTCTGCAGTCATTCTCACTCCATCTGCCTTTTTCTTCCCTGCCTGTTGACTGTTGTAAGTCTTTTAATTCATCCCACGTTGACACATTTTCAAACAACATCAGTTGGCAGATGTTTCCACCCCACAACCCAATTTGGAGGGACATTTGGTATCGGGCACAAAATTGGGCAATTTGATCAGCGTATCTATTTCCGGCTGTCACATCATCATTTCCTGATCTGTGAGCCGCACACTTGACCACAGCCAATTCTTTGGGCAATTGAATAGCTTCTAATAATTCTCATACCACCTTTCCGTTTCTGATTGGGGTACCTGAGGAAGTCATGAATTCTCTTTGTAACCACAGTTGGCCGAAGTCATGAACAACCCCGTAACAGTACTGACTGTCGGTATAAACAGTTATTCTTTTGTTTTTTCCCCTCCTACAGGCTCTTGTCATGGCTATGAGCTCTGCTACTTGTGTAGATTTCACTTCACTTAGGTAAGAGGCTTCTATGGTGTTTGTCAATGTGACTACAGCATAGGCAGCACTCAGACCTCCACTCTCATGTCTTAAACATGAGCCGTCCACAAACATGGTGAAATCCCCATCAAGCAATGCTACTTCTCGGATGTCAGGACGGGGTTTAGTGCTGAATTCTGTTAGATCAATGCAGTTATGTTCCATTTCGTCCTCATCGTCTACATCCAGAGGAACAGGTAACAGAGTTGCCGGGTTTAGGATATTGCACCGAGAAATTGTTACAATCTCAGCACCAATCAAAATTCTTTCAAACTTAGTCAGCCGACTAGGTGTGAGATACTGGGTCTTGGTTCTTGTCAGTAAAATTACAACAGAATGTGGAACATATACAGTGACAGGATGTCCCATAACAATATTCTCACTTTGTTCCAGACTGACACAAGTAGCAGCTACTGCCTTCAGGCATCCGGGCAATCCAGCAGCCACCGGATCTAGAGTGGCTGAGAAGTAGGCTACGGGACGCCTGACCAGCCCATGCTCCTGGGTCAGGACTGAGAGCGCACAATTTTCTCTGGTGTCACAGAATAGTTCAAAACGCTTGGAATAATCGGGCATACCTAATGCAGGAGCGGTACATAGACAATTTCGCAATGTTGCCCATGCGGACATGTTTTCACTGTCCCAACTGACTGGGCCTTCCACTCCTTTCTTGGTCATTTTTATCAAAGGTTTGGCTAGATTTGCGAATCCTACAATCCACTGCCTGCAGTACCCCACAACTCCTAGAAACATTCTCACTTCTTTCTGAGTTCGGGGTAGTTCCATTGCTTTAATTATTTTGATTCTCTCTGTGGTGACTTTCCTGATTCCTTTTTCTATCTGGTGCCCCAGATACTTCACTGAGTTTTTACAAAACTGTAATTTATCAGGCGACACCTTATGTCCTCCTTTTCCTAGGTGATTTAGCAAAGCAATTGTGTCGGTGACACAGTCATTTTGAGTCTTAGATGCCACCAGCAGGTCATCTATGTACTGCACCAAAACAGACTCTCTTGGCAGTATTAGAGATTCAAGGCATTTTTTCAATATCTGGTTGAAAATCGATGGACTTTCAGTGTACCCCTGAGGAACACGATTCCAGACATAGATATGGCTGTCAAATTCAAAACTAAAAAGGAACTTGCTTTCGGGATGCAATGGGATGGAAAAGAATGCATGGCATAGGTCAATGACAGTGAACCATTCCGCATTCCAGGGAATCTGATATAGTATCACTGCAGGGTTGGGCACAATAGGGCAGCAAGGTACAACAATTTGGTTTACCTTGCGCAAATCCTGCACTACCCGGTACTTTCCACTAGGCTTTTTAATCCCAATGATAGGTGAATTGCAGGGACTGCTCATCACTTCCTCTATGATCTCCGCTTCGAGCAACCTGGTAATTTCAATTGCGACTCCTGCTTTTACTTCTGCGCTCATTTTATACTGTCTGGTTTTGGGGTATACGGCATTTGTTTTTATGGCTATTTTAATTGGGTCCACATTTGCCATTAAACCTACATCTTTTCCTGTGAAATCCCATACTTCTGGTACCACTCTTAACTGAAGCTCTTCAGGTAAGTCCTCAACAGCCAAGGGTTTAATATCAGAGTCAGGTCTCACTAGCATCAGTTTGTACAAACCATCTTCATCGGGGGTCTGAATTTCGACACCTTTTGGTGTGCAATAGATGGTGCAGTTCATCTTGCACAACAAATCGCGTCCTAACAGGTTCACGGGACTGGAATCACAGACCACAAATCTATGCATTTCTTTAAAGTTTCCTATGGAGATTTCCATAGGCTCAGTTACTGGAGTACTTATTATTTGATTGGAGACACCCACTACTTGGATTGCTTCTCCCGAGAGGGGTAGGTTAGGAACATCCACTGTTCTCACAGTGGACCGGGTAGCACCAGTGTCCAACAGAAAGGTGACGTCTTTTCCTTCAACCTTTCCTTCAATGTATGGTCCAGTCTGGTCTACCGGTAAGGAGGCGCCAAGTACGCACTCCTTGTCCGCCCCTCTCAGGCCCCGTCAATCTTGTTCATCACAGAGAAAAGAATCATTTAACAGGTATTGTGGAATTGCTGCATTGCTTCCATTCTCTCCCTCCCATATTTCCGCCCTTTCATTCTGCTGGCCCTGGTTCTTATAATTCTGTCTAGGAGCGCGAGGTACTGGAGGTAGCTTTACCTGTTGCTGGCTCTTTCTTGTCCCCTCTTTCTGCACCTGTGGATTTAAACCATTTATAGGGGCATTACCGGCCTGCAGGTGTGGACACTCGTCTCTCCAATGCCCTAACTGGCCGCACCCGTGGCAGGGGAACTTCTTCATAGCCTCTTCCCGACTCAATTTGGCCCGGGGCTTCCCTCCTCCCCCAGCAGTGGCATTCTGAACATTATTATTGGAATTCAATTTACTTAACTGCTTTTCTTGCTGTTCAGCCAATTTCACTTGTGCCCACATTACCTTTTCCTTGAGGGCCTTCTTTTTATTTTCGATTTCATCTTCGCAGTATTTTGCGTATTTCAGGACATCATCTATGGGCTTTCCCTGCCAACTTATCTTATTATCTCTAATCCATTGAGATATTTCAGGCCTTAAACTTAGCACGAATCGGTAACTGAAATGGGTCATATCCTTCATGTCCACATTATCAATTCCGCTGTAAGTTTTGAATACTTGCAGTAACCTTTCATAAAAGGAATGGACAGTTTCATCACATTCTTGGGTGGTTCTATCTATTCTGGTCCAATCTGTCTCTTTTGCAGGCACCTTTTTCTTGAGGTACTGTATGGCCTGATCATACTTCCTCATTACTTCAGGTGAGGGAGCTCCTGTTTTCTCATCCCTTGCATATTCTTCACTGGGCCAATCAATTTCTATTTTACACTTGGTCCACAGATCTACAGGCACCACAATGTCGAAAAACCCATCCAGGTCTTTTAAGAGACATTTCTGGACTTTTATGAAGCGTTCAACCTGTCTGTACCAATCAACAGGCTTTTCCCGTAATTTCGGGAAGTCATTTGTAAATGACACAATATCCTGTCGGGACCAAGGGACATGGACATATTTTCCCCCTGGGACCTCTCTCATGGGGCACAATTTTTCTGCAGGGGTTACTTCTTTTAGCACATATTCTGAAACCTGAGATTTTGCCCTGCTGTCTTCCTTTTTCTTTGCCCATCGGGTTCTCCACTTTCCTACATCCCCCCATTTCTGCAGGAGTTTCAGTAATTCTTTTATCTGGATTTGTTTTCCTACCACATTCAAGCTCTCTAAGTCTTTGTCCGAAAAATCTACTCTGTAGGGTTTCTGAAGGATTTTGGAGCGACTGACATCGATTCCTATTTCTGTGGCTGTGTCCATTAATCTTTCATGGAGCAATCTAGCATTTCGGGTAAGATTTTTGCTGATAAACAGTAACTCTTCTTCACTGTAGGAGTTTAAGCGGTCTAATCCTACATTTCCAGCCATCATTTCTTCTATTTCTATCCTTAGTTTATAGATCTCTAACGGTCTGGATTGGGGAGTGGTCTCTTTCTCCAACTCTTTGGTCCATCTGTCTAACTCTTCTGGGGATACTACTGTGGCACTCCTAACCCCAGACGTGCTTTCAATCAAAACCTCTTTTGGCCTACTCTGACTTCTTGCCCCCGACATGCTAGTCCTAGGTTCTCTAATGGGCAAACCCATCAGAACTACTGATTCACATTCACTTTCTTGATCGTCATCTATGAACACTTCCTTTCTCGGGGGTGGGATGCTAGGAGTAGGCATTATTGGAGAAATAACAGGAGGACGAGGACTAGCCAGGTTATCCCTATAAAGAGGAATAGCGGGTCCAATGGTTACTGGGATAGTCAGGGAATCTGGATGGGGATGTATCTGGGCTATGGTCCGGACTAAATCATCTCGCTGCCTAGCCAGGGCTTCCTTCTCCTGCTTTCGTAAAGCCTTTTCTGCAGAATTGTCATGCAACACTTGGGGTACCAAGGGAGGGTAAATACTTGGGGCAGTTGGAGTAACCAATCGAGGTGGGCCTTCTCCAAACGGCTGATAATTCGGGACCGTGGATTTAGGTCTGCAAAACCCATCCCCTTCACTGGTTTTACTGTCTGTACCTGTTCCATCTGTCTCGCTATCCCTCCGACATCTGGGATATTTGGCAAACGGGTTTGGTGAACTCAAGGGCTCTGACTCGGCTACATAGGGAGGGGGGTTTTTCATCAATAAATCTTCTAGGTGCTCATCTTCTGAGTCCCCTACGGGCATTGAGTGATGGGTTTTTTCTTTACTTTTTCCTTTCCCTTGTTCTAATACCCCCATCATTGGAAACAACCCTTCCACCATCATGCTTTGTCTCCAATGTTTCATTTTCTGCTCTTTGGTTTCTCTATGGACCCTCGGATACCATTTGCTCACTCCCTTGTCCATCCGGGGTCTATCTCTCTCCAAAGCCTCAATTTCCCACTCTTCTAAGGCTTCGTACTGGGTTAATCTGGGTCTGGGATGCAATTCATTCATGCGGGTCCTTAAGTTAAACAGGATCCTACCGTTAAAGGTACCATCAATAGGAAATGCTAGGACTCCGTCATCTGCAGTATACTTTGCCCAATTCTCTAGCCACACACAGGTATGATACCCCTTTTCAAACATCATGAAGGAAGCAGGAGTATTCGGTGTAGGAATGATCACACCCTCCCTCGTTTTAATGGGCTTATCTGTTTTGAAGAAATTCTTTACCTTGTCGGCAAATGACATTTTTCTCTTTATTCCATACATCATGTGCGGTCTACCTCGTATAATCTGTTCCTTATAGAAGCCTGAGTTTTGTGGATTTGGTAAGAACTCAGGATACCACATATGCCTTTCCAGGCTCGCTTCTAACTCGGCCTGATTAATTTTGTTTACCTTTGTACTTCCAACGCTAGCGCGACTCTTATTTTGTAGGAACCAATCAACACTGTGAATACAGGAATCCTTATCCAATGGGTGCGCGGCCTTTCACGAGACCAAGTCTCACGCTCCGGCACTCACCCCTCCCTTACAAATTCGGCTTCACTACACACCCGCTGTTCTGACCAATACCAGCGCGGCACGGAGTGACGTCAGAGCAGCTTTCCGCCCGACTCCCTCCTTCACAAGGTAACGGAAACTTTTTACTCTTCCTAAAGTGCGAGTGCAAATTTTAGTTAACAACACGCAACGTTTGCCACTGTGTCTGAGTGTTCTAAACAGATAAAAGAATTTTCTCTCTCTACAAGTAAACCACTTCTGTCTACTTTTCATTCACTCCGGACAGACTTCTTTGCCTATCCTCTCACACTAGTAATATAGAACCTGTTATTCTTCTGACTCATCCACTTCTTTCCGGGATATATACTAAGCCAGAATTTCACCAGCGGACTATTTTACTTACCATTCAAGCCTCGGAGACCCTATTACTCCTCCCGTATGTGACCCTTACTAGGTGATATCACAATGAAAGTTTTATAAAGGACTCGTAGCTATCATTTATTCAGGTGCAAAAAGATCCTAATTAGTGCTTCCAGTTATTCCTAACCCTGCACTAATGACACTAGCAGCTAACCGGATTCTGCTCACCGTTAGCTAAATACTTCCCCGGGGATTCGGACTACACTGAACACTTACAAAGAGTTCTTTGTTAATACGACATGTAACACTTATAGCAGCAATGCAAAAATCATATACATTTATCTATAAATCCTTAAACCATTGCAAAATATTTGAACCAGTACAGTAGAATATCAGCAGCACATTTTATTTTCATGGTTTGTTTATCAACTATCCTGTCTACCTATCTTAACTAGTCCTAACCATTACCTCTGCTACCAGAAAATTACTGATAGAGCGCGCAGGTCACCCGGGTCACAAGTTTACCAATTTTCCCCGCGCACTGGGCCCTGACGCGAGAGACCAAGACTGAGTTTTGCGTGAACCGGGTGATTTCTTGCACGCCACTATGAGTAATTTGGGGGGTGACTCTTACACCACTTACTATTCATGTACCTGACTTACCACAGGCACATTACTCCTGACGGATCAGGAGCTAGCAGTGGACAGGTGACAGGTTTCCTAGGAAAGAATATACCTTATAAACCAAAATACATTGTCCACACTGTAATCCGTAAAATAACCACAGACACCTGATGAGTTTAAAAGTTTATCTAAAGATTTCAAAGTAAATATGCCAAGATAATCAAAATACAAAATAACACATCAAGCATTAAGATCACAACCAAAATATAGCTATGGATTAGGGCATGGACCATTTGAGTATATGTGAATACTATTGGGATATGAGCATTTAGGGAACCCGCTATTCAACACAAGCTTGAACTAAAACAAGGGACCTAGAATGTATATTTAGACTAAGCTACTCATGCTATTCTTACTAAGTTCACTGCAACCTCGCTAAGGAAAAACGGGAAAAACGGGAACACACTAATAAAATATGACAGTTTTGATAATCTCCTACAGGTGGGGAGAGAAGTGGAACAATTCTAATAAACAATTGCATATAAATTGTGTTTCAAAGTGATAGGGCAATATCACAGGCGAGAGTGCTTTATTAAGAAAAGGAGAGTAAGTGAGAGAAAGACGCAAACCCACAAAGTAATATTTACCTAATTAGAAATGGGGACTAACCCTGGCCACGGGTCAGTTTGGAAGGACGGGGACAAGGACCCTCAGAAAAGGAATGCCAGAATGCGAGCAGGTACAGCTCACGGACAGTCAAAACAGGATACCCCTCAGGTTTGGGTCAGGACTGGGCTCACCAAGGCACGACCAACACCCACAGCTTCGAATGCAACGCCTGCGTTACCCCTCTCTGCAAGTAATCCGTCAGTAACCCCGATTGGGTTTTCGAATTTCCCAGCAAAGTGCTTCGCCAGCACTTAAGACTATTTCCACCCCTAGGAGTTTGTGGAAAGTATGGACAGAGTGCTCCGCAGCACTCTAGATTGAGCACCTATAGAGTTCGTAGGGTCAGTGACAGGTCTGCTACTCGGACAAGTCGAACAATTTTCCTAAGCTACACTAGGGCAATTATACTGTTTGGGGACCCTTAGACCACCCACCAATGTTGCAAGTGACAGTTTCGTACATTATGATTGGTCAGGAGAGGTGATTCGGTCATAGTCACCTCCTAGAATTCAACGTTCCCATCATAAATATTGAAATTTGCTTATCCGCCCCTTGGGTTCACGTTCCCATCCATAGGAATACAGTAGAAAATACGAGTGTACAGGGTATAGCAACAATGTCTCTGAGGTTCAAGGTAGAATTTCATCGTCTTGTGCTGGGTTCTCAGGTGCATCGGGCTCCAGGAGCCAGCTGGCTTGTTTCAGCTTCTGCGCAGTAGAGTTTCTCCCAGGTCACATGGCAATACTCAGAGGAGCCTCAACATGGCGTAGGTCATGTATATCCCAGCCCCAGAGACGCGATACATGAAAAGTAAGCGAGAACAAATTAGAATCACACATAAAAATGATCACACTGTATACCGTGATAAAATTTTACACACCCCTTACTTTATAACATCTATAGCATTAAAGTTTAGTGCAAAAAGACAGATAGGCTAAAGCAGCAGTTGCAAGCATAGAGCGTGGTGAGAGACAAGCGGCCATGTTTGCAACAGTGCGCATGAGCAACAGATTCCCTCCAGAATGCGAGTGCGTCACATCACATGGGTATGACCGACGCATGCGCAGACTGAATTTCAGCGAAGCAGCCATTTCCTTAGTGCAAGCATTGTGAGGATGAAAAGACACACAGGCAAGCCTCTCGGGAACGCCCGCGTGTTGGGGAAAATGCTAATTATAAGACGGACAGTTGGATTAATATGATTATACGTTGGGCGAGGTTCATGAATGTGAGCAAGTCGCTTTACGTGCGAATCCTTGCTCCATCAGCCATGCCTCCCAGACACCACCAATCAGCGCTCTTTTAATATAAAGACCTTCCAATTACTTATATCCTGTGTGTATTACCACAGAGAAATCCGTTGGCCTAAAGAACAGGGTGAGGGAGGTAGTGAGGTAAAGTAAGGGAAATTACTCACAATAATAAAATTACTAGTAAGTAATTGAAGCATTACCTCTTCGTTCCCTTCATTTAAATGTTTTACTATATTAGATGTACCTATGCAAAAACAAGGACAACTGAAATTCGAATGCTCAGAATTTAATAAATCACACATTCCCCTCATATTCATTCTATAGAGGAGAAACCGTTGAATCAAAAACATTTAAACCCATTTCCTGCATTATTCTTAATTACTCCACAAATATGGATGGGTAAGGTGGGGTCGCTGCTCTGCATATCTCTGATAAAGCTGACATTCCTCGAGCTGGGCTGCCCTGATCTCCCAGTGGATAAGGAAACCCAGCTTCCATACAGGCCAAGGTAGTTTTAAGTTACTGAACATATAGCAGGGAATTGCTCTTCTTATGTCTAGTTAGTGTAGGTTCATTTCAGATTCTGTAGGAGATGGAAAAATAAATACTCTGAGAACTACCTTCTGATCTCTGTGAAATGAGGGGTTAACTTTTGCAAAAAGGAGGACCCAACCAAAAGATAATTGTATCATCGAAAACAATAGGGGACTGGCGCTATGGGACAAGGAACCAAATTCCCCTAGTTTTCTGGCAGAAGCAATATCCAGCAAAAGGAAAGTCTTCAAAGTTAGAATTCTAGTTTCCCCCAGTTCCAGTGGCTCAAAGGGATGATCCTTAAGAGGTTGCAACACCCGATGAAAATCTCAGGTGGGGGGCAATGGCAATGTCTTAGGTCTTATTCTATTAAACCCTCTGAACAATCTCTGCTCTAACCTCTGTTCATCAGACAGATTATACCAGGCACTTCTGAATGCCCTAGTGGCTGCCCATTGGATTTTCAATTTGGAAAATGTTAATCCTAATGGAAACCCATCCTGAATGAAGGATAGATTTGAGCTAAATATGCCTCCAGGGGGAAGCAAAACATCTTGATCAACACCATTTATTGAAAGTATCCCAATGCTTTGCAAACAATTTAGTTTAGAAGTTCTTGTGGAAGATTGAAATGTTAAGGCCAAAACATCAGAAAGACCCCGCTTTTCAGCTCTTCAATTTTAACCTCCAGGCCGTCAGCTTGATCCTCGCTAAGGTGTTATGATGTAGAGGAGGAAATAACAGTGGTAATGGGGGGATTGGAAGGAGCATCTCCTGACAAACCCTCATCATTATTGGGAGAGTTTATCAGCAACAGTGGGGCCAGCATGGTATCATCATAATTCAAGTTGTTTTCTGTCTTCAGACCCTCATTAAGAAACTTAGGGCTAGATGTAGGTAATTCTATTTTACCACTTCGAAAATACCGAATTTTACCGATTCCGTATTTAAGAAGTGGTAAAATAGAAGGGGGCACATGTAGGTATTTCAGAATCGGTAAATACCGAATCTGTAAGATTCGGTATTTACCGATTCAGTAAATACAGAATCGGTATCCCCCATTGATTCCTATGGGACTTGAAACCCATAGGAATCAATGGTGAATACCGAATCGGTATTTACCGATTCGGTAAATTCCGATTTTTGCAAGGGTGCAGGGGGTATCACTTTGAAACCCTCTGGCACCCCAATTCCGGACTTGTGTGCCATGTGGCACACAGACATGCCCTAAGGGCATGTCTGTGTGTCACATTGCACAGGTGTGCATGCACATATGTGCATGCACACCTGGATTCGGTATTTTACCACCCAATTGGATTGGGTGGTAAAATACTGAATCTGAAAGGCCTGCGGCACTCAAAGATGTGCTACCTACATGTGCTTTTACAGAATCGGTATTTTTACCGAGTCTGTATTTACTGATTCGGTAATTTTACCGAATCTGTAAATACAGATTCGGTGAAATACCGATTCTGTAAAGCATGCTCCTACATTAGAAAACCCTAATTCCGGTCGGAAACGGCCGAAATCGGCCGTTTCCGACCGGTATTAGGGCTCCTACATCGGGCCCCTAGAGTCAGGGAAAAGGGAGGAAAAGCATAAAGTAGCCCTCTGGGTAAGAACAAGAAGAGCATTCACTCCCCACTTGCCTTTCACTCTCACCCTTGCACAGAAACGCTTCTGAAGGGAGATCTGAGGAGAAACAAAAAGATATATTAATGAATCCCACCATGTCTGTCAAATCTGAGAAAACACTAGTAGGTTCTGATAGAACTCTTGAGAAGGTAAAACCCTGCTCACTGTGTCTGCTATTGTGTTCGACATTCTTGACTGTGAATGGCAGAGATTGCTATTACCCTTTGCTAAACCCAATCGAATATCTCTACTGATTTTTAGCACAGAAAACAGACTTTGTTCCCCAATGTCTCACTAAATATAACTTTACAGTCAAACTGTCTGTCCTGACCTGCACCACACTGTCCTTCAATTGGTGAGAGAACTCTGAGGAGGTTAATTGATTGGCTTCTGGACCTTTGAGACAGAAACCATAGGCGTTGAATTGGATGAGATTCCATCCAAGCAATCAATAACACTGAGCTGGCATATGTTGTTGTGATTAAAGAAGTCAGAGTTGACAAAAGAATGCCTCTGAAGAGATTCCGATGGTCCAGCCACCACTGCAGTTCCCGGCTATCTTTGGAATAACAATCTGGAGTGAAAGGTTCTGAAATGTGGGTTCCGGTGGGCTAGGATGGGCCTCATTGCCTTGTTGAGGTTGAATCTAGCCCAAGGAACTAAGAAAATAGTAGCAGCCAAGATCCCCTGCACCTGTAACTAGTTTGTCACTGTATGAAAACTGAGGGAGAGGAGCCTTGTTATGTTATCCTAGACCCTTTGTATTTTCTTCTCTGGGAGGGTAGTCAACCCGAGATTCTGTCAAAATCTTACCACAATGAACTCCTGATCTTGTGAGGGTAAAAGCTGGGACTAGCATAGGTTTATCAGAAAGCCAGGCTCCCTAAGCACAGAGACCACCCTTTTTGTCGGGTTGATCTCTAAGTCTAGAAGCCAAGAATTGAAGTCTATTTGACAAGCTCTCTTGGTAATCCTCAATGACTAGTGACCTGAAGTGCTTTTCTGCCACAATGTAAAAATCAATTTTCCTTCCCACTACCACTCTTGGATCAGAAGAATATCAGTAATTGTTAGGATGATTAACTGAAACTGGAACTTTGGAGGACGTCTTCATCTCGAACATCTTCTGACATGAATAGTAGGGCTTGCAGACTTTCTTATAAGCTTCATGAGGATCCAGATCCCATGACCTAAAGGATCATGCTGATCCTCTTAAGTGGGGAAAAGTGGGCTTCCTATTTCTGAATGATTGGTCATCATGGGTCCAGCTGATCTTCAAACAGTGGACAACCCTCAAAAGGAATCTTTAACAAGGGATATTTCCCCAAAAATTCAGCATTCCAATCTCTCATCCACACATTTCTTCTGGCCAGCACTGCAGCTCCCCAATGCAACAGCTGCTGAGCTTAAAATATCTGAAGATATATCAGTCAACATTTTCCCTCCCTCTCAATCTGTACCAGATGATATACAAACAGAATACTCTTGGATTGCCGCTGCCAAAGGTTCACAATCCCTCAATTGAAAGTGAGGGATATGCACCAGTTTTAAGGTCCAGTTCATTGGCTGCAAAAGGCAAAGGACTTCCTTGGACCGCAGTACACTTTTCTGTCATGGGCATCCACTGGTGAAAAGTCCTGCTGATTCACGGAAGTATGACCAAACAAGCGAGCTAGGATAGCATCCAACTTGACACAATTTGGAAGATGAGGAAGGATCTCCTCTTAATTCTCCAAGGAAAATTATTTCTGCTCATATCTAATGGTAGTAGACATATCCACCTTCCTCCATTGCATGCAAATAAAGTCCTTGACCTTAATAGGCATCACAATTTGGAGCGGTCTCTCTTATTGTAGAAATCGGCCTTCAGCATAATTTTGTGCAGGTACACAATCAAACCCCAGGTGCTCTCTTATATAGCTTAGCAATTACAGATTTGATTTCTCTCCTGACATAGTTGCTAGTAGCATATTTGCTAGGAGCCTCTGGATTAGAGTTTGAAGAATGTTCAAAATGAGGTTCAGATTTCCTGTTTCTGGATCTTTATTCCTCCTTCTTTAAAGACCTCTTCAGTAATGCACTGGAGGCTTCTGCCCCAATCATCTGCAGCACCTGGGGAGCACAACAGTGCAGGATTTCCATGGGAAATAGATCTAGATCACCTAGATCAGCTTCTCTCAGACTAACAACAATCCTCATTAGAAGAGGCTTAAATGATTTGCTTCCTCTTTTCACACTTTTGCTCTCCATCTTGGTTTAAGATGCCACAACACCCAGAACGAGCCAAAAGTGTGGGGATATATGGATATCAAAACATGGAAATTAATCACTTATTGCACTGTGGTTAATATTTATAAAGTTATATGATTTTCATCTAGCATTTAGAAAAGTGAAAAAAATCCCTAGGGAGGGATACAACCACATTTGTCACTCTGCAGTTTGCAGATGGAGTTGAAATTTGATTTGGCTCATATTGAAGAAGGTTTTCTCAAAATGGATACATACATCACCCATCATTTTGTGCCAGAGGCTTTAATGCACTTGTAATATGGTGGACAGAATATCAATCACATCTGTAACAGAGTATTCTGTTCACCAAGATATAAATCTTGATAAAAGTGAAGTATGTTTTTGAGGTTTACATTTAAAGTATGAATCAGATAGAAATGAAATAATATTAATAATTGAGAAGGTATAATGCTACACCTACCCTGGGCTGGCACTCTTTTTAAATAATTTAGCTCCTTCACATATCTGTCACCAAAGCAACCATGCTGCTTCTTATGGGGGAAGGATCTGAAAAGTGTGAGCACAATGGATAGGTGAAACTTTGACCATTTTTTAAAACACATGATGCCAAAATGTCTCTCAACCTTCTTGGTGCTATTGAGTTGATAACATCTGATAACTTATAAAACCTAATAGATTTGAGGAACATATTCTGACGTGCTTATTATCTCTGAGACTGAGTTTTTCTGTACAAGCTCTGCTCTTGGAGACTAGTTTCAGTGGTGTTCAAAGCGCTTGGTACAATTGTAATTGTAATTGTAATTGTAATGGTATTTGTAGAGCGCGATTGCTGCCCGTGGGCGTCCAAGCGCTAAGCTGACCAGAAAGTGACGGAGGAGGTGCTATGGTACAGTGGGTTTGTCAAACAGCCATGTTTTTAAGTTTTTGCGGAATGATAGAAGATTTGAGTTGGACCGGAGTGACCTGAGTTTATTGGATCTATATCTATATCTTTTTGTATGGCAAATTAAGTTTACTGAAGTATTCATCACAATCCTCTCTTTTAATGGACCAGTCATTCGAGTGCAGCATTTCGTAGCAAAGTTTAAAGATGTCTGCTATATTTTGCTGTTCATTTGAGGGATTCTTTTATTGCATTCAAGGGAGGGAATATTTGTTTTGTTCTGCTTCTATGTTAAGTATAATGCCAGCATTTTCTCTTCTTTGTTGACCTCACATAATTGTAACCTTTTATGTTTGTTTATCCAAATTCTGGCTTTAGAACTGAGTAGTTTGTGGTATTCATTTTTTTATAAGTGCATTTAGAGTTGCATTGGCTCTGTGGCTAATGTATTGGTCTTGAAGCGTTTCAATCTTTTTTTGCCAATTAGATTATTTTGGAATTATTGTATTTATTAATTCTTGGCCTGATTTTCTATCAATTTGCCCTTGACTGTTGTATTGAACGCCTCCTATCTAAGTGTTGATTTAGGATGGGTTTAGATAATTTGAGATGGTGGCATTTACAGCCTCTATATTTTTAGAATTAGCTCAAATGTCATCATTTAATGTCCCAGGCTTGATTTATGGTTTAGGGTAATATTGAAGGACGGTTGCATAGGGGGAGCTAAGAGAAGTCTTGGTGCAATTGCAGTTTGGTCTCTTAAGTGTGCATGTTTACTTGAGATAAGTATGTAGTCAATTCTTGAGTAGGAGTTATGGGGAGAGTAATAGAAGCTAAATTCTTTGGTATCCAGGTGTTGTAGACTCCAGCTATCTTTCAAGTTGTACTTGGTGTAGTGTCGGGTGATTTAGAGATGATGGGATCCTTTTGGTTCCTGAAAGACTCTGTAGAATAGTGATGTAGGTCATTGGGTGTGGGCGATTTAACTGAGAATGGTCAGTTAACGGTTACACACTGATGAATATGGACGTATAATACCAAGCTCCATGTGTGGTATGATCATTTACAAGTACCCAGTTTGGGGTAGGATGCTACAGCTGGTAACAAGATAGGGGATTACATAAATCCTGTGACCCAAAGACCCTGGCCTAGAGAGTTGGCCAAGGCCCAGCAAACTGCGTGCCACGTGTGCCTCAGTCAAAGTTAAAATTGACAGTAGGCGTACATGGAGTGAAAAATACCACTCCAGCCAGTACAAAGCCTGTGAAGAAAGTGAAGGCCTTACAGAAAGCTTTTTTGTTGTTGGCTAGAAATTTGCTTATAAGGTCGAGACAAGAGTAACTGCACCACAACACTACAAAGAGCTATCATTCATACAGTACAACAAGGCTTAAAGCAGTGACAACCAGCGACGGAGAAGCGCTAAAGCTGTGATAGCTGAGTGCAAGGACGTGCTAAAGAGGAAATATTGCTGACACAAAGAAAGTGTAAAGGCAGTAAAATCCCAATACAATGCAAAGAGGTGAGAAGGGTGAAAATCCCATACAGGAAACAAAGCTACTACTTACTGCCGAAGAAGAAGACAGAGCCTTACACCTGGATGGTGGGCATAGTAACCCAAATGTCAGCACACGTTAGTGCTTGACAAAGGTGCCGCTACAAGCAGACAGCAGATGCCACCGGAGCTAACACCACTCCCGGTAGCAGAAAGGTCCATAGATTATGATGCTGATGCCTTCTTAAAACCACCAACACCCTTAGAAACTGTCAAAAAGCGAAATGTTGGCGACAGATGGACTGTCTGGATCAAAATCTTCGATGATTTCATTGATGTGCTGGAAGAAGCAAATGATAAAAAGATCATTAAATATTTAAAGAACTTAGCAATTGAAGGAGTAAAATAAGTTATAAAGAAAATACGAGGTGGTGATGTGACGGACCGTCAAATCAAAGACCAATTTCAATCCAATGCTGAATCTCGACTATGAAAGGTAAATTTTAAGCATGGGCGAATTTTGCGAATCTGGCGTTCGCGAATTTGCGTATTTGCGAACTCCCAATGCGAAAAATCCGTGAATTCTCGCGAATTTGCGGAATTTTTTTTGTGTTCGCAAGGGTTTCTGCCAGTTCGCGAGGGTTTTGTACCAGGTCACAATTGCGAACTTACTTGTCGGCTCACAACGGTCGCGACTTTGTTGTTTCTACGTCTGGTTCATCATTACAGGTTCCCAGCACCCTCTGTTTCAACACTGCCACCCTCTGATTCACCCATGCCACCCTCTGGTACATCACTGCCACCCTCTCATTCATCACTGTAGATTATGGGGGGGGAAGCAAGCACACCTGCCCTGCTTCAACTGACATGAATTAATTTGGGGATGATTAATGTGTCACTGAATTTAAACTTCCTGTCTGGCCCCTGCTTCCTTATCTGTAATTTGCTTTCTGTTGCAGTGCAATTTTTTTTCCCAGGACCTTTGTGGCCTACTTGTACCTATTCTATGAGCCTGCAGTGAGGGTCAGAGTAGGGTCATAGAATAGTTGCAAGTAGGCAACTGAACTCTGGAGGGGCCCCTCAGGAAGCACTACAGGGAATGGTTACTAAAGATGACAGCAACTGTAATGCCCCAAACAAACGTACTTGTGAAAGTTGATTTCTAATCCAAAAGTGATCCAAAGAAAGTCAAAAAGGCCTCAAATCCAAAAAAGTGCAGGCAAATGTCAACCTGAGGAGTTATTCTGATAAAAATCATAATTTTCAGAAGGTTTATGCTGCTTGCTAGTGGATTTCTTGTGCAGAATTGTAAATTTTGTAATTTCGCGAGTGCGAGATTGTTGCTGCCCGCCGCATCTACATGCTCGCAATTGCGAACTCTCGCGATGCGTCGCCAAACTCCCGCGGGATCCCGCAGCAAGATCCAAAATGGCGCAGCACTCGCAAAATATCGAGTAAAACAACTCGGCAAATGCTGAATGACGATAAGTGGACGCCGCAATATTGTATCACCAAGCAAAAAAATCCACTACGTGCGAATTTGCGGATTTTCGTTACATTCGCGAGAGTTCGCGGATTGCGAATTTACCGAAAATCCGCAAAATCCGCGAGCGGAACTGATTTTTCCGCCCATGCTTAGTAAATTTCAGTCAGGAAAGGCAAAGAGCTGGTGAAACGATGGATACGTTTGTAGAAAGACTTGTTTCACTCAAAAAGCATTGCAAGTTAAGTGAGTTCAGTGATGAAGAGTCTATGCGTCTCAGGGTATAGAGGTGTGTTTTTCTGATGCTTTAGATGAGTGAGAAAGTTTAAATATTGAATGGCCGTCCATTGTTAAATTTCGAAATTAAAGGAACACCCCATGTTCCTTCAACATGTCACCCTTTCTGTTTAACAGATCATGTGTTCAGCAATACTTGTATTCCCATTGATTAATATCTATTTGGTTCATTGGTGTTATTATATCACCATTTTCACACCAAGGCCATAAGGATATGGTTATTTATTTATTCCACTTCAGTATATGTGCAACTAAAGAGCCAAATAATGTTTCTGCATGAATGTATCTGAGATACAACCATAAATAAACGCTACTCCGTGCACTGTAGTTGAGTTCCTATATTCCCAATAGGTCCTGCGCATTGGGAATATAGGTTGGAATAATATATCCTATAGATTTGATGTAGGATTTATGTCTACTAGGTCTCTATCGAATATATTAGACTTAATTGTGAGTGCCAGCTAGTGCAGAGGCCACTAGAAATTTTATCGAATAAACAAGAAGGGATTAGTTTCTGACAACCGCAGAAACATGACAACTTTGTTTCCCGAAGAATAAACGTATCTTCAGGGCCGTGGAAACAATAGGTAGGTATTTTACTCAGTCAATCGTGCATGCTTCGTTTCATCAGAGGTGCAGAGAAAATAGAGAGATTGGCAATTTATTGAATAGTCTTCTTTCTCATGCAAGTAAAGTGAACTGCTTCAATTGTAATACAGGCTGCAAAGTATAATGCGTACAGCGTAAAGAGTATTATAAAATAAAACTGTAAAAGCATTGTATGGTTTCTAAACCATAGATAAATACATACATAAATAACATAGGCTAAAAGTACTCAACTGATGCTTCTAAAATACCCCTACCCCGATGTACCTAACCTGAGTCTAGTACGAGGGAGGAAGTAAGTGAGGTGTAGCATAGGTTTAGTTTCTTTGCCAAGAATCTATCCAAGATTTCTCTTTAGGGTCTAATCAGCTCCATGCCTTAGCTTAGAATGAAGGAGGTCTGGTATCTCTGTTTCGGGACTTGATATCCCAAACCCCTGCGTGGGGAGCTTGGAAACACTGGAGCTGGATTCTCAGCGAGAGAAAGGACAGCTTCTCGATCAGTGCGCCAGCTGGAGGGTCAGCTTCCTTCGGCACTTGATTTAGCGAGCTGCATCGGGCAAGAAGATAGTCGAGCTGCTCCGAACCACCATGTGTTTGCTAGAGCAACTCAAGGCATATTTATACCTTGAAGCGCCAGGATACCCTCTGGGTGACAGCTGCGCTCTATAAGTGTGCTTACAATTACAATTACAGGTGCCTAGTTTGACGAAAGGTCGGGCATAATGTCATTAAAGAACCCCAAGGGAATGGTAGTTCTTTGAAAACTCCATGAGTTCTTGGACAAATCAACATTCAAGCAAGGGGATGTCCCTGACTGCTTAAGCCGATTTTCCAAGAAATCGTTGTGGCTTTTGGTAGGGGTGGAAGTAGCCATGCCTGTATTTGGACTGCATGGGCTATGTCTAAATATGGGTCTGATTTCTATGCCTACATTAGGGCAATGCGAATTGTACCTATATAAGGGCATGAATAAGTTAATTTAGCTTGGCTCCTAAAACGCCATACAACACCCACTCCACTTTATTATGTTCAACATTACTAAATTCTAAGCATTTAAAACAGATCTAAAGCATGATGTGCAAAAACCCCACCCAACATACATAAAATGCATTTGAAATGGTTTTACATGAAAAATGAGCATTTGTGCTGTACGCATTTTAAAAGCAATGTTTCCATTCAAAGAGTACAGTATGACGTTGGCAATGCTATCTGTATGAATCATGAAAGTACAGTTATGAAATGGCTCTTAAATGCTGAAGAAAAAAGTTGAAACCATTCCATGACAGAATATATAAATTGATTTGGTTGTCTACAAGTTCAAATATTGTCTCTTGGAAGTATTAAATGAATTGTTGTTCTCTATGAATAGTTCTACTTTAAGCATATTACTATGTGCCAAAAAAGAGTTCAAATTTGGATGACAGTCAAATCGTAGAAAAATAGAGTTCTAAAGTTAGAAGTTTTGTTTTGGACAAAGTGAAGGTCGAATACAGAGTCCCATACAACGCTGTGTGCTAATTTCAAAAGTCAGTCTCATTATTTGGAGAAAACATCAAATCTTCTAAGCTGGTAAAAAATTGGTCTACCACAGTAGGTGAAAGTTGGACCACTTCGTCAAGTAGACCGATTGCACAAAAATGTGAAACATCGCCGTCAGCGTTAGCCGCATTAGCAATGTTCGAAGGTGATGGAGATGGTGTCTGTCGATCCACGTATCTCACCGTCAGCAGATTGCGTCTGTGAGACCTCAATGAATGCCATCAGTATTGGCAGCCGCTGAGGACAACACAATGCATGGGCCATTACCGAACCAAGCAAAGTATCAACATTCGTTGGCAGGACTGATGGGAGCGTTAGACAGATGTCCAACACGCATTCTTCTCCACATAGCAGGCATGGTAGAACAGGTAAGATGCAATCTTGCCAGATTGGTCGGAATGATAGAAACCATGTGGTATTCAGATTTCTTAAACGAGCCAAGCCCAGAATCTGTATCATGCGCTCATGACACTTCATTGCCAGGAGAGTGTTCTCTATGGTAATCTGGGTGTCGCTGGTGACCGGACTTGCCATATCAGAGCAGAAGGAACAAGAGTAGTATTTGTGAGAAGTTAGCCTGGCATATGATCTCCACTAGTTCTAGTGGGCACCATATACCAGTCTAATCGACCCTTATTGATGGTGGTTGTATAGTCAACCTTATAGAAAGCTATCCTAGTGGTTTCGTGACCAGTAGTATTCCGGCTAAGACCACATATAATCCCTTGAATACCAAATGAAAGGACACCACACAAGGTATATCTCAAATATATATGTATTTAATCTAAACACAACCCCTCTGCACTCTTTATGAGGTCAGAGGTAAAAATACAATACAAGTCACACAGTTAATACACAATAAGTTGCACAGTATATGTTATGCCCTAGGGGCCTCACTAACCATATACTAAGAAAGTGGTATAAGTACCACGTGAGAGTTAGAAAGCCTGGGGCCTGTAGAATCGCTTGGGCTACACTAGACAACCAAAAGTTAGGAAGTAGGAGACCCACTGGAGCCGCGTGCTGTGTCTAAACACAGGCGCTGGTTCCCATTGACTTTCCATGGAGTTCGTAAAAGTTACAAAGTTACAGATTAAGGACACTTCCGGATGGACTAGGATGGAACCCTTTTAAACTAGGATACTTCGAGAGTCAAGACTCACGGGAGCACCGGAGTACTCGTGTTACCTCACTCAGGGAAGCCGAGTGCATAGGTGCCTTTTCGTGTCGGATTTCGTCGTCGTTTCCTATGGAGAGCTGCAAAGAAGTGCTGCAGGCGACCAAGAGAAAAGTGTCTGTGTGGATACAAGGGTGGATCGGAGATTTGAAGAACCTGGAAGCAGAGGGGACAGAGTCTGGGTCACTAGCCAGGGATCAGGAAGGTACCAGGAAGGAACCAGGTGATGTCGGGTGCTTGAAGGTGAAGAAGGTGAGTTTGTCTCTTTAGCCACGAGGTCCAGGAGGCATCGACGATGACCAGAATCTGGATTCGAGCTGTCCCACAATGAATCTAGATGACTGCAGCATCGGTATCCAGATTGGACCCAACAAGCCTTGGCAACCGCAACTCATGCAGGATGTCAAGATTGGCTCTGTTGCAGACCAGCAAGGTCTCTGGCGCTTCTCCTTTTTAGGGAAGCTGGAGCAACCTGGATCACAAGTTAGATTCAAGATGGCGTCTTCAGGGGGCTCACTAGCCAATGAGCAAGGAACTGGGAAGACACGTAAGCACAAATGTTAAGGTGGGGCCCACGGGACACTCGCAGAGTGTCGGGGCCTGAGATTCGGTTAAAATGATTCTCGGGCTGGGGCTTCTCGTACCCCAATACAAAACTTACTGAGGCTTCAGGAAAGGAGTGCAGGTAGCAAAATGCAGGATGTCCAAGATGTCTGGTGCCACGTCTCTTGTGTCCGCCATGGGTCTCAGATTTGCAGTGGATGTGGATCAAAGTCAGAGAAGTCTGGAAATCCAGTTCTTGAGTCGCAGAGTCTTTGGGTTCCGATGGGAGCCTTGAAACTGCTTTTATATAAAAAGCAGTTTCAAGGCAAAGTTGCTGTTGGTGCCTGTTTGAACAGGATGGTCGCTCCTTGACCACAAGGGAGATGTCTTCCGTCTTCCAGTCAGAATGTAATGTCGAAGGTCCAAGATATGTCTTACAAAGATTTGTCCAGGATAATCTAAAGTTCTGGGGACACAGCTCCTATACTTACACTAAGGATGGGGGCTGGATTACCTGACTAGGTCCCTCTTATGGGTGGACCTGAGAAGGGGGTGGTTACTCACCTTTCCCTTCGTCCAGTTTTGTGCCAGAGCTGAGGCAGGAGTGCCCCAGCAACTGGTTTGAACCAGGCTATGCATGGAGCACCTTGTGTGCCACAGGTAGTGTCTAGATGCATTCACTGAATGCAGCCCTCCCTGCCCCAATACACAAAACCCCTGTCTGGGGAGGTGGTGGCACCTCCCTGGACAGGAAACCTATTGTCCAGGCTGCCCTTGCTGGAGTTTCCCCCAGCAACAGGAGGTCAGACTCGTGTCTGTGGCAGCAGCATCCATTTTGTGATGCTGAGGCTCTGTTTAACTTTAACCGGGTAAAGCAGTAACTTACATGTCTTTTCCCTCTAGAAGGGTGGAATGCTACCCCCGGCGCCAGAATTGGCAGGAGGGGGGGATAGTATTCCAAAGTGGTTGACACCTTACACGACATTTTTTGATAAAGCCAAACCAAAGTTAGCATTAACCGCGAGGATTATAATGCACTTAAGAGTATATGGTATGGCTATATCATAGAACAGCTATAAGGAGATGGTTCCGAAAGCAGCAGAGGGGCTCAGCTCATGCTAGGGCACCCTCTCACATAAAACCAAACACTCTGCCTCCAGGATTGTTGAGGCCTACCATAGGAGTGGCTTATAGGTGTATATGTGTCTATATGTAAAGGTCGACATAGGTATACTATATCTAAGTAAGGGGTGATTACACCACCTTACCCAGGCTGTGTGAACAGACCTGTGGTGTCAGTGTGGAAGGCCAGTCAGGGGTGGCATAATACATGCTGCAGCCCCTGGTATGGCTGGGATGCGCCTATGTACCTAAAGTACATGGAGTCCATTTTATAGAGAAAGCAGATAGTCTGGGGTCCTGAATAGCAGGGTCCCAGGCTAACTAAGTCGAAAACCAGCAAAACACCAGGAAAAAAGACGGGGTAACCATATAGTCAGATGTCCACCTTCCTACAGTACTCCTGCTACAAGCCCCAAAATGAGAGGCAGGCCGCCGAGCACAGAGTGCACGAAGTTTGGAAATATTTTATTTTATTTATTTAAAATGTTATAAAGCGCATAGCTGCCTCAGTGACGAGGCGTCCCAGCGCTACCTCAACAATGACACTGAACCAACTCCAACCCAAGAGAGTGGCCTACAGAGAACGAGCTGCCACATTTTGGATTCTTTGGAGACGAGATATGCAGGATTTGTTAGCACCTAAATAGAACCATTTCCCATAATCAAGTCTCGATAGTATTTTAGCTTGAAGAATAGTTTGATGCACCTTAGGGGAGAAGTAACTAAGAAGTAGTTTCAGCCCTCTCAAGAGACCGAAACATGAACCTGCTAAGGCTTTAGACCGTACGTCAAATGAGAGCTCGCTACCGATCCAGAATTCCGGGTTCTTTACTGCCTTCTTTAACAAGGGTGTTGGTTGTAATTTATCTGGCCACCACTTTTCTGACCAGAGGGCCCCGTCTCTGCCCATCACCACAATTTCCAACTTGACAGCATTCAGCTGTGAGCAGTTTGCCGTCATCCAGTCAGAAATAGCTAGAAGGTCCTCACCAAATTTCAGGAGGTTGGCTTGACACTCTTTAGAGAAGGCGATAGCTAGCTGGGTGTCATCGGCATAAGAAACCAATGACAACCCTCAGCCTTTTGCTAACAGAGCTAGGACTGCTTCAAAAGATGCTAACAGTCCCGAAAAAAGTGTCTTAAATACATGTACAATACCACTGGTATCAGACATGTTTAAGATACGTCCTAACATTTCTACGAAATGTATAGGGCAATGTAAGGGCATGTATCTCTGCAGAGGACCTTGCAACTTGTAGTTCATACGTCTCATTAGATGAGGACAGTGCCACAGTTTTTTGTAAAAGAATGGCTTTCATTCTTCTTAAAGTATCAATTCTTATAGAAGAGATGTTCAATGAAGGCCATAGCGGCGACTCCCTGTCTGTCTTAGTTTTAGGAAACAATACTTGCATACAACAAACAACCCTGGCTGACACAATTACGAGATAGGCTATTCCTCGCAACATGCCAAAGCAGCTGTGATCATGATATAGCTTCCGTTAGAAAGCTGCCTAAAAATTGGATCTATCACTGCAGCTGGAGAACCTTGCAGGTGGCAGGATAAGTTGGTCGAAGAACCATCACAGGCTCCATGTAAATTAATACCCTGACATAAAAGTGTACCACTTAGTGCGCTTTTGCAGTTTGTACCACTAAGAAATACTTTTTTCCCCCACTCCAACATCTGTGTGTATATGGTAATTCCCAGGTTGACTTAAAGTATTCTTTACCCAACCTTTCCTACACGCCAGCTGGTATATGTTTCAAACAATATTGAATATGGAAAATTGTGATAGGCAGAGTGATTGTTCTGTGTATTAGCCATTCTGTTGCAGGTTTTTCCGAAACAGTTAATGGTAATCTTTCCAGTTTCTCAATGCTCAGCACTGTGTAGTCTGCTCCTCTTTGTGGCAAAGTGATTTGTTCATCTGTAAGGTTAAATACAGAAAACAATGATGCGGTGTTGATTAGACACCATGGCACATATCCAGAACAAAGATTTTGTAACGTCCAGCCTAAAAGCATTATAGAACGCAATTGGGACTGTCCATGCTGTAGCATGAGCAAGTCCTATTCCATTATATCTATGGCAGAGGATAGTATGCTTTCCAAAGAATACATTCTGGATGACAGAGTCGTTAACCCATTGTCAACTACAGAGAGAGCTTTCTCTAAATTAATACAATCAATTTCTCATATTCGTTCTGCAGTCTCTGCTTGTGTCGCTTTCCAAGCTTCATTATAAATGGCATATATACCAGCGTATATATAATGTTTATGGCGCTGTTTCACAGGACCTTGTAAGAAGTCCCTTAAATCAACGCCATCTTTAAGTAAAGATAAGTGTGGTTTTACCTCTGTTAGTGTGGATTTTTGTAGCCAGTCAAGGCATAGTTTTCCTACACTGTATGTTGTTACTATCCCTGGATGTTGTCTCTAGACACATCTCGGATCTGGCCTAGTGAATGTAAACCCGTGTGTCTTAATCAGGAATCTATCTTGACAGTTGTTTGTGTCTATGGGCCAGATTAACCATTTTTTCCAATCAAAATCAGTTCTGTTTTTAAGTAAAATTGTTTTTACGTCGACCACCCCTCTGTAGTGCTTTTACTATCAAATGTAGGTGTAGGTATGGACGGTTTGTTCGAATCTTTTATCTTAGCTAGGCCAAGACAGGATGTCTGTAGGACAGTGTCGTTCAAAAACATTATTTGTTCAGGGATAATTCAGGCTCTAAATAAAGCTTCTATTCCCTGCACCTGCCAGTCTTTAGCGCCCCAGACAGTTTTTGTCTCAATGTTGTCTTTCCAAAAGTCAAAACCTAATGTGGACAGCTGGGCATAAAAGGCCGCAGAATAAATTTGCTTAGTATTAGTCAACATACTTTTAATTCCTGTCTTATTACTATGTTTAAAGTAAAATGTTTCCGAATTTGAGGCAATAAATCCTGAGAAGTATCGACATTTTTCATAGAATATTTTTGAGCTACCCTTTGGTGGCGTTGGAAGTGTTCCCATTGACTAAAAGTACAAACATTTCTAGGGTTTGCAGATTTGTGCAAATAATTATAACAGTCCATTTGTTCATAATCTGATGAACCTTCTAAGTGTTCATGTTTTGTAAATTTTGCAGACATCTCTAAGTCTGACATCATATTATTAACAGTCTCAATGTCCCAATCATCAGAAAATGTACTGGGTGAAGCAAAGTCACTCAAGGAAACCTTGAATTGATGTGGAATCTTCAAAAGCTCTGCAGGGCTAAATATGTCATAATGAGTTCTGTACCAAGCTATACCACCAGGTATAGGAACGGCTGTGATGTTCACTGATGTCAAGTCTCTTTGTTCACGAAGAGATGATTTGTGTGGCTTGAGGACTAAGTTGATGTTCTTACTTGCTGTGTCCATTTTACTATATCTTCCATTTATCAGCATTCCCTAACTTAATAGAAGGATTAGCCAAAGTAGGAGAAAAAGTACACCTAGCACAGGCCAAAGTTCAACACATGGTGAAACCAAATATGTTTTTCCAAGTTGCTGAAAAAGTTCCATTACTTGTTCTTTCAAAATTTTATTTGCTGGCATCGTTTCAGGCTCACTGGGATCCTCGGGAAACGTATCAAAGTTAATGAAATAGCCAGAGGCAGTTCTGCCAATTGTAGGTATTGCATCAGGATTACTTGAAATCACTTAAGCTACCGGATCCTTTGTCATATTAGTATAGTCAGATGCTACATCATTGTAGACAGGAGTTTCTTGACGAACTGTTATTTGGGTCTCAAGAGGCACAAGTTCCATGGCTTTATTGCTTAGTTCTTCTTTTCGCACTGCAGATTCCTCAAAGGTGATGAGTCTCTCAGTTTGAACCTCTTGCTCAAACGCTCCGTCCATCATCCCCTTTGGTACCTCTTGGATAGTAGGCAGATTTGGTTGTCTGCTACATCTTTGGAGTCCACTTGGCCTACTCCTTATTATTGGCCACATGATGTGGTTTTACCAGGTTGATAGATACAAACCTGTTCTCCTTTCTTCCAGCAAGGGGCCGAAGTAACACTGTTCTTGATCCGTGGATTGCTAGCATAGGTACTGGTTGTCTGTAAGAAGGCCCAAATTCCTTCTTATCCGCAATCTTTTCTCTGACTTGATCCCCAATCTTTGGAATCCAGGCAGGCCTTGCTGGGACTGGTGGTTCTCCTTCAGTGGTCGTTGGCTTCTGTAATGTGTTGCTTTGACTTTGCCTTGTTTCATTTAAGTCCTGCAAAACAGCCAAACAGTCTTTGATATCATTTTTGTCCTACCACTGAAGTGTGACGATCAAGGTCCTGGACAATCATTTTAGGACCAAAAAGGATTTCATATGGAGTGATTCTACCCTGAGAATTTCTTGGCAGATTATTTAGACTACGTTGGACACTTATTAGATGTTTGACCCACGCCTAATAACCTAGCTCTTATTGATTGATTTTTTGTCCCGGTTTTTTCTCTGCACTACAGAATTTCCCTCAGGATGGAATGGACTTGAATACCGCAATGCAACGCCCAGATTGGCCATAGCCTCCTTGTAAGCTTTTGAGCTAAACGCAGGACCCTGGTCAGAATGTAGCGTGCCGACTGCGTATGTGCCGATAAAGACTCGCAAATCTTGTATAACAGTTCGGCGTCAGCCGAGAACTGAGGCCACATCCAAATGAATCTTGAGCATGAATCCACTGCGACCATGATATATTTATATTGAGGGGGGGGGTTTCGCACTCCGACTCACCCACCAGCAGGTGTGCCCCAGGAGCATCATGGACGATGCAGTCTCTTAATAGCGTGTGCGCTATTGCGTTGAAGTGTGTCGTAGCAAGGTTGCAGCACCAACTCTGGACACCGGTGTTTCGGAATTCTTGTTCCTCGTCAGCAGAGTGTAGGTTTTTCGGGATTAGCTGTGCAGGCTGCCAAGTGTTCTCAGGTTTGTACCTCTCTGGCGCGGGTGCGAGTTCCGAGCTCGTCAGCTCTAGCTCAGGGGAGCCAATCAGTGTTGAGGGGGGGGGTTTCGCACTCCGACTCACCCACCAGCAGGTGTGCCCCAGGAGCATCATGGACGATGCAGTCTCTTAATAGCGTGTGCGCTATTGCGTTGAAGTGTGTCGTAGCAAGGTTGCAGCACCAACTCTGGACACCGGTGTTTCGGAATTCTTGTTCCTCGTCAGCAGAGTGTAGGTTTTTCGGGATTAGCTGTGCAGGCTGCCAAGTGTTCTCAGGTTTGTACCTCTCTGGCGCGGGTGCGAGTTCCGAGCTCGTCAGCTCTAGCTCAGGGGAGCCAATCAGTGTTGAGGGGGGGGGTTTCGCACTCCGACTCACCCACCAGCAGGTGTGCCCCAGGAGCATCATGGACGATGCAGTCTCTTAATAGCGTGTGCGCTATTGCGTTGAAGTGTGTCGTAGCAAGGTTGCAGCACCAACTCTGGACACCGGTGTTTCGGAATTCTTGTTCCTCGTCAGCAGAGTGTAGGTTTTTCGGGATTAGCTGTGCAGGCTGCCAAGTGTTCTCAGGTTTGTACCTCTCTGGCGCGGGTGCGAGTTCCGAGCTCGTCAGCTCTAGCTCAGGGGAGCCAATCAGTGTTGAGGGGGGGGGTTTCGCACTCCGACTCACCCACCAGCAGGTGTGCCCCAGGAGCATCATGGACGATGCAGTCTCTTAATAGCGTGTGCGCTATTGCGTTGAAGTGTGTCGTAGCAAGGTTGCAGCACCAACTCTGGACACCGGTGTTTCGGAATTCTTGTTCCTCGTCAGCAGAGTGTAGGTTTTTCGGGATTAGCTGTGCAGGCTGCCAAGTGTTCTCAGGTTTGTACCTCTCTGGCGCGGGTGCGAGTTCCGAGCTCGTCAGCTCTAGCTCAGGGGAGCCAATCAGTGTTGAGGGGGGGGGTTTCGCACTCCGACTCACCCACCAGCAGGTGTGCCCCAGGAGCATCATGGACGATGCAGTCTCTTAATAGCGTGTGCGCTATTGCGTTGAAGTGTGTCGTAGCAAGGTTGCAGCACCAACTCTGGACACCGGTGTTTCGGAATTCTTGTTCCTCGTCAGCAGAGTGTAGGTTTTTCGGGATTAGCTGTGCAGGCTGCCAAGTGTTCTCAGGTTTGTACCTCTCTGGCGCGGGTGCGAGTTCCGAGCTCGTCAGCTCTAGCTCAGGGGAGCCAATCAGTGTTGAGGGGGGGGGTTTCGCACTCCGACTCACCCACCAGCAGGTGTGCCCCAGGAGCATCATGGACGATGCAGTCTCTTAATAGCGTGTGCGCTATTGCGTTGAAGTGTGTCGTAGCAAGGTTGCAGCACCAACTCTGGACACCGGTGTTTCGGAATTCTTGTTCCTCGTCAGCAGAGTGTAGGTTTTTCGGGATTAGCTGTGCAGGCTGCCAAGTGTTCTCAGGTTTGTACCTCTCTGGCGCGGGTGCGAGTTCCGAGCTCGTCAGCTCTAGCTCAGGGGAGCCAATCAGTGTTGAGGGGGGGGGTTTCGCACTCCGACTCACCCACCAGCAGGTGTGCCCCAGGAGCATCATGGACGATGCAGTCTCTTAATAGCGTGTGCGCTATTGCGTTGAAGTGTGTCGTAGCAAGGTTGCAGCACCAACTCTGGACACCGGTGTTTCGGAATTCTTGTTCCTCGTCAGCAGAGTGTAGGTTTTTCGGGATTAGCTGTGCAGGCTGCCAAGTGTTCTCAGGTTTGTACCTCTCTGGCGCGGGTGCGAGTTCCGAGCTCGTCAGCTCTAGCTCAGGGGAGCCAATCAGTGTTGAGGGGGGGGGTTTCGCACTCCGACTCACCCACCAGCAGGTGTGCCCCAGGAGCATCATGGACGATGCAGTCTCTTAATAGCGTGTGCGCTATTGCGTTGAAGTGTGTCGTAGCAAGGTTGCAGCACCAACTCTGGACACCGGTGTTTCGGAATTCTTGTTCCTCGTCAGCAGAGTGTAGGTTTTTCGGGATTAGCTGTGCAGGCTGCCAAGTGTTCTCAGGTTTGTACCTCTCTGGCGCGGGTGCGAGTTCCGAGCTCGTCAGCTCTAGCTCAGGGGAGCCAATCAGTGTTGAGGGGGGGGGTTTCGCACTCCGACTCACCCACCAGCAGGTGTGCCCCAGGAGCATCATGGACGATGCAGTCTCTTAATAGCGTGTGCGCTATTGCGTTGAAGTGTGTCGTAGCAAGGTTGCAGCACCAACTCTGGACACCGGTGTTTCGGAATTCTTGTTCCTCGTCAGCAGAGTGTAGGTTTTTCGGGATTAGCTGTGCAGGCTGCCAAGTGTTCTCAGGTTTGTACCTCTCTGGCGCGGGTGCGAGTTCCGAGCTCGTCAGCTCTAGCTCAGGGGAGCCAATCAGTGTTGAGGGGGGGGGTTTCGCACTCCGACTCACCCACCAGCAGGTGTGCCCCAGGAGCATCATGGACGATGCAGTCTCTTAATAGCGTGTGCGCTATTGCGTTGAAGTGTGTCGTAGCAAGGTTGCAGCACCAACTCTGGACACCGGTGTTTCGGAATTCTTGTTCCTCGTCAGCAGAGTGTAGGTTTTTCGGGATTAGCTGTGCAGGCTGCCAAGTGTTCTCAGGTTTGTACCTCTCTGGCGCGGGTGCGAGTTCCGAGCTCGTCAGCTCTAGCTCAGGGGAGCCAATCAGTGTTGAGGGGGGGGGTTTCGCACTCCGACTCACCCACCAGCAGGTGTGCCCCAGGAGCATCATGGACGATGCAGTCTCTTAATAGCGTGTGCGCTATTGCGTTGAAGTGTGTCGTAGCAAGGTTGCAGCACCAACTCTGGACACCGGTGTTTCGGAATTCTTGTTCCTCGTCAGCAGAGTGTAGGTTTTTCGGGATTAGCTGTGCAGGCTGCCAAGTGTTCTCAGGTTTGTACCTCTCTGGCGCGGGTGCGAGTTCCGAGCTCGTCAGCTCTAGCTCAGGGGAGCCAATCAGTGTTGAGGGGGGGGGTTTCGCACTCCGACTCACCCACCAGCAGGTGTGCCCCAGGAGCATCATGGACGATGCAGTCTCTTAATAGCGTGTGCGCTATTGCGTTGAAGTGTGTCGTAGCAAGGTTGCAGCACCAACTCTGGACACCGGTGTTTCGGAATTCTTGTTCCTCGTCAGCAGAGTGTAGGTTTTTCGGGATTAGCTGTGCAGGCTGCCAAGTGTTCTCAGGTTTGTACCTCTCTGGCGCGGGTGCGAGTTCCGAGCTCGTCAGCTCTAGCTCAGGGGAGCCAATCAGTGTTGAGGGGGGGGGTTTCGCACTCCGACTCACCCACCAGCAGGTGTGCCCCAGGAGCATCATGGACGATGCAGTCTCTTAATAGCGTGTGCGCTATTGCGTTGAAGTGTGTCGTAGCAAGGTTGCAGCACCAACTCTGGACACCGGTGTTTCGGAATTCTTGTTCCTCGTCAGCAGAGTGTAGGTTTTTCGGGATTAGCTGTGCAGGCTGCCAAGTGTTCTCAGGTTTGTACCTCTCTGGCGCGGGTGCGAGTTCCGAGCTCGTCAGCTCTAGCTCAGGGGAGCCAATCAGTGTTGAGGGGGGGGGTTTCGCACTCCGACTCACCCACCAGCAGGTGTGCCCCAGGAGCATCATGGACGATGCAGTCTCTTAATAGCGTGTGCGCTATTGCGTTGAAGTGTGTCGTAGCAAGGTTGCAGCACCAACTCTGGACACCGGTGTTTCGGAATTCTTGTTCCTCGTCAGCAGAGTGTAGGTTTTTCGGGATTAGCTGTGCAGGCTGCCAAGTGTTCTCAGGTTTGTACCTCTCTGGCGCGGGTGCGAGTTCCGAGCTCGTCAGCTCTAGCTCAGGGGAGCCAATCAGTGTTGAGGGGGGGGGTTTCGCACTCCGACTCACCCACCAGCAGGTGTGCCCCAGGAGCATCATGGACGATGCAGTCTCTTAATAGCGTGTGCGCTATTGCGTTGAAGTGTGTCGTAGCAAGGTTGCAGCACCAACTCTGGACACCGGTGTTTCGGAATTCTTGTTCCTCGTCAGCAGAGTGTAGGTTTTTCGGGATTAGCTGTGCAGGCTGCCAAGTGTTCTCAGGTTTGTACCTCTCTGGCGCGGGTGCGAGTTCCGAGCTCGTCAGCTCTAGCTCAGGGGAGCCAATCAGTGTTGAGGGGGGGGTTTCGCACTCCGACTCACCCACCAGCAGGTGTGCCCCAGGAGCATCATGGACGATGCAGTCTCTTAATAGCGTGTGCGCTATTGCGTTGAAGTGTGTCGTAGCAAGGTTGCAGCACCAACTCTGGACACCGGTGTTTCGGAATTCTTGTTCCTCGTCAGCAGAGTGTAGGTTTTTCGGGATTAGCTGTGCAGGCTGCCAAGTGTTCTCAGGTTTGTACCTCTCTGGCGCGGGTGCGAGTTCCGAGCTCGTCAGCTCTAGCTCAGGGGAGCCAATCAGTGTTGAGGGGGGGGGTTTCGCACTCCGACTCACCCACCAGCAGGTGTGCCCCAGGAGCATCATGGACGATGCAGTCTCTTAATAGCGTGTGCGCTATTGCGTTGAAGTGTGTCGTAGCAAGGTTGCAGCACCAACTCTGGACACCGGTGTTTCGGAATTCTTGTTCCTCGTCAGCAGAGTGTAGGTTTTTCGGGATTAGCTGTGCAGGCTGCCAAGTGTTCTCAGGTTTGTACCTCTCTGGCGCGGGTGCGAGTTCCGAGCTCGTCAGCTCTAGCTCAGGGGAGCCAATCAGTGTTGAGGGGGGGGGTTTCGCACTCCGACTCACCCACCAGCAGGTGTGCCCCAGGAGCATCATGGACGATGCAGTCTCTTAATAGCGTGTGCGCTATTGCGTTGAAGTGTGTCGTAGCAAGGTTGCAGCACCAACTCTGGACACCGGTGTTTCGGAATTCTTGTTCCTCGTCAGCAGAGTGTAGGTTTTTCGGGATTAGCTGTGCAGGCTGCCAAGTGTTCTCAGGTTTGTACCTCTCTGGCGCGGGTGCGAGTTCCGAGCTCGTCAGCTCTAGCTCAGGGGAGCCAATCAGTGTTGAGGGGGGGGGTTTCGCACTCCGACTCACCCACCAGCAGGTGTGCCCCAGGAGCATCATGGACGATGCAGTCTCTTAATAGCGTGTGCGCTATTGCGTTGAAGTGTGTCGTAGCAAGGTTGCAGCACCAACTCTGGACACCGGTGTTTCGGAATTCTTGTTCCTCGTCAGCAGAGTGTAGGTTTTTCGGGATTAGCTGTGCAGGCTGCCAAGTGTTCTCAGGTTTGTACCTCTCTGGCGCGGGTGCGAGTTCCGAGCTCGTCAGCTCTAGCTCAGGGGAGCCAATCAGTGTTGAGGGGGGGGGTTTCGCACTCCGACTCACCCACCAGCAGGTGTGCCCCAGGAGCATCATGGACGATGCAGTCTCTTAATAGCGTGTGCGCTATTGCGTTGAAGTGTGTCGTAGCAAGGTTGCAGCACCAACTCTGGACACCGGTGTTTCGGAATTCTTGTTCCTCGTCAGCAGAGTGTAGGTTTTTCGGGATTAGCTGTGCAGGCTGCCAAGTGTTCTCAGGTTTGTACCTCTCTGGCGCGGGTGCGAGTTCCGAGCTCGTCAGCTCTAGCTCAGGGGAGCCAATCAGTGTTGAGGGGGGGGGTTTCGCACTCCGACTCACCCACCAGCAGGTGTGCCCCAGGAGCATCATGGACGATGCAGTCTCTTAATAGCGTGTGCGCTATTGCGTTGAAGTGTGTCGTAGCAAGGTTGCAGCACCAACTCTGGACACCGGTGTTTCGGAATTCTTGTTCCTCGTCAGCAGAGTGTAGGTTTTTCGGGATTAGCTGTGCAGGCTGCCAAGTGTTCTCAGGTTTGTACCTCTCTGGCGCGGGTGCGAGTTCCGAGCTCGTCAGCTCTAGCTCAGGGGAGCCAATCAGTGTTGAGGGGGGGGGTTTCGCACTCCGACTCACCCACCAGCAGGTGTGCCCCAGGAGCATCATGGACGATGCAGTCTCTTAATAGCGTGTGCGCTATTGCGTTGAAGTGTGTCGTAGCAAGGTTGCAGCACCAACTCTGGACACCGGTGTTTCGGAATTCTTGTTCCTCGTCAGCAGAGTGTAGGTTTTTCGGGATTAGCTGTGCAGGCTGCCAAGTGTTCTCAGGTTTGTACCTCTCTGGCGCGGGTGCGAGTTCCGAGCTCGTCAGCTCTAGCTCAGGGGAGCCAATCAGTGTTGAGGGGGGGGGTTTCGCACTCCGACTCACCCACCAGCAGGTGTGCCCCAGGAGCATCATGGACGATGCAGTCTCTTAATAGCGTGTGCGCTATTGCGTTGAAGTGTGTCGTAGCAAGGTTGCAGCACCAACTCTGGACACCGGTGTTTCGGAATTCTTGTTCCTCGTCAGCAGAGTGTAGGTTTTTCGGGATTAGCTGTGCAGGCTGCCAAGTGTTCTCAGGTTTGTACCTCTCTGGCGCGGGTGCGAGTTCCGAGCTCGTCAGCTCTAGCTCAGGGGAGCCAATCAGTGTTGAGGGGGGGGGTTTCGCACTCCGACTCACCCACCAGCAGGTGTGCCCCAGGAGCATCATGGACGATGCAGTCTCTTAATAGCGTGTGCGCTATTGCGTTGAAGTGTGTCGTAGCAAGGTTGCAGCACCAACTCTGGACACCGGTGTTTCGGAATTCTTGTTCCTCGTCAGCAGAGTGTAGGTTTTTCGGGATTAGCTGTGCAGGCTGCCAAGTGTTCTCAGGTTTGTACCTCTCTGGCGCGGGTGCGAGTTCCGAGCTCGTCAGCTCTAGCTCAGGGGAGCCAATCAGTGTTGAGGGGGGGGGTTTCGCACTCCGACTCACCCACCAGCAGGTGTGCCCCAGGAGCATCATGGACGATGCAGTCTCTTAATAGCGTGTGCGCTATTGCGTTGAAGTGTGTCGTAGCAAGGTTGCAGCACCAACTCTGGACACCGGTGTTTCGGAATTCTTGTTCCTCGTCAGCAGAGTGTAGGTTTTTCGGGATTAGCTGTGCAGGCTGCCAAGTGTTCTCAGGTTTGTACCTCTCTGGCGCGGGTGCGAGTTCCGAGCTCGTCAGCTCTAGCTCAGGGGAGCCAATCAGTGTTGAGGGGGGGGGTTTCGCACTCCGACTCACCCACCAGCAGGTGTGCCCCAGGAGCATCATGGACGATGCAGTCTCTTAATAGCGTGTGCGCTATTGCGTTGAAGTGTGTCGTAGCAAGGTTGCAGCACCAACTCTGGACACCGGTGTTTCGGAATTCTTGTTCCTCGTCAGCAGAGTGTAGGTTTTTCGGGATTAGCTGTGCAGGCTATTAAGAGACTGCATCGTCCATGATGCTCCTGGGGCACACCTGCTGGTGGGTGAGTCGGAGTGCGAAAACCCCCCCCTCAACACTGATTGGCTCCCCTGAGCTAGAGCTGACGAGCTCGGAACTCGCACCCGCGCCAGAGAGGTACAAACCTGAGAACACTTGGCAGCCTGCACAGCTAATCCCGAAAAACCTACACTCTGCTGACGAGGAACAAGAATTCCGAAACACCGGTGTCCAGAGTTGGTGCTGCAACCTTGCTACGACACACTTCAACGCAATAGCGCACACGCTATTAAGAGACTGCATCGTCCATGATGCTCCTGGGGCACACCTGCTGGTGGGTGAGTCGGAGTGCGAAAACCCCCCCCTCAACATGATATATTTATAGTTACCATCCCACTGTAAGGGACCGCAGTGGTCCAGGTAAACGCATGCTAACGGTTTATCTGAAATTAAGAGGGGCGTCTGCGCCAGGCGTTTCACTGTTGATACCTTCATTTTGTGGCAGATTTCATATTCCAAAACATAGTTTTTGGTCTGTTTCCTCAAGTGTGCCCACCAGTATCTTTGTTTTAATAATGTCACTGTGGCGGAAACACCTGCATGTGCAGAGGCGAGCCCTTCATGTGCTGCTAAGATTAGTCCTAATCTATGTTCAATGTTTGGAATTACTCTATCCCCCACTCCAGGGATTCGAGCAAAATGAACATTATGTGCATCAGCTATATATGAGTATTTGAGTGGAAAGCCTTTTGATAACGTTTTACCGCTGGCTTTGTTGGGAGCGGTGACAGCCTGCATTATTTTACTGTCTATTTTTATTTACGAACGAGTGATTGCAGCTATGGAAGCCGTTGCACAGCTACCTTCGCGGCTTCATCAACCAATGCATTCCCTGCAACGTGAACGCCATCACATTGATGACTCAGTATGGATCACGTGAGTCTTTTGTAGTACTTTCTGTAATTGAGCTACTTGTTCCCAAAGCAACTTATGCTTGATTGTGCCACCTTTGCATCTTTGAAACCGTTTTGAATCCAATTCTGCAAGCATTTATAGTAAGACTGAACGCAGTAATACAAATTGCACACTATGTGTGTGGGGAATCCGCGATCAGTATTTTCAAGCACCATCTTGAATGCTTGTAGTTCAGCTCGCTGAGCTGTACAATCTCCAAGAGATTGTGTTTTTGTGACCATAGGTCGGAATTTACCATCGCATCAGCGACTTTGTCGATCGCGCACGCAGCACTATAAGCTTGTTTACCCCCAATTGTGGGCTGTGCTGATCCGTCTGTATAAATTATACATTCTTACTGTTCTAGAGGCAGAATCTCAGTGGGCAGAGGACATTTCTTGTTCGTATTGTAGAAATTCTTGAGCTTTCAAGTAGGGGTCAAAAATGTACATGTCTGTTGCAGCAAGAAAATTAACCCATTGTATCCATCTTGAATGCAAAGCCTTTGCATTCTGAATGCTTGCTTTTGTCACTGCCTCTAAGGCAGGTACAGGAGTAACGACCATTATGCGCTTTCCCTGTGCAAGGGCTCTCTCTTTTGCTGCTGCAGTTTGAACCGCTGTCAGAATTTTTTCTGTAGAAGTGAATTTTATTTCAGCTTTTGTGTACAAGTTTGATTTATAAGCAATTGGTACTTTTTCATCTTCATTAAAGGTTAAGTACGTAAATCCGCATCTTCCTGGGATGATTCTGATTACAAGGTTGCGTATGTTTAAGCGTGTCTGTAAATGTGTTGTTCCTAACATGTCTGTTTGCACTGAACGCAACATTTCTGTGTGTTTTTTAGTCCAATTACCTGTTTTAAAATCAGTTTTGATTAATTTGTAGAGAGGTTTAACCCTTTCTGCATAACTTTGAATGTAAGTTCTTCCAAAATGTAGGAAACCTAGAATTGACTGTAAGTTTTTCAGCGTTTTTGGAAGTTAGAGCAGTGCACACTTTTCTAAAAAGTTGGCGGCCAGGCTTTTGCCTTCACTTGATAACTTGTATCCTAGAAAAAGGACGTTGAGGTGGGTAATTCTTGATTTCTTAAAGTTGAATTTATACCCTTCAGAAGCTCTGTTCAAGCGCCTGTCCAAGTCATCCTCTGTTAGATAGATGTCATCAACATAAGATAATGCCTCATCATCATACGTTTGTAGTAAATCTGTTACTCTAGCTGAAAATAACCCCGGACTATTCTTGAACCCCTGGGGGAGACGACAGAAGTGACGCTGTGTCCCCATAATTGAGAAAGAGGTCAAGTACCTGCTTTCTGGTGAAATGTTTTGACAGAAGAATCCGTTAGAAATATCTAATGTGGTTTTATATTTTTTTACGCACAATGTTATTCATTAGTGCTGCACTGTGTGCATTTTGTACTGCAAAGGTTTTGCAACAAGAGTTTAAATGTCTGTAGTCCAAAACTAGATGATATGTATTGTCTAGTTTGGAGACAGGAAACAAAGGATTGTTCATTGATGAGGTGCATGTATCAATCACCCCTTGATATTCAAGTTGATATTATATCTCCCTGACCTGTTTTCTAGCTTCTTGCTTAACTGGACACTGCCTCTGTGCAGTTGGTTGAGTTTTTAACTGGATTTTATGGTGAGGAGAATCCTCATTCCATCCTACATGATTTTAATATAATGCTGGAGCCTGGGCTACAGCCCTTTTTCTGGCATAGGTGTATTCTAAGTGAATTGGTATATGACTGGAGAAGGCTGGTATAATGATGTATTCATCTTGTGGGCGCTCCCTGACGAATTCTGGTGGCCAGTCTTTTTCAGCTAGAAGAATGTCATAACCCTTAGAGAGCTTCTCCCAAAAGAGTGCTCTTATTTTCCTAGTTATGTCTCCCTCTATCCGGCGCGTTCCTTCATATAACTTATGGGGTACACTAACCCTGGTATCAGCTGTTTCAACTTGAATGTACTCATTCAAGTCCACTGTCTCCAGATGATTCTTCAAGATCTTGCGAGCTATCTTGACTTCTGCTGCACTGTCCAGCATTGTCTGGGCCCACTCCCCTTTCTTTAGATTTTACGGTGAGGAGAATCCTCATTCCATCCTACATGATTTTAATATAATGCTGGAGCCTGGGCTACAGTCCATTTTCTGGCATAGGTGTATTCTAAGTGAATTGGTATATGACTGGAGAAGGCTGGTATAATGATGTATTCATCTTGTGTGCACTCCCTGACGAATTCTGGTGGCCAGTCTTTTTCAGCTAGAAGAATGTCATAACCCTTAGAGAGCTTCTCCCAAAAGAGTGCTCTTATTTTCCTAGTTATGTCTCCCTCCATCCGGCGCGTTCCTTCATATAACTTATGGGGTACACTAACCCTGGTATCAGCTGTTTCAACTTGAATGTACTCATTCAAGTCCACTGTCTCCAGATGATTCTTCAAGATCTTGCGAGCTATGTTGACTTCTGCTGCACTGTCCAGCATTGTCTGGGCCCACTCCCCTTTCTTTAGTTGTGTCTTCAAGATCCTCGGCATGTCTTATTTTTAGACCTGCTACCTTCTTTTTGGTAAATTGGGTTTTCTTATTTTTTGGAACATGTTGATCGTGTTTGGACTCCACACGTTCTTCCTTGTGTTCTGATCGTCCTCTTCTTTCTGATTTCTTGATCTTGATCTCTATCAGGTTTTTTCAAATTATCCCTGTTCCTGAGGTTATACCTCTTTTCAGAGGGCTCCTTTTGAGGAGACCTTCTTCGGGACTGAGACCACTTCTCTTTAGAAGTTTGTTTAGTGTTCTCCCACTTCTTTTTAGGAGTAGTGAGAGTATTTAAAAAAAATACCTTTTCAGGACTTTCTGTTAGTTAGGGTTTAACTGGTTTCCCACCCAAACTATCTTTACTTAGTTCTTCATAGGATTTTTTAATTATTCTGGCCAGTTTATATGGTTGCTCAGTTACATCAAATTCTCTTAATTTTTGGCGGATCGCCACAGATGCTGCCTCACCTTTCATATTAGCTAATATTACAGCTGAGATCAGTTTGAAATCTTGCAGTAATTTCATACCCAGATTTAAAGCAGGCTCTGCCCCGTATTAATTTTGAATCTGTTTCGGAACATCTGGTATTACCGCCATAGACGGAACACCACGTGTTTTTGTGTATATTGCAGCAAAGGCTGTACCTCAAGTGTCACAGTCCTCCAGGTGTGGTGCGATCCCCATTGGTAAACAGATTGTTAAAATTCTGTGTTTCTCATGAATAGTAGTATCCGGAAATACTGCCTCGATTTGAGTAATTTTTTGAGGTATCCAGAATGGAATTTGTTCCCTTTTTGCAGGCAATTTACCAATGACTGATTGTATAGTCTGTGGTGTGAGTTTGTTGTGTTCCCCTGGTGAGAGGTTTGTTGGATTGTTAGAGTCTGCATGACATATTGAACCAATTGTCTATGGATTTTGATCAGTTGTTTTAGTTTAACTAATAGGTCAGCGCCCGACATTTCTTCAATGGCAGGATGTGCTGTACAGCTGGCTAGTACCGGCCATGTTGCTCCTGGTCTACCTAGTGGACCGAGCCTGGTAATGTGATTTTGATGATGTAGGGCGCCTTTAAATCAAACCAGACCGCATGCTCTTGGTAAGTTAATGGAATTTCAACATCCTCGAAAGGAGTGTATTCTGTTGGTTGTTCCTCTACTTTGTAGAAGTGAAACACGTGATACTGGATTTGCTTCATGGAAAAAAATCCATGAATAGAATAACTCTGTCTGCCGATATTCATGTGCCTTTATGACAAAAATTACCCTACCATCACTTGGTGATAGGCCATTTGTTATAAGCTTTATAGTGATGGTTTTCCTTAATTTTTCCGGGATGATTATAGCATCTGGGTCGTCTTGTTGGAAACCTGTAATGTCTAAGCCCGGTTGGGCTGCAGCTGCTGCAGTTCCACCGGTTGCGTTATTGCCGTCGTTATTCGTCATTGTTTAATGAAAGTTTGCAGAGCAAGTTTCAAAGAAACAAAGATAAGGTGCACAATATTTTGGAACACTGTATCCTTCAACGTTGAATAAACCAAAAAACGAATACATAGGATTTTCGTCCTACTCAGTTATGGCAGATATTTTATCCTTTTACCCACTCCAGACGTCCATTGGAGTATTTTAAGGGAAAAAGGGTATCTTTGAAAAGCACGACTGAGTTACTCTAGTATCTAGCGTTATATTAGTGCCTTACCAAACGTTGGGCACCATGTAGTGTAGTTCCTATATTTCCAATAGGCTCTGCGCATTGAAATAATATATCCTATAGATTTGATGTCGAATTTATGTCTACTAGGTCTCTATCGAATATATTAGACTTAATCGTGAGTGCCAGCTAGCTCAGAAGTGACTAGAAACTTTCTCGAATAAGCAAGAAGGGATTAGCTTCAGACAATCGTATAAACATGACAACTTTGCTTCCCCAAGAATAAACGAATCTTCAGAGTCATGGAAACAAAAGATAGATATTTTACTCAGTCACTCGTGCATGCTTCGTTTCATCAGAGGTGCAGAGAAAATAGAGAGACAGGCGTTTTCAATATAAGGATTTATTGAACAGTCTTCTTTCTCATGCAAGTAAAATGAACTGCTACAATCGTAATACAGGCAGCAAAGAATAATGCGTACAGCGTAAAGAGTATTATAAAATAATACTGTAAAAGCATTGTATGGTTTCTAAACCATAGATAAATACATACATAAATAACAAAAGGCTAAAAGTACTCAATTGGTGCTTCTAATTTACGCCTACCCCGATGTACCTAACCTGAGTCTAGTACGAGGGAGGAAGTAAGTGAGATGTAACATAGGTTAAATTTCTTTGCCAAGAATGTATCCAAGATTTCGCTTTAGGGTCTAATCAGCTCCATTCCTTAGTTTAGAATGAAGGAGGTCTGGTATCTCGGTCTCTGGACTTGATTTCCCAACACCCCGCAAGCAGAGCTTGGAAACGCTGGAGCTGGATTCTCAGCGTGAGAAAGGACAGCTTCTCGATCAGTGCTTTAGATGGAGGGTCGGCTTCCTTCGGCACTTGCTGTAGCGAGCTACGCGGGCAAGTAGATAGTCGGGCTGCTCCGAACCACTGTGTGTTTGCTAGAGCAAGTGAAGGCATATTTATACCTTGAAGGTGCCTAGTTTGACGTAAAGTCGGGCATAATAACATCATTAAAGAACCCCAAGGGAATGGTAGTTCTTTGAAAACTCCATGAGTTCTTGGACAAATCAATATTCAAGCAAGGGGATGTCCCTGACTGCTTAAGCCGATTTTCCAAGAAATCGTTGTGTCTTTTTGGTACGGGTGGAATTAGCCATGCCTGCATTTAGACTGCATGGGCTATATCTAAATATGGGTATGATTTCTATGCCTACATTAGGGCAATGCGAATTGTACCTATATAAGGGCATGAATCGGGAAATTTTGCTTGGATCCTAAAACACTGTACAAACTCCCTGTACACTTGGGCCCGATTCACAAAGGTAAACTTAGAAGTTTGGTCTAAACTTAAACCAAAAGTCTAAGTTTACGATTTTGGGAATTCAAAAAAGGCATTTGCAAGTACTATCTCTATGTCCACGCAGGCTGGATCTCTGCCCCGAGTGTAGGACATGAAGATAGTATTCTTAAATGCCCTTTGTGAATTCCAAAAGTCGTAAACTTAAATGTTTGGGCTAAGTTTAGACCAAAAGTCTACGTTTACCTTTGTGAATCGGGCCCTGTGGTTTGACATACCAGTGTACTTTTCTTTGTGTCAATATTGTAAAAGTACTTTCAAATTATTTGAACAAAAAAAGTTAGCTTTTTCTATCTCCGTATGGAAAACAAATCTAAAAATAAAGCAGGAAATTAAAAGAACAGTTGATGCTGACAAGGTTACTTACCAGTAATTTTTATTACTCGAGGGAGAAGTCCTCATCCGCATATTCCTTACAAATAAGTTACTCTTTCGATTCCACTAACATTGTTTACGCAGATCGACATAAAGAATTACACAATATGGCTGTTTTTACGCAGAAGCAGCTAAATAAAGAACTTCCTGTGTGCACTGTAATAAACAATCCAAGAAAAACCAAATCACTCAATCAGTCTGGGGAAAAGACGGGAAAGAGGAGTTCAGGACTGTGACAAGGAAGACCTGAACATGGAGTAATGAAGATTACCATTAAGTAACCGGGTCAATACCTCCTTGTCGATCTTCCTTGTACAGTTCTTACTCTTGAGAAAATACTCAAGCAGGAAGGTGATTTTATTGATATTGTTGCTGGAAATACAAAGGAAAAAACACACAGAGCCAAATTACAGTGCCGGGCAAGCCAGAACTGTCTAGGTTCTGGGACCGACTGACCTCCGGTCGGCGGTCCCGACCATCTAATTAGGATGCGACCAAAAACTGTTCTGTTGCATTCCTACATTTCCCTGTGGGAGCATTCATTACGGCCGAAAACCAGCCATAATATATGCTCCCAAAGGGAATTGGGGGGGGGGTGCCGTTCATCCCTGCACTCCATGGCAGACACCTCAAGGTGCCTGCCATGAGGTTGCAGGGATCAACAGAGGGGCACCATAGGTGCCTCCTCGACCCCCAACGGGAGGACGCACACTCAAGGGGGCCCTGCTGGGGGCCCACAAACACACTTTCCGACATGGTTTCCATGTGAGTGAGTGAGTGAGTGAGTGATGGTATTTCTAAAGCGCACTTATGCCGAGGCGTCTTGGCGCTGTGCAGGGTAACAGAGAATGCGCTGTCCAGTGTCCTATCGTGTAAAAAGCCAAGTCTTGACCTCCTTCCTGAACCTCCTGTGTTCAACAATTTGTCTTAGCTGCTGAGGTAATGTATTCCAGAGCCTCGAGGCTAGATGGGAGAAGCCCTTTCCGCCCCATCGTTGTTTTTTGATCTTAGAGACCATAGCCAGCCCTTGCGAGGCAGATCTCAGGGGTCAGGTTGGCAAGTACCTCATGAGTAGATGTTGAAGATCTGAGGCTCCTACACCAGCCAGGGCTTTATGCACCAAACAGAGCGCTTTGAAGTCTATCGGCCTCTGGACGGGGAGCCAATGTAGGTGCCTGATTGCCTGTGAGGTGGAATGGTATTTAGGCAGGTGAAGGAGCATCCTGGCTGCTGCATTCTGGATTGATTGCATCTTGGCCAGTTGAGCACACCCTGCTCCTAAATAGAGGGCATTTCCATAGTCTAGTCTGGAAAGAATGGTGGCGATGATAACCGTTTTCCTAAGATGGTAAAGAATAAATGGCAGGTTCTTTCTCAGCCCCTTAAGCATGAAAAAACAGGCAGAAACCACCTGATTCACCTGGGGCTTCCATGACAGATCTTTATTAAAGATAAACCCCAGGTTCCTTACTTTAGTCACTGGGACCGGACAGATTCCTGCCGATGTGGGCCACCAATTTTGATTCCAGATAGACTCTTTCTGTCCAAACTCTAGGACTTCCGTCTTTTCAGTGTTTAATTTTAATAATTTTTCAGACAGGCCGGCATGGAAACCTTGCCAGAAACTGTGCATTGTAATCCCAAGGGCGCAAAGGCCCACCCTATGGGATTAGGAGCTGGTTCTGACTGGCCAACATGCTCCTTGAGCCCGTCGAATCTAGCTGGAATGACTGGCCGGTTTTAATTCTGACCGGCTGATACATAATCAGCCGGTTGGAATTGAAACCAATGATGGGGGTCTGAAAGCCTCAAACCTCCATCGTAATCGGCCCCACAATGTTATTGAAACACCTGTGAGTTTATTAAAGCTTGTTCCTGACAAAAGTCCACAGAGATTCTTTTACCCTCAATTTAATGTGAACGTGTGAAAAGCCGACCATGTCACTACACAGCAGATGTCCTACATGAACCTTTAAAAACGGTGTATAATACAGCCATCCCGATAGTAGACTTCCCATGTACCTTACTAAGAAGTTCCTGACCTGCAAGCTCATAGGCTTTGGAAATCCATATTTTGATTCATCCTGAAAGAGTGGAGGTAAAAGGACTCAGACTCCTCCTCAACAGATCAAAGGACAGCTTTACTAAAGGAAGCAGTCCTATTAAAATAAATTAATATCACTCTGTGAACACCCCTGTGGCCTAACGGCTAGAGCGGTCGGTCTCAAAGCAGAGGAATCAGGTTTGAGTTTGGCGTCAGCTCAACATCCTGTGATTCTGGGCGAATCACTTAATGTTACAGTGGCTACCAAAATGAATGTGTCCATTTGTAACGCAGCTGATGCTAATGTTAAGCACTCTAAAACCTTTGGGTTCAGTTTGGGCTATATTAACCTCCCGAAAAAAAACAGGGAAAAAAACATTCAGGGTGTTTCATCTTGTTTCCTCAAGACTGTCAAAACAATCTCCCCCATTCAGAGGAACATTGAGGAAATCTTTGGTAGAAAATAGAGCTGCATTTTAGAACAGCTCTAGCTAGGACACCCTTAAAAATGGGGCGGGGGAACTAATAGCTGCAAAAAATATCACCTTGGATGAGAAAAGTACAGGGATTCGTTGTCACTAATGACTCAAAGGGAGGAATTTTTAAAGGTTGAAAGACCAATGGAAAATCCAGGAAGGGAAGGCGGAATGAATGACTGTCCTTAAAAGAAAAAAACGTTTTAATACGTGAGCGGCCAGAGATGAGATGGACTGTACCTCCTCACCTTGAGATGAGTGAATTGCCACCCGTAGGTCCAATAGTAGCTACTGCCAGGCCTTAATGAAACCCATTCTTCTAGAAAAAATCAAGCCTTTTATTGGGATCACAGGAGACCGGGGAAACTCGTTGTCTTTACACAAAGACTCGAATTTGAACCAATGGCAGCTATAAGAAGATACTTAAGGCCTGTCTTCTGGACTTACCTGGAGGCCCTCACAGACCCAGCCCCTGCACCTCGAAGCACCCACCTCTAAAGATCCTGAGACTGCTGCCTCGCGCTCCTCCCTGTCACTCTGGTACTTTTACTCTCTCTCTCTCTCTTTCTGATCTCCTTTTCTCCGACTCTTTGTCATTCTGTATCCTTTGTTTTTGTGCATCTCACTCTTCGCTCTTTTGCCTCTGTTCCTGCTCATTTTCCACTCACTCTTTTGCCTCTGCTCTGCTTGCTTTCTACACACTCTTTTGCCCCCAGGCTGCTAATTTTTCACTCACTCTGTTTGTCTCTGTTTGCCTCTGCTCTGCTTATTTCTGCATATTCAGAAGCATTTGGTCCTGGCTCCTTTTCCGCTGTTCCATCTCTTTGCTGTCCCTCCCTGCACTTATTTTTTGCACCCCTTCCTCCTCCTCACACTGCAAAGCCTGGTCCACCCACTGCTCTATGGTACCCTGCAGCCTCCCTCTGGGCTCTTAACACGGGACACCTTTCTCCTTGCGGCTGCTGCATCGCAAAACACAGATGGAGCTTTAACTTACACCCACTGTCACTTCACGTGCAGGAACACACCCACCACACCAACATAGCCCTCACACACACAGCCCATACATAACACAACCCCATGCCTGCTAGCAAACTCAACAAACTATAATGCATGGGTCTCAACACCCACTCACTCTGCAAACACACCACAAAAATATGCAGCATCCTGATCGACATCCTCTTCCTCACAGAAGCATGCCTGACTGCCAAGTCAGAGGCTGACATCGCAGCAGCAGTCCTAGGAGGATAAAAGATGGCACAACAGGATCGCCAACACAAACCACGAGGATGAATCGCAATCATCTTCAAACAAACATTCAGCTTCACCACAGCCACTGAGAATGCAACCTTCTACATGGAGGACATACATTTTGGACAGTGAATCTCGCCAACCTTCACCCTGAATGAAACCCTTGCCAAGTGCCCACGCCATCGTCAATTTCCAAATCAACATCTCTCGCCGAACGAAACCCATCACCACCTGCCAGGCTAGATGCAACTGAAGTAGACTTATGGAATCAAATTGGTACCACACCCTGCGCATGAACCAGCTCAACTTCACTGGCAACCTAAATTGTGACGTAAAATAACTGGACAAATGGATCGCTTACTGCTCCGACTCCATGGCACCCCGCAAAACAGCAACACTGCAAACAACTGGAGAGAAGATGAAAAACAAATCGCAAAGAAGCAGAGCAGAAAAATACACTTTTAAAACAGCACTGAGACACTACCACCGGCAGATTGGAGAAACTGAAAGAAGGCCATAGTAGAACGCATAGAGAACAATATCAACAGATTCAAAGAGATCTTCGCGATTATCAGAGGCTTTGTCGCACTAACTTGCACCACAAACAACATTACTATCTCACAAGATCTCTGCACAAACCAATCAGAATTCTTTAGCAATAACATCGAAACTATCTACAACAATTTTGACCCACAGCTGGACCACCAATCTCCACCAACCTCACAGCCAGCCTACCCATCCGCTACCTTGAAAACACCCTGACCGCTTGAAAAACAGTCACCATGGAAGAGACAGCCAACAGCATGAGAACCATCCACTCGAAGCCACTGACAGACCCCTGCCCCCACCACATCTTCAAAATGGATGCCTCCCCAATCAGAGAATTTCTCACATGCACCTTGAACTCCTCCATCACCATGGCAACATTCCTGTAGACCAGTAAAAACGAAGGGTAAATGCACTACAGAAGAAACCTTCAGCTGACCCTGCCCAGCTAGCACATAACCAGCCAATCTCCCTTCTTCCTTACCCAGCCAAAGTAATGGAGAAAATGATCAACAAGCAACTTACCCACAAGCTGGGCAAGTACCAACTCCTGGTTGCCACCCAATCAGGCTTCAAAGTCAAGTACAGCACCAAAACTGCCCTCATCACAGCAACCAACATTAGGATGATTCTTGACTGAAGAGAAATAGTGCCCCTCATCCTGCTTGACCTCGGCAGCCTTCAACACAGTCCTAAGTAACACTCATTAGAAGAATTCATGAAGTGAGCATCGAAGGACCTGAACTCAACAGATCTGCTACTTCCTTAAGAGAAGAAAACAAATACTTAGCCTGCCTCCCTGCAAATCAGAATCCAAGACCTTAATCTGTGGAGTCCCCAAAGAATCATCTCTCAGTCCGTCCCTGCTTGATATCTAGATGACCCCATTGGTGTTATCAGATCACATGGAATTCTTTTATATGCAGATGACACTCAATTGACTAAAGCTCAATACCGACAAGACTGAAGTGGTGATCTTCAGAAAGACGACTTATGCATAGGACTTCCCCTCGGGGCCAGCAGATCAGTCCCCACCATGCGCACCAGGAATCTACGAATGATCCTTGATGACAAACTCAACATGACATTCCAGGTAAATGCAGTGACCTCCACCTGCTTCCACATCATGAGGATGCTACAAGTGGATTCCAGAGAATACTAGTAAAACAGTAACAGGTTCCAAACCGTCCAAAACACTGCAATAAGACTCAACCTACCTCTCTGCACCGACAACTCTTCACACCTCAAAGAACTTCACTGGCTCCCCATACACAAGCACCCTCAATTCAAACTACTCACACACACACACACACATACAAAGCCTTACACAACATAGGACCAACCTACCTCCGTAGCCACAAACACTGCCACCACTCTTCCAGACACCTCCGATCTGTCAGACATTGATTCTCCTTCCACTGAAGATATACTTCTGAAAGAGAAAGAAGATTGTCATCCGCCCATTAGCATATATTCAAGGAAAGGAGAAACAGAGTGATGCATCCCCCTCAGTGGTTGAGATTGGACCTGACCACCTGATTGTCTGTTTATTTACAAACAGCCTGGTGGTAAACAAGAGGATGGATAAACAGAAAGGCAGTGTGTACTGCAGTTAATTCCTTTAAATTTAATAGTGCATTTCCCGATTCTTCCATCTGCCCTGGGCTATGGATCCATTTAGGACTGCTTCCCAATCAATCTTGCCTGTACCTGCTGTTAGAGTTACAAGAGTTGGGAATTGGAGAAGTCAAAGGCCAACCTCTGTCCTGATTTGCTGATATGAGGCACCACTGGGGGCAGCGTTATATATCCAGATATAATGGGATCCGCCACACTAAACATGCATGGAATATTTTAATAGTGCTCAATTTGACTGCATCACAAGTCATTGTCAGAGATATGGCGCAACTATCCCATCTGCTATGTAAGATGTTTAAAAACAGCGGAGGCCGGCATTGCTCCTGGGTGGGAGGAGTGGACACAGGGGTACGAGTGGGGCCTGTGGGGGGTTGGTCGTGGGTGGTGTCGTGCGGGGGCGAAATAAAATAAAAAACTTACTTTGAGACGGGTCCCACGTCGCTGCTCCTGCTCTCTTGTCTCCGACTACAGGTTCACGAAGAAGGAAGCTAGGCTCCCTCCACTAAGCCAATCACAACGCGACAATGCAGCATTGTGATTGGTCTGAGCGCCATAACATGGCGCTCAGCCAGGGGCTCGAGGGGTGGGCATGTTCTCCATGAAGGCTGTAATGCAGCCTGCATGGAGAACAGGGAAGTGCACATGACTGGGGGCTACAATCATTGCACACTTAGGAGTGGGCAAACCCCTCCTTCCTTGCCCTGCTCCATGAGCAGATCAGCCCCGATCACCTGCCCGCAAAGCAGCAGAACACGTCAGGAAGCATAAAATCATAATAACTTAAATTATTATCATTTTATGTTTCTCTTCTTCACCATGCTTAAAAGCAGTGGGGCGACGCTCTTCCGCCATTGCGAAGAGCCGCCCCTGTTTATAGACCGCTTACTGGAAGTGCAGAGACTGATAGAACTAGTTTCTAAAGAGGAATAAAAGGATTACAATAATACATATCAATAAATAACCTTACCTGGACACTCACTGTCGATTGCTGAAAGAAAAAACAGGAAGAACACACAGTACGTTTATTATTTGAATTCTTCTGTGTAAAGGCAGCCATATTGGGGAAGTTTAATTAAGTCGAGCTAGGTGAACAATGCATAGATTAAGTCATGTGTAATGATTGGTACGAGGAAGATGGACGAGGAAGTAATCCAGTCTCTCCTCTAATGTTGTTCGCTGTGCAGACTCCAATATTTAACAAGGAATCCATTAGATTGAGATAAATCATACACATTTGTATGTGTGTTTATTTTTACAAGGTCATGCTTGGCAAAGTTTTATTTTTATTTTTGATAAGTGGGAGTTTGCTTCCCAAGACTGTAATGGGGAGATGGGGAGAGTCGTAAGTTTTATAATGACACCTCTTATCCTATATAGTCATGATTGTGTTATTATTTTTTTGCAGTTTTATATAGCTCGAACTCCAATCGAACGTATTGTAGCGTTTACATGAGCACCAGTTACATTACGCATTCGTTGTTTTAGGCAGAGTGAGATTAAGCAATTTGCCCATAATCACAGAATGTTGAGCTGGTGTTCCGATATTCACTGTATCCCCGTGTGTGGCTGCACCCCCTACGTCACAGAGTGGAGAAGGGCAGAGAGCGCCCGCGGGGTCCTTGTGCCAACATTGTTCACAGCCTCGAGCCGCCAGCAGCCCGAGGCGGTGTACGAGGCTGGAACAGTTCTAAATTCATGTTAATGAATGTCATGTTAATCACCATCTATGATGGAGATTTGACTACAGCAGGAAAGGGAGAGGGGTCTGGGAAGAGGCATGCTGATGTTGTTGTAATGCAGGCAGCTTAGCATCGCAACATGCACTGTGATCATTCGTATAATAATTTGTTTAACACGCTTCCCGGGTACACGGTTTACATTTTAAATGAATATGTAGCAGCTTTAATGCGGGGCATTACCGGCCTGCAGGTGGGGGGTCCTGCTTGTACGGAGACGGGCTGTGTACAGAGGTCGGCACAAGGACCCCGCGGGCGCTGTCTGCCCCAGACGCGAGCCATGTTCGAATAGAGCATGCGCAATGATGATGACACGGAATGATGGTGGACGTGGTACCACGTCATCGGTCGTAATGTGCGCATGCGTACGCATGCGCAAAACAGGGGGGGGGCACTGCCACACGGGGGGCAGCGGATTATGGAACACCGGCGCCGGGACTCGAACCTGTTCTTGTTATGTCTTGTTGAACATTATATTAATCTTTTAACATCGTATTAAAGCAATGATATTTGTGTAACTATTAATTGTCCCACCCTGCTCCTTTCAAGTATATTTTCGTTTAGAAAATTTCACCTGACAATCTACTTGGTAGTTCAGGATGCAAGAATTAAAGAAAGCTGAATATAGAAGTGAAGAAAAGTGCTAACTATATTTTGTGGAAAGATACACAGTATGGCATTTGCATAACCTGATATTTCAACTCCCTATAATGCACATAGCTATTAGCCAATGTAGGAAGAAGTGCAGTGAAATGGCTCAATGTTGATGCTGTTTTACAAAGTTTTAGTGTAAATGGCAAACTTACAAAACCCATGGGAGGAAGATCCGTTGCTGAGCATGAAATCAGTGGTGGCCTGCTTGTCAATATATGTGAATAGTGTGCATTGAATTGCAGCTTGGTGCCCAAAGTACCCCTCTTGAACCCCACCACTTTCCAATTCTGCAGCCTGCACTTGTGCATGGTGAGAGCACTCTAGACGTCTCAGTGCAGGGAATAGATGTTATTCAAGAGAGTTCCTTGAATGCCTCAATACTGGGATATTAGTGTGTGTTGAAAGACAAAATTGAGGGCCATTGCGGGAGCTTTAGGGTTGTCTGAGTAGCAAGATAGAAGTATATGGTGTAGATTAGTCTAAAAGTAATGGAGAGGTCATTGGATCTGGTAGTCACTGCTTTTTCTACTACACAAATGTATTGGACTACTGTCCATATATGCCCAAACGTACTAAGCCTTTGCGTTGTCCATGCATTGCGCAAGGTGATGCAAGGACAATGCAGGGTCTTCAGTAAGATTTACAAAGCTACGCTAGAGCCGATTTGCACCACCTTGCATGGCTTGGTAAATAAATGTAATGCAACGCTGCCGCTTCTGCTGCATTACATTACATTTTGAGGTGGTGGGCGTTCCAAGGGTGAAGCATGGGCGTGCTATTTTCTTTTCTCTACACCTGATGTAGAAAGAGGAATATGCTTCTTTGGATTTCTTTTGTTCAGCAAGCTCTCTTTTCATTCACAAAAACAATCCAGACTGTAACTCAGGCACCCTTGCATCACGGCGCAAGGGTGCCAGTGTCGGCGCTAGGCAGCACACAGGGCGCCAGCACTAGGACGGCGCAGACGTTTCATATCTAGGTAGATGTGGAGCATTTGTTCTCTCTCCCTTGAGGCAACAAACACAGCGCAGCGGGATCCCTTGCTGCCCTGCGTGAAATAATAGTAAATAAACTTCAGTCTTTGTATTGGGTACACATTTCTATCATGTATACTTGTATGGTTATTGATTTTGAATGATATTGAGAAGTAATGTTCCAGAAAAATGTGGTATACTGATGTCTATAGTTAATTATATCCACTTCGAAACTATCTGGAAAAACTATTCGAGTCCTTCACAATCCCAGTAGGTGACCTCCAAGCTGCTTGGACTGTGGATGTCCTGCCTCTGCTGGGCATGGCAGCTCCACCTCAGCGTCATTGGATTTTACCACCATTGTGGCAGGGACGTTTTGCTGAAAGTACTCTTGCTATCACAGCAGGAGGACCCTTGGCGAAAATATGAATGAAGATAGTTCCACCGTTTCATGGCGGCATGAAGACTACACAACATTCTTTTTGTCTTTCTGAAATGCACATTTTGCATTCTTTCCTGCCTTGGCCGGGATTGACTTGCACAGTAGGCTTGGATAAGACAAACCAATGTCAGAAGTTTTGCTAGAAGTGAGGAAGAATTTCTGATGCAATTAAGATGGCTGCGCTACAGACTAGTGGGTTCTAGAAGCAAAGTTGACTTAGGTTTCACGGAGAAATCATGCAGTTCCTCTACCAGTAAAGGAGGCGGGGGTACCACAGGTATGGGGAAATTAGGCATTCACCAGTTTTCAGCTGTGATGTCCTGTGGTTGTGACTATGTTCTTGTGTCCTACAGCTTCCTGCTCATTTTCAGGAGCTTGTGGGCCACGCTGAACACTTCCATGACACAAGCACACAGACAAGGCTTACATTGCAGCACTGTTCAGATGTGTTGGCTTTAGTCTTTGCAGTTGTCTGAATTCTCCTCCTCCACTCCCGGATTACCATCACCTTTTTACCTCTTCAAGGACATATTTGTTTCACTTACTTGAGCGTGGTCTTCCATGGTTTTGAATCGAGACAGATTAATCATGATGAAACATTGCCCTGGTAAACCCAGCATCTAGGATGAGGCTACAATTAATGAACTCCCTGTGGAACTGACAAAGCATTGCTGGACGAATGCATGGCTGTTAATAATTCATCACCTCACCCTGTGAACTGCAAACGTCCACAGAGAACTGCTCTGCCCCCAATAATTAGTATGCTACTATTGTGTATGCAGTAGGGTTTAAGTGATAAACATGAAGAAAAAATATGGAAGGAGATATGTCATGTTGGCTGTCATTTGCATTTACTGTGGCTTCGTAGCTCTCAAAACTGCTCTTAGTAGTCAAAAGCAGACCTGTATTTTAATAGGGAGAATATGGGGTGTTGGAAGGGTTTGGTGATGAGTGAGGTCCACACATGTGGTCTGGCAGTGTCACAATAAACTTGTCAAGTATGACCTGTTGGGTTCTAGTCGTAAATGCTACTAGTTCCCAAACATATAAAAGAGAGCGATTGTTAACAATTAAAATGTTATTATATATACTTTTATTCTGTGGTGCCCTTAAATGAGTTGACCATTTATGGTGTCCATTTAATATACACTGCCTACTGGGTGAGCATTTGGTAGGGAATTCCTATTGGGGTGGGGTGGGCGGGTGAGGGGGGGCGGCTGGGGTGTGTGTTTCAGCTTTTGCGCCCACATGCCTAATAAAGAAAATATATTAGATGCATGCTGCTCCTATTTATTACGTAACTTTCAGCAAAATATATGGTCTGATTCAAAAAAGACATTCTGCCCTTGTAGCCGACCACCGAGAGACTGAGGGTGGGAGGTTGGGCCCATTTTCTACAAGCCAATCTGCAATGCATTCTTGCTAGTTTAATTGTCTATCTAGCCCAGCCACAATGCCTTATTCTACTGCTATTTACCATGGATGTCAGCTTAAAATGTGTCATGTTTGTTCTTTCGGTTTGTGTTTCCTAATGCCATTGCGAACTGCTAAATAAAATTGTTTCAAAAAAGGCATTCTGGAGTACATAACCTAGTACTCCAACAGAACTGATTCATTCTTTATTTACTACAAACTGTAATTCACAAACCTATGACCCGAGATCTCCACCTCTTCTATTTTTTGTATTCGAAGATCTCTACCCTGGTAGTGGTGATTTCTGCACATGTAAGTACAGAATTTAGTAGGAAATGGGGACGGGTGGGGAAATGTAGAATAATTACTACAAAATGGGTGGGTAATAGGGAAATGTAAGGAGTGGTTTAGGGAGAGACATGCTAATATGAAACACAAACTCACATAAAAGTATGACAACATAGAAAATATAGAAAAGAATGGAGGCAGAATATAACACTAACACCCATTAAGAAATAATGTAAATTGAACAAATTCTAAAATTCTAAGAATATTAAGTATAATTAAGTTAAATGTTATTATCTGTTTAATTTGATACTAGACATTCATTTACATATTAATTTGTAACTTAGTTTAATTAAAACCTGCTTTACAACTTAGGGCCCGATTAGGATCGCGACCCCTGAGGAGGAGGGAACGTCCGCAGGGGGTGCGGCGTTCCCTCTGAGCAGATTAGGATGTGACCGCCAGGGTGGCGGTCACATCCACTATTTTTAACATTGCGGCGGGTGGAGCTTCAAGCTGCAACCGCTGCAAGGTTAAAAATGCATGCATTGCATTTGCATGTACAAAGCGGCAGGCACCACGCGGTGCCTGCTGCTTTGTGCACGCAAATGCAGGGGGGTACCATAGGTACCCCCCATGTGCACCTCCCACCCCCCTTCACCCAGGGGGCCCGCAACGGGCCCCAGAAGTGAAAGTCCATATGCTTTTCCACGGCGGGAAAGCCGCTGCGGAAAAGCATGTGTTTCCCACCATCCTAATATGGCTGGCGGTGTCTGATAGACACCGTCACCATATTAGAGCTTTTGCGCCGCGGTCGGAAGGCGACCGCGGCGGAAAAGCGGCAGACGGACTTCTCGTCCCCCCAGCCATCCTAATCTGGTGGGGGACATTGAAGGCTCCGCTACGGAGAATCTGCATCTTCCGCCGGCCCGAAGGATGCGGATTCTCCGCGATCCTAATTGGCCCCTAAGTTTGTTAAATTTTTTATACAAATATTAATGAGGGTGGATGATTTAATTTTAGAGCATACTTCTAAAATATTTGCTAAAAAATGAATTAAAAATGAAATATTAATAATAATAATAATTACTAATATTATAATTAACTACCTAAAGGAATTTACCATTTCATTCAGAGTGCACTTTAGGAGCTAGTGTGTTGTATATTTTTTCAAAGTAGTCCTATGTTAGTTATTTTTGTTTAAAATTATTTTTTATTTTTCTCTTACAACAAAATATGATTCTTTCACATACTTTTTTAATTAAATATTCCTAAGTTTTCCTATAGGGAGATTTCCGCTCCGGTTTTGGCGATCTCCACAAACAGGTGGAAAATTGCTAATAGTAACTTTACACTCTTAAATTCATTTGTAGGAGTCCACACCTACTCATTTATTGGGGGTGGGGATTTTAAATCTACATTCAGGTGTGAGCCTACTCTCGGAAATAGTGAAAAGCAAAAATGGACAGATTTAGTCCTAGGCATAGGAGTAGATCTGCACATGAGTAGATTAAGCCTGTGAAGAGTTCCGCGTAATTACACTGCGCGGAACTCTGCAAGCGGCAAAGTGCGTTAGATAAATCCTGTTCATTGTGATTTTCAGTGCCAGGTGCTTGTCCGCACTGTGCAATCATCGTGAACAGCACCATGCACAGTGCAAGCGAGCGCTGCTTCCTTTCTGCCCCTCGAGTAGATTTCTGCTTGAGCGGCAGCTTTCTCAACGTGAACAGATGGTTTCTCAACACGAGCAGTCGCGAGCATACTCAACCACTTGCAATGAGAAATCTGACCGCCTGCGTTGAGAAATCTTGCCGGGAGGTTGATTTCCCCACTCGCCAATTTAATGTAGACGATCACGAAAGAGGAAAATTCTTAATGTGAGGTGGATTTTCCTCGCTCGCCATCTTGACGATGACGAACGCGAGCGAGGGGAAAAAACTCTGCGAGCATCCCATAAAGCGAAGTGCAGAAAACTCCACAAACTCCGCGAACGGAGCGGAATTCACTGCCCAGACTTAGAGTAAACCTACACGTGCAAACAACATTTTGGGAAACGGGCCTTTAATGTTTTAAAATAATGACCACTACAACTACAAAGAATGAGTTAAAAGCATAAAAATGCCAGAGCTCTCTTTAGATATTGCCCACAGTGATGATTAGCTGTTGTGCCAGTCTCCTGCAATCAAAAAATGTATAAATAAAAAATGCGTGAATGTGTACTTACATTTTGAATCGGGCCTTTTCATCTATTGGTTTATTCAACTGTAGGTCACATTTTGCTTTGCCCACCACAGAAGGTAGGATGGGGCAATGCATCAGTTCTCATGAGCCATTTGAGCTCTTACGCTGTAAGTGACAGCATTTTGCCTGACCACATGCGCACATCCAGCTAAAAAGAAGGGCACTACACTGCCAGAGGTGGAGGCACAAAACTTTACTCTGCCAGTATTTTTTTCTTTCCATGCTTTATCATTTTTTTTAGTCATCATTGTGTGGGTCAAGTATTTCATCTGACTACAGTTGTTCAAAGCCAATAGTACCCTTCTTGTCAGCAATAAGAAGAATATGCTTCTGCGATGTACATTAAAACTAAAAACGGTTTCTGTACCTGTTCTAAATTAAAAACTGGAAGCACCCATACTGTGCTTTTAAGATTATATGTTCATTTTTGTAAGTGTAAGATTGGTATTGGAAGTATATGGCCGCCATATTGCGTGGCAGCGTATTTTTTTCTTCGTTTTTATTTTTTGTGGCATACCCTTGCAATAAAAATAAAACAGTAGGTTTGACCATATATTTTTCCAATGCTTATTTGAATAGATTATTCGCCAATAGAGGAAAATGTATCTGGTTTACATGGCGCTTGTACAACAAGTACATTGCTCGACGCACCATCTGTTCAACGCAGCCACATTTCTAGTTATTTACATACATTTCCTGGCGGTCCGGCCCATTAAACATTAAACACAAACAGAACATCCCTCCACGCATCTAGCTCCCAAGATCATGCATTATAGAGATGCGCAGTGAAATGCCCCTCTCTACCACGAGCTGCAGGACTGTTTTCTGTGGATCCCCCCTCACACAACAGACTGCGCTCTAATGATATTATTTCATATTTCATGGAATGCAGACCTAATGATGAATCGCTCTTCCAAAGTGTTAATCCATTAATTATTCAGGAAGGCTAAGCAACTAATGAGTGAACATTTTTCAAAGTCTTCTCCAGGGACAGGCATTACAATTAAATTTCTCTCAAGGAAACACAAGCAGCTCCTGAACCGACAGGGAGAGGATGTTGGCTGGAGTTTTTTCAGGGAGCCTGGCGATCTGTTTAGTGTTCACATTGTTGAGAGGCCAGTAGTTTAGGAAGACAGCAGCTGAGGATAGAATTTGCTTTTGCTAATTAAAATGATTTTGATTGACAGCGTGCCCTTTAATGCTGCTGTGAGCAATCTCAGGAGGGAGCCAAGTTACAGACTGCAACATTGATTGTTGACAGTATGCCAGAGGGAAGATTCACCGTAGGTTTAAGGTGAGGCATTTTATATGTCTTTCCTGTACACTTGTCAGTTTAAAGATAAATACAGTTCATTCATATCAATTACGACTTTGTCTAACTAAACAGACTCTTTTGTATTCGGGACCAGGCTGAAGATGTTATGGCTGACTGCTGGTATTAGATGTTGTGCTGATTCTCAAATGATAGACTGAAATGCATTCTAGCTCTCTTATGCTTAAGCGTTTACTTTTTCCACCTCTATAGAATTCTCAAAGAATTCCAGGATTTATTAAATCATTGTTTTCCAGGAATAATTAAGGACTCTTTGTGAATTTCATGTAACTCGCATGCATAACCATTTGCAGCTTTGTAAATATAAGCGTACCAACATGCATGACAATGGTGCTTTACAATTTAATTTTCACACGGTTACTTTTTTCTGCTGGTATTTTTTCCGTGTGGAGAAACCTCTTCTTTTATGCCCCATTCTTTTTAAGTGTATTCTCGACCTCATTCCAATGTGCCTGCCAAATGTGGGCTGTTACCTGCAAATGTATGGCTGTTCACATATTTAGGCTGTCATCCCACAACCAAGCTGTATGAGGACATTCCTTTAAATGTAAATGTACAGGAATTTATATAGCGCAAATCACCAAGCGGTTTCTAAGCGCTTGCTTAGGGAACCCGTCCTGGTATTCCCCTGTGAGATAACCCCAGCAGGGTATCCGTAAGGTGAAAGCCAGGCATCCCGCACGAGGGGCCGTTGCGGAGATTAAGCAAGCTATTGCCCAGAGTCGCAGAGTGTGAACCCGTGAATCGAGTAGGCACCGGAGCGAGAATTGTCGAGTCCATGGACATTTTAGGACGCAAGACCCCGCCGAGCCGGGAATTGAACCCTGGTCCCGAGCTGACCTCTGCTTCCAGGTCTGCCTCCTCTAACCAGTGAGCCACACTTCTCCTCTTTAAACGCAAAATTACATCATATTGAAATACATACCAAGCACAATTTTGAGAGTATAGGGATTTATTGTCAACCAATGATTATGGGGTTTTATTGTCACCGACTGAATCTCTTCAGCACTTTATATAGTTTTATAACCAAACATAAGAGTTTGTTCTAATGTCTGGGTCTCCTTTCTCCCTATTAGGTTTAATCCCGACGAAGCCTGCTGCCCAGCTCAAGGTACCCTCGAAAGAAGAACAAAGACCAGGGTAAGTCACTTCTTTTTACCCAATTATACAGAGTATAGTCTAATTTCCCAAAGAGTAAGATAAAATAACATAAGGAGGGGGGATTTCCAAAAATATCTCAAAAGTAATGTCTATTTTGCCACAGTGAAATAAAAATAAACGAAGGGTTCCCTCTTGTATGCGGCTCCCTTTAATAACTCGATGCCACTGGGTGAATGAAGAGAGAAAGAAAAGAAAGAATGAAGTAGAGAATGAGAGGAAACTCAGGGAAGATTACATTCTTCCCTCCGGTTTTCCCCAAATCCAGCCCCATGCCTGGCTTAGCCACATTTCTCCAGAAACATGGCAGGGCAATGCGTCAGATTGAGAGCTCTGGCAGAGTCTTGCGCTTCAGGTGGAACTCAGGGAGGAGGGTTCTAAGAAGTTGCTGGTCCTCTCCCTGCAACTCTTGTCAGTGTTGATGTCCGTGGTGCAGCCGCCAACCACTAAGGATCTGGGGTTGTTAAACCCTGGGTTCTCCTTCTTTGCCAGCTCCGAGACAGGAACCAGGTCGGCTTCGGTTCCAAACGCTCTACGCTGTCCTCGATCGTCGCAGCATTCACTTCGGGGTTCATTGAGACTCTCTCTCATTCTGGGATATGGTCCTTAAGACGACCGTCTTGTTCGCTGATTGGCTCCCAGTGGGTCCTGTTGACCGGAGTCATCCGGTCCAACCGAGGTTATCATTTCCTCTTCCTGAGAGGTCGAGGAATGGCCGATGGGCTGTGGGGGGAGAGAAGAGGGTGCAGGTAAGTCTGTTGTATATATGACCTCCCAGGGAATATTTTCAGGTTCCTAAACAACAGTCCCTTGCCCACGCCGACATTATATATTATATATCATTGACAATAATAAAAAACACTCTTGTTCCTCAGTTGAAATGGTCACTTCAGTTTAATCTTGAGATCCTTAGCCAACATGTGCTTCGTCGCGCTTAATTGTTGTTCACAGCGACTTCTTCAGGGCCAAGATCAAACAAGTGTATAGAAGTTGGGAGTAAAATATATCCATCCCTAACTTCAGATGTCCGTTACCCTTTCTGAAAGTATGTTTATCGCAAAGAGCGGCTCAAGTATAGTCCTCGAGCCTGTGGAAACCCAAGCTGTTTTACTAAAACATATCACCATTGCTGCCTCTAGGCTGACTTGTGCAGTTAAAAGATGATCGGTATTCCAAACAAAAATTGTCAGCAAATGAAAATAAGCCTGTTTCTAATGACTTTTTTAATGACATCCAATCTCGGATCATTTAGCAGTGACTTTTCTAAAGCGATTTAAGAAACACGGCACTCCTTCAATGTTGCCTCAGATCAAGAAAAAGTATATTTATAATCTTAGAAGTACCTCTAAGGACAGCCGCAAATCCTTCTCTTTTTTGGGATTTGACACCGTACCCAGACATGTGAAGGGGGGCCGTAGAGAACTTTTGTTGAGGAGGAGGGAAGCAACTTGGATTATGCGATTGAGAAGTGTTGAGATGGGCTTCACTTAAGACCATAAATTACTTTACTTTTTGGGGGACTAGCACTCGTGCTCCATTCTTGTGCATCTTTTCACCAGGACCTAGTATGTCTACATTATTGAATACAACACTACTCATGTGGGCACGTCACTACCCCCATTATATTCCTGTCTCCAACATAGCTCTCCTATGCTGGCCGACCTTTCTTCTACTCACTTTCAACCTTTTAACATTGCAAATGCTAGAATTAAAAATTTGTCAACCTGCTCTCTGGCTTACACGTGTAGACCGTTCTAAGAAATGACGAACTATTTCATTATGTTATACCTGTTACAACCCTATTCTTACTTCTTATCCGGCTCTTCTATGCTGACTGACATTTCTTTACTCTCACCATGTCAACAGTTGATTGGCTACCGGCTTTTGGAATTAAAAGTGTAGACCTTCCCTAACAAACCTTCGTTAGATATGCATTTGGGGTCAGGGCTAAACACAGTCCTCTCAATGGTTGAAAGGTGGCTAAAGCAGTGGAGAAGGGTACTCTGCCTTTGACTAATGATGGAGGAGCCAGGAGAGACTCCACTGGTGATCCATCAGTGATTCGCCTATCTTTATGGAGGCGGTAAAAATTACAAACTTAGCATGTGTATGACTGGTAACCCAAAAAAGAGGCCACTTGTGAAGTGCAAGAACTGTTTTAATGCTACTCCATAGCATTTCAGTTAGTGCATTAATACCTTATGTTTCCTCTCTCCTTGTTTTTAGTTGTATTCCACCCCGTAGCATTTTCAGATAGTATGCGGATACGAGGAGTGTCTTGCAGGTGTAAACAACTTCAATGATCCTTGTGCAGGAATCCATCTACCTGGAGATTCAAGCCTTGAGGAAAACAAACAGACTTTGGTACATGAACTTACCTGCTATTTTGTGCCATCTGACACACCGTGGCCGGCTGATTTAACGGCGGAGATCAGCGTTGGTCTCACGGTATGCTGCCAAAATTACCCAAGCTCCCGAAGGTCCGTCCGGAGAATTGTATCTCTTGAGCTGCAGAGAATCCACACGATCCTCCCACTGTCCGGAAGACGCCCACCGTGGGGAAGCCTGGTGATACTCCTGCGGCCAGGCGGAAGGAGGTGGAGGCAGGGAAAGAGAGATCCAAGGAGCAGTGTCCCAGTGAGGAGGCGGACACCTCCACCAAGCAAAGAGTGATTCCAGGCAAGTTTACCGGTCGTAGCAAGACGGCAAAAGGGAGAATGTGCCTGGCGAGACTCCCTACAAATTAGCAGCAGTGAACACCGAGCTTCCCTCCATTGATGCTGTAAGCAGGGACCTGTCATAAGTATTGCAATAGTGGACGGGGCAGATAGGGGAAACTTGGCTAATACGAAAGACTCAAGCAATAACAGTAACAGTAATAATAAGGATGTAGAAGAGGAGGAAAGGGGGAGAAGGCATTGGAGGGGGGTTCAGCAGTCGATCCTAAGTGGACCCAGACATTTTGCAAGGGAACCCCAGAGGGTGGTGAAAAATTATTTTCACTAAATGAGGACTCTGAGCTGTCTGACATCAGTGAAAATGATGTATCGGCCTCTGGTAATTCAAATGCGGGATCTGACAGCTCACTCTCCAATCCTAGCACCCAGAAACGGCTGTCTGCCTAGAGAAGACGAAGGAGAGATAAAGGTGGGAAAGAAACGGAAGGAGTACAATCTGATTCAGGTTATAGCCAACTGAAATGGGATTACTTTCTACACAGTTTCTAATTGACGAAGAGGGACCTGCTGGTGAAGACGACGCGCATGGGTCAAAGAAAAATCCATCTGAGGCTAAAACAGGGTCAGAGTCATCTCCCTCAATGGGGCTGATTTATTCTACCCTCAAGCAAATGCAAGTGGAAGCGGGCTCATCTTGCAACTAAAAAGCTTCAAGGTGCTATCAGAAAAGTTAACAAGACATGCACAGAAATTGCTGAGTGGACAACTGCATTGGAGGATAGAGTGGTGGCCCTGGAGGCGGGAGCCAAGGCTACTGAACAAAAAGCTGCTGCCAATGAGACCAGGATGGTGGATGTTTTGTGAAAGTTGGAAGACTTCGAAGATTGCCAATGGCGCAACAACCTCAGGCTTTTGGGCATACAGGAAAATGTAGGAGAGGACATTAGAGGATACGTGATACGCCTGCTAAAAGGAGGTCTTCCAGAGCTGGCGCATTGGGACTGGGACATGGAGGTGCAAAGAGTGCACCATTATCCACTTATGCTGAAAAAGAAGAAGGGACTAGAAAGCAACGAAAGACCTAGAGCTATTTTAATATTTTTGGGTAATTTTCTTCTTAGGCAAGCAGTCTTTGGTAAAGCAAGACCGGAAGCGAGACGCTCAGCAGAAGGGTATACCTTCTTTGTTAGGCCAGACTTTTGCTACATTACTGTGGAAAGGAGGTGGAGACTTCGATAATTAATCTTGCCTTTCCAAAAGATTAGGTTTGTGGTCTATCTCCTTAGCCCGGCACGTCTCAAGGTCATTCACAAGGAGGTCATAAGAGTGTTCCCTCAGAAATACAGGCACAAAATTACCTTTGTGATTTTTCTGAGACAGGGAAATAGAAGGAATTTAAAGAGAGGGGATATTATTCTTGATTAACACGGCTGTTTTTTTATTCTTTTTCTTTTTCTGCCTGATATTTCCCTTTTTGGTCATCTGCTGTGTTTTTCTTTTTTTTTCTCTCTTCTCTTTTTTATCAGATAGATTATAAGCTATTTATTATAATAGAAGATTTTCTTTTCTCACAGCGGGTTTTGCGGAGCGATGGTGGGTGGCGGTGGGAAGCAGCACTATACGGGAGGCATCACAAGGGTCCTTGGACCTATTTTGCCTAATGTTAGGGATGAGGGGGGAAGAATGGGGGAGAAATGGTTGGTCCAGATGTCTGTTCAGGATGAGTTTATATTACTAACTTTAGAAAGGTTGCAGGGACTTGTTAAATACCACAGGAAGGAATGGGTAAGCTGAGAATAGCATAGATCAATGTTTGCGAATTGAATAGTCCCCTTAAAAAATGCAGAATTGATGAGAACATTCGACATCTTAGGGCAGACATAGTGTGTTTACGGGAAACACATGTTGAGGCTGGCAGACAAAAAGTTGCAGAACTTGCAGGTTATCACTTATTTTCTATCACAACACATGGAACACGGACAAGAGGGGTTGCTATTATGGCTCGCAAAAATGTAGCTAGATTCTCACATTTAAAATCAGATCAGATGGGCAGGTGGGTGATCACTCAATGTTGTATTCATAATAACCTGTTTACATTATGCTCAGTATACGGCTCCGTATTAGATGATCCTTCCTTGCTGGATTGGCTACCCATAGAACTAGTAAGCTGGCCACTTCCACTAATCTTATGTGGGGACTTTAATATTAATTTGAATTCCAGCTCTATCAAGCTGGGAAAAAGGCCATACTCGGGCTGTAAGCCAAAAGTGTTTCAGTCTTTAGTTAACCTATGCACAACACATATCTTAACAGATGCCTGGGCAGCACATGAACCTCATGACCCAGGATACACTTATTTTTTTGCCCCGCATCAATCACATGAATACCTCTTTATATCCCAAGTGCTTCTGTCAAAGTTTTAGATATCTACATTTCCTCGTATTATGTCAGATCACATTCGACTGGTTTTAGAATTTTCATAACAAATGCAGAATCCTCCAACATCTCTTTCGACTTTTGACAGAGCTCTACTCTATGATCAGGAATATATAGACCACATGAAGAATTGGATACAAAGATTCATAGCTGAAAATAGAGAGAGTACAAGGGTAGATGTTTTGTGGAATGCTTTGAAAGCAGGAGTAAGAGGGGAAACTATAAGATTTGGGTGAACATCTCAGAAGAAGGTGTAGCAACATATGCAGGAATTATTTATATTTAAAACTACTGGAAGCAGAAACTCAATTGGTTGGGGTAACTAGAGAGAAGGGAGATATAGGACAAGTGCAGGTAAAGGTGGCATTATTGAAGTCAGCAATACTTGATATTGCAGTAAAAAATGCAGCAGGCAAATACACAGCTTGACGGACTAGAATGTACGAATGCAGTGAAAGAGTTGGCCGCCTCCTGGCACAGCACACTAGACAGGGTGTGATCCAAGTGATAATTACGGAAATTGATGATCCTTTGGTTGCCTCAGCCACGGAGCCATCAGACATGCGGAGCTCATTTCAAAAATTTTATCAGAATCTATATACTGATGTTCGCGCTGTGCTTTGATTTTAATAAGTGGGCGGAATTCGGATAGCCCCCGGCCGTTCTCCGCACATGCCCCCCGTGATGCATGATGGCCAGGGGCGGTCATAAGCATGCAAGAGGTTAAATGTGGGGAGAAAGAAATTTAGGACTATCTGGCCGATTTACCGGGGTGGGGGTGCAATCCAGGCACTTGCGAATGGGAAGGCGATTGGCACTGATTCTATTCCGGGAGAGTTCTATAAAAAAGATGGCTCCCTATTTACAAGAATTAATGAAGGAGGTTTTCTTGAAGGCTCAATCAGGACAAGGGGCTCCAGAGTCCTGGAGGGCTGCTAATATAGTGGTTTTCCCAAAAAAAGAAAATCGGCTAAGGAGCTGGGATCCTATCGCCCCATTACGTTAATTAATAGTGATGTCAACGCATATGGAGGAATTTTAGGCAAAAGTATGGCTGGGGTAATAAAAAAATTGGTCTTTCCAGAACAACATGGTTTTATCCCCGGCCGCAGCACCATTGACCATATCCAATGGACAATCGCACTCTTTGATGCCACAGGAACTGCCGGCGGCCTTATGGCTCTAATACTACTGTATGCGGAGAAGGCATGTGATAGGATCTCCTGGCCTTTCCTGTTGGCAACTATGGGGAAAATAGGATTTTGGAAGGGCTTTATTAAGGCTATTGCAACAATTAATGAGAATCCAATTGCTAGAGTTGCCATAATGGGAGAGGTGTCGGACCGTGTATTCATTAGTCGGGGGACTCATCAGGGCTGTCCTTGCTCCCCCCTACTGTTTGCACTATACATCGATCCGCTAATTAGGAAGATTGAAGGTAATGGCGTGATCATGGCAGTGCACAGCAGTGGGGGGGGGGGACTAAGATTCTTGCATATGTTGACGACTTGGCAATTATTACCACAGTCCGACAAAGGCATTGGAAGAAGTCGTAAAGGAGGCTAATGATTTTGGACAGAATTCGGGATATCGATTGAATCAGAGTAAGACTTAAATCTTGATCAGCAAAGGAACTCAACTGAATGACCCTCGGGTAATGCAACAGGCTACATATTTAGGGGTGGAGCTCCTGGCAGACGCGGCAAAAATTGTTGAGGCAAATTTAGACCCGCTTCTCCAAAAACTTAGAATAGATCTTACCCGACTCAATAATCTTAAGTTGACACTGGTTGGAAGGAGCAATGTCATCAAGATGCTGTTTCTGCCAAAAATCCTGTATTTTTTAGAGCCATTCCTCTAATAATAAGTAGCTGTTGGTTTAAAACCCTAAATCAGATGATATCGAGATTTTTATGGGCAAACTACCAACCTAGGAGGGCACTAAGATTCATGACGCTCCCATGGGAAAGAGGAGGCTGGGGGTTCCCAACTTTCAGGTGTACCACTGGGCCTCAATATTATACAAAATGGGGAATCTACTTATTGGGCAGGACACAACTCCCATTTCAATATATGAGCTGCTACTAGGTAGAGGAGCCAATGGGTGCCTTTTGCGACACACCAAATTTAATTATTACTAAAGGGTCAAATTTAAGACCCTCTTAAGCACTTTTAAGGCCTGGATGGCGGTCTGCAGAAAATTTGGTTTAGGAATAATATTTTTTTGATAAACAATTTTTATTGTTTTCAAACACATAAAACATTTCAGCAAATGCACGAAAATTGTTAAGACATTTACCGTCATGTAGGTAATGCATCCCACGATCACAGACCCCATAAAAAAATCACAAATGAGATATGAGAACAAACTAATCAGAGCCCTCCCCCGTACCCAACCACTTCCCCCACACCCTCTGGTATTTCTTCCCACATCCCTTTGCCATGTACAGGACTTTCTCCTGGGTCACACACCAGTCCAGTCCTCTACTCCACCTCCCAAGGACAGGTGGATCAGGACAGTTCCAAGCCACTGCTATGTCACGCTTGGCCAAAATCATAGCTGTATTAAAGAATACCTTCTTGTTTCTGGACCCATCCAGCTCATCCGTGATTCCTAGCAATGAAGGGTCACGGGGAACCTCCCAGGCCAGTACCTCTGTAAGTTCCACCTCGATAGCCCCCAAAAACTGTCCCAAACGTGGGCACGACCAAACCACATGAAAGAAGTATACCGGGGTGTAATTGCATCTAGCACATGACGTGTCCGGGCGCAGGCCCACTCGATGAAGATGTAAGGGAGTGAGGTATGCAGCGTGCAAGAAATACAATTGAATCAATTTAAGTTAGGCGGAGGCGGTGAATGTCCTGGGGGCCATAGGAGTATTGCGCCAGTCCACCTCATTGAGAGGGCCCACCCACTCCACCCACTGTTCCCTCAACTTGTCCAAGGAGGTCGGAGTGTTATTAACTAAGGATCAGTATATGCGGGAGATGCCCCCTTGCCTAAGTCTCCCATCATTGTCTGGACTTCAGTGGGGCTGTATTCGGGGAGCCTTGTGTCGTCTCTGATGTGCGTTTGGGGGGCATTTTGCATCTGCAGGTGCTTGTAGAATTGGGACGAATGTAGGATGTAGCGAGTTTGGAGGTCCTGAAAGGAAAGCATATGGCCTTAAGCCCATACATCCCCCAGCTGTGAGATGCCAATGAGGTCCCATGTTTGAAATCCCTGCAGTTTACTAACCTCACGGAGCCAGGTCCCCTGCCAGAGGGGCGTACACTGGGTCAGCTTACGCGTTCCAGCGTCGTCCACCACCTCTGGGATAATACGGTTCACCCTAGGATATGTGGCCAGCCTGTGCAGGATCGTACCATTTTTGTCCCCCAAACCATAGACTCTCACCACCGATGACCTCCAGAGGAGCTTAGCAGCATCAGGGATAGTTGCCTAATTTCATCCCGGGCCTGAGCAGCATCGTCTGACAGAGACAGTAGCTGTTCCAAGAGGAGGGCCTGCGTCTGTCTCTGGGTCTTAAGCAGCCCCTTAGCGACAGCCCAGTAGGTCGCCTTCCCTGCCTTCCATAGAATACCCGGAGAGGTTACGGAGCCATCGTTAGTAGTGAAGTAATGTTGAAGCTCCTTCCCCGCCACTTTTAAAAACTCTTTATCATGGAGAAACCATGCCTTCAAGCTCCATGTTTGACAGGCCGAGGGAGAGGGAGCACCAGAGCTACGGATTACTGGAGAGTGGTCTGAAATGCCTCTAGGCAGAATGCAGACGTCTAGAAACCCAGGGCGGTCGAGTACAGGTACAAAGATGGCATCAATAGGTGCTTGTGTGTGGTGGGCCGCATATGTGTGTGTAAATTGGGCAGTATGGGAGTATGGGGGTGCCATGTGCGCCAGACATCGCAGAGTCCCAGGGACTCATACCAGTTTTTCAGCTGTTTTGCTTTTGCCGTTCGGGAAGTGGAAGGAGGACCCTTTGCATTAAGGGCCGGGGATGAGACTGCATTAAAATCACCTGCAACAATTGTGTTACCTATAGGCATATTGTTCAGCAGGGTAGCGGTGTACGCAAGCGTGGATGTAAGAATCGAAGGGGGGACATACACAGACATAAGATTGAGGTGGGAGCCAGCCAGTGACCCGCACGCTGTCACAGATGACCCCTGAGGATCATGAATCACCTGAGACAGTACGAAGGGCAGGGTTCGCCGCAAGAGTATAGCCACCCCTCGGGAGCCCCTGGAGAAGCCAGAGTGCCACACTCTATCATACATATAACAGGCCAAAAAGGGACAACAGTTACCCAGGATTTGTGTTTCCTGAAGCATAAGAATATCTATGTGGAGGCACTGCGCATAACATAAAACCGCTGTGTGTTTGTGTCGGTTCAATAGGCCGTTGACGTTCTACGACAACACATTGAGAGACGCCATAGGCATAGTATTAGTGGTCATGATAGGTGGCACCCAGTTTACGAGAATAGTCAGAAAGGGGTGTGCAACTGCGCGTGGGAGCCCGCAATGATGTGAGTAATCAAGTGTCTTAAGGGCATATCCATCCCTGATAGAATTAGCGTGTGTGAAACAAAAAACAACATCAAAAACAACAACAACGGGAACAAAACCTTCCCAAATTTCCCCCTGCCCTCCTCACCCTACACTTCGGGAACAGAAGCATCTGTCGACCCCACCCTGTGAAAAGTACCAAACTAAAACGTTTGTGGTACGAGCGTGGAGGACCCCTCCAGAAGAACAGATCTGAAACAAAGCGGCATCAGAACAAAATGAATAAACTTATTAGTCTACCAGTGTCATGGACTCCTGCCGATTGAGTGACCCCTCCCATTATTGAAAAGTAGAACATACCGAGCCCGGGTGCCCTCAGAGGGTGGGAGTGCGGGAGAGGTCAGAGTCTGGACCAGGACAACCCACCCGGGTAGGCGATGTACACTGTCCGGGAGGTCCTTCAGTAGATGGGTTTCTGCTGCAAGGTGGAAGCCCGATTGGCTGGAAGAGTCCCTATGCCTATGAGCCGCCACACTCAGGGACCGAGATGTCACTGCCTGTGCTTGCCGCCCCCTATGGGACTGCGTGTGGCGCCCGCGGCCGGGGCCCCTCAGCCTGAGAACTCGCAAGTCCCTGAGAAGGGTCACGCCTCTGACGTTCCTCCTTCAGCCATGTCCATGCTGCCTGAGGTGAATCAAAAAATTGTGTTTTGTCCTGAAATATAACTCGTAGGCGTGCAGGGAACTGTAGCTGATATTGTAATCCGAGGGCCCGCAATTTTTTCTTCACATCCATGTAGGAGCGCCAGAGTTCTTGCCCCTCCCTAGTATAGTCTGGGAAAACCATATGGTATGGTTCTTAAATTTTTAGAGGGCCAGCAGCACGTGCCGCATGCATGATGGCATCCCAGTCCTTAAAGTTAAGGACCTTCATGATGATGGGGCGAGGCGGAGCGCCCCGGGGCAACTGGGGTGCAAGGGACCTGTAAGCTCTTTCCACCTCAAACCACGTTGACAGGGTGTCTGCGGGCACCCATGCTTGAAACCAGGTCTCGATAAATTTGGCCACCTGACCCGTTTCAACCCCTTCCAGAAACCCCACCAAGTGGAGGTTGTTACGGCAAGCGCAGTTTTCAACATCCTCTGCCTGCCGGTGGAGCTCCCAGGTATGAGTGCAGAAGAGGTGGGCCACTTGGTCTTTCAATTGAGCAATGTCAGCTTCCGCCGTGGATATGTGGGACTCAGCTTTTGTAAACCTCGCAGTGGCGTTACGAGGCTCTTGTCAGAGGAGGGACACATCCACCTTGATTTCTTCAATCTTCCCCTCAACGGACGCTTGCAAAGCGCTAATGACCTGAAGGAATGTGTCGAGATCCCCACCCTGTAGGGGAGAAGGACCCCCAGCAGCTGCTCCGAGGTAGTGAACCGGTCCATCTTCGTCTGCCTGGGGACAGGAGTGCATTTAGGGCCCCTGACCCTCCCCATGGATGCTGGCAGATCCTATTGGTGGTTGGATGGTAACTGTGAGCCACGCGAGGAGAGCCCAGCACCAAAGCCAAAACCCCCCCAAGCCGACTAAGGGCACAGGTTGATGTCAAAGGACCTCAAGGGTGGCCACCCGGCGATGAATGAGCTCAGTCTGATGGAGTGGACCACGGATGTGGCAGGTCAACTGGCCCAACACCTCCCACCCAGCAGGCCACGCCACCGGTCTCGCCTTCCTCCACACCACAAAGGCACAGGAGAAGGTCCCTCTAGCACCAGGACCCTGCACTCTGATGGGAAGGGGGGTCGAGAGACGCCCCACAATGCCGGTCCCGCAGAGGGCGGCCCGCCCTTCACATTTGCCTCTGTCCGAACTGACAGCCGGTCCCCACCGCATCCACCAGGAGCGACATAGTCTACAGGTCAGGCAGGAGGATGGCTGTGTTCAGTAGGCTATCAGTGTCAGAAATGGAGTAAGCCCCAGGCTCACAAGCACTGATTTCCTCGCCCCAAACCTCGAGTCGGGTCAGCATAGCTTAGCACCCCAGGAATCAATCACACCTCAGGAAAGGGGCCTGGAGTGACAGGCAGTGCCAGAACCAAGGGAACCAGGAGAAGGGGGAGAGCACTCACAGTAGCCTGTGCTGCTGTCCGTGCCGACAGCCGACCTCTCTCCTTCTCCTCGGAGGAATTCCCAGCCAACTCCTGTAGCCCCGGGCCGGCCCTGTGAGAAGATCCACAGGTGCCCCCTCTCCCGGCCGGGTCACAGGCACCAGCCAACACGCTGGCCGAGTGCCTGGTGGCTTTGGACACAGGCCACAAGATCGCCGCTAGCAACTCCACAGGTGTCCCCAGGGGCAGGGGCGCTTTGCTGCCCGAGCAGTGCAGCCGGTTGGCACCCACACCCCCCTGGCCTCTACACACTGGGAATGGCCCGCCCCCAGGCACTGTGGGACTCTGCAGCTCGATGGGCCACAGTGCCGCAATTTATGAGGGGGGCGGGAAACCTCCACACGACCTCCTGCGCTGCTGCCCGACGCGGCAGCCGAACCCCACACCTGTCCCCACTCATCAGCCAAACCTTCTCTTGCGGGGTCCCAAGTCGGCCTTTTTAGGCAGGCGTGGTGCAGTGAAGCTGCACAGGACACGTCTTCCAGCAGCACACCCTCAGACACGCCACAGCCAGGGCCCCACAGGCCGGACCGGATCCATAGAGCCCCAAGGCGGATGCCTGTCTCCGAAGTTCACTGGCCGCTGGCACCGGAGGCCGCCTTCTTAAGAGTGTGATGCATGGAGAAACCAGCGTCAGACCAGGCTGGCGGGCGACCAGAGCAGTATTGGGTGGCCAGGCGGTGGTTTATGGAGGCACCAAGAGATCAGAAATGCAGCATTGACTGGTGCCCCCAGTGAAGTGTGTCGCAGTCACCCTCGGCTCGCAGCGACGTTCGCCATGTTGCGGCCCCCTGGCCTCGAAGACACCATATCCCCACAGGGCCCCTAAAGCCCTGAGCAGCAGTCCGGTTAGATCAGCGGATAGTATTCCGACCGGAGGAGTCCTACAAGCAGGTAGGAGACTTGGATGGCAGTCGCATGTGTCGGGATGCGAGGTGGATGACGCAGGGGTCCGGAGCACTCCTAGAGTGCAACCGCCATCTTGACTGGTTTGGGATTATTTAACGCCTACACTCCATTATACAAAAACAAGTCCCTTCCTGATATCTTTAGTGATTGATACATAAAAATATGGTGCAAAAGGGAATTTGGATAGCGGGGGATGTGAGGGACGAGACTGGATTTAGATCGTTTGATCAAATTAGGGATAAGAGTGGACTGGAGAATAATCAATTCTTCAAATATCTCCAGATTAGGGATTTCCTGATAAAAAAGGTTGGGGGTCATTGTAGTTTTGTCAAAGTAACATTTCTGGAAGTATTATCTAAAGGATCATTCACACATGGCATGATATATAAACTTTTGAATGAAAATGATCTAACCTAGCATTATGATTATTGGCAGGAACATCTACAAATTGGGTTTGGACAACTTGATGACTCACTACATTTAGCCTGAACATCTTTTATTGTGGACAATCTACAACTCCAGTGTTTTAAAACCTGGTTTAATTTGTACATCACACCGGCCAAGATTGTTAAACGGGGCGGTTCAGCTGGCACATTCTGTCCTCGCTGTGGGTTTTATGCAGCCAATAGCTTGCATATGTTTGCATCATGCCCCAACTTGGATGCTGTCAAAAGAAATGTTGGTTGTTATGTAGGTAACAAGGACCCCCTGCACGTTAATACAGTTCTTTGGACAGGGTAAGAAGCACAGTGGAAAATATCATTCCCAAGCAACTTGAAATATACACAGCGGTAAGTATTAGTAACTATTGTAACAAAATGAGTTCAAACAGAAGATAAATAAATTATCAAATTTTATTCAAAATTATAAAATACATTCAGTTAAACAGTACTTTTCAATTGCTTAAAATATTTCACCTAATTAAAAACAATTCGGTGGCAAAAGTGAATTCGCGCGTTTCGACACATAAGGTGTCTTCATCAGGAGTAGCCAACCGTACACCTAAAATTTAATTAAAAGTCACACAATTTAAATTTCCTTCTAAACTCATTCTTACAAATTAGTTACAAATTTATATCCATTTTTTATATATACATATACATTTAAAGGCTATATTGCAGTCGGTCAAAGCAAATTATGTTCCATTTCATAACAGCCAAATCAATACAATGTAGAACAAGGGTCAGATAGCATGGTTGATATGATCATTATGTAGTCTGATGCTTATATATATATATATTATATATATATACATCATTATCAATATACACGTGTTAGACCTGTCTGGCTTTTTGCGTAGTCCCTCCAATTTATTATTTATTTTGTCCCCTTTTTGCCCCTCATACCCTTGATAATTTTTGTCCACTGACTTTTTCTAGGTGTTGACCCAGGGGATAGGTGTTTTTTTTCCCCTCATAGTTTTTCACCTCAGGCCCAGAGGCCTGTTCTGACAGGAAAAGTTGGAACCACAAAATGGTGGCTACCAACTGCCCTAACTGTCAAACCTAGAACTTGCCCATAGACTAGCATAGGGCATTCCAGAACCTTCTGGTCCATTCTGGACCACTGAGGGTCAGCCTATATAAGGCGGAATGCTGGGCAGCCATTTTGTCTGTCAGTGAGGAGCAGCTAGAGTGAAGGCTGAGGTCTGGTAGGGGTAGGATCCTGAAGGGTGGTTTCCTCTACAAGAGTAGCCCTCTGTCAAGGCTTTTCCACCTCCCATTTCCTGTTGTCCTCGCCAAAGTTAGTTCATCCTGCTGATCCTGGACAGATAGGTGAAAGGGTTAATTCCAGTAGTCTTGGAAGCTGAAAAGACCCTGCACTGGGAGCTGAACTACGAGTTCCCCTGTGCCCCTAGTCTGTCCAGTAAGGAGGGATAGGGGGTTAGTGCTGAGGAGGAGCTCTGTGGCTTTATTCTGAGGGAGCCCTCCTGTTTATCCCCCCTCCTCGCTATAGTGTGGAAAGGAAGTACTTCCACTGGACAATTTCAAGATTTCCTTACCACTGACTGGTCCTGTGGCGTGTGGCAAGCCTCCCCGCCTGTTAGGTAGAAAGTGTGGGGTGAGGAACTTTGTCTTTTCCTTGAATTGGGAGCGGGACCCCTGGGGCACCGATTGCGCTCTGTGTCAGCGCCCTCGCAGGATCCACGGAGCCAGAGAAGCCTTGCAAGGCTTTCCCTCGTGAGCGGGACCCCGGGGGCGCCTTCCGCGCTTTATTCGCATTGTTGTGTAGCGACCTAGTTGCCAGGGGAAGTCAGGGCGAGACGCTACAAAAAGGCGCCTTCGCGCATGGCCAATCTGTTGTTGACATCCCCTCAGGAGGGGCCTAGGACCAAGCAGGCCCGTGCGTAACGCGTCCTTTCCTAAGAGCAGGCGCTGTGTGAAGGAGGTACCGGCGCGAGCCTTCCGCGCATGTCTGAGGGATTAGTGGCCCCGCCGATCCACACGGAGGAGGAGCACCGGCTGCAGCCCGAGTGAGTGTCCCGTCCTGTTTCCTATGCTCGCGCGCCACGCAGAGGAGCTGGCCGAGCAGGGAGAGAGAGCTGAGGGACTCGGTGGCTTTCTGGGGGTATTGTGTCATCGGCCCTGCCCTCCGCTCGAGCGCCAAGCAGAGGAGCTGGCCCGAGTGAGGAGAGAGCAGGGGAGCTTCAAGAGAGCCTTTGCCACATTCGGTTGCTTGGCCACCTCGGTGGTGTATTCTCCCCCCATGCTTCTGACACAGAAAAGGACCCAGCAACGTTGTATATACAAGTAAGGAGGTGAATTGCAGGGGGAAGTGGCGCTAGTGCCTACAGTGGAGCAAATTAGACACTGGTCGTTCCCATCCCTGTTTAATACAGGTTGGGGAGTAGCACAAAGGAACCTGCTGGTAAAGTGAAGGAATTAACTCCTCATGGAGATTACTGGTTTATAACTGAACTACTGGTTAAACTGGAATTCCTCATTGAAGTCAAATCTGGTTAATGCTGGGATCTGATTAAATGTATTGTTAATGATAAATACTGAGAATAAGTTAGCCTCTCTGAAGGTAGTGATACTGATTGCAAGTCATCTAAATGTAATGTGCTGATAATTTAATAGTACTGTGTTTTTGACATTTATTGGCATTTCTAAACGTACTGGTGTTTTCCCTGACAGAATGCATTACATTGAACTGTAAGTTCTAGAACCAAGAGAACAAAGAGATTATATTTTTATAAAGCAGTACTTATTTTCCTAACCAATTGGTGTAGCGTCCTTTTTAAGTGTATTGCGTGGATTTACTGCTGGGTGGTCTGCAACCTTCACACTGTGCCTCTAGAATTGTATGTCTTGCCCCTAGGCCAGGCTACCCTAGGTGACCTGACATCCCAGGTTCTAACAGATTGGTGCCTAGCGGTGGGATTCTGACTTGGTTGCAGCTACTCAGTAGTAATTAAACGTAATACACGCGGCCTACACAAGGAGTTTTCTCCTTGCGGCCCTCCTAATTTGTCTTTTTTATTTTTCCAAATTTGTTCCTGGTGGTGGGTGGAGGTAGCTTTAGGTTGCCCTTGCAACTCTAAAATTTCTGGTGTGTGTAATCTAGGTTTGCCTATCTCAAAATGGAGTTTGCCTTGGAAAACCTAGAGGTCTATTCTGTGGCTCAGCTGAAAGTGTTCTGCCAGCAAATGGGGGTATTTTTCAAGCATGGTGCCAGGAAGGGGGAGCTCCAGACCAGTCTTAGGGCTTGGGTGGAGGCACACCAAGAAAGGAAGGAGGAGGATGAAGGGGTAGACCAGGACACGGTGGGGGAGATAGATGGGTTATTCCACTCTGAGGGGGAAAACTTACTCCCAGGACCAGTGTCCTACTCCAGAAGGGGCAGTAGCGCCTCTGGGGGAAGCTTAACTGAAGCCGAGCTCACTGATAGGAGGGAGAAAAGACAGTTGAGATGGGAGTTGGCTAAGTTGGAGCAGGAGAAGGAGGAGAGGTGGATGGCCCATGAGTTCAGGCTGAAGGAATTAGAACTTAGAAGCCTACAACGGGGGTCCTCTCCTGAAATGAATGGTGGCAGCGAGACAAAAGAGACAACCAGGGAGTCCAGACCCTATTTGCCGAAAGACCTTACAGCTAGCTTCAGTCAGGGGAATGACATAGCTAAGTGGCTGGCTGCTTATGAGGTCTCCCTAAGAGCCCATGGGGTGCAGGAAAAGCACTGGGGGGGTGGTTTGTATAAATACATGCCTCCTGCTGGTCGGGACACCTTGCTGGCCCTGGAACCAGAGGAACAAACCAACTACCCCACCATGAAGCTGGCGTTGTTAAGGAAGTTTGGGCTTACCCCAGAAAGGTACCGTCAGAAGTTCAGGCGGAGCCACAAATTCAGCACCCAGAACTGGGTGGACTTCCTTGACTACGCCAGAAAGGCCTTAGAGGGTTGGGTCAAGGGCAGTGAGGTGAAAGATTATGAGGGGCTGTACGATCTATTTTTGAAAGAACACCTCCTCGAGAAATGTTTTCCCGAGCTGCGCCAACACCTGGTGGACAGCAAGCTGACCAATCCCCGGAAGCTTGCAGAGGAGGCGGACATCTGGGCAAGTACCCGGGTGTCCTCAAAGGGGACTGGAGGGGATTCTCAAAAAGCCGGACAGGGCGCCCCCCAGAAGAAGGAGGGGGGAGAGAAAAAGAAGGAGTTCTCTAAAGGTCCCCAAAATAATTTCCAAGGGAAGGGAGCAGGTTTCACCCCTAGGGCAAACCCGCCCAGAAACCCTAATCCTGGCCAAAGCCAGCAGCCAAGGGTTCTCCACTGTTTTGAATGTGGTGGTGTTGGACATTATAAGGGGGATGTCAGATGCCCAAAGAGACCACCCCCTCCCACCGGAGGAAAGTCACCGGGAGTAGCTAGTGTAGCGCTCGGGGAGGAGTTGCCCTTAGATAAGGGGGGTGAGTGGGCGGGTGTCGCCTTAGTGTCCCTGGGAGAGCGGGAGATGGTTCCAAAGATCCAGGTGCCCCCAAATACTACAAAGTATGGGCAATGGGTCACCATCAATGGCCAGAGAGGGGAGGCTCTGAGAGATACAGGAGCCAGTATGACTATGGTGAGAAGTCAACTGGTGTCTCCAGAGCAGGTTGTTCCTAATGTACTCCACCCCGCCGCGATGGCTGACGGCAGAATGGGCCACTATCCAGTGGCTGAGGTTCCCTTTGAGTGGGAGGGGGTTGCAGGTTCACTTCGAGTTGCCGTAAGCCCTGCCGTGCCAGTCGATTGTCTGTTGGGGAATGACATGGAACACAACACTTGGAGAGAGGTGGAATACCGGACGCATTCTGCGATGCTGGGTACACCTGACTGGGCCTGTGCAAGCACACGGTCTGCGACTGCCTGGAGAGGGAGTTCGCCTGGGTTGGAGCCTGGAACAATGGCCCAACCCGCTGCTAAAAAGGGACAGACCCGAAGACAGGGAGAGCCTGCTCCGGCTTCCACACCCCATGTGACAGATCGGCCACCTGCGGTGGTGGACCAGGAGTCCGTGGAGGGGGAAGTAGACTCTCTGGAGGATTTACCCATCCCTGCTGAGTGGCATGTGGAGGGAGGTCCTACCAGAGAGGAATTCTGTAAGGGGCAGAGGGAGTGCCCCACCCTTGAGGGACTGAGGCGACAGGCTGAAGCCCAAGCAGCAGGTGATGTTACGGGACACTACCATATTTACTGGGAGGATGGACTCCTCTACAGTGAACCCAAGGTACCCTTGCCTGGTTCATCAAGGGCCTTGGTAGTCCCGCAACAATACCGAGCCTTTCTTTTGGAATTGGCTCATGCCATACCCCTGGCAGGACACTTAGGCCAGGACAAGACCTTTGCACGGCTTGTCCTCCACTTTTACTGGCCTCAGATGAAAGTGGCGTCCAACACTTACTGTCGGACATGTGTAACCTGCCAGGCTCATGCCATACCCCTGGCAGGACACTTAGGCCAGGACAAGACCTTTGCATGGCTTGTCCTCCACTTTTACTGGCCTCAGATGAAAGTGGCGTCCAACACTTACTGTCGGACATGTGTAACCTGCCAGGCCAGTGGGAAAACAGGGGTGAAGCTAAAGGCTCCCCTGGAACCACTTCCAGTCGTTAGCACACCCTTTGAGAGGGTGGGCATCGACATTGTAGGGCCTTTAGATCCACCAACAACAGCTGGTCACAGGTTTATCCTGGTTCTGGTGGATCATGCCACACGGTACCCAGAGGCAATTCCTCTGAGGACAGTCACTGCACCTGTAGTGGCGAGAGCCCTAATGGGGATCTTTACCCGAGTGGGATTTCCCAAGGAAGTTGTGTCCGACAGGGGGACCAACTTCATGTCAGCTTACATGCGGGCCATGTGGAAGGAGTGTGGAGTGACCTACCGGTTCACCACTCCTTATCACCCCCAGTCGAATGGACTGGTTGAGAGGTTTAATAAGACCCTGAAGGGCATGATCAGAAGTCTGCCCGAGAGCCTGCGGAGGAAATGGGACGTCCTCCTACCCTGTTTGCTCTTTTCCTACAGGGAAGTGCCACAGAAGGGAGTGGGCTTCAGCCCCTTTGAGCTTCTGTATGGGCACCCTGTACGCGGTCCTCTCAGCCTAGTGAAGGATGGTTGGGAGAAGTCTCCCAGGAAACCCCCCCAGGATGTGGTGAGCTATATGCTGGCCTTCAGGAGCCAAATGGCGAAGTTGTGGAAGCAAGCTTCTGACAACTTGGAGGCCAGCCAGGCAGTCATGAAGGAGTGGTATGACCACAATGCTCACCAGGTGGAATTGGAGCCTGGCCAGAAAGTGTGGGTGATGGAGCCTGGAGAGCTTAGTGCCCTCCAGGATCGCTGGACAGGCCCCTTTGAAGTGTTGGAGAAGAAGGGTAAGGCCACATACCTGGTGGACCTTAAGACCCCTCGACAGCCCCTACGGGTGCTGCATGCCAACCGTCTCAAGCCCCACCATGAGAGGCCCGAAGTCATGTTGATGATGGTGACTGAAGGGGAAGAGGAAGCGGAAAGCGAACCTCTCCCAGATCTATTCTCGTCTCAAGAGAAGGATGGGTCAGTGGAGGGAGTGATTCTCTCTCCCACTCTAACTCCTGAGCAACGGGAGGACTGCCGCCAGATCCTGGAGCAGTACTCTACATTGTTCTCCCTTGTCCCGGGAAGGACTCACCTGTGTACCCATGACGTGGACACAGGGGACAGCCCACCAGTGAAGTCGAAGACCTACCGGCTGTCCGACAAGGTGAAGGCTAGCATCCATGGAGAGGTTGCCAAGATACTAGAGCTGGGAGTTATTGAACCTTCCAACAGCCCTTGGTCCAGTCCGGTGGTGCTCGTGCCAAAAGCCGCACCACCAGGCACCACACCCGAACTGAGGTTCTGTGTGGATTACCGAGGACTGAACTCAGTGACAAAGACTGATGCTCATCCGATCCCTAGGGCGGATGAATTAATTGACCGGCTAGGAGCTGCCCAATATCTGAGTACCTTTGACCTCACTTCAGGGTACTGGCAGATCTCCTTGACAGATGGAGCAAGGGAAAAGGTCAGCCTTCTCCACGCCTGAGGGACACTTCCAGTTCTGTGTGATGCCCTTTGGGCTCAAGAACGCCCCTGCCACATTTCAGCGGCTGGTAAACCAGGTCCTCTCTGGAATGGAGAGTTTCTCTGCTGCTTACTTGGATGACATTGCTGTCTTCAGTAGCAGTTGGGAGGACCATTTGCAGCATTTGCAAGCGGTTCTCCAGGCCCTGAAACAAGCTGGATTGACAATCAAGGCCAGCAAATGTCAGATTGGGCAGGGGTCGGTTGTGTACCTTGGACACTTGGTGGGAAGGGGGACTGTGCAGCCCCTGCAGGCGAAGATTGAGGCAATCATGGCCTGGGAACCCCCCAAGACACAGACTGAGGTCCGAGCTTTCCTGGGCCTCACAGGCTACTACCGTCGCTTTGTGAAGGGGTATGGCACTATTGTAGCACCCCTCACAGAGCTCACCTCGAAGAAACAACCTCGACGGGTAGTTTGGACGGGAGCTTGTCAGCAAGCTTTTGAGAAACTGAAGCAGGCAATGTGTGCGGCACCGGTCCTGAAGGCCGCAGACTTCTCCAAGGAGTTCATTGTCCAAACGGATGCATCAGAACATGGCATTGGGGCAGTGTTATCGCAACTAAATGAAGAGGGCCTGGATCAGCCTGTAGTCTTCTTATCCAGGAGACTGCTTCCCCGGGAACAGAAGTGGAGTGCAATTGAGAGGGAAGCTTTTGCGGTGGTGTGGGCTCTGAAGAAGCTGCGGCCATACCTCTTTGGCTCGCACTTCCTGGTTCAGACTGACCACCGACCGCTTCGTTGGCTGATGCAAATGAAGGGGGAAAATCCCAAGCTGTTGAGGTGGTCCATCTCCCTACAGGGAATGGACTTCCGGGTGGAACATCGGCCTGGAGTGGACCACGCCAATGCAGACGGTCTCTCCAGGTATTTCCGCCTTAGTGATGAGGACTCCCAAGGGGTTGGGTAGTTCTCCCCACTTTCAGCTGGGGGGGACGCGTGTTAGACCTGTCTGGCTTTTTGCGTAGTCCCTCCAATTTATTATTTATTTTGTCCCCTTTTTGCCCCTCATACCCTTGATAATTTTTGTCCACTGACTTTTTCTAGGTGTTGACCCAGGGGATAGGTGTTCTTTTTCCCCTCATAGTTTTTCACCTCAGGCCCAGAGGCCTGTTCTGACAGGAAAAGTTGGAACCACAAAATGGTGGCTACCAACTGCCCTAACTGTCAAACCTAGAACTTGCCCATAGACTAGCATAGGGTGTTCCAGAACCTTCTGCTCCATTCTGGACCACTGAGGGTCAGCCTATATAAGGCGGAATGCTGGGCAGCCATTTTGTCTGTCAGTGAGGAGCAGCTAGAGTGAAGGCTGAGGTCTGGTAGGGGTAGGATCCTGAAGGGTGGTTTCCTCTACAAGAGTAGCCCTCTGTCAAGGCTTTTCCACCTCCCATTTCCTGTTGTCCTAGCCAAAGTTAGTTCATCCTGCTGATCCTGGACAGATAGGTGAAGGGGTTAATTCCAGTAGTCTTGGAAGCTGTGAAGAACCCTGCCCTGGGAGCTGAACTACGAGTTCCCCTGTGCCCCTAGTCTGTCCAGTAAGGAGGGATAGGGCGTTAGTGCTGAGGAGGAGCTCTGTGGCTTTATTCTGAGGGAGCCCTCCTGTTTATCCCCCCTCTTCGCTATAGTGTGGAACGGAAGTACTTCCACTGGACAATTTCAAGATTTCCTTACCACTGACTGGTCCTGTGGCGTATGGCAAGCCTCCCCGCCTGTTAGGTAGAAAGTGTGGGGTGAGGAACTTTGTCTCTTCCTTGAATTGGGAGCGGGACCCCTGGGGCACCGATTGCGCTCTGTGTCAGCGCCCTCGCAGGATCCACAGAGCCAGAGAAGCCTTGCAAGGCTTTCCCTCGTGAGCGGGACCCCGGGGGCGCCTTCCGCGCTTTAGTCGCATTGTTGTGTAGCGACCCAGTTGCCAGGGGAAGTCAAGGCGAGACGCTACAAAAAGGCGCCTTCGCGCATGCCCAATCTGTTGTTGACATCCCCTCAGGAGGGGCCTAGGAGCGAGCAGGCCCGTGCGTAACGCGTCCTTTCCTAAGAGCAGGCGCTGTGTGAAGGAGGTACCGGCGCGAGCCTTCCGCGCATGTCTGAGGGATTAGTGGCCCCGCCGATCCACACGGAGGAGGAGCACCGGCTGCAGCCTGAGTGAGTGTCCCGCCCTGCTTCCTCTGCTCGCGCGCCACGCAGAGGAGCTGGCCGAGCAGGGAGAGGGAGCTGAGGGACTCGGTGGCTTTCTGGGGGTATTGTGTCATCGGCCCTGCCCTCCGCTCGAGCGCCAAGCAGAGGAGCTGGCCCGAGTGAGGAGAGAGCAGGGGAGCTTCAAGAGAGCCTTTGCCACATTCGATTGCTTGGCCACCTCGGTGGTGTATTCTCCCCCCCTGCTTCTGACACAGAAAAGGACCCAGCAATGTTGTATATACAAGTAAGGAGGTGAATTGCAGGGGGAAGTGGCGCTAGTGCCTACAGTGGAGCAAATTAGACACTGGTCGTTCCCATCCCTGTTTAATACAGGTTGGGGAGTAGCACAAAGGAACCTGCTGGTAAAGTGAAGGAATTAACTCCTCATGGAGATTACTGGTTTATAACTGAACTACTGGTTAAACTGGAATTCCTCATTGAAGTCAAATCTGGTTAATGCTGGGATCTGATTAAATGTATTGTTAATGATAAATACTGAGAATAAGTTAGCCTCTCTGAAGGTAGTGATACTGATTGCAAGTCATCTAAATGTAATGTGCTGATAATTTAATAGTACTGTGTTTTTGACATTTATTGGCATTTCTAAACGTACTGGTGTTTTCCCTGACAGAATGCATTACATTGAACTGTAAGTTCTAGAACCAAGAGAACAAAGAGATTATATTTTTATAAAGCAGTACTTATTTTCCTAACCAATTGGTGTAGCGTCCTTTTTAAGTGTATTGCGTGGATTTACTGCTGGGTGTTCTGCAACCTTCACACTGTGCCTCTAGAATTGTATGTCTTGCCCCTAGGCCAGGCTACCCTAGGTGACCTGACATCCCAGGTTCTAACAACACATATATACAATTCATCACCATAGAAACAGCTTAGATGCAACAGCATTCATACATTTCATCCAAACTAGTTCTCACAAGAATTGATAGAATATTGGTACAAAGTTTATTGGATAGTAAAGGTCAGTGTGGATAGTAAGAAAAGGCCAAAGGGTCCCTTTATTTAAGTTTAATCTAAACACCTACACCCGTGAATGTAGTTCTATGGTATGAGCTGATGTTATTAGACGTATGGGGCTTACTTGTAGGTTTAATTCCCAACATTGATGATTGGTATGTTCTTATTATCAGGACCTCAATGGATGATGAGGAGGTTACTGATCAAATTGATCTGGATACGACAAGGCCAATAAAGAAAAAGAAAGAGATGTCTCATGTCATCTATTCAAAACTTAATGTACATCACCGTAATTATGCCAATAGAAAGAGAGAGACCTACTTTTTGCAGTTTTCACTAAAGAGGCCAGTAGGAATACAATTCAATAGGCAAATTCTCGCTTGTGGTTAATATTTTTATAAAAATCTCAAAAGAAAAAGAAAAATTGAAAAATGTAATCAAATTACTATGGCAAAAACTTAAAGGTTTCATGGATTCTCATAGTAGAGAAGATATTCCTCAATTACTTAGGGCTGAAACTTGAAAAATATATATATAGAAGTAAGGTGCTAGTAGTTATCTAGTATCTCTACACCTTATCATTATTTCGGGGCTTCAAATATTATCGGGGAACATTTTGTTATTGTGATTATCTGCCCTTAACATATTTTAAGCAATTGAAAAGTACTGTTTAACTGAATGTATTTTATAATTTTGATTAAAATGTGATAATTTTTTTATCTTCTGTTTGAACTCATTTTTTTACAATAGTTACTAATACTTACCACTGTGTATATTTCAAGTTGCTTGGGAATTATATTTTCCACTCTAAAAAGAAATGTTGGTGCCATTTTAGAATCCCAAGTTGGACGGAAAATAAATATGTCAACACAGTTGATGATGCTAGGGGTGGGCGATATTTCACTTTCAGAACAGATACGGGTATTCGTCTTTATTACTATGACAGTATTCAGGCTATGTTTAGCCACTCACTGGCTCGATCAGGTGCTGCCATACAGTCAGCAATGACTGAGTAGATTTTTAGCGATCTATTGGCTAGAAAGCGCAGTCTATGCCAGGAAGGGACAGAGAGCGCTGACACAAGGGTATGAATTCAGGGCTCCCCTGATAAGATGGTCTTGGGATGGCGAAGAGGGAGAATCTTGAAGAAATTATTAAATGTTTGGAACATGGAACATGCAGGTGGGTAGGCATGAAAGGGAGTGTTTTTCTTTTTGTGAGGGGAAGGGTGAAAATAATAGCATTAATAATAATGTGTATTTTTTGTGTTTATTTGCTTCCGATTGATAGTAGTCTACACAATGAATTATTAATTGGATGGATATGGGACTATATGTTTACTACTGTACTTTTTTTCAATAGATTGGACTTAATATTGATGGAACGTTAGACCAACGGGGAGGGCCGGGGGTGGGCAAAGGAGGAGGAGAGACAACTGCTTTTCCATTTGTTTCATGTATACGTGAAATGTATATACTTTTTGAAAATGCAATAAAAATGATTAAAAATATATATATGTGTATCCTGAAATGCCAATTTAATGGTGTGACACATATAATAAAAAAACGAAATAAATCACAACTGACACAAATGCAGTACTTTGCACTGTATACTAACATTCATATATTGTGTGCGAACACAACAATCATATATCAAAAACATCCTATTTTGCAAGTTGGTAATAGGGTACTAACTCGCAAAATAGGGTTTGTACATATAAAAATGCATTTTACCGGTCGTAAACAATCGACCGGTAAAATGCGTCATATATGTGGCCCTTAGAATAGAACATTTGTAGAAAATATTATTTTTTCTCAAAAAAATATATAATGATTTTATCTACTTCAGAAGTATATATGGTTAAATAGACATTGCTACCTTCTGAACTTGCATCGTGGAACCCACACTTTCACATCTGCATCAAGTGCCTAACACATTAAGATATCTTACTAGCCTTAGGGAATCAAACCAAACACATCCATAAAGCGAGCAATATTAAACATACTTTTACTCACGGCTAGAGACATGAAACTGGTCCAATATAAACATTGCAGTTCACTACCACTATGTCAGAGCTTAAGGCAAAAGGTTCAGGGGTTAACCTGCCAAAAGGGCCAAGTCCAACATTAACTAACTATAACGGCAAGATTTCTCTGGTTTAGTACAAGTGAAATGTCCAACTAACTATAACGTCTCTGAAACCTGTGGTTTTTTTCAAAGAATTTCTAAGGTTTTTCAAGTGCTAATTTCTAACTAAAATGTCCCTAAACCTGTGGTATATCTCCAGACGGGGCATGCCTCATAGAGTTCAAGGAAGACAGTGTCGGTAGTCAAGTAAAGTTTATTTGGATATATATATTTACAAAACTCAATTTCCCATAGGGATTTTAGACATGACTACAGCCCAAACTGCTTAAAGGAATTAAGCCACATGTGTCAAACAGCTAGATCTTGGTTCATAAAGAGAGCTTTTGGAATTTGATGTAAATCTATTCAGTAGCTTTAGAGGTATTAAAGAAAAATATTGATTTATATTTGGAGATGTGGTAGATCCGCGGATCCATGCGCCAACAGTAGTGCCGTGATTGGCTGCCACGAACGGGAATTGGTGGGAGCTATCTTGAAACTTGAAAAAGGGCACAAAAAAATACCCAGGGGTGATTTTAGGCCTGGTAGTTGGGCCCAAACAGATTTTATTTTTTTCATTTTGACTGGCATTCACAGAGGATTCACAGATCTGTGGCAAAATGTGAAAAACAAAAAGCTCTATTTACCACACTGGTTTTTTGTATGACCCATGGGTGGTCCTGGTCCCAGGGGGGGAGTAGATATATTTGGGGGGAGGAGGAATGCACATGCCTCCCTCCCCAGGTTAATTTAGGCCCGAAACCCCATCCCAGTGGCCTTATTAAAAAAAGGGGGGAGGGGCATGCGCCCCCCTCCCTGGGCCAATTTTGGCCCAAGGCCCTCATCTCCTGGGGCCCGGCCACTAAATAAAGGGGGATGAGGGCACACAGCACCCCTACCCGGGCATCTTTCGGCTCCAAGGACCCCTTCCACCTGGGCCCAGCTATAATAACCAAGAGAAGAGGACCACGCAAACCTCTTCCCAGACCCATTTTGGTCCTGGGACAACATCACTGGGCTCTATCAGATATATAAAAGGGGAGGGGACTGCGTGTCTGCCCTCCCTGAGTTATTAATGGCCTGAAAACCCCACACCCCCTAGGGGAAGCTTAGGCTATGTCCCGGGGACATAGCAGTTTCCTTGTCCACATTAGCACAGGTAGGGAAACCTATGGTTGCTCTCACTTGGCGGGAGCAATTTCAAATCGCCCGCCATGTGAGAACAAACACCAAATCCGCTCCCAGCGGCAGGAGAATAAAAAATGCTCCCGCCCACTGGGAGCAGATTTTACATCTGCTTCCCTGCCCACAGTGAAATGGGCAGAAAACAGATGAAAGATTGCTCTTGCCCATTGGGAGCAGCATTTTGAACTGCCCCTGCTGGCGGGAGCAATGCCGGCTCCCACTGCAGGTGGGGAACTAGCTTGGGCTGTGGAGGCCTTGGGGCTGCCCCTGTGGCCCCAAACTTAGTGTGGTGTGTGCCCTGGGTAGGCACAAGGGCGCCAATCCTTTGTTGGCTGGGTCCCAGGGGATGGAGTTCCCTGGCCCAAATTGGCCCAGGGAGGGGGCCACATACCTTCTTCCTCTAAAGAAATGCACCAGGCCCCAGCAGATTGGGTCCCCTAGGCCAAAATCAGCCCAATAAGGGTAGCATGTGCCCCACCAAATGCCAGGCCCTAGGGGATGGGTACCCCAGGGTCGAAATAAGCCTGGGGAGGGGAGCTGTTCCTCCTTCCTCATTAAATATGGTTTCGAGCCCTGGGGATTGGGTTCCCGTGGCAAAAGTGGCCTGAGGAAAGGGCCATGAGACCACTTTCCTCGACAGATGTTGCTGGGCCCTGAGAGAAGGGGGAAGCCTGCAAGTTGGCTTGCTTGTGAGGGTTTGGTCACAAGGCCTAGCATAAGGCCAGGCCTTGTGGCCCAGCCCCGGTGTGCACTGCCAAAAGCTGGGTGCAGTGTGGGATTGGATGCATACGTGGGGTGATCGCAGGGCCCTCATGGGGTTGACTGCATGCAGGGTGTTTTGCTGCAGGGCTGGTCTGCAGGCCAGGCCCTGCGAGCAACCCCCCACCGCACATGGGCGAAGGCCGTGCGTGATAGTCGGCGGATTAATGTATGGTAATTTAATGTTTCATAACGTAAAAAAAACTTGAAATTCACAGGACAAAACAATGGCTACAGAGCTGTTACAGTTAGGAAATAGCGTAAACAATATAAACATTCACCAAAAAAAAGTTGCAAGGACGTTATAGTTAGGAAATAAAATTTAAACAACCTTACAAATTCACTAAAAAAACAATGCTAACAAGGACGTTATAGTTAAGTTCAGATTTTACACACATAAAACCACTGAAATTCAGCAGTTGTAATTATCTCTAAAAACTATAACTTGCGTCCTCCCCAAGCACTGACAATTACCCCTCATATTACATCAGTATGACATCTTCTTTGACATAGCTGATAATATCACTGCCACATTTGCAATAAAATTATTGACGGGAAAACTATGCATGGTGGGTGTGCGGGTTATAGTTACCTTAGGGCACAAGTTATTATTTAATTAAAATACAACTAGAAAACAATAAATGTTTTTTTTTTAATTATTTATTTGGCATCTCATAATTGCAGAAACAGACATTAAAGACAACATTTTGTTTTCTAATCACATTTAACAGAAAAAGTAATACAACAATCAAAATAATAAGCAGATATCAGAAATAAAAAAAAAATAAGAAAAAATTAAGAGACCACAACATTATTTACATTATTGGGGAAGGCCTAGTTACCCACTCTGATATTATTACTCCAGTTTTCAATTGGTTTCCAAATCTTAATGCCCCGGGTTTTTGCCCTCACGCCTTTACAAGCAAAAATTGCCTTCTCTTGATTAAACATTCCTAAGAGTCGTGATAGCCAATTCTGAAAGTTAGGTGGAACTGTGTCTTTCCAACGTGCGGTTAATATTATACGATACACAGCTGTCCCCAAAAAGAGAGATGTTTCTTCTTCGATAGTATGTGATAATGTATTGTCATAACCCAAGATGTACAGGGTAGGGGATTCGGCTACTGGATGACCAAACACTTCCTGCCAAAATCGTGTTATCATATTTTTCAAATCTGTTAGTTTTTCACATTCATACAACATATGAAGAAGGTGGGCCACAGTTTTTCCGCACCTAGGGCATTCCGAGGTAGCTCTTTTTCCCCATGAGAAGAGTTTAGCGGGGGTAAAATATAAATCATAAAGAGTCTTATACAATTGTGCTTTCAGGTTAGAAGACATAAACAGTTTTGTTGACAAAATAAGTGACATATCAATATCTACATTGGGGTTGTTTAGTTTCCTTGACCATCCCTGCTCGATAGAAACAACGTCATCCTGCTGACTGTCAATTAAGATGTCATAGATCGTGCGGATCTTGGTAAGAGGTCGAACTAAACAATCAACTAAAGGGATATTCTCTAATATGATATCCGCCTTTTTTAAGTCTAGAATTGTACTAATCTGAATAAATTTAAATGCACTGTTATTGGGAATAGAACATTTAAGTTGCAGCTGTTGAAATTTTTGACCAACGGAGGGCAATAAGAAATCGCCAAGGGTTAAAACTTCTAAAGTTTCCCATTTCCTAGCAATCACATCATATATAAGTGATGGTAGTACAGTAGAGTGCCATAACGAGGTGTACTTATTATACTTAGGAATGCTCAATTGTCTACGAATTTTCTTCCATATACCCCAGACACTCAGTATTATCTTAAATTTTACTTTTTTGAAATATGATGGTTCAAGTTGTTTTACTAGAAGGCCATTAGCCTCAACTCCGATGACCAGTTCAAATATTGAAGGTATACGATTCTCTCCTGTATCTCTTTCCAAAGATTTTACACAAAATAATGTCGTCATCTGCTGTAACAAAGCGGCCAACATATAGAATCCCAAATTAGGAATTGCAAGCCCCCCTCTTATAGCTGGAAGGGATAGAAAGCGGATAGATCTCCGTATCTTCCCATATCCCCATATAAACGTACTCATCTGGAATTCGAGAGCCTTAATGGTTTTGTCATCTACCAATAACGGGATTGCTCGAAACAAATATAGAACCCGGGGTAGTATATTCATTTTGAGGAAGTTACCTCTTCCAATAATTGACAGATGTATGCTATCTATCCGTTTTAAATCTGTTTTAATTTTTTGTATAAGAGAATCATAGTTTATTTTGATGATCTCGCCAATTTGGGGGGATATACGAACTCCCAGATAGACAACACTTTCTACTTTCCTGGGATCTATAAAATGAGTATTTTGGGTACATATAACCATCGTTTTATCCCTATTTAAGGAATAACCCGAAATTTGGCCAAATGTTTGAGTGATCTGTTCAATTTCAGTTATTGCCTCCGTGGGGTGTGATGTTACTACCGCCACGGCAACGGCGTAGGCTAATATTTTAGTATCAAAGTGGCCCCAAGTGATTGGTCTAATTGCTTCAGCATTTAGTAATTTTACAATAAGGGGATTAATGTATAGGGCAAAAAGGATCGGGGAACCTGGGCAGCCCTTTCTTGTCCCACGTGATATATCAAACAACATCGACTCTTGACCCATCGCCTGAACTCTGGCCTTTGGTGAGACATACATTGCTTTTAAAGACTTCATAAAACAGGGTCCCATATTATTTTGTTCCAACACTGCCCACAGAAATGCCCATGGGACCCGATCAAAGACCTTCTCGGCGTCTAGGAGGACCATCGACATCTGGCTTCCAGCGACAGCCATAGCATCAAACAGGGCAATAACACGCCTAGTGCGATCCGTAGTGCCCTTGCCCGGGACGAAGCCGTGCTGCCACGGAGAAACCAGACGCTCAATAGTCCCCCTGAGCTGATTAGCCAGGATCTTTGAGTACAGCTTCGAGTCTGAATTGATAAGAGAGATAGGACGGTAGGATGAGGGCAATTTAGGAGGTTTATCTTTTTTTTGGGAAGATCACAATATTCGTTTCCATCCAAGACCTAGGGGGAGTGCCTCTAACTTGAATTCCAATAAAAAGATCGAGGAGTAGAGGGGTTATAATATTGCCCAGAATCTTATATAGCTCGAGAGGGATTTTGTCTGGGCCTGACGCTTTGCCCGAGGTTAGTTCTGCTAAAGCGATTTCTACTTCACTTATAGTTATATCCCTTTCTAAGTCTTTCCTAGTATCCATATCTACTCCTAGGGTATTTTCAGTCTCGGCTGCCCATCTAGCCACGACTTCTTTAACTGTAGCAAAGTCAGAGGAGTCTTCATTTTTATACAATTTCTCATAAAACTTTTTAAACACTTCTAAAATAGTCTCAGGTGATATGTATTCTTGACCTTCAAACGCTATGCACGTAATTGAGTTGAGAGATTGCTTTTGACGAGTACTAAGAGCGAGTTGCTTCCCAACCCTCTCTCCTGTTTCATAAATCTTATTGCGATGGGATTGATAGGTCTCAGCTGCACTTTGAGTAGGCTTATTATTTATCTCTGCTTTTAAAATCGCCATTTCTCTCAAGGTTGAGCCCCCCTCTCCGCATCGGGCTATTATAGCAGTGTGCTTCTCTTCTATTTTAGCTAACTCTTGAAGTTGAAGTTCGTTTAAGCTTGCACTCTCTTTCTTCTTCCTGGCTACATAACTGTCTCGCCCCATACTGCTGCCTTAAAGGAGTCCCACACTGTATTTCTAGATGCGCTATACCGAGTACAGTCCTGAAAACCTTGATATACTCAGTATATTCCCTATTAACAACCAGTTTTCTATTAAAGGTCCAGTTGGAGCGGGGTCTAACCATATTATCTATATTAATAGAAAGTACTAAGGGATTGTGATCCGCTATAATCTTTGGTAATTTAGAAATTCCTGCCTGACTAGCCCGGTTACTAGACATCCAAATATAGTCAATGCGGACATACTTGTTATGTGGATACGAGAAATAAGTATATCCTGGATCTTGTGGCTGCTTCCAATCCCATATGTCAGCTAAGCCTAAACGTTCCTTAAGTTGAGAAACAGCATTATAAACTTTAGGCTTACGACCAACATATTTATTTCTAGCTTGATTGTATGCTAAATCCATTTTTGGTAAGGAGATATTAAGTCTCCACAAACTATAAGTGCCTGAGACCAGGTAGAAAGTTCTGTCTCGAGTTCAGTAAATATAGAGGGGTCATCTTCATTAGGGGCATATATAGAACATATTGTGATTCCACACTTAAGTTCCACAATAACCCACCTGCCCGCAGAGTCAGCAGCTACACGTATGGCCTCACCCAAAAAAGGTTTAGCAAAAATAGCAACCCCTCTGGTCCTCGAGGTATAAGATGTACATACCAAAAGATTAAGTCCAGGAATCCTCAATATTCCCCTTTCTGCCCAGGGGATATGTGTCTCTTGGAGACATATTATATCTAATGCATTTTGTCTAATTATCCCACACATTTGTTCTCTTTTCGCCCTATCATTAAGGCCCGCCACATTCCAAGAACAAAGTTTTACTCTAGCCATACTGTGCTGTATTTATTTTCCAATCCATATCTGCTATGAAACCAAACTTGACTCTATGTTCTCTATTAACACTACAATTTATTTTTATAACTCCGCTTCTACAATCATGATTGCCATTTTTATACATTTCTCCCATCTGTGCCCCCGCCACCCCTTAACCCCCCAACCCCCTGCTCCCCCCCCACCCTCCCCAAAATGAGACGATTAGACTCCATTAGAGTCTGTGGTGATGGACGTGCATTATCCCTCCAGTGCTCTCAAACTAAACTATTACTGATTACCCAAAATCCCGGAACCCTAAGTTGTGGTTCATGAACCATGTGCCAGCGGGGCAAAAAGAAAAAAGGGGGCATTTCTATCCCGGACTTGAGAGGATTAAGAAGTTTTTACAGGTAGTCTCATGAAAGGCTATCTAAATATTCTTTTGCCTTAACCTCAGAGGCGAAAAACTTTATCTGGTCACCATTAATTACTTTCAAGTGAGCTGGATTATTTAAGTACGCTTGCAGCTTCTTATCTTGAAAAGGTTTTATGAGTTGGCGCAAGCGCCACCTCCGCTCAACCGTTGTGTGACAGAAGTCAGGACGCACAAAATAGGTTTTGTTACCACTATTTTTTTTCGCCTCTGGCCTCGCTTTCTCCCGAACTGCCTGCCTCAGTATGAAATTGCCAAAATATACCAATAGAGCTCTTGGGTATGCACCAGGTTTTGGGGTATTTTGCATAGTAAAAGGTACTCGGTGTGCACGCTGCACCTCTAGGTCCCAATTCCACGTTGACAGTTCTGGTAAAGAGTCTTGAAATATTTTGACCATAAAGGTGCGTGCGTCGCCTCCCTCTGCTCTTTCAGGAACACCCAAAACCCGCAGGGTATTTCTATGTAAACGATTTTCCATGTCCTCTAATTTCCACATTACTTCTGAGAGCTCTTTCTCATGAGTATGGATCTGCTCACGATTTGCAGCAATCTCTGACTCATTGCCCACAACTCTCGTTTCCATTTCAGTCATTCGATCATTAAAGGAGCTGATTTTTCTTGAAAGTTTACGGACCACTCCCTGCACCTTCCGTAGCTCTGCTTGGGCCTTCCGCCCATCATGAGAAGTCCCTTCTCTGTGCGCAGCGATGGCTAGTAACACAGTCTCTATCGTGGGGGCAGAGTTATCTACTGAAGACCCTGAATCCAACTGCTGGGTTGGACCATGTAGGCTTGCTGGAATTGCTGTAGGAAGTATTTTACTAGTGGATGCGTAGTCCCATGCCAGCTCAGCTGGATCACGATGGCTCTTTCTGTGTCTCAGTATGGTTTTTTGAGCAGTTTTCACCGCCTTAATACAAGTTTCATCATCGCTAGAGCCACTTAGGTGTGAGCCGATATCTGTTGACCAGCCCAGTTCATCTGAGAAAGAATAAAAATCACTTGGATCCTTATCCCTTATCTTTATCCTTGTCTTTGTCCTTATCAGGGTCATCGTCACTCAGATTGCATGGGCCTTCAAGAAGTTTCGTCTTTTGCTTCAGCGAGGGACCCTGAACACCCAACTGAGCCTCAGCCTGGCTATCTGGACCCTTAGAAAGTTTGAGGTGGAGCTGACTGTGTGCGTTCCACGCTGAGATTTTCAAATTCATCAGAGATTACAGTGAGTATATTTGTATTTTGTGGAGTACTGAGCCCACCAGCACCACCAGCATTGGTATCTGCAACTGCATTCAAGCTAAGCATGGGGGATGTATTAGGTTGTATTAGCTCTGCGCCAGCCTTCCCAGACCTTTCCAGTAGTGTTGTTTGAGCTACTATATTGTTTATACTCCCAGGGTTGTCTTCAATAGCTCCTGTGATTTCAGTCATCGGGGGAATATTGGGTAAATTAGCATTCACCATTGGTGAAATTGAGACAGCCTGCCCACTTGCGTTAATCTGCCCATTAGCACTAGCTGGTGCATCTCTCCTTACTCCATGCACGCTCTCCACGCTCTCCACATTGTGCCTGCTCACCGTCTTATCGCTGGCCCCATCTCCTTCCACCAGCCCGCCTCTGGTCGTAGCTGCTACAGCGATGACAGCCGACTCCGATTCAGTGGGCGGCGTTTGAGATGCGAGTTCGGCTCCCGGCTGACTCTGCATGCCCTGACCCGGAAGGAGCTTCCCTGGGATCCTGCGGAGAAGCTCTACGACCGAGGAGGCACTCTGAGCATCTTTCCGAGCGGCGCCAGCATTCAGTTTATTCGGCGTCTTCTCTGGGGTTCCTGCAGCGGCTGGGCTCTTTGTTACGCCTTTTGTGGACACCTCCGTGTTCTCCCGCATAGCGAGCCTCGCCGCTCTCGTCTTTGCAGCAGCCGCTGCCACAGCAGCATTTTTCGGCGGCATATCCAATGTGCTCACACTCGGCTCCGGCTTCGACTCCAACCCACCGCCCGCAGGGCTGCAAAGGTGAGACAGGCAACAGTCTTTGTGTCTCTTAGTTAGGCGGCAGTAGTATTGAATAAGTGCAAGCCCAATTGCAGTAGCCAGCGTGGGTATTTGACTCTTCTCCACTCGTGCAATCTGCTCCTTTTTAAGGTTCTCCGTGAGCATTATGTGGTTAATCTTGTCTTTACCATGATATTGTCCTTTCAATTGCAGTCCGGATAATAGATGTTACCACATCTTAGGGGAAAAAAAATCCTCAGAGTGAGAGCACTGGGCGACCTGCACTGCGGTCTCAAGCGGCCGCCATCTTGCCCGAAAACAATAAATGTTAACTAATAATTTAAACATATAATAAATAAAAAATAATTAAATAAAGAAACTGAATCATAATATATTAAATTGTTTGATCAATGAATTAAAACAATGATATAATAAACATAATATTTTAACTAATTAAACATTTTAAAATAAATGCATTATTTATAAACAATTGTAAAATATATGTATCATAAATACTGGTCATGCCACTCCATTCCAAACCCATCAGCCCGGCAATAAAGAAATACATTTCAAATAATATAAAATAAAATGAAGCTTTAAATATGTTACCAAAAGAAAATAACTCAATAAAAATAATTGCACATAATTAACATTAAAATAATAATACACAAAAAGTAATGAAACATAACAAAATAATTAAACAACAATACCATGTACAACTAATTTTAACAAAATGATATTAAATACTTAAACAACCAATCAATCAATCAATCAATGATACTTATAGAGCGCGCTACATACCCGTAGGGTCTCAAGGCGCTGGGGGAGGGGGGGTGCCGCTACTGCTCGAACAGCCAGGTCTTCAGCTTCTTCCTGAAGGAGAGGTGGTCTTGGGTCAGGCGCAGGTCGGTCGGGAGGGAGTTCCAGGTCTTGGCGGCCAGGTAGGAGAAGGACCTTCCTCCTGTAGTCGCTCTTCGGATGCGGGGGACGGCGGCGAGGGCGTGGTTGGCTGATCGGAGGTGGCGTTTGGGAGCGTAAAAGTTGATCCGGCTGTTGAGGTAGCTCGGGCCTTGGTCGTGTAGGGCTTTGTGTGCGTGGGTGAGGAGGCGGAAGGTGATTCTTTTGTTGACGGGGAGCCAGTGAAGGTCTCTCAGATGTCCGGAGATGTGGCTGGTTCGTGGGATGTCGAGGACGAGTCTGGCTGAGGCGTTCTGGATCCGCTGGAGTCTCTTCTGGAGCTTGGCGGTGGTGCCGGCGTAGAGGGCGTTGCCGTAGTCCAGTTGGCTGGTGACGAGGGCCTGGGTGACGGTCTTCCTGGTCTCGGTGGGGATCCACCAGAAGATCTTCCGTAGCATGCGTAGGATGTTGAAGCACGCCGAGGAGACGTTGTTGACTTGCCTGGTCATGGAGAGGGAGGAGTCCAGGATGAAGCCCAGGTTGCGTGCATGGTCTGTCGGTTTGGGTGCGGTGCCCAGGGCGGGAGGCCACCAGGAGTCGTCCCAGGCGGAGGGTGAAGAGCCCAGGATGAGGACCTCCGTCTTGTCAGAGTTCAGTTTCAGGCGGCTGGTCGTCATCCACTCGGCTACCTCTTTCATCCCTTCGTGCAGGTTGGCTCTGGCGGAGGCGGGTCGTTGGTCAGGGAGAGGATCAGCTGGGTGTCGTCGGCGTAGGAGATTATGCTGAGGTTGTGTTGGCGTGCGATGGCCGCGAGGGGGCTCATGTAGACGTTGAAGAGGGTGGGGCTCAGAGAGGATCCTTGAGGGACGCCGCAGATGACTTCGGAGGCCTCTGACTTGTACGGTGGTAGGCGGACTCTCTGAGTTCTTCCGTTGAGGAAGGAGATGATCCATTCCAGCGCCTTGTCCTGGATTCCGACGTTGCTGAGGCGCTGTACTATGGTGCGGTGGCAGACAGTGTCGAATGCCGCGGAGAGGTCTAGGAGGATGAGGGCCGCTGTTTCTCCGTTGTCCATCAGGGCTCGGATGTCATCGGTGGCAGCGATGAGGGCGGTCTCGGTGCTGTGATTGGCTCGGAAGCCAGACTGTGAGGGGTTGAGGGATCCATTCGTCTCGAGGAAGGCGGCCATCTGCTTGTTGACGGTCTTCTCGATGACTTTGACTGGAAACGGGAGGAGCGAGATGGGGCGGTAGTTCTTGAGTTCGGTGGGGTCCGCTGTTGGTTTCTTGAGTAGAGCGCTGAGTTCGGCGTGCTTCCAGCTCTCAGGGAAGGTGGCGGTGTCGAAGGATGTGTTGATGATGTCTCGCAGGTGGGGTGCGATGACAGCGTCGGCCTTGTTGAAGACGTGGTGAGGGCAGGGGTCGGTCGGTGATCCGGAGTGGATGGAGTTCATCGTGCGGATGGTGTCTTCGGTGCTGATCGGGGTCCAGGCGTGGAGGGTGGTGGTGGGGGGTGGTTGTTCGGTCATGGTGTGCGTTGGTTGGTTGTTGAAGCTGTTGTGTATGTCCGCGATCTTGTTGTGGAAGTATGAAGCGAGGGAGTTGCAGAGGTCTTGCGATGGGGTGATGTCGTTGTTTCCTGCGCTGGGGTTGGATAGCTCTTTCACGATGTTGAAGAGTTCCTTGCTGTTGTGTGCGTTGTTGTCCAGCCGGTCCTTGAATGCAGTTTTCTTGGCGGCGCGGATCAGCTGGTGGTGCTTCCGAGTGGCCAGCTTGAGGGTGGTCCTGTTGTCCGGTGTAGGTTCTCCAGACTTTCTCGAGGGCTCGGCAGTTCTTCTTGGAGCTCTTGAGTTCGTCGGTGAACCACGGGGCTTTCTTGCTGCCGGGTCTGCTGGGCGGGGTCCTCAGCGGGCGAGCTCGTCCGCGCAGATGCTGATCCACTTTGTGAGGTTGTCGGCGGCCTGGCTGGGGTTCGCTGAGCTGGCAGGAGGGTGCTGGCTCAGGGAGGTGGCGAGCTGGTCTGCTGTGATCTTGTTCCAGCTTCTGCGGGGGGCCTGTTGCTGGTGGTGGTGGGTCGTCGTTCTCTTGAAGGTGAAGTGGACGCAGCTGTGGTCCGTCCATTGAAGCTCTGTGGCGTGGCTGAAGTCGATGTCTGTGCTGGAAGAGAAGACTGCGTCGAGTGTGTGTCCGGCGAGGTGGGTGGGGGTGGACACCAGTTGCTTGAGTCCAAGATTGGCGAGGTTGTCGAGCAGGGTGCTGGTGTTGCGGTCGTTGTTGTTCTCCAGGTGGAAGTTGAGGTCCCCCAGGAGGATGTAGTCAGCGGAGGGGAGGGCATGCGGGCTGACGAAGTCGGCGATGTCCTCGCTGAATTGTGTGCGTGGTCCCGGGGGTCGGTAGATCAGGGTGCCTCTGAGGGTGGTGTTCGGGTTGGTGTGGATCTGGAAATGCAGGTGTTCGGCGCTGGTCAGGGTGTTGTCGGTGCTGGTCGTGAGACGGATGGTGTTCCTGTGGATGATGGCGATGCCTCCTCCCATCTGGTTGGAGTTGCGGTCCCTCCGGACGATCTTGTAGCCTTCTGGGATAGCGATGGCGATGTCGGGAGCTGAAGAGGCGTTCATCCAGGTCTCCATGAGGAAGGCAACGTCAGGGGCTGTGGCGTCTAGGAGGTTCCAGAGTTCGATGGCGTGTCTGTGGATGGAGCGGGTGTTGAGCAGGATGCACTTGAGGTGGGTGCTGCTGGTGTTCGACTTGGCGGGTGCTGGTGCGAGGCAGGTCCGGATGCAGGTGAATTTGCAGGCGTGGCAGCTGAAAGGTCCGTGGGTGCGTCGTGGTGTGGCTTGGTGGCATTCTGGGAGTCGGCCGGTGTTGAGTGCGATGAGGGTGGCGGCGGAGTACGTCAGGCGGGTCGGTCGGGGTCTTCGGGGGCCAGGGGTCCTGGCGCTGGTCGCGATCCGGTCGCGGACGGGCGCAGACGGGCTTACCTTTGGCACGCCTTCGGCGCACAATCGGCGCGCCCGCTGCGCGTGAACGCTGCGCGTTCGCACGGTCGCCATATAAGGCGAAGTGCGCGGGTGGGCGGAGCAGCTGGGAGGCGGGAGCGGGGAGGGAACAGAAGGAAAAAAGGGGCGGGGTCAGCGGTGGTGGCGGGAAGCGGGGAGCGGGGAGGGAAGACAGAGGGCGGCGAGGTAGGCGGGCAAACAGGAAGGAAAACGCTAACAGGGGCAACAAATAACAATAACAATACAAGGCACAAATGGAGGTCAAAACGCTAACACGGGCACAAAAGTAAGAATAAACAGGCACAAATGGAGGTCAAAACAAAACAAAAACAAACAACAGCAGAGTCAGCCAGCAGCCGGCAGCGAGGCAGGCAGCGAGGCAGAGGGCAAGGCAATGGGGCACACGCAGCAGCTGGTGGCCGTGCGGCGCGGGGGTGTCCCACAACCATATTCTGTTTCATGATTTTCTTGACACCCCAATATTTGTGACACAATATTTGTTCACAAATACTGTTTTGTAATGATATTACATTTGTTTACCACCCTTGCACCTCTGCCTTACTTAAGATTTGAGAGTGGTAACCTTTCGTCTGTTTCTACTTGCCTGATCCTGTGTGTCATGTCTGTGTTTTTATGTCATTGTGCTGATGTTTCAGGGTCAGGGTTTTAAGCAGCCTTTCAGACACATCCAGCTTTCACTAATACTCTGGAGGATACTCTCCATCTGGGATGAAACCAAAAACCCATTGTAAAGTTATATTTGTTTCAATCCAGTTGTGTCCCATGTTCTTATTCAGTGTGAGTTAAACTTAACATTTCCCATATGTTTACCAAAGATTCCATAGGTGGACACTTCTACCTCAGCTGGAGATTTTTTTTACATCAATTTTATTGAGTATGGTACTTTAAAATACACAGTTTACCTCATATTTCATAGATTTATGATTGGAAAATCTCCACCCCTTCAAAATGATATCTAGTTGTGATCAATGTTTCTGACAGTCTATGCTTTATAATGAAATATTTCCTTCTAAATAGCCAAAATATTTTTTTAGCTAGAACAGTATCCAGTTTGCATCAATGTCACTGTCCTACGTACTTTATACCAGGCAATTTACATCATATTTCACAGAGGTTTGTGAGTGGAGAATCTCTCCTAAAATATCTAGTTGTGATAAATGTTCCTGACAATCTGTGCTTGATATGGCAATAATTACTTCTAAATATACAAAATAGTTGTACCTAGAACAGTGCTATTTTAAAAAACTAACAAAATGTATATTGTGTACTATAAAAACACTTGATTCTGTAACACTTTTAAAGGTGACACCTTCACACACTTGCACCTTGAGAACTGTTTAGTGTTGCTGCCACACCCCGTCAGCAAATCTTGTTCCCCTAGTCACATGCCTGATAACAACCAAAATCTGATAGCCGGAAAAAAATATGTGTTTCCTAAGTTGCACCTGAAGCCAAAATGATCACTGTTCTTGTTATAAATGAACAAAGGTGGCTAATGTAGGTAGTTTACAACTGGAATATCACACCCAAACCATTGTCTTGCTACTGTAACTATGAGGCTGATTTTGACTTTGGCACCCCTGCGCCGGTTCCCCACTAGCGCGGCAGCACCAAAACCGTGCAAAGACCACCTGCCTGATTACGAGTTGAATTTGTGCAGGTGGATGGTCCTTTTGCCGTTCCCATGGCGGTGCCCAGAAAAGGGCACCACCATAGGAACCGCAAAAATGTTCTAGCACGGCGTGGTCTGTGAAGTCCATGTCGTGGCAAGGGTGTGGGGACACTGTAGGTACGTCTTTTTTCCCCTCCGCCACCCTTTTGATGGCGGTAAGCCCGCCAAGGAAAGGCTAGCAGAAGGGAAATTATAATATGCTTGGCGGACAGTGGCGGTCCAGCTTGCATAATATTTAGGCCTCTGCGCTGCACCACCGACAGGGAACAGTGGTTCCTTGGCGCAGCCGGCACATCGCTGGCTGGTCCAGAAAATGGCCTGGTAATGAGGTGCACGCAGGATCACCACCACTACACCACAGCTAGTCTGGCTGTCCAAGACCCTGGACTCCACATCAGCCCCTATATTGTTGTGGGACTGATAATCTGTTACAACCTTAAAATACTGTTGTGTCTCAGGAAGAAAGGTTGAACTGGACATAATTCAAGCAAAGAAAATGGCCACCTGCCCTATCTGCATATTTTATGGCAGCCAAATTTGATGTCTTGTAGATCCATGCTACTACAACTGCTGCACTAATGATAGCTGTGTCCCTGTATGCTGTAAAATGACCAATCTATTACTAGTAGTGCTGCCAATGACAGTACTGTCACTACTAGCCTTGACACTCATCCAAGTGTGACAATTCAGACTTTAAATATACATTAAAATGACTGATACATGTTACCCATGCTACTCTTACTGATTTAGGTGGCAGGTATTAGTGGCTTTAATGTATTTTTAGAATGATTAAACAACAACTGTGGTGCTTCACAAACAGCACCACCATGTGGCAGTCTGTCATAAGAGCTGGTGTGGATAAGAAAGAGCAGGTGCCGAGCACCAGAAAACCACTAGCTCTAATTAAGTACTCATCCCTTCCATATATATAATTAGTTGTCGGGCGAGATAGTTGATCGTAGCTCGATTGAACATCAATCCATGTTGAAGATTGTGGGGAGGTTAGGCAGGGGGTGTATATTTTCATAATTACACAAATATAGCCCTATTCGAGTTGATCACAGAAAATCTACACCACAGGGATGATTTTTTTTGGGAAACGGTATTTATGCCATATTATTTATCTCAGGTGATATTTCTAACTACAGTATCCTTACAAGAACTAAGAGATCAGCTGCAAGCAACAGAAACCTGTTGTATAAAATTACAAATCTGGAGAGGACACAAACTCAAAAAACGGAGTGTTTGGTGGAAAAGGGACCTATATTTCAAACAAAATATACATTTCTGAAGTAAAGAATGTAATTAAGATTCTTGTTAACCAGGAAAGGTTAAATTATATATGCAAATTTGTGATTAGCTTTTTCGGTCTCAGTAAATGCGACCTTTCCATTTTTCCCAATACTTCTTAAAGTGTTCAAGCTTGCTTGTGCCACTGTTGAATTTTCAGAAATAGTAAATAAAGGAAAACTCTACGCAAGGGATAGTGATGCATATACCACACACCAGTAGAATCTGCGACAGATACTGGCTGATGCTGCAATGAGTGACACTGTTGTATAGGAACAGTATTACAGCCACAAATTAAAAAGAAATCACTGGTTGAGAATTGCATTCCAGGGCTGCATTGAACAACAAGCCTGGCCTGCCCGGGAAGCCGCGCGAGCGCCTGACGGGAGCGGATGCGTATCCAGAGGCAGCCCCGCGCTTTTAAAAATAGCTGTCGCGAGCCCATGTATCAGTGCTGCAGACATTTGTTCTGTTACTCGGGGCTTTTAATCTGTGCTCTGCACTGCTATCAGCTATTTCCGTTTACTCGGCTGTTTCCTGAAATTGGGTTTGTACCGGGAGTCTGACCTCAGCTTCCTTTAGTTTGAGATAAAAAAAAAATTGTGGCAATTTTAAGGTGGGAAGGTGGACGTTTTTATCTTTTCTTTCAGTTCGTGTCCTACGAAATCGGTTTTGAGATCAGAACAATGCTGCCACACTAACCTACATAAGCTGTTGTCCCCTGATATCATTATTTAATGAAACCATGCACTAAATAAAGGAGTCAGGAGCGGTGGAGGCCGCAACAGAAGGAAGAGGCCGACCTATTTATGTGAAAAATACCTTTTAAAAAATACGATTTTAATGGGGGGTGGTCGTGTCTGCGAGTCTTTTAAGTCATCAGCACGTGCATTAAGTTCCTCATGTCGCAGGAGTTGTGACAGTCGCTGATTGAGAACGGTTCTGCTATGCGACCCTTGGCTTCAGAGGTGACAGCCGCAGTCTCAAGAACAGAAGGTAAACAGTGCCCTGGTGAGCACTATTTCCTTTCAGAAGCTCCCACTGGGACAAAACACTTATTGTTTGGTAAAATAAAAAGATTCAGCAGTGCAACACTCTTTAGAACAACTCATAACATGAAACAAATAAAAAACATACGTATGTTTTATGGTTTGTTGTTGTCAATATATAAAAAAATAAAGCACTGGGGATGTCCATAATACAATTTGAACACAAATATGAGTAAAAGTTGCAAAAAGTAAATTTTTAAACAATTGTTATGTTTTCATCTGCGTGAAGGCTGTTGAACTTGGTAGCATGTCTCAAGTATATAATTTAGACAAAATACCACTTGATAGCCCTTCCAACGTGGCAGAACATCTTGGGCAGGCCAAACATTCATAAGTACTTTGAATATTCCCAACCAGGCTGCATTACACAGCCTGGTGGGGAACATGCACAGACTCCCTGTCCCCATCTGCGCGCCGAACCACGGTGCTCAAACCAATCACAACGCTGTATTTGGGCATTGTGATTGGTTTAGGGGAACTTAGGGGAACCAATCCCAATGCTGCATTGCAGCGCTGTCTATGGCTTAGGGAGCCTGCGAGCATGTGTGCTTCACTTGCAACAAGGAGAGGCGGCAGAAAGGCAGCCGCTGGCGACTCGACCAGCAAGTAAGTTTTTCCAAAATGTTGATGTTTTTATTTTCTACCACCCCCACCACACTGCCCCTGCCACCATTCCCTACTAGCTGACACTGCAAGTTTCAAAGTAACCACGAACTGCGGTAGTTGCCAATTCTTGTTTGCGATTTGAGTGAAAAAGCAGTGATTTACGACATGGTCAGTGACTGGCTACCGCCCCCTCCCTGGCATAACCACACCAACCCTGAACACATAGACATGAAACTTAATTGTCTCTGGAAGGCGGGGGATCAGAAGACACCCCGGCCATATTTATTAAGATAAAAAACAATAAAATTTCAAATTGAAAAGATTACCTTTTATGCAAAATGTTTACAGGATATTAGATGCAATATTGTCAACAGGTATAAGAGGCTAACCTTAACAAATGTCTAATACAGCTCGTTTCCTAACCGAATCTAACATCCTCATCTGATATTTTGCATACTAACATTTCTGGCCATATGGCGAGGTCGCTAACCGGTGTCAGGTCCTACTAGCTGCGCCCTTACCGTAAGTAGGTGCGCATGCGCAGCTGAGCCCGTTAATTACTCTGTCCACGCCGTGAACTCCATTTACCCACTGAAGGAGGGCCCTTACTCTGCGCCATTCGCATGAGTACGCGCGGGGTGGCTACCAGCCTATGGACAGCGTGACTCCCCTACCTGCGCTCCTTTGAAGCACCAGTTATTCCTGCCCCTGAAGTTCTAGGAGGGGCCAGTGACCCCTCCCCCTGGGCGGTCACCTCCGAGGATGATGCCACGGAAATAGCTGCTCACCGGTCATGACCTTACCACATGCCCCAATCCTAATAAATACGACGAACTTGTGGAGAAAAGGAACTAAAGGACAACTACTCTGGTCTACATCAACCATGACATACATACTCGTTACACATACTAAGTGGGGAAAAAAGGCCTAAATACACACTCCAAAAAGGCCTAAATACACACTCCAATCATTACACTTAATACCCAATCCTCCTGTAAGCGGGAAAAAGGCCTAAAACAAAGCATCACAGAGAAACAAAACCATACTGAAATACAACAAACTATACATAACCACATTATTCCAGGGATGGTGGGTGGGGAAAATTAAGTTGGCCCTGAGCGCGGGGCACGGCCAGCGTGGGGAGCGTCCAGGAGACAAGGGGGCTCCCTGGGCGCTACCCCAACCTTTATTGCCGAGAGGCGGGGAGGGTGTGCACGCCCCCCTCACCCTGCCCCTCGCAGCCCGCCAACCGACACAGAAGCATTCCAATTGCGTCCCAGGTCAGGGGTCAGGTGCTACCAATCGGTGGTGGGGCGCACCCCCCCGCGCCACCACTGATCGACGGAGGGACGCGCTCCACCACCGAGAGGCAGGGGGAGAGGGCAGTCGCCGCACCGCCATGCGGGCGTCAGGGCCGAGGGACCCCCTTTTCATTTGCTTAATAATATGTTTCTCCGGATTCCTATGCTGGATTTAGTTTATTTAGAGTGTCTAAAATTCATACAAATAAGGTCTATTGTTATAAATTGGTTTTGGATTTCCTTTGTTCTGTTTCTTACTTGTTTAAGTCTGACTGCTCTTACCCACAGCTGCTCAGGTTTGAGCCTAGGTTTTACAAATGAGCCTGACTGGGCCCAAGACAGATATGTGAGTTTATTACATGGCGAGGTCTCCCAACCACAACATATAATAAACCACATGTCTTCACAGAAGTGTCACTACTACGTACCACAGATCTTCTTGCTTTTCCTAACCCAGGATCTGGCTCTATAGATCGTCTCCTCAGCTTTTGAACAGTAGTCTATTCCTTTGGGCCATTAAGTATATGGTAGAGAAGTATAACAAACCCAGTAGCAAGCAATGTCCTTCTTTGTCACCATACACTTGATGGCCACAAGGATAAAGGGCTCTTGGGTACCTCCGCCCCCCCAATTTCCCTTCATGCTAAGGATAATTTGGTTTGGTTATAGCTCTATTTATCATCCCACAGTCATGACCAGAGTAACATGCTATAACTCGGCACGTCCACATCAAGTGGAGAAAGTTGCCATTGGGGAGCTGCATCTTAGCCTGTCCGGTCTCTGTCATTTCCCCATTGGTCATAATTCCACAAGATTGTAGTTGGTTCTATGAAAGTATTTAGAATGAATTAACCTGCGATGAGAGATGACCAAGCAGTGCAAGGCCATTTTGGTTTCCATCCACTTCTTGTCAGCTATATCTCCCATGTTTCCTAACTGGTTCTAAAGGTATGCATGGGCTCAGGGATGTTGACTACTGGTGACCTATAGACCCTCAATTGATTTGATTTGGTTTAGAATTTATAAAGCGCCTGAATCACGCCCCAAGGGGTATCTCTCCGCGCTAATGAACTGAATAGTTGGATAGAAACAGGGAGTAAGTTGGAACAATGAGGACTTCAAGAGCTTGCGAAATCCCAGGAGGTAAGAGCATTCACACAAATGAATTGGAAGTTGGTTCCTGAAGGTGGGACCTAAGTGGAAAAAGGCTTTCCCACTTAGCCGGACTTTCTTGCAGCGCGGACCCACGAGTAGAGATTTGGTCCCTGAGCGCAGTGTCCTGGGATGGTGATATGTTTTTAATTTCTCTGCTAAATAACTGAGGCCCTTACCATTTAGAGCTTTATGCACAATGCAACAGATCTTGAAGCGGATTCGCTTCCACACAGGCAACCAATGTAGTTTCTGCAAGAAAGGAAGAGCAGGAGCATTAGAGACTATCTTGCAGTGGTGTTTTGGACTACTTGCAATTTGTTCAGTGAAGCTTCGCTGGCTGAAAACATCAACGCATTGCAGCAGTCAATTGGACTCAATACTAGTGCCTGGATCAAGGTTTTGTGAGTGGACAGAGGGAGAAAGGGAAATACTCTTCGCAAGAGACCTAATGTATGGAAGAAAGCGCCGATGGTGGTAGAAACCTGGTCCTTCATAATTAGTTTCTGGTCCAATCCAACCCCTAGATTTTTTACCACAGCTTTGAGTTCCGGTGCAGGTCCCAATTCTGTAGGCCACCAGCTCGGAGACCATCCCGAAGGAGCATCACCAAACAGCATGCTTTCTATTTTGCCCGCGTTAAGCTGGAGGACATTTTGTCTCCTCCAGCTGGAAATGGTTTTCGTACCTTCTGAGAGGGTGGACTGGGCATTGGGATCTTGTTTATCAAAGGATAGCAGGAGTGGAGTATCATCAACATAGGAAATGGGTGTAAAAACTAGATTCCTGAGTAAACCTGCCAAAGGAGAGACATAGATGTAAAATAAAGTGGAACTGAGACAGGATCCCTGAGGTACTCCTTTGGTTAGTTCCGTAGTCTCAGACCGGAAGGGACCCGGATTGACAGTCTGGGTTCTATGCGAGAGGAAACTCGTCATCCATTGTAAGGATATTCCTTGTATCCCAATCTCACTGAGTCTCCTGAGTAAAGTTCGATATGAGACAGTGTCGAAAGCCGCTGACAAGTCAAGCAGCTCTAGTATAACTGCCTGCCCTTTGTCCAGAGCCTGTCTGATCTTATCCGTGATGGCAATCAAGGCTGACTCAGTGCTGTGTCTGGGTCTGAAACCAGACTGAGATGGATCAAAGCAGCCAGATTCCTCTACAAATCTGAAATATGTTTATTAATGTTTTTCTAACAACTTGTTCAGGAGAGGTAACAGTGAGATAGGGAAATAATTTGTTAAATCATCCATAGGGGCCTTAAGATTCTTCCGTATATGGATGATTTGTGTTGCCTTCCACTCATCGGTAACATAACCTTTATTTAGTGAAAGGTTAAGAATGGAGCAAATGGGGATGGCCAGCTCTTGGGAAAGTAATGTGGTAGTCCTGGCCGGGAATATATCAAGGGGTGAGCCTGATTTAACAGTAGCGAGTAGAGACTCCACTGCATCGGGTGTAACCAAGGGGAAATATTCCCGCTTCTGGAGAGGGGCTCAAGTGGGTGAGATATCGACAGATGCCTTGATTTGGCCACTTCCATCTCGGGCGATTGTGTCGTAGATCAAAATTATTTTCTTTGTGAAGTGCATTGCAATTTTGTCGCATAAGGCTTGCGATGGTGCCAGCTCATTATTACATGCCTCCGGGTGAGTAAAAGTTTTAAGTATCTAATAGAGAGTTTTGGGAGCATTCCCAGTGTGCTCCAGTAGTGAGATATCTGTTTTTTCGGCATATTTAATATTTGTATGATATTTAGGTAGAGCCAGTTTATAGTGTGCTTTGTTTAATGCATTATGGGAGAGACACCTACGTTGCTCCAATTTCCTGCAGAGACTCTTCTCCGTTTTAAGACTGGGAGAAAACCAGGCTGATTGCGAACGCCTACGTGAGTTTATACCCTACTTTAGTGGGGCTAAGTGATCCATGGCTGTTGGTATGATGGATGTGTTTTGGGCTAGGCCAGACTCTATGTTCTCCATATCGAGATTCCATGAGTTGGGAGTTAGATCTTGAAAGTTAACAGGTGTGATTTTGTGCCACTGTATGTGCCTGCTCCTTTGAGTGGAGGGCTGTGCATTAGATATAATGGGACGCCTAAATATGAACTCAATCAGAGATTGGTCAGTCCAAGTTAGGGGACACGTAGCTCCACATTGCACGTTTGGTGATTTAGTGAAAATAGGTTCTTATGTATGCCCTGCTTGGTGAGTGGGGCCCGCATTGATCTTATTTCAATCTAGGGATTCAGGGTGTCTTCACTATGCACATTAAAATCACCCACTAAGATGAAATTTGATATTTTGATATTTGATATTTATGTGTATTTATAGAGCGCAGACATTCGCTCCGGCAGGAGCATCTTGGCGCTAAGAAAGCGTGCTACGAGTACATGAAAGTGGAAAAGGATGAAAGAAAAATGAAGAAGCTGAAACTAGATGGCTGCCAATACTGCGGCGTCTGATTGTTGGTACACCCATGTCTTTAGAAGTTTTCTAAAGATGCTCTCCTTGTCCGTCAATCTAAGATTGACCGGTAGAGCGTTCCAAGCCCTGGCTGCCAGGACAGTGAAGGCCTTCCCACCCCTGGTTTTGTACTTAAATCTTGGAATGGTGATAAGATTTTTGCCAGAGGATCTCAGACATCGCGAGGGGTGGTAGCGTGTAAAACGCTTTGCAAGATAAAGGGGCCCTGAGTTTTTCATAACTCTGAAAACGGTAAGAAGGAGTTTAAAGAAGATCCTTTTGTGTAAAGGTAGCCAGTGGAGGGTGTTTAGCGCCATTGAGGCTGATGACCTTCTAGGAAGTCCCAGCACTAATCGAGCTGCTGCGTGTTGTATGCTCTGCAGCTTTTTGAGGGTGGACTTTTTCACTCCCGCCATTAAACCATTACAGTAATCAAGTCTGGAGAGTATCAAAGCTACCGTGACTGATTTTCGGGCTGCAATGGGAGGAGGTCAAAGAATTTCTTTAGGGACTTAATAAGTCCGAAACAGCGTCCAGCCGTGATCCTGACGTGTTCGTCAAAAGAGAGGGATCAGTCGAATTGCACGCCCAGGTTCCGTGCTGAAGATACGGCGCTGGGAGGGGCCTCAGATCCTATGGGCCACCAGTCCTTCGGGCAGAAGGATAGATCTTTACTCAGCGGTATGATTTCAGTTTTGGCGCTATTACATCTTAAATGATTTTTATTTAGCCACTGGAAAACATCAGAAAGACAATTTTGGAAACGCAAGTCTGCGTTCGTACACTTTTTGTCAATCGTGACGACAAGTTGTGTGTCGTCAGCGTATGACGTGACAAGGATCCCATGAGATTCTATCACAGCGAGGAGGGGTGCCATATAGATGTTGAAAAAGAGAGGACTTAATATGGACTCCTGATGTTATGGGTTTCTCGCTGGATAGATAGGGGCCCAGGGACACAGTTTGGGACCTGTTAGATAGGAAAGATGTAACCCAAGCCAGGACTGTGTCGGTCACGCCAATCTCTCGCAGTCTGTTGATAAGAATGACGTGCGAGATGGTGCCGAACGCTGCTGTTAGGTCAAGCAGGATGAGGACGGCCTGCCTGCCCTCATCCTGCAGGAACTTGATGGAATCAGCTAGTTCTATAAGGGCTGTTTCGGTAGAATGACCGGAACGGAAACCCGACTGCTGCGGATGTAAGATGTTACCAATCTGAACGAAAGTTTTTAGCTCTTCATATACTAGTTGTTCCGTGATCTTACCAAGAAAGGGAAGTAATGAAATGGGGCGCATGTTGGTCAGGTCGGTGGGGGATTTGTTCGGCTTCTTCATCAGATGCTTCACTATGGCCTTCTTCCAGTCATTAGGCACTATCCCGGACTCAAGAGATTCATTGATAATGATGTTGATATAAGGGTTAACAGTATCAATCAAATGGTGCAGGATGCTGGGAGGGCAGGGATCAGTAGGGGCTCCTGATTTGCATGCCAGAATTGCCTTGCGTGTTTGTTGAATGGAGACAGGTTTGAAGTTAGAGAGAGGGAGAGAATTATCTGTTTCCACGTGAGAAGTAGTCAGGGGGAGGGGAAGTCTTTCTGAATATTAACAATTTTCTCAACGAAAAAGCCTGCGATTTGATTGCACAGGCTTGCAGAGGGGGGGATTTCAAGCGTGAGAGATTTAGGATGGGTGAAGAACTTAACTATCTTAAAGATAGTTTTTTGTTTTTGATGGGCCTCATTTATGGCTTTAGTAAAGTGTTCCTTTTTAGCCATTTTTATGTTGGAGAGATATAGTTTCCTTTGTTGGACATAAAGTGCCCTTGTGGCATCATCATACGTTTTTCTCCATTTTCTTTTTAGCCTTCTACATAGAAGATGACTGTCGGAGAGGGCCTGGGTAAACCAGGGAGCATTAGGTTTTCTTTTGTGTTGTTTCACATGTTGGTTTTTAGGTACGGAGTTCGCCGAGACAATTTGATCCATCCACGTATGGAAATTATGAGAGTCGGCTATTACATCTCCAGTAGGTTTCGGGGATTTGGGTAAAGGTTGAGAGTCCAGCTTAATGTGTTCCAACACTTTCCTCCAGTTGACTGTGAAGGAGGAGGGGGGTGTATCTTGCTGGGCAGAGTGTGGACTTGTGTCATAATGTCAAACGGAATAAAGGAATGGTCAGTCCAAATTTGTGGTATCGGAGGGGACGTGTTTAGGGACGTGAGGTTAGAGCAAATACCGTCAAGGGTATGACCTGCGAGATGGGTGGGCGCAGTGACATGTTGGGTTAGTCCGAAGATGTTTAATGAATGTTGAAAGGAAATGGCGTGGGGGTCCACACAAGACTCTAAATGCAAATTCATATCTCCTAATAAGGTGAAATGGGGATAGCGCAGAGTAAGTGTTCCCAGGGCCTCATCTAATGAATCAAGAAAAGGGGTGGCATTCCCAGGAGGACGGTATAGAAGTCCCCCCGAAAAGGAAGTAACAGCATTAATTTTGATAGAGAAGCCTAAGCCCTCACTTTCTTTGAGATGTTCTAGGTCGAATATGTGGCAGGGGAAAGTCTTTTTTATTGCAAATGCTATCCCACCGCCTCGTCCAAGCGGTCTGTCCCGTCTAAAAAAAGTAAAATCAGGAGGGAGGGCAGTAGCCAAGTCAGGATTGGATGAGTCATTAAGCCACGTTTCGGTGATAAAGAGGGCATCTAAATTGTGGTCAGATATTAAGTCGAATATGTCTTGACTGTGGCAGGCGAGAGATCTAGCATTGATGAGACCTCCCTTGAAGTGAGTGGGATTGGTATTGAGGGAAGAGGGTGGGTGAGAATCCTCAGAAGTTAAAACAGGGGGTATCCATTTACAATGTGAACATGAGACTGGACAGGATAGGGGGTCAATGGGGGGGCAGTCGGCGTAGTGAATAACTGTATGTGAACGTAGGGCAAGTAAATTTTTTCTATCATACCTGAATATAGAGGGAAGCTGGGCAGCATCCCCTGCGCCCGGCGCAGTCCGGTCGCGGACGGGCGCAGACGGGCTTGGCTTAGGCGCGGCTTCGGCGCGCGTCCGGCGCGCCCGCTGCGCCAGCCCGCTGCGCCGTCTGGCCGGTTTGCACATGTTATAGAAAGAGAGGAGGGCGGGAGGACGGCGCGACTAGAGCGCTGTCCCTGCCTGACTCAAGATGGCGCCCGCCGCGGCCGAGTCTCGGCAAAAGCGGTTGTGCCGGCAGAGGGATTGCAGGAGGTGTTCAAGTGTCAGTGTGCCTAAATAAAATATTCCCCTTAACTTTTCAGGCACCCAAACAAACACGGAACAGTAAGGTAGGAAGTGCAGAATTTTACAAATTTTATAGTTTAAAAATCGCTCCTAAAGCGGAATGAGTAAAACACAGAAGCAAAAATAGATTAGCACGAGAGGAAAGTGCTCGCAGCCCCAGTTCCCTCACTGGGGAGAGCTCCTGAAGGGCACCGAGCGCGAGGGAGAGATCCCTTAAGTAAACAAATGGGCGGGAGGACGGCGCGACTAGAGCGCTGTCCCCGCCTGACTCAAGATGGCGCCCATCGCGGCCGAGTCTCGGCAAAAGCGGTTGTGCCGGCAGAGGGATTGCAGGAGGTGTTCAAGTGTCAGTGTGCCTAAATAAAATATTCCCCTTAACTTTTCAGGCCCCCCAAACAAACACGGAACAGTAAGGTAGGAAGTGCACAATTTTACAAATTTTATAGTTTAAAAATCGCTCCTAAAGCGGAATGAGTAAAACACAGAAGCAAAAATAGATTAGCACGAGAGGAAAGTGCTCGCAGCTCGCAGCCCCAGTTCCCTCACTGGGGAGAGCTCCTGAAGGGCACCGAGCGCGAGGGAGAGATCCCTTAAGTAAACAAATGGGCGGGAGGACGGCGCGACTAGAGCGCTGTCCCCGCCTGACTCAAGATGGCGCCCACCGCGGCCGAGTCTCGGCAAAAGCGGTTGTGCCGGCAGAGGGATTGCAGGAGGTGTTCAAGTGTCAGTGTGCCTAAATAAAATATTCCCCTTAACTTTTCAGGCCCCCCAAACAAACACGGAACAGTAAGGTAGGAAGTGTACAAATGTACAAATTTTATAGTTTAAAAATCGCTCCTAAAGCGGAATGAGTAAAACACAGAAGCAAAAATAGATTAGCACGAGATGAAAGTGCTCGCAGCTCGCAGCCCCAGTTCCCTCACTGGGGAGAGCTCCTGAAGGGCACCGAGCGCGAGGGAGAGATCCCTTAAGTAAACAAATGGGCGGGAGGATGGCGCGACTAGAGCGCTGTCCCCGCCTGACTCAAGATGGCGCCCACCGCGGCCGAGTCTCGGCAAAAGCGGTTGTGCCGGCAGAGGGATTGCAGGAGGTGTTCAAGTGTCAGTGTGCCTAAATAAAATATTCCCCCTAACTTTTCAGGCCCCCCAAACAAACACGGAACAGTAAGGTAGGAAGTGCACAATTTTACAAATTTTATAATTTAAAAATCGCTCCTAAAGCGGAATGAGTAAAACACAGAAGCAAAAATAGATTAGCACGAGAGGAAAGTGCTCGCAGCTCGCAGCCCCAGTTCCCTCACTGGGGAGAGCTCCTGAAGGAAATATTTTGTAGCGATGGCGTGCAGGGAGATTAGCTCCAATAATTGGACAGTAAAGTTGCGGATAGGCCCGGGAGGGCGGTAAACCAGAGCGCCTTTCCAACAATGTTGTGGATGTGAGTCAATTCTACAAACTAACACTTCCATGCTGTTGTTGCTAAGTTGCTCCAGTATAGTGATTTTAATGGTGTCCTATAGCTATCAAGCCTCCTACCTTAATAGATCTACCCAACCTTGAGATACTATAGCCCTCTGGTAGGGCTATGGTTATGGCAGGGGTGGAACTTGGTTTTAGCCACATCTCGGTTAGGAAGTAGATGTTAGGGTGTTTGGAGGAAAGGAGATCCCCTATTTCTACTGCATGTTTAGGCAGAGACCTTATGTTCTCAAGCAAGCAATTCCATTCTTGATTCCTCACAGAGTCTTGAAAGGGAGAGTCTGTCAAAGCCTGAGAACCTTGCTGTTTTTTTGTTGGGATCAGGCTTGGTAATTTCAAGGTGGGGCTGGTTAAAGTGCATACTCTGGAATCTACAGGTGTTGCAAGCAAAGGGACCATCCAATTCCATTCGGGTACATGAGGTGGCCTTGCCCAGGTGAGGGCCTATAGCTGAGTAAACTTGTCTTATCTCAAGTAGTTCCTAGGTCGTGCATGTTCTACTACTATTAAAAAAGGAGTTGGAGTCTGACCTGAAACATGCAGGGGTTCTGGCTCCTGGCTGATTGACACCCACATTTGAGATTTTCATGGCTATCTTGGGTTCCAGAGGATAGAATTTGGAGACAGAGTCAAGTTTATCCTTGTGTGTGGCTACAGCATGATAAGGCTGCAACTATCTATAAAATTGGGACTTATGCAATGAATAATTGATTCTCAGCTGCTCGAATGATTTCATAGGGTTGTTGGCCCATATGTCCCCCAACTTTAAAGTCATAATCACATCCCAGGACTTGAAACCCTGTAAACCAGTCACATGTACCAGTGATGTGTAATGCCATAGCGTTGGTTTCCATGTTGGGGTCTTGCACCATTTATGTTGCCAACAAGTGAGTGGGATTTTAGTTAGAGCAGATAGCCTGTGTGGGATGGAAGAGCCATGGAACAGATTGTCTAGATCAATCTTTTGGAAAAGATTGAGTTCCAGTCATAATTCTAGCTCTCCCCGAAGATCCACTCATTAAAATGTAATAATTTGGGATGGCCAAAAAAAGAGGTGAGTGTCTGCAGTTCCCAGTCCACTGTCATTGGCAACCTGCACACATTTGAGGAATGATACCATGGAAAGTGACCCCGTCCATAGGCATTTCCTCAGAGCAGACTGTAGGTCCAAGAATAAGCTATGCAGGAGTTTGAATAGTTCTGTAAAGTGTATATGACTCTCAGGAGAATTATTTTTTTAATAAGTGCTCTCCTGCCCATTATTGAAAACGATAGGGGTTATGTTATATCTAAGTCTGTTGTCATGCAGCTCATAAGAGGGACAATGTTCAGGTTCCAACACCATTTTGGGTGCCTAGTGATGCTTATGCCCATGTACATTTAAATGATCTTGTGCACTGACAGAGATGCACAGTGGTCATGGAGCCTAGGTGAGTCCCAGCAATTAATATGTAAGTGGACTTTGACCATTTGTCCTGGAGTTCAGATGCAGCTCTACATATTGTTAGTAATTTGAAAAACCTCAATACTGTGTCCTCTGACTTCAGAACATTTAAGAGTAGGTCCTCTGTGTACAAAAAACAATACGCTGTATTCATGGCTACACTATTCAAAACCCCAGACCTGAGTATCATGTTTTTCCACTGCACAAAGGCTAAATTAATAGGTAGAGAGGAGCAGAGAGTGTGAACAACTTTGATGGGTGCCCTGCTGTACAAAATAGGAGGGCAAGAGCATAACCTTCACTCTAACCTGGGCAACGGGGCAGAGTATAGAGCCTGAGTAAATTTCAGTAATATGGGGCTAAAGTTCATTTTTATGAAGTATTTGGAACATGAAAGACCAGTGTACTGTGTCAAACGCCTTTTCAAAGTCCACTATGACCAAGGAGTATGCAGATGGTCCTACTGATTTGTCTGTTCTCACTACCAAAATAAGGAGCTAACATAGGCATTGGCAGGTACTTGAAACTATTTTGTTCTCTATTAGCTACTGCTTGTATTACTTTAACAAGTCTAAGTGTAAGGATGGGGCATGGTCTGCCTGGAAATATGGCCAGCTAGACGTGCTTCCCCAGAGCTCCAGCCAGAGCTCGAAATATCAGATAACATCCTGAGTTGCTCCTGTATAAACTGTCCTGTAAAGTGTGGTGATTGTCCCCCCCTCCCCCAGCTCAGTCCCGGTATTGACTGGTGTGTTTGGAGGCCCCAAAGTCCCTGGGCTGTGGGGAAACGCTAGAGTGAGCGGAACGGACGTGCCCTGCTTGGCCTTGCAGCTGGCGCTTAGTGAGAAACGGGTAGGGAGGAGTGAAGGGCTGTTGCGGTGTCTTTGGCATGGAATCACTGAGGTCACCCTCACCGACTGACATTCAATGCTCCTGAGGCCCCAGAGCAAGACCGTGCAGCGCTGTACTCGCATGCTGAGAGGAGGATCAGAGGTAGGCAGATGACACCAGACACTCGTTCTGCGTTTCTCATGACTGCTGTTGACTGGTGGGAACCGGGGACTCTATTTTCCCACTTAATATTAAGCGGAACCCTGATTGAACTGCTCAGGTGGCCCTGCTGGACACTGCTGACTGCAGTGAGGTACAGACTTGGTGGCAGCAGGGGGAGACTTGAGGTGAAGTTGCACTGGCCTACATTGAGGAGGGGCTGGGGCCCAACATGCTGATCCTGCCCCGGTGTCACGATAATCGGCCTCAGAGACATCGACAGAGGCCTTGGAGGCCTGGCCCAGTCCCTGGGCCTGACCCCCTCAAAGGACTATTGGGGCTTTGTTGGGGGGCTGCATCCTGTGAACTGTGCTTCCTCAATGAGAGACAAATACATTCTGACCCCCCTAAGGCACACTAAGACCTCCACACCTGGCTGCATAACCCTGCTGCGATTCCTGGACAATTGGTGCGAGAGACTGCACCTGAGTTTGAGGGACTGAAGCACGCTTACAATGTGCTGGTAGACCGCATGTGGCGACAACCATTACAGTGTAGACACTCCTAAGGAAACCACTGGCAAAAGATATGCCAGCTAAGCAGGTCCAGGCCTACAAAATGAACAACTATGCTCACCCCCTGCCCCTAGATGTTGTTGCAGCAGTCAAACAGTCCCCCCAGTGGAACAGGAAGCACCCACGTTGGCCGACATTATGGCTGAGTTTAAGGGCTCCCGAAAGGCCATGATTGTAAAGATTGACACAGTAGCCCTAAAAGTGGACTTGATCTGTGCAGATTTTCATAAAATTTCCAAGAGGGCCTCTGAGGCTGAGGAACAGGTTACATCACTCCAACAGGAAGTGATTTCCCTCAAGAAGACTGTGGTCGTACTCCAGAGACTCTCAAATCACATGGAGGACAGGGTAGAGGATGCAGAGGGCACACTGGGAGAAATAACCTCTGATTTTTGGGCTTCCCTGAGAGGACACAGGGCCTCTGTGGAACTCTTCCTGAAGGATTTGGATTACAAATTACCTCAAACCAAAATGACTATCAATTCTTTACAATAAAATGGGCCCACCAGGCACTGGCGCAAATGCCCAGAACTGGGGCACCGCCATGAGCCATTATTGCCAGACTGTTTAACGTCAGGGCTAGAGACAGGATCCAACAACATGCCTAGATCCATGGCGCCCCCCAGTTTGAAGGCAGGAGTATTATTATATTTCCATACTATACCCGTAAGGTGCAAGATCTTGGAAGAGACTTCATGCCAATAAAAAGAGGTTGCAGTAGCACAAGCTCTGCTACAACCGCATGTTACCTGCGAAACTCAGAGTACAGTATGAAGGGAAGGTGTACTTTTTTGTAACTCCTGGGTAGGCCAATGACTGACTGGATACTCTAGAGGGGGGATCCGCAGTGGGCACCTCCGGGCCGTAAAGCTTGGGGAGTAACGTCAGCCGAAGGATAACTGGATCCCAACATCATTCAGCGAATTTGACACCTCAATCCTGCATCTGACAGACTGGAAAAATCCTGGTGTGCATGGGTGGTATTTTAGAAGATTTTAACTTCATGCCAGACACTCATGAAACTTTCCAGACACACAAAGTAGTTAGAGACTATCATAGTGGTGGCATAGATCAAGAGCTGGAGTGCCCCTTGTGCAGAATGGTTCTGAGACACGGCCTAAACTACCACCTAGACTACATCACAGAATCCTTTTGATAAATGCACATAGACAACAACTAATGCTGGCAGGGGGCTTTGTTGGGCTACAGTACTTTTAGGAGGGAGACCTCACCATTCTGGAGGAATGCTAGGCCCTCAGCTCAATGCGTTTGGTTCTGTTGAGGCTACGTCCTCTAAGGAGGGATGATGTGATGGGACTAACGGTTGTGGCCCCTGTGTTTGGACTCACTGCCCTTGGGTGGGGGGATAGGTTCGATTGATTTTATTCCTGGAGGTTGAGAGGATGATTGTGGGGGACCGGCTCTATAATAGTAGATTAACACTCGGACCGCACTGCATTTCTGTGGGTTGGGGACAACATAAATGTGTAGCACAATGGGACGGGGATGCTGAGCTTCAAAAGGTTATTGCTGCTGCCTAGAAGCTAGTCCCCTAGAGTGTTTGTGTCCTGGGGCAGCCCATTAAAAAGGCACAGAGTATACTCTTAACTCAGGCGTTATGAGGTCTCTGTGGCCTTTCTACAAGAGATACACATTTGGGAATAATGTGTTAAATAACTGCAAACCAGATGGAAGAGACAAATACTTGCTACCTCGCACCCCAGCTATGTCATGGGAACCCTGATCTGGGTTGCTCCTGGAGTCCCCTTTGTGGTTAAGGGGGTTAAAATTTACCCTGAGGGTGGTTATGTAACAGTCTTTGGGTCATTGGACACCAGGGACACATGTTTGATAAATGTTTATGCCCCGAATATAGATTATGCTGGATTCTTTGAGTCCATGATGAGTGCTGTTGCAGAGCATGTGGGTCCGAGATAATCTGGTTGGGCACTTGAATTGTGTTCTGGACAGGAGCCTGGACAGGCTGCCTCCATGGTGGGATACCAAATCTGCATTGACAAGCGTTCTCAGGGTGACTATGCTGGGACTGTGGCTACAGGATATATGGAGAGTGTGCTTCCCCCAAACTAGGGAGAATTCCTGCTAAGTGACTGCCACGGGGACTAACCACTGCAAAGACTATTGCTTGCTGTCAGGTGCCCTGTTATAATGTGCGGCAGATGTCTCTTATCTGGTGCAGCATCTCTCGGGTCATTCAACCAAGCTGGTCTCGTTCAGGATGAGTGGGCAGGCACATTTGGTGCTGCTGTGGAGTTTGCCTGGGGAGGCTCTGTTCGACCCGGTACTTGCTGTTGTGGTGACTGAGGTCTTAGATCATTACTTTGCCGAGAACTGGAGTAGTTTAAGGGAAGAGTGGTTCTGCCACTTATAGCTTAAAAGGAGCATCTAGCTTTTATTCGATATATGTCCCTCTCTCTTAGTAGGGCTTACATTTAATGAAAATTTCTCCCAAATCAAAAGTAAAATAAAAAAAGAACCTGTGATTCAGAGATTTCTAGAACGTTTATGTAAATCATGTAGTCAAAACATGAGCAAATATGTATACACACACAGATCAACACTGTACCATTAAATAAAAATAACGTAAAGTGAAAATAAAAAATAAAAATATATGCATCACAACACAGTAACAAATAACACATAATAGTAAATCCAAACAATACATTTAAAGAAAGTGTGAAATGTTTTTGAATATATATCATCCCAGTTTCGCAATGAATCTAGTTTTTTCTAGGTCTGAGTGATCATTTACACTTAAGATTTTGCGTTGATGTTTCGACCTCTGGAAATATAGCGAAAGTGTGTTTGTCTTAGTGGGGTCTTCCTCAGGACTAGAAAAGAATTTGTGTGTGGCCTTCAAGTAGTTCCACCCTGATTTCTATGACAGCACAGCCGCTTAGTCATAATAGATGACCTGTATCAGACGGTACTCTTCTTAATCTTTGGGTAAGATTAGTCCAAGGTACATGCACTTCGTGACAATATATCTCCGGCGTCTGGCGCTCTAGGTTCCACTTTTGAATGTCTCCTTGTGTCCACATTGCATTATCCGGGGCCTTTCACCTCCAGAGAATCCACCTCAAGGCGAATTAATTGCCTTGAAGGCTTCAGCGTGTCAGTTCGCCTTCTGAGTTCCGAGAATCCCGGAACTCAGAAGGCGAACTGACATGCCGAGGTCCCCAGGGTGTCCTGGACCTTGGGAACATTGTTAAATATGGATGGGGACTGGAGACTGATCTCACACATATATAGGGCACTGAGAGAGAATATGCCTCTGGGTGTGCTGCCGGTACGGGCCAAATGGCAGGATGTGCTGGAGGCACCCTTCAAATAAAGACTGGGTGGAGATCCAATAAGAGGTGAAAACTACTTTCACTAATGTAGGATTTAAACTACTACGATATAATGTGGTGCACACTTCATGGATTATACCCGGCGTGGTCCCCTTCCTAACATTGTTGCTCTGGCCAGGGGGCAGACTTCCTACATATGTTTTTGAGGGTGTTCAAAACTTGCAGATTATTGGAAGGCAACTCTTAAGCACCTGGCCACGTCCACTGGGTGATCTGCCCCCCAGGAGGTAAGACAGTGTCGATGACGGTTGATCCAGGCCAACAAAAAGAAGAAACTCATTAGGAGACTCCTTCTGCTGAGTCTGGTCTTGGCCAGCAAAAAAATGCAACAAAAATGAGGGCCCTGTGGAAAGCTGATAAAAAGCAGGAAAATCAGAGGGAAAAACACATAATGAAGAAAAGTACAATGTTTCCTGCCAATATAAATTTATTATGATTGGCGGAAATTCTCACCATCTTATCATTGCTCCCTAGGAGTCCTGAAGGAGCCAAGGAACAAGTACAACTGTCAAACACAACTGGGGCGAAATAGAATATTTTAAACAAATAAGCAAAAATTTGAAAACAGTATTACTTTTATGATTTTTATTGTTAATATTTGTAAATAGAAATTGATTATGTAATTTATTGTCAAAACCTATATCTACTTCTATGTAACAAAATAACGAAAACGAAAGTCAAACTCCAAGAGAACCTATGTAACCACACACTAATCATACAATCACACATTCACTCATTCATACACCATTCAATAGCATACAAAAAAAAACACAAAAAGACTGAAGAACAAAACATATAAGGCATTCGAGAGGGCCTAGCATAGCAATAATTTCTTTCATTAGAGTAGTAATGATATAATATCAGTGACGCAGTGTACATGGGACCCATGTCTGGGCATGTCGGTAACCACTTAGTGCACCAAAAAAGGGTCGCTTGCTCACTTTGCTACTGGAGCCAAGCGACACCCAACTGAAGAGCCCCAATCAGGGCAAAACAGGTCTTGGGTTGCTTGTGTTCTGGTTTAGAGAGGACCTGGCTTGGCAGTTTGGGCTGGACTGTTCTCATTGGAGAAGGACCAAGATTGATTTGCATATGCTGGGCCTAATCTGAGGTGGCATGGTTGGCAAAAAAAACAATGGGTTTGAATGTTACCCAGAGTGGTTGCCAGTGGTTGGTTAGATATATTCAGGCATCCTCCCATCATCTTTCTTGTGTTTAATGTAATGTCCTAGGTGGCCAGGGGTATGCCCAGACGTGATTTTCTTGCTCACTGTGCCAATAGAGCCAAGCTGAACCTGACTGAAGAGACCCTATCAGGGCAAAAACGGTTTTTGGTTGCTTGTGTTCTGGTTCAAAGAGGACCTGGCTCTGCAGTTCGGGTTGAATTGTTCTATTGGAGCAGGACCAAGACTGGTTTGTGAATGGCTCGGTCTAATCTGAAGTGGCAGGGTTGGCAAAAGAGTTATGGGTAGGAATGCTACCCGAGCGATTGCCAGGGGTTGGAATTATTGCAAGCATTCTCCCATCAGCTTTTATTTGATGTAAAGTCTAAGTGGCCACCTGTATGCCCAGATGTGGGTTCCTTACTCTCTATGCCACTGGAGCAAAGCTACACAAGACCGTATATCTCTTCGGAGAGGAGCTGCTAAAGAGCATTTGCTGCTGCAGAGAAGAATGGAGTGGGAGTTACCGTGAAGTCAGGCAAATTGGATTTGCACCTTTCATGGGATCAGTGAGCAGATAGGTCCCCTTCTCCTCTCGGTTGTCAAAGGAATATATTTAGGCATTTTGCGTATCTATAACACTTCTTTCAAGGACAGGAGGGTCACCACTCACTTAGACTGAGTCCAGGTGCGGGCTCAGGATGGTTGGAGCCTTTCTGGTTCCTGAGGCTCTGATCAGGAATCCAGCAACCCAGCCCTTGGAGACACTCTGGAAGTCCTGGATTCTAGCAGAAAAGCAGGTTTCAAAAATCAGAGCAGTCCTCTGAGTGCACAAGACAGGCTTTTGGCAGCAGGGCACTCCTCTTGGTGATGCAGGGCAGTCCTCTGAAGTACACAGCAATCTACTAGCAGCAGGGCTGTCCTCTGAGAGTCCTTTAGCAGTTCCAGAAGTGAACTTAAGTGTGGGTATGAAGGTCCTAGTTGCATGCCTTGTGCCAGCTTTGAAGTAAAATAAACTTCTGCAATTCTTTCTTACAGAAGAGCTGGGAATTTCCTGCCTCCCTGCTCTGGTTCTAAGATTTCTGGAGTCACAAAAGGCTAGTCAGAAGTTGTTTGTGTGTGAGCCGAGAAAGTGACTTTGAAGTGCAAGTGGGGTGGATGCATAGCTCCATCCCCTGCTCCTCCCCGGATAGCTCATTCTGCCAACACCCAGTCCCCCTATTGTGTGGCTGCCTGGGAGGAAAACACAAATGCCAACTACAACTAGGCATGTGACTAAGGAACAGGCAACTAATGGCTATGAAAAGAAAATGCCAACTGTCTAAAAGTGGCATTTTCAGAATTGTCCATTTATCATTAAAGAGAATTCTAAATTACAATTCCTTAGACACCAAACATGACATTTCTACCTGCTTCCAAACAAAAGTAATCACTAATTAAACGTATATTTAATATATGACCTCAGATCCCGTTACAAGGATATGTTGGTGATGGGAGATTTTAACTTCCATTGGGAGACCATCCCCAAAGAAGGACAGGCTCTCGTTTTAGAGGAAGCATTAACTGCGTTGGGGATGTCACAACAGGTGGCTGGGCCAACGCACATAAAGGGCCACACCCTGGACTTGGTATGGTCAACTGAGCCAGGCTCAAGGGTGGTAACTGGGAGCCCTTGTGCATGGTCCGATCACTACCTTATTAGGGGCCAGAGAGTGGTGTCTAAGGGTGGAGGGAAACCCATGGCCACGTGGAAAATGGTAAGGAAATGGAATTCAATAAATGAGGTGGAATTGGTAACTAATCTACGAAATGCAGTATCCCATTCGCGTCAAGATGCTGACATCGAAGTAGTCTGTCATAAGGTAGTTGATAAATTGAAAGCCGCCATTGAAATTGTGGCACCAGCTAGAAAGGTGAAAATGGTGGGCAAAGGAGCAGGAGCACCTTGGTTCAACGACTCTCTGAGAGCTAGGAAACAAGCTCTTTGGAAGGCGGAGAGAGCCTGGCGAAGGGACTACAATGCGGCGGCACATGTATTGTATGGGCAGGAGCTCGCTACATCCAAGAGAGCGATCCTTATACGCAAAGCAGACTTCTTCGAGACAAGGATTGCTACGGCCCAAACCCCCAGAAATAAATCTTTAAAGTGCTCTCTGAACTAAGGAAGAAGAGGGAACAGAGGCCTGAGTTTTCTCTTGAGGATTGTCACAAATTCCTTGAATTCTTTACCAACAAAATTGAGGAACTCTTGTTGGAAATCTCGCGCTCCCCTGTGTTAGAATGCCCACTGCAAATTACTCCATGTAGACCTAAAATTCAGGTCCCTATGAACAGTATACCTCTAGTTAAGAAGGAGACGCTAGCTAACCTAGTAGGGAAGGTGAAGTCAGGCTCCAAGGTGGACCCCTGTCCCCCTAGCGTGTTTAAGCAAGCCATGCCAGGGATGGAGGAGGATGTGTTAAACCTCCTAAACAAATCACTGGAAACTGGACTGGTTCCAACCATGCTTAAAGAGGCGCGGTTGATTCCATCACTTAAAAAACCCAGAGCGGATGTTAAGATTTTAAAGAACTTCAGACCCATTTCCCAGTTACCGTTCTTGGCGAAGGTACTAGAACAGCATGTATTGACACACCTCTCCAAGCACTTGGAGACCAATGATCTGTTGGAACGTAATCAAGCTGGTTTTAGGGTACATCACAGCACGGAGCTGGTGATGGTCTCTATCTTGGATGAACTGAGATGCAGAGCTGATAAAAAAATCCCCGGGGCCCTGGTGCTGCTTGATCTCTCAGCGGCTTTTGACACGGTGTGTCACAGTCAACTGCTGTCGCGTTTGAGAGATCTGGGCATCGGGGGAACCGCACTAGGCTGGCTTACTTCCTTTCTGCAGGATAGATCGCAGAAAGTACAGCTTTCAGACCTAGTATCAGCAGCAGTGGCCATCACCTGCGGAGTGCCGCAAGGGTCGGCGCTCTCGCCGCTCCTTTTTTATATCTATCTCCAGCCCCTGATTTCAGCGCTCAATCAAATGGAAGCGCTGTAACTGACCAGACCTGCAATTGAAGGGCCAGAGAAGCAAACAGAGGTGACATAAGCGAGGGAAGCAGACCCTCTAAAATCCTACCGGCAAGCTGTCTGCAGTGTCCCCCTCCCGCCGCCGCGTAGAAGCAAGAACTGCGGCCGCCGAGCGGAGGGGGACTCTAAACTACACCCCCCAGAAGGCCTAGCGGCGCCAGCCGCCCTGTCATCGCGCCAGGCGGCGCATAAAGGAAGCGCCACCCCGGCCGAGCGGGTGAAGCACTGTAACTGACCAGACCTGCAATTGAAGGGCCAGAGAAGCAAACAGAGGTGACATAAGCGAGGGAAGCAGACCCTCTAAAATCCTACCGGCAAGCTGTCTGCAGTGTCCCCCTCCCGCCACCGCGTAGAAGCAAGAACTGCGGCCGCCGAGCGGAGGGGGACTCTAAACTACACCCCCCAGAAGGCCTAGCGGCGCCAGCCGCCCTGTCATCGGCCAGGCGGCGCATAAAGGAAGCGCCACCCCGGCCGAGCGGGTGAAGCGCTGTAACAGACCAGACCTGCAATTGAAGGGCCAGAGAAGCAAACAGAGGTGACATAAGCGAGGGAAGCAGACCCTCTAAAATCCTACCGGCAAGCTGTCTGCAGTGTCCCCCTCCCGCCGCCGCGTAGAAGCAAGAACTGCGGCCGCCGAGCGGAGGGGGACTCTAAACTACACCCCCCAGAAGGCCTAGCGGCGCCAGCCGCCCTGTCATCGCGCCAGGCGGCGCATAAAGGAAGCGCCACCCCGGCCAAGCGGGTGAAGCGCTGTAACTGACCAGACCTGCAATTGAAGGGCCAGAGAAGCAAACAGAGGTGACATAAGTGAGGGAAGCAGACCCTCTAAAATCCTACCGGCAAGCTGTCTGCAGTGTCCCCCTCCCGCCGCCGCGTAGAAGCAAGAACTGCGGCCGCCGAGCGGAGGGGGACTCTAAACTACACCCCCCAGAAGGCCTAGCGGCGCCAGCCGCCCTGTCATCGCGCCAGGCGGCGCATAAAGGAAGCGCCACCCCCGCGTCGCAGGAGCGCGCGGGAGCGCCCGGGGCGAAGCCCGGGCAAAGGGCGGGCCCTCTGTGGCCCTCTAGGGGCCTGAAGTGGCCGGGTCGGGCCACCCCCCTAAACACGTTCATCTGGACCCAGAAGATACATCCTATTCCATAAACGGAGCAAAGGGGCAGCAAACACTGTTTAAGGATGTCCAAAACATGTAAAACACCGATGGCGACAAGATCAACCAGCAGACTCAAAACAGTGAGTACACCATTACCCACTATAACCGCTATAGACAAAATGCTGCAAAAAACCATAAATGTTGTAGCGGATGCTATTCAGGACACCGAGAGGAGACTCTCTTTGACACCTAATTTATGCTTCCCAGATCTGTCCACGCATACTACTAATGATGATCAAAATATGGATGACACTGCCTCATCGCAGGAGTCCCTACTAATGCAATCATTTTCGGAATTACCAAGGTCACACATCAAAGAAAAAACCTCTAATTCTTTGTCCATGGAGCAAACAGCGAATAATTTGGATAACAGTCTTATGATTCTATCTAACAGCGCAAAAAATGACCAGCAGGAAAAGGATACTCCTATAGCACTGGAAGCTCACCCCGAGGACAGTGCCTTATTGGTCACTGATTTAACAGAAACACAAACACTTAAACAACATAATTCTCTAAAGGGCAAACGGAAAAAGCTTAGAAACAAATTCCCCACGAGGAAAACCCATCTCCTCTCAGGCAAACCCAAACAATCAATTAAAGACATGTGGCAGAAGAAAAGTTTGGAGAAACCCACCGAACCAACACGTGGGGGGTCCTCTTCAACTTCCCCAGAGGACTATGATGTACACGGAAACACTAAGTCCAATTCAGGTAGTTCTTTGATCAACGAGGAAACAGGACACATTGACAAAAGGAGTAGTACGAACTTACCATCTATGAGAGAGATTGAATCTTTAATTAAATCACTCCTACAACCTATTAGCCACCAGATTGATAATATTGAAAGGGCGTTGAGTAAATTTGAGAGGGCTCAAAATGACATATCATCCAGTATTCTCAGATTGCTTAAAACAACCAATACGCCTACTACCTTTGTCCCAGCATCTACAATTCTCAATGTAAAAAACCCAAAAACATTTAAAAAAAAGTAGGTGACTCATCAAAGAACACAGGAAAACAAAAAAAAACCCAGCATCAGAGTCTTTCTACAACTGACCCAATGTTAAATTCTCAAACAGCTCACTCCACTGCTGCGATTACAATGATACCCATAGTCAACACGTCAAACAACCAAGTAGATGAGGACGGCGATGATAGTGAGTGGGCAACAGAGGGACATCTACCTAATACAAACACAGGTACATCGGAGAACATAAGACGCACAGCTTCCCCAAATGTTAACACCCAGACAAAAGAAACAGGAGCTCAGCCCCCCAGACCCACTACAACACGTTCACTATCACATATCAATCTACCCCCACAGTCCAACCCCTACACAATAGTCATGATTGGGGTACCGAAAGTTGATGACAATAGAGAGGAAACACGGGAGGAACTGAAGAACAAAGTAATGCAATGGCTATCTACACACAGGCCCCTCCCTCCAAACATAACAGGTACCATCCAACATGTTAAAAGAGTAGAGTGGGTGGGCACTCGCTTCAAATCCACAGAGGGTGACTGCATTGTGGTCACCTTTAAATATTTAGGAGCGGCAAAATTCATTGCAGACTGGAGGAGCCCTGGGACAAACAGCTTGATCCGCACTATGGGTCTAAGCTATTTTTATCCAGCCCGCCCAGATACCCATAGGAATAAAACTAAATATAATTATACCCAAGAAGGTCCTTTTATGACGCAGCCAAACTTTCAACCCTGGCTGGCCCCTGTCCTACCCCATCTAGGTATACCAATGGGTCTAGAACCACACCCATACACTTACCCTTGGGGAAGCAAAGTGTATAACCACCAACCAACAGTAACAGCTGATAGACAAGGGCACGGTTTTTATCGAGCCTATAACCATCCTACTTTACAATTTAACGACTATGGGTTCCCAACGGCCAACAGATACGATGCTCTCTACAACCACGACCAATTAGAAGAGGTTGACTGACTGCCATCTGACCTGTCTCCCGTCTCATTCCCTGATAGGATAGATAGCTTTGTAGAAAGTAAGACCATTTTATTAAAAACATCTAACCCCCCGGCGATCTGTTTACCTAATACCACCTCTATGACGAGATCAAGTTACTTAGTCAGCCCCCCAGCAAAACAAGTGCCTGCCCCTCCATTATATGAAGCAGGTAGTCTTTCTATCTCCATAGTCTCTCAACTTTCACCACCCCCTGTAACTCACAGGACGAACTTTGCGACAAGGGCCAACTCAGAATCGCGCCTTTTCTCTAACACAACTCCTGCTTTAAATCTAGAGCACAATGATTCCAATCCAATCAAAATACTGTCATGGAACATTGCAGGATTGGCCTCTAAAACAAATGACCCGACGTGGGTAGCTTTTGTCAATAAGTACACCATCCTGTGTTTTCAGGAAACCTGGCTAATAGACGGCAATATCTTTATTGAGGGATTTCAAAGCTTCCTTGTTCACGCATCTCCATCGCCCAGTGGCAGGGCAAAGGGGGGCTTGGCAATATTTATCAGTCTGTCTCTTAAATCGCAGATTAACCGTGTGCAGCTGGATAGCAGGAACATCCAGATCTTGACCCTCAGAAAGGGGAAGCAAGGCATAACATTGGTCAACTTCTATAATTCTGTCTCCACCCCGAGCGAATGTAACATCGACATTCTTCAAAATTACCTAAATGATAACCGAACAAAATTGCCCCAGGACAAAATTCTTCTTGGTGATTTCAATACGCATATCTGCGGCAACCCTCTTTCAACAACTCTGGGATCTTTGGGCTGCGGACTTAAAACAGGTCCTCATTTACTCATTGCCATCGCGGAACAAAAATGAACACCTTAATGGATACCACAAACCTGACCATGGCACTATCCATGAAAGACGACTCTTTTACCTTCAAAAATCCAACTTATAAAGGATCTGAGTGCAACAGGTTTTAAACTTTGACATACTTGTTAGTATTCACAGTGACCACAACCCCCTACATCTCGAGTTACAATGCGGCTCTTTTGTACTCCGAAAAAACATCAAGGATCCAGGGGTACTTAAGCCGGTCAATAATAACCGCCGCTTGAAATGGAACCTGGTAAACAGTGACAAACTGTACGAGACTGTTGCCAAACACTGTGAACCTGAACTTAAGCTCTGTGCCACAAACTCCGCTCCCCCGGAATCTATCCTATCCGCCTTTGCAGTGGTGTCTAAAAGGATTGATCAACTACTGACCGTATCCACTAAGGGAACAACTGCCCAATACCCCCGATGGTTTGATCATGCCTGCTCTTCAGCAAACCGTAAACTAAAAGCTGCCCTTAAGAATAAGCCAAGAGACTCTGCACTCATTAAGGCCTTCCGAGCAGAATACAAAAACGCCCTTGCATCACGTAAAAAATCTATAAAAATTAAAACATGGGAATCTTTGCTCGATCCCTCAACTTTGGGCAATAGCTCAAAGTTCTGGAATATAATCAACAGACCACTCTTTAACGACCCGAATGCTGAAAGTCTCGGTACAGTCATACCGGAGAATGACTGGATTACCCATTTTGGATCTATCTTTAAGAGCGACGCTCCACAGTCTTTGAAACCACTTCATCTCCCTGAAAGCAGTTCTCTACATTTTTCCACCAAAGAAGTCGAACTAGGGATACATGGTCTTTCTAGCAATAAAGCCCCGGGCCCTGATGGTCTTCCACCAGACTTATTTAAATCTAACATCACTTTATGGGCACCAATTCTCACATCTGTCATTAATGCTGGGGCCGAAGTGGGGGCTCCTAAGTCCTGGGGAGCATCTACTATCATCCCCGTATATAAAAAGGGTGACAGAACAAAAGCGGCCTGTTATAGACCAATCTCCCTGATAAACTCTGTTGCAAAGGTAGTGGGTGGGGTCCTTCTAAACCGGCTGAATGCGTGGGCCAAACAAAACAATATAATGACCCCCGCCCAATATGGATTCAGACCAGGACATGCTACAACTACTCAGTGTCTGAATTTATATTTAATAAGTGGCAAATACACTCAAGCAAGAGACGGAACTTTATACATGGCCTTTATGGACCTTTCTTCGGCCTTCAATTGTGTCGATAGGAGTAAACTATGGGAAGTCCTGCAGAACATGGGCGTTGAAAATAATTTGATCAACTTTCTGGCTGACCTACACAATGACACTCGCGCAAATGTCCGTTACACAAAAGATCTGAAAGTAACAAGAGACTTTAAAATCAACCGGGGGGTCAGGCAGGGCTGTATTTTAGAACCTTTTCTTTTTAATCTATATATAAATGGACTCGAAGAACACTTGCTAAAAACTGACACGGATTATCCTCGTATTGGGAAAACGGGCGTGCCGGTTCTGCTATACGTGGACGACGCCGTTCTTATATCCAGAACTGCACTTGGACTTCAAAAGTTATTGGATTCCTTTCTTCAATTTATGTCCTCACGCGGCCTGAATATCAACAACGCCAAATCTTTTGTTATGACGGTAGGCTTAACTCCTAAAAAACGATACCCCTTCTCAGTTAATGGGGAAAACATATCGTCAACAAAAACATTTTCTTATTTAGGAGTATTGTTTGATCACAAACTTTCATGGGGCCCTGCCATAATCAAGAAGAAAGGCGAAATACTAAGGACCAACACTGGAATAATGGATTTCGCACGCAAATTGGGTAATACTCCAGTGTCCGCCGTAATGAAGCTATACCAGGCAAAAAGCGTTGCGGTTGCATGTTACGGAAGTGAATTGTGGGGCTTCTTACCAGCATACGCCCTTGTAACTCTTGAAAATAACTTCCTGAAACAAGTCCTGAGTTTACCAAAAAGTACCGCTAATTTCTCTGTTTACGAGGAACTAGGCACACCGTACCTAGGAGATAAAATTGCTGTAAATCCTCTGCTCTGTTGGTTAAACTGTTGGCGCAATGTTTCAATACCACTGACCCATAACATCCTCGCTGAAGCCCTCACTTGGGAAGGGCAACTCAAGATACCCTGGTTGAAATACATTAGAAACTGTTGTAAAGAACTGGGCAGGTTGGACCTTTACCTAACACCCCAGCATACCACCAAGAAAGATGTTAATTTTGTAAAAGACACTTTCCAACTAAAACGACAACTTGACAGGGAAGAAATTGAGTTTAAGAAGGCCAGCGTAAGGAGCCATATATTAACCAAGACTTGTGTGCGCTCTGAACCGTATCTATCATGGAACATATCCAGACATGAGCGCTTCCTGTTGAGCAGATTCCGTTTTGGTCTCTACCATTTGTTGTTAGCTGTACCGAGTGGAGCCCATAGAGGTCAAGTGTTGCCACCTTGCGGCTGCGACAACAAGTCTCCGCAAGAGCTGGCTCACTTTTTATTCCTGTGTTCTTATTATTCGAGTCCACGAAATATGTTTTTAAAACCCTTGCTTAAAAAGTTGAACTTTGTGCAAATCAAGCCAGCACTTTTATACCTCCAAATGTTGCACGGCGATAGCACTTTTTTTACTTGTAAGTTTTTAAAAACAGCCCTGAAGTTTAGATTAAGTATGGAAGGTTGATCCTAAGTTGAACTGTATTATATATGTAACCATGTCTCGGATAAGTACACTCATACTGGACTATAGTATCTTTTTAATCTTCTTGTGAATTGCCCTTTTTATATGCGTCTGTTGAAATTTTTTATGAATTAATTGTATATAAATGTATTTATGTGCTTTTATGACTGCATTTCTGTCAGTCGAATAAAGAATTTTGACCTTTAGTCATGCGGTCGACAGTAAAAAAAAAAAAAAAAATAATAATGGATTGTCAGGTCTATAATTACGCTGACGACACACAGATCATCATCCAAATAGAGGACACTCCTGGAGCCCAAGCACGCTTGCATAACATTCTGAGATACACAGTAAACTGGATGACTGCCAACTCCCTGAAGATCAATCCTGACAAAACAGAGGTGCTGCCAATTACCACCGCAGGCAGCCCCTGGCACGATGGATTTTGGCCCAAGGAGCTGGGCAGGACGCCAGTTCCAGCTACTCTGGTAAAAAGCTTGGGCATCCTTATTGATGGCAATTTGACCATGAGAAAGCAGGTGTCCTCAGTGGTGGGTACATGCATAGGCCTCCTCAGGCAACTTCGTAAAATCTCTAATTTACTGTCCTTTTCTACTCTAAGGAGTGCAGTGACAGCTATGATTCTGGGGTGACTGGACTACGGAAATGCGCTATATTTGGGTCTGCCCCAGCAACAACTGTCGAGGCTTCAAACTGTGATGAACGATGCAGCAAGATTAATCTATAGGAAGCCCAGGAAGGCACATGCTTCTCCGCTCCTGCGCCAGCTGCATTGGCTCCCTGTTAGACAGAGGGCATTGTTCAAAGGCCTGTGCATCTCCCATAAGGCTATCTATGGCAACGCACCGAACTACATTAAAAGTAGATTATTGAATTACACTCCAGGAAGAGCATTGAGGTCTTCAGAGGCTACCCTTCTGACTAAACCTCGATATCGTTTGTCAACTCAGGGCGGTCGAACTTTCTCTACTTTGCTCCCGGCAGCATGAAATAAACTTCCACCAGATCTCCGTAAGGAACCAAAGCTGCTGCCTTTCCGGCGGATGCTAAAAACAATACTGTTTCGAGAAGCCTGGGGAGAGTTGTAGGGGTGCTGTCTGCTCTATGGAGTTGTCTATTTGCCTGGTACAAGCGCTTAGAGACCCCTGGGTGATAATGCGCTATATAAATTGAAATAAATAAATAAAATAATTAAATAAATTAAGGTAACCCGAAGCTGTACTATGGGAGAGGCAGGACTCACAGTAGCAAAAAACAAATGAGCAGGTTTTCACTACCAGGCCATGTAAAACTTAAAAGTACATGCCACACATTTTAAATACAATGCATGTTGCCGGATGGGCGGTTTAGGGCCTACCGTAGGGGTGACCTATGTGTGCTAAAAAGGGACTTTCAGGGCTGGCAAGAGGTTTATGTTACTAAGATGAAATAGAAGTTTAAAACTGCACACAGGTTTCAGTGGCAGGCCTACACCATGTTTTAAGTGACAACTTAAGTGGTGGCACAAATAGTGCTGCAGGCCATCTAGTGACCCTGGGTATGTGGTACACTACTACTTGACTAGTGACTTGTAAGTAAATAAAACATTGATACTGATGAGTGTTTTATGTTTTTCTGGGGCTTTTTTCCTTAAAGGTGTTGTGATCCTTGATCCAGAGGATCAGTGCAATCCCAAGTCTGAGCACTGGTACAGTGAAGATCACTGGTGTGGCCAGAAAGGTGGTTTTCTAAGGGTCCAAAGTAAGCGTCAAGCAGCATGGCAGTCCTCTGAAGTATAAGGCAGTCCTTCTTGGGGTCTTCCACAGGTACAGGAGTGAACTGATGAGTAGCTCTGGAGGGCCCATATTTATATTATACCTGGTGCCATCCTTTGAAGTGGGGTCACTTCTAGTCTACCCTCACCTCTAGTTCTGAAAGGTTCCTTCCTTCCCTTTTCTTCTCCTATCTAGTCTCCAAGAGATCTCGGGTGACAAAAGGCTGTTGCCAATTTCCTTTTTGAGTGTGCTGGAGGCAGCCCTTGAACTATAAGTGGGGCAGGGTACAGTTCCGACCCTCCCATCTTTGTCCTCTCTCAGCTACACCCATGTTGTTCTGTTAACTGTCTGGGCCCAATACCCATTTCTGAAAGGGGAGCAATTAACAGGCCAGGGCAACTGGAAACTCCCAGAAGGCCTCATAAAGTTAAGGGCAGGAAAATTTAAGCTTTCTAAAAGTGTATTTTTAAATTAAAATGAAAAATCTGACTTTACCGTTAAAGAGGGTTGTAACAATTCAGCTAAGTCCAAACATGACAATACTACCGGCTTCCAATCAAAGGCTAGTACTTATTAAATGTAATAAGGTAACCCAAAATTATCCTATGAGAGAGATAGGCCTCATTAGTGAAAAAAAATGTGGGAGTTTTATACTACCATGACATGTAAAACTTAAAAACACGTCTAATTCTTTATATACAATGCACCCTGCCTTATGGACTGTTTAGAGTCACCATAAGTTGGCATATGTATTAAAAAGGGGGTTTTAGGCCTAGCAAATGGTTTATTTTTCCAGGTCAAATTGACAGTTTAAAACTGCACACAGGCTGCAAAGGCGGGAATGAGGCATGGGGAAAACTACCCATCCCTAGGGGAGTTCTCATCACTAAGACAGAAGAATCTGGAAAGACCATCAGCATGAGTGTTGAGTTCCAGGTCAGTGTTCCGCTTTAAAGTCCATTCCTTGTAGGGAGCTAGACCACCTCAACAGTTTGGGATTCTCACCCCTTATCTGAATGAGACATCTAAAGCGAGTGTGTTCTGTCTGAACCTAGGAATGAGTCCCAAGCAGGTATAGTCTTAGCTTTTAGTGCCCGGACCGCAGCAAAACTTCGTTTTTATTAGTACTCCATCTCTGTGCCTTGGGGAGTAACCTCCTACATATAAAGGTTACAGGTTGGTCTAGGCCTTTATCATTTAGCTGTGAGAGCACAGCCCCACAGCCTCTAAAGCATCTCTCTTCACAATACCCAAGTCAGGGTACTTGAGTACAAATGCTGTATACATGGCCTCCTTGAGTGTATCAAAGGGTTTGGGGTGGCATTTAGCCAGAGAACTTTCTTGTGCTGCTTTTCGGAATTCAGCTCTGTCAAGGGGGCAACAATGGTGCCATGGCCGATCCTTTTGTTATCTAGGAGTGAAACTCTGGAACGCTCTTCCGATTCACTTAAGAATGGAACCCTCTGAAACTCTTTTCAGAGCGAACTTAAAAACTCACCTTTTTCCTCTATAACTCTGGCCCCTCTTTCCCTCCGTCCTGATCCTCGGATGAGAGTCTTCAGCATTTAGCGCGGGGATACACAGATGTGCAGCCATGCGCTTAATAAATGTTTTATTATTATTATTATTATTATTATTATATCCCTTGACAAACCACCTCGAGTATCCAGTGAGGTCCAAAAGGCCCTCACCTTACTCTGAATTCTGGGGGTTCCCACGCTGGGTGATTTCAATCTTAGCTTGGAGAGGCTGTACCTTGTCCCCACCCACTTGGTGTCAAAGATACAATACAGATCAATGCCCAACCTTTCATTCGTGGGCCTTGACAGTGAGGCCTAACTTTGGCAAAGCCTGAAGCATTTCTTGGAGGTTGAATAGTTGATACTCCCAGCCGAAACTAAAAACAGCAATGTCATCTAGGTAGGTGGCACTTAAAGACTACATCCCAGCCAAGACCCTGTTAACAAGCCTCTGGAAGGAAACAGAGGCATTCTTTAGCCCAAAGTGGCCATCTGAGTTGGAGAATACAGACTTCTGTTAGCCCCCTTGGTTAAGCAATCTGCCTTTACCCAGAAGTTAAATTAAAAGAACTGAGGAACTTGGCAGATTCAGACCTATCTATGAGATCATAAGCTCAAAGGATGGGGTGTGCATCAGTCTTTGTAACTGAGTTAAGCCCCTTATAGTTCACATAGAAGCTGAGTTCCTGGATGGCACCCAGAGTTTGGCTTTGGGTACCAACACAACTGGGAGTGCTCAACAACCCCCAAATCCAGCATCTTGGACACTTCTTCCTTGATGCTTGCCTTCACCTGGTCAGTCAGTCTGTAATTTATGTTCTTTACAGACAAGCTGTCCCCAGTATCAATATCATGGGTACACAACTGTATAAGCCTTGGGGTGACAAAGAACAAGGATGCAAACTGCAGCAGCAACTGGCTACAGTCTCTCTGCTGTTCTGTTGATAGGGTAGGAGAGACGTTGACACCATCCACTGACTCATCCTGCTTCTTGAAAGATAGGAGATCCGGGTGACGTTCACTCTTTTCTTTCTCCCCATCATCTGTCACCAGAAGCATGGTGACTTCAGCCCTCCGTAGTGTGGTGTGAGGTGATTAACATGGAGTACCCTTAGGTAGTTCCTAGGGGTCTTGAGGTCCACTAGGTGGATGACAGCCCCCTGTCTCTCTTTCACCTCATAAGGCGTTGACCAGCAGTCCTGGGGGGGCCTGGACTCCACCGGCTTCATAACCCATGCTTTCTGGCCAGGCTGATATTGAACCAGAGTAGCCTTTTGCTCATGCAGAGCTTCATTACCTCTTGGCTGGCTTTCAGATTCTCAGAAGCCTTCTTCCATAAGTGTTGCATAGGGTTTCTGAGAGCCATATGTAGCGAACTACATCCTGGTGGGGCTTCCACGGCGCTTGCTCCCACCCCTCCTTCACCAGACTAACAGGGGGGGGGGGCATACTGGAGCTGGAAGGGACTGAACCAAATTGCTTTCTGTGGCACCTTCCTGCAGGCAAAAATAAGGCATTGCAAGAGGACATTCCACTTCTACCTCATGGGCTTTAATGTGCCTGTATTCATGCTTTTAACCCCTTCGCTGCTAGACCTTTTCCCCCCTGTGCTAAGCCTATTTTTGGCTATTTCGGGTAGTGCGCACTTAGGCCCCTGTAACTTTTTGACCACATAAGGTATCCACACCAAATTTGCGTCCTTTTCGTCCAACATCCTGGGGATTCTAAAGGTACCCAGGGTTTGTGGATTCCCCTGAAGGTGTCACAGAAATTAGCCAAAATACAGCAAACATTTGTTTTTTTGGAAAAATTGGAAAAATGGGCTGCAAATGAAAGCATCTGGGTTTTTCCCTGAAAATGTTATAAAAAATAAAGGATTTGTGGTGCTGAAATCACCATTTGTTCTGCTTTTAGGGAATGCAGACTTTTGTCAGAAAACCAACATTTCTTACACAGTTTTGGCATTTCTTCGGGACATAGCCTATTTTGGCTATTTTTTGGGCTTTCAACTTCCTTCCAATTAATGGTAGAAATGGGTATGAAAGCAATAATAGATCCTGACAAGCTATACGTTTTGAAAAAGAAAACGTAATTCTGAATTCAGCAAGGAGTCCTTTGTGTAGATCCATCAAGGTTTCTTTATAGAAACTAACAGTTAAATGTAGAAAAAAATGAAAATTAGTTGAAAAAAACAGCCTTTTGTGTCAACGTTTTCACCTGTAACTATTGTCATTATGACAGCTCTTTGAAAACAATATACCGTTACATTCACTGGACCTTCCTGGTTGTGGGGATATATAGGACTTGTAGGTTCATCAAGAACCAGACGAACCCAGAGTCAAAACCTGAACAGCAATTTGCAATGGCTTTTTATTGTGCCGGGTATATGGCAATTATTGTGGAAAAATGTATACATGGAAAAATCGGTATGAAAGACAATGGGAACAAATTACAAAATATAGAGTTTAGAGACAGTACATATTTGCACATTTTGGAAATTGGGAATACTCATACTAGCATGAGAAATATCGGTCATTTTTCAAAATGACTTCTTTTTTACACAATGTCTTTCATTTGGAAGGCAGAAATGCATCAAAAATCAATAGGTAATAACAGTTGCTTTACAAATCTAAATTACCCTAAGTCTCCCGATAAAAATGGTAACTCACTTGTATGGGCGGCCTAGTGCCCACGACAGGAAACGGCGCAAAACAAAACGCGCTCACACCTCAATTTTTCAGTGAAATATTACCCTTTTTGGCAATGTGCCTAGCTGTAGTTTCTTAACCCTAGCTCTGCCGGCACATAGGGAAACCTAGCTAACCTATACATTTTTTAAAACTAGACACCCAGGGAAATCTAGGAAGGGTTGACTTGAGTGGCTCGCACCAGGTTCTGTTACCCAGAATCCCTTGCAAACCTAAGAAAGTGCTAAAAAAACATTTTACCCACATTTCTGTGGTGGAAAGTTCAGGAATCTGCGTAGATCCACAAATGTCTACCCACCATGTGTTCCCCAAAGTCTTCTGAGAAAAATGGTACCTCATTTGTGTGGGTCAGCTTAGTGCCTGCGACAGGAAACGGTGCAAAACGCAATACCGATATACCTCAATTTCGAGGTGAAAAATTACCCTTTTTTGGCAAAGTGCATAGCTGTAGTTTGTGAACCCTAGCTCTGCCGGAACCTAGGGAAACCTACTAAACCCACACATTTCTGAAAACTAGACACCCAGGGGCTTCCATGGAGGTATGGTTGTGTGTTTACTTACCCAGAATCCCTTGCAAACCTCATTTCCAGCTGAAAAAAACAGTTTTTCCACACATTTTTGTGTGGGAAAGTGTGGCATCACCAGGCTCACACAAATGTCCTACCACCCAGGTCTCTTGATAAAAATGGTGCCTCACTTGTGTGTGAGGCCCAAGTACCCGCTACAGGCAAGGGCCTAAAACGTAGTGAGGCGACATCAAAATTGCCTATCTCAAAACCACCTGGTTTTGCAAGGGGGGGTCACCTGAATTTTTGGCCCCGTGCTTGGCGGCCATCTTGGGAAACCTACCAAAATCACACATTTCTGAAAAGTAAACACCTGGGGGCTTCCAAGGAGGTATGGCTTGCGTGGATCCCCCAACGTTTCCTTACCCAGAATCACTTGCAAACCTCAATCCCTCTGGTGCCCACACCAGAGGGATTTCGAGGGTGATGTTTCATGACGAGCTGGACAACTACTGTGTACCATGACTAGTCCAGCTCGTCATGAGCATCGAAGGGGTTAAGGGTCTTGTTGAACCTTTCAACATGACGTATGTGTTAGGATAATAGAGTATGGAGAACTTGGGAATTACCCCACACTCATCCCACATTGACTTCATTTTAGCAGACATAAAGTTTGTGCTCCTCATCAAAGCCTTAGCCACTGCTGGTGCAGTTACAGTCCTCAGATGTATGGCCTCAGGGTATCTGGTGGCTTGGTCTACGACAGCCAAACATGATACCCGAGGCAGTTTTGGGGTCCAGGGGCCCAACAATGTTGATGCTCATTCTTTTAAAGCGAGTTCCAATGGCAGGCAAGGGAACCAGGGCAGTCTTGAGCTTTTGACCTGAATACCCACTGGCCTTGCAGGTGGGACACACCCTGAAGAATGCATCTGAGGCTGTATACATACTGGGCCAATACGAGTGGAGGACAAGCCTTGCAAATGTCTTGTGCTGTTCTAGGTGTCCTGCCAGGGCCATATCATGAGCCAGACCCAGTAGGAAGGCTCTGTATCACTGGGGGATGCCCCAGGCTCAGTAACCTCAGGCTCACTATATAATAGGGAATTCTCCCATTTGAATAGATGATCTCAAGAGGTACCACCAACTGCCTGGCCATCAGCTTCCTGGCTCAAGGCCTCTCGGATGGGGTACTCCTTCTGAGCCATTCCGAATCCGTCCCTCAGATTGTCGGCCAGATCAGGCAAGTTCCCCAGAGCAGCAATGTCCTTCCCTGTAGGTTCTGGGGCATGCTCCTCAGGTTCCTCCTCATGGACAGTCAGAGTTTCAAGAGCTAGTTTCCCATACTCCTTGACCTTCATCCATTTGGCAGCTACCTGGACCACTCTTCCAGCCTCTGGGTCTCTTTGAATCCTCTCCAGGGCTGCCATGGACCTTGTGGTCAGGCAGACCCACTCAGGCATTCATAACATCTCCAGGTGGGACATGAGCTCCACTTTGATTCAGACAGTGTGCTCTAGGTCATTCAGTAGCAGACAATCTACTGTTAGATTTGGGGGTCTCTGGTTGGCACAGGTAGGTACTTGTGACAGGCAGGGACCCTCTCCTCTAGTCAGGGCAAGGGAATTACTCTCTCAAAATAACCCCTGCTCACCCTCTAGGCGGCGTGGCTTGAGCAGTCAAGGCTTATTTCAGAGGCCATGTAAGTTAAGCAGTTGTGACCACATACAGTAACCCAGTGACAACACTACAAATGGACACCACACAGGTTTCATATAAAAAATAAGTATACTTTATATAGAGTACTATTAGCTTTCAAGAGTTCAGGTTAAAAAGGCTTAAATCAAGGTTCTGTGCGAGTCGGTAGCCCGGACGGGCTACAACGTCATTGAAAAGAACAGAGTCTAGCAAATCCAGCGGACCGTGTCGGTACGGCCCCACTCAAGTGTCGACAGACTCAGTCACAGTACCTTTTACTTGGGGCGGCCGGCACGGATGTGCGAGCCAGTTCCGGTGATCGTCGGGGTGCAGAAAGGAAGCGTTGCAGGATGCGTTGTCCGTTGAGGCGGTGCAGGCACTGGCCCATTGACAGAGTCGGTGGATCAAAAGGCTTGCGTTGCACGGAGAGACGGTGCTGTGATGCGGTGCTTGCAGCTTGCGTTGCGGTGAATGAGTCGGAGTTCAGGAGCTGGCGTCGATCAGTCCGGACAGCGGTGCGAGTCGGGCAGTGTGTGCAAAGCGTGCGAGGCAGTACCCAACTCCGGTGCGGTCACAGGACTCGAAGTCAGCAGCAGTGACTGCGTCGGTCAGACCAGTTCGATTCGGTGTAGCGAGGCGTTGCAGGCCGCGGTGTCCTTCCAGTCGCGGTGCAGGCTACGGCTCGTTGACGGAGTCGGTGAGCACAGAGCTTGCGTTGGTCGAGGAGGACGTTGCTTGATGCGGTGCCTACAGGACACTGGGCCGGTCGTGAGAATCGGTCCCGGTTCCCTGCATCTGTAGAAACTTATTTCCAGCAGCAATTCACAAAGGCTGGTGAAGTCCACTGGTCCTGGGAATTCGGTCAGGGAGCAAACTGTCTTCCAAGCCCTTGGAGATCTTTGTACAAATTGAAATAAAGTCCACAAAGTCTTTCTCCTCCCTTTGGCAGCAAGGCAACCACTGCAGGCCAGTCCCCCAAGCAGCACTTCAGCCTGGGAATAGTCTCTCCTCAGTTTCTTCAGGTTCCTTCTCCTCAGCAGAGGTTTTGTCTTGTAAGTCCAGAAGTGATATAATTTCTTGGGATCAGGGTCCCAATATTTATACCCCCAAATCCTTTGCTCTCTGAGGGGAGGGGCCTGTGCCCAGTCCAAACCAGTTCTGAAGCACTCCATTTACCAGACTTCTCCTTTTCTTTCACAGTGCAGGCCAGGAAAATCAAACGCCCCACAGGAGGTGAAGCCAGCATTGTGGAATGCAAGTACAGCCCTGGAGCACTTTGTTGACAGTCTTCCTTCTCTTCTTTCAGTGTGCAGGGCAGAGACATCATATGCACCACAGGGGGTGAAGCCAGCATTGTAGAGGAAAGGCCCAGCCCTATTAATTTCACAGGTTCAACTTCTCCCTACCATCTAGATGCAGATCTCTCTATTCACCACCGGGCTGCCCCAGACCGTGTCTCTTGGAATCCCCCAGCCCTGTCACTCACAAACCCAGACAAAGGAATACACAACCTTGCAGAGGCAGGCTTAAATGGTTAGGCAAGCAAATACCTACTTTCTAAAAGTGGTATTTGCAAACACAGAATATTAAAATAAACGTTACTAAAAGATGTATTTCATTATTCTGAGTCCAGGCATTCTAAACTCTAATTTCCACCATGTTCCCTGAGTCTGCTAGGATTATAAACATGTAACAATCCAGCAGCCTATTCTGGCCTATGGAGAACAGGTAGCCTTGCAATAGTGAAAAACGAAAATGGCTGTAATTCACTATTAGGACATGCCACACGCATTAGGGCTTGTCCTACTGTATACTTACAATGCAACCTGCCCGTGGGCCTACAATAGGGGTGACTCATATGAAGTCAAGGGTATGTTTAGGAACTGGCAAGTGGGTGCACTTGCCCAGTCAGCTTGACAGTACCAGACTGCACGGAGACTCTGCAATGGCAGACCTTGGACACGTTTTGCAAGGCCGCTTCTGTGCGTGGCATACCAGTGCTGCAAGCCCGCTAGCAGCATTTGGAATTACACACCCTGGGCACACTCAGTGCACTGTACTAGGGTCTGACAAGTAAACCAAACATTCAATCATGGAACCTCTAATCAATACATCAATTTACAGTAGGGAGCACTCGCACTGTGGCACTGGACAGCAGTGACACAGTGCCCAAAGCATCTAACACCGGAAAAACACATGAGGCAACAGCAAAAATGGAAGGGAGACCCACGCCAATGGTGCCTGGTCAAACATCTACAGACATGGCAGGACTGACAGCTAAACACGAGGGGAACCACCTGTGATTCCACCAAGCTGCACAGCCATGTGACTGAATAAATTAAGTGAATTAAATTCAGATAGTTTTATACTTTATTTGTCCATATTTTCCATTTTCACTTTTAATCCTTTTTACAATGTATTCATTTTGTTTTACGGCCCGCTCGGAACGCCTGCGCAGCGCGGATTCCGCGCCTGCGCTGAATGTTCTATTGAGCGGGCGGGGCCGTGACGGAACCGCTCCGTCATGAGCACAGCGCAACCACGGCTGGTGACGGAGCGGTGCCGTCACCAGCATGTGCCCGCCGCGCAGCCCCCCCAACCCCTTAGCACTGCGGCGGAATAGCCGCCGCAGTGAAGGGGTTAATAGAAACCAGAATCAATAGGCCGCCTTTAGCTCTCCCTGATGAGGAACCTTGCGCCAACAAATTATAAGAGACAAACCCCTCATAATTAACATCTTCCCTGCACCATGTTTCCTGAAAGCAGAGAATATCATGGCTATTAATAAAATCCTTCCAGCACCAAAACATTCCCCTTATACTTCAGTCCGGCAATGTTCCAGCTAACAATTGTAATACCTATATTGCCCGTTTTTCTTACATCATCCGGTATATCAGTTGCTTTCAGGCCATCTCCCGCCTTCAAATTTTCATTTGATATATCCCCGCAATTATTAATCACATTTTGGTCAACCATCAAGATTGGCTCAGGGTATATATGCTTTTCACTTAATTCGATCACCTGTCTGCTTATAGACACCTGGCTATTTGTAGTAGTCAGTGTTTTTCCCATTAATAGAAGTCATGCGCGAGCCTGTCTCTCTCATGGATGCCTTCTGTTTTTTTGCAAATCGAGACAACTAATTCCAAAATGGCTGCCTAATATCTTGTAAGATCCACAACAAAAGCTACAACCATGTGAGATTTGGTATGGCCACACTGCGGTCCATCACTCGGATGTAGCTGCTGCTGCTTTTTTCCCTGTGCTACAGGTTCACTCTGTTTACATTTCGAGCTCCCCGTCATGCTCGCTATATCCCATGTCCCCTCTCTCTGACCACCTTACTCTCAAATATCACCCTCTCTGCTCTCCAGTATTGAAGGCACAGATGTAAGCACTGGTTGCCCAGCCCCTCCTCTGCCAGGCTGCCTTTTGACCATTGCCACAGAATATTGCCAAATCTACAACATATATATTACATGTACAGTTACAAGTCAGACCCATAAGCTTTGCAAATGCCTGTTTTGCTTATGATCTCTATAAGAGTAGTAAACGTAACTGTGTAAAGGGAGTGAAAAAGTACCGCTTTTTGAAGACTTTCTCACTGTGCAAGAAGTGACGCAGGGGCCGCTCCTCCGCTAAGGCAATCTTAGACCTCCGCTTGGCAGTCCTAGACTTTATGCATCGGACCCAGCGCCAAGACGCCTCAGGGCATTTGCGTGCTCTATAAATTCTTAAATCAAATCAAATCAAAATTAAATCAAATCAAGGCGGAGGAGCGTCAACCCACTGAGCAGGTGAAAAAGGAAAAAATAAAATGATAATAACTCATTGTTATTATCATTTTATTTTTCCCTTGTGGCTCAGCTGGGCTGGGGCGGGGCTGTGGTTTCACGGAGTAGTGGTTTGCACTCTCTTAAATGTGCATGATGGTATGACCGGCGTCTCAGGCTGGGCAAACTGTCATGCGCACTTTGCATGTTCTCCACCCAGGCTGCATTATATACTGGGTGAAGAACATGGCTATCTTCCTGTCCCACTCTGAGTACCAAAGCACGGTGCTCAGACCAATCACAACGCTGCAATACAGCGTTGTAATTGGCTTAGGGCTGCCTGGAAGCCTGGGTGCTTCTTGTTCCTGCTCCTGGAGTCCTGGAAGTGAGCGAAGAGGACCAAGAGGCGGTGGCACACTGGTAAGTCAAAGTTTCATTTTTTTGCCATTCTACCCCTCTCCCCCCACCCCACGAACCTCCCTCCCACCACCAGAGGTGTTTTAAGGCATGGGCAAAGTGGGCTCTGGCCCAGGGCCTTAGCCTTTTAGGGCGGCACCCCTGATAGATCTGGCCTAGTTTTCCGCACAGTTCTGCCCTAATGACTTTGAATGGTTTTCAAACATAGATTGTTTTAAAAACCATTATCCTTTAATTTATTTTTAATACGGGTAAAGTGTGTGAGTTTGTTACAGACATTTTGCAGAGAAATGTTGGGTTAGTTTTTCAACACCATGCAACATCCATAAAAAAAGTTCCTCTTAGATCAAAACAGGACTTCACATATGAGAATTGGCAGTGGGTCGCAGAGATTATTTGCAATAATATTAGTGAGGTGCTGATGTTTTACAATATCAAAAACGCACACCATTGTCCCTGAATACTAGATAAAACATTTATAATTTGAACCAGTCTGCCTGTGCAGTGTCAGTGACTGGCCAAAGAGGGCTGAAATTGGATCATAAATTCAGAGCATTCGGAAATATGTTTGGCCCAGGGCCCCTAAAATCCTTAAAATGCCCCTGCCCACCGCTATTAAATAGCAGCCAACACTGAGAGACAACATAATGGAGGAATATGGCTCAAAGTAAACTGTAAACCAAAGAAATTAAAAGATGCCACATTTTCAGTTAGTTAAAATAACACAGATTAATGACTTTTGACGCAAAGTAAACAGCAATTTGTAGAACGAACTTATATATTAATTAATCAATTTCAATGGTGGATCAGAGAAAACACACAGGGTTCACATTTAAGTGCCTGATCCTTGGCACTTTCTATGTAATCTTTAAATTATGTTGATGGTTCAATTAAAATGTTTGCAATAAACCAGCATCAGTAATTTTACACCAAAATTACCAACACAGTAATGTTGAGAATTTGCTTAACCTTTGTATTATGAGTTGGATCTTGATTGCCACCCGAGAGATGGGAATTACAGCAGAAATACCACAACCAATTTGTGTTGTAATTCCCAATTTTAACAGGTTTTCCGGCCACTAATTTTTAGAGTTAACAACCATCAACTTGAACTAAGATTATTCATCTTTTGAGTTTACTCCTATCGCGCCCTGCGAAAGGTGAGCGTTAGTCTTTGTATTTATTCCTACGTATGAGAATCTATCGTAGCTAAGAGAACGCGGTTTTTCGTTCTTTTTACTGATAATCATGTACCACCAGCCTATGAATTTAAATACAGGAATGGCGTGTTTTCTAATTCGTTTTCTAATTGTTCCCCAGGAGCTTGCCCACCCACAACAGTGCTTGTCCTGACGAAGACCCTTCCGTAAGGAAAAGACTCCTACAAATTTGGGTCGAAACGTAGACCACTACGTAACCAAAGACCAGCTCCAGTCCCCATTCAGTCATTGACAGCTATAATGGAGTTAGGCCCTTTTTTGAGATTTATAATTTTGGACTCTTGTGGAGCCTACAAATGTGGCCCTGATGCCAAGGGACCACATGTACACTGTCTTAATAGATAAAATAAGACTTGTCACTGAATGAATCAGCTTAACCATATCCTACCCCCTACACTTTCCCTCACGTCACCCCCTTCCCGTTGTGAATGTGGGCACGTACACAGTATATAAAGCAAATGCATAATGAACACTGTACCTATGAATTAGGATGTATGCAATCTTGAAGTAAAATCTTTTTTGCAATACAAACGTTGTTTTTTGAATTCATGTATATAAATGCCTTAAATTTGTAATTTCTTTTGAGTCTCGGGACCCCTTCCCTTCTTTCCATTTGCTACCCAGGTCCCCATTGACTGCATTGGGTATAAACCTGTTTGTTATAACATATTTCAACAGGTTGTAGATGGTGAAATGTCCGGTAGAAGAGTGAAATACTGGGAATATGCTCTTACTCACATTTTTGTGTAGGTAATTACTAATTTGTCTGGAAACCCTTCCATGTGAATCAGGAATGGTAAAGTTACAGTGGAACCCTTAGAGTTAAGTGGAAACCTTATGGTCAAATGTCTGTTGCCTTAAAGCAGGTGATGTGGACCGGCAATTCGGTATTCCCACTGGAACACGATCTTGTTGAAAGTGGCCTCTCTCCAGAGTGGCACAGTGGACAAAAAAGATGAAGTACATTGTGGCCTGAATAAATAAATAAATGCCATAGGTTGGTGATCAAGGGGTGGAAACAAATAGGAGGTGGAGACACGAAGGATGGTTTCATGAGGAGTGGACTCAGACAGTCAACTACCAAATTAAAACATTTTTGAACTCTGCCCACTAAGAAAATTGCAACAAGGACAAAATGTAATAGTAAATCTGCTCTTGCTTAATTGATTGGTCTCAAACAGACTGCATTTAAAATATGTAACAGGCTTAACGCCCCTGCTGAGGAGATATCTGTGTAGCCAGCAAGTTCCATGATATAACATATCTCTGGTGGTTAATTCACTTGCAGGAGAGATCTGTTTGCAGTCTGGCCACTCATTTGACTCATCATAATGTAACATAGATTGTTAATGTGTCCCCTGCAATGTACAGCATGTAAGATGCAGGTCTCAGATCTCTATTTTACGTGGATAGCTCAGTGGGTTACTGATTTTGTTACAGATATCTTTGTGTTACCTGAAGGTCACAAGTCTGTAATATAGCTTACTGAGAGATGACCCAGCATCAAGGAATTCCATACAAATGGCAAGGCATAGAATTCGAACTTTATTTCTTTTTTAATCATCGGTTATTCTTAGGTTGCTAAAGAGGGCATCTTTAGGCAGTAAGAAACACTCAATGAGAAATTACAGTACCATTTTTCAGTGTAATTACTAATTTAAACAGATGCATCTGAAATTCTTATAGTTCATACATATCCCTTACATCCAAATTCTAGGTCCAGTCTCCTAAGCACTTATGAAGTGAAAAACTGAGTGTCTCTGTTTCTTCAGAGACATTGCCATCCAAGCAGTGGAAGCTGGCATCTACAGGAAGGGGGAGCGCGCGCATGAAAATAATATAACAAAGAACTCCACTAACACTTACTTGAAGATGAACACGGCATCCTCCGCTCCGGACCTCTTCTTCCAGGAACTGGATGCTGCAACTCCCTTGACCAATCCTGGTGCTGCTCCCATGCAGAATGAGAGCACAGCACTGATTGGAGGGAGTGGCCGCTCTCAGCGCTCCATACCGGAGGCCTGCATTTGTTCTAGCCCAGCTGTCATGACAGCTGGGTTAGAGATTTTAATGAGCGAATGTGTGGTTGGTCGTCGCAAGATGGCTGGCCAAAAAGACAGGCGCATTTTAAACAGTGCATAGACTGCGCTCCCTGCTGATGTCACTCAGCAGGTCCTGCCCCGTCCTTATGCTCTGTTCGGGACGGGGGTATGAACAAAAAAAAAATTCTTTGGTACTTCAGGGGTAATTAAAGTGGGGCAACACTCCTCCGCTCCAACTAAGGAGCCACCCGTGCATCTAAATCTTACCCATCTGCTAGCTCTGAGCCAACATGAGACTAAAACAAAAAGAAGTGCTGATGGCCCGTTCAGTGAGTGATTTGTGTGGGGCCCTATTGCAACTGAAAATAATTGACCTCCCTCACCCCCTGCAGGCTGCTACTCTGAAGGAAATGCACAAAAAGTGCTGGTACCTCTGAATGTGCCCATTGTTAGCAAACTGCACCAGGCCAGAGATAGCACGTTTCACCGGGGATGGCCTGGTCCTCAGGCCAATAATAACCTTCTTTATCCAGGATCTGTCTTGATCAGGGCTGGACTGGCCATAGCGGGTACCGGGCAATCCCCCGGTGCGCCGCAAGGGTGGGGGCGGGTTTTAGGCCCATGGGGGCCGATTTTGTTACAGGGCTGTTTTTGCAGCATAAACCGGCCCTAGCAAAGCGCTCGGCGGCACCTCCAACCCCCTCCCCCTGCTCAAGTGGGGAGGGGGGGGGGGGGGGGCGGCCGAGCACTTTGCCAGGGCCGGTTTTGGTTCCCAGTCCGGCCCTGGTCCTGATCAGGGCTGGACTGGCCGTAGCTGGCACCGGGCGTATTCCCGGTGGCCCGGGATGGTGGGGGCCGGTTTTGGACTGGGGGGGGGGGGGTGTTTTTGGTAAAGGGAACCGGTTTTGCACCAGTGCTGCAATACCAGCCCCCTGTACCAAAAGCAGCAACAGTGTATGCGCCCTCATCCCCCCAACACCCCTCCGCGTCCGGCCCAACTAAATTGCCAGGGCTAGTTTGCGTTCCCAGTCGGGACCTGGTCTCGGTCCCTCTCTTTTCCTGCACTGAGCACTTCACAATTAATGCTGAAAGCCTTTCATCTGGCTTCAGTTTATCTGATACTCAGGCTTATTTATCTTGCCTTTTGCTGCACGCCAATTTGCTCAAGCAGATTGCAGTGATATATGGCCCAACACAATTCCTCGATACATAGAAAAAGTGTCATTAGCCACTATACACAAACCATAAATAAAAACACGTCCCTAGATACATTGTATCCAATATTAATAAAACTATTTTATTTCAGGAGATAGATTGTTTTAAAAAAATGCATATTTAAATGTGTACATTCTTCTGCATGAAGTTGCTTCATAAATAAGTATTTTGTACTCTACTGAATGGTAGATTTGTATTTCAAATACATGGAAGAAAATATCTTTGTAGAACTTCATTGTTAGCACGAATTGACCCACACAGTCTACTATCAAAAGGATTTCCTTTCGAAAACAAAGCTGCCGTTTGTGTTTAAAATGGCAGGAAACACATTGTATTTGGATGTGTTTACCTTATGCTATAGGCGGCCGTTGGATTGCTGTTACTTAATAGCAAGAGGGCTCACTGGACTCCGTGTATACTTTACATGGTTTAATCCTCGTTGGGACCATTGATATGATACACAAATTAGAAACTGAGAAACTGAATAGCAAAGTGGTCTTTGTTTTTGTTTAACAATTCTTCGAATAGTTGTAGCAACTAAAATGTGTTAGAGTGGAAAATGCAGTGCATTTAGCATTTTTTATATGTGATCTACCATCATATCAGTTGTTCAATCATAAACACACCCACGTCAAGGTTCTGTTGTGGCCACTGCTTAATATGTAAAATAATAGGTACCAAGGCCCTGACAGGAGGCCACTGCCGCTTGCACAACCCATCACCCCTGTCACTGCTGCCAAAACACACACTAACCATCTCTTTAGCCTGCAAGTGCAACAGTTAAGATTATTCCAGGTCCTCAAAGCTAAAGGAATGTCTGGGGAGGTAGGTATTAGCATTTTTTTAATGCATATTGTATTCTTAAACAACCGTTGTTCTGGTAATCTCTAAATTAGATGAGCAGCACCGCAATGTGGCAGACTGCTCTAAGTACAGTGACACCACCGGCTCAAATTAAGCACTGGTTGAGGTACAGTTTTAAGGGCACTAGAGGATTTAACAACCCAATTGTCAGACATCTTTATTCACTTAGTAAGGTTTAATTCATGACATGTATAATAGTCAAAGCAAATCGTTTCACAATAGTCCCACCTGGAAGTCAATTCATCAAAATGCCACGGTTAGTGGAAGTGGCGTCACACACCCTTTGACCTCAAAGACACAGTAGAAGGTGGCATCATATGACCTTTGGCCTTGACCTTTTCCAGGAAGTGATGTAACATTACCTTAACAGTGATGGCATCACAATGATTGACACTGCTGAAGGTCCCTTATGGATCCCTTAAAGTTATAAGAACACCACATAAATGTCTATGTTACATACCAGTTATATTATAATTAGTGTGCTGATATTATGGCACGGAAACATAACTCCTTTCCCTTTGTATTACATGAAGAAGTCATGTTTATTGAAGTGAAGGACATAGTGCCACATAACACTGGGAAACTAAATTTTTTATATCACAATTGTCCTAATTTAACGGTTTCCTTGGGGTATACTTCAATGACAAATGTATTCAAAATGCATTGGTAGAGGTTAACAAATTACAAAAACACAATAGTAGTTATGCCCACCTGTATTAATTTATTTGGACCATATATTGAACATGAACTTTGTTAATTGCTTAAATTATTCCTTTTTTCATAATATGTTATGATGTATGCTTGTTTGTAAGGCATTTTCACTTGTGGAAAGAGAAGACGTGAAGGTTTAGTCCAAACATATAATTTTTCATGTATTCACAATCATCAAATATGGCAATGACTTATTTCAAAATGCGTTTTTTTTATTTCATTTTCTTTTTAAATCATAAGAATGTACATAGCACTGCTCAATCTATTTATTTCACAGAGCCTAGGAGCAATATCCTGGTCCCTGTGGAAGCTGCAGAAAGTCAACAGTGCTCTTCAAGACACTGCTTATCTTCTGCCTTCTGTTATTGACAGTGATTTTGCTACATCTGGGGCAATGGAACACAAAATCTTGGTAAGATAAAACCTCCAGAACCATCTATGGTATGTGGAGTTGTCGTTGTCGCGGCTAGAGAAATGTAACAGTATATATGTGATCTGTTTAAAATGTGCCAGCATTCTTCTCGGCGGACCTCGTGGGGTTAGGTCGCGAGAAGCTCCTCTGGTAGAGTTTGTTTGTTATAATAAACGATTGGACCTTCTACACTGCCAACTGACTGATTATTGGTAATTGGTATTAGGGCTATTTGTAAGTATAGCTCTATTTGGGTTGTAATTTATTTTTTGGTGCTTCACTTTCGCTACCTTCCTTGTCTAGTTGGGACAATACTGCCCCCAAACCTACACCTGAAGCATCTGTTTGTAAGTAAAATGGTTTGTTAAAGTCTGGGGTCTTCAATACTGGGGCCGAGGAAAGGACATCGTTAAGGCTTTGGAAAGCAGCACTGGCCTGAGCTGAAGGGATTTTAAAAGTGGAGGTAGCTGTTTTCTTAAGAAGGTCTTTTATTGGGGCGAAGACTGATGCAAAGTGCGGTATGAAACAGTGGTAATAGCCGACAAGGTCGAGAAATGCACGAAGATCCCTTCTATTCGTAGGAAAGGATTGTGACTGAATGGCTCTTACTTTTTCTTGTTATGGGTATGGTTGACCGTTACCCAGGATGTAACCTAGGTATTTGACTTGTGTAAACGCTATTCGTGATTTTTTTGAGTTAATGTGTAACCCAGCTTTTTCCAGTGCCGTTAGTATCAGATCTAGGTGATGTAAATGGGACTCGCAGTTAGGGCTGTGAACGACGATGTCGTCCAAATAAGCGGCCGCAAACTGGGTATAGGGAGCTAGGAGAGTGTCCATGAGACGTTGAAATGTTGCGGGAGCCCCATGTAAGCCGAATGGTAGTACCGTGAAGTGAAACAGTCCTTCAGGTGTTGAGAAGGCTGTTTTTTCCCTATCTTAAGGAGAAAGAGGCACCTGCCAATAGCCCTTGGTGAGATCAATAGTTGTTATGTATTGAGCTTGACCAAGGCGCTCAATCATCTCATCCACCCTCGGTAATGGATACCCGACCTGTTTCGACACCTTGTTAACTGCTCGGAAGTCAATGCAAAACCTCGTACTTCCATCTGGTATTGGCACCAGGACCACCGGGGATGACCAGTTGCTCTTGGAGGGCACTATAATCCCGGCTTCCAGCATTTTTTTTACCTCTGTTTTTAATAACAACCTTCGGGCCTCTGGAACCCGGTAGGGTTTTTGCTTTATAGTGACGCCTTCAGGGGTGGGAATACGGTGCATAGCCAAAGTCGTCCTACCTGGTTGATCAGAAAATATACACTGATGTTTAAAAAGAATGTTCACAACTTCCTTCTTCCTTGTTTCAGAAAGATCAGAATTCAATACCGTTTGATTTATGGTATGTGGAGTTGTCGTGGCTAGGGACACTGACACAGGTGTTCGTGGAGGGGGACCCAGCCACTTCTTCAGTCTGTTAATGTGATATATTTGGGTTCGGGAGGGTGATATCTTTAAAGCATATGTAGTTCTGCCTATTTTCCTCACTATTGGGAATGGTCCTTGCCACTCCTTGTGGAGCTTGTGAGTAGAAGTGGGAAGGAGAACAAGTGCCCAATCACCTATTTCCAATTCTCTCCATTTTTTTCCTTTATCATAAAATGTTTTCTGTTTCACCTGGGCTTTCTCAAGGGTTTCATAGGACAGAGTTCTTAGTTTATGCAAACAGGTCTTTAGTTGTTGAGAGTAATCCATTAGCTCTAGGGTGTCTTGTGCCCCTTCCTTTTCCCAACTATCTCTAGTGATCTCTAACAGTGTGCGGGTTTCCTTCCAAAAAGAAGTTCGAAGGGTGAGGCTCCTAAGCTGCTCTGATATTGGCTCCTCAATACAAATAGTGCTAATGGAAGCAACTGATCCCACTGTTTTCCGTCTCCTGTCAACAATTTTTTTAAAGTGGTCTTTATTAGGCCGTTATAGAGTTCGACTAAACCGTTGGTTTGCGGATGGTAAACCGAGGTGCGTAGGTGTTTGACATTTAAGAGGGCACAGACCTGTTTCATGAGACGAGAAACAAACGGGGTTCCCTGGTCGGTTATAAGGTCCTTGGGGAATCCCATTCTAGCAAAAAGTTCTATTAATCTTTGGGAAATAGCGTTGGTCGTGGCCGCCCTTAGGGGAAACGCCTCAGGATAACGTGTGGCGTAGCCCACGACAACCATTACGTATTGGTAGCCTCGATGGGACTTGTTATAGGGGGTGGGTAACCCAATAAACCCTTGCGGGCTTGGGCAATCGTAGCGTTACAAGGGAAAGTGCCAGCAAGGGATTTTTTTAGAAATGCAAGTTTATGCAGTGTGACACAGTCTACATTGTTGAGACTTGGAAACTGAATGAATCAGATACTGCTCTTATTGTGTTATTAGCTGTTTCAAGGCTCTATAGAAACTACCACACTAGCCCCATAGAAGTCGAACAGTTGAGATAATTTTTAACACTCAATGTGGTATTATTCAGCAAATGAATTTTAAGAAAACGATGTAAAGCAACACGGACAAATGTGTTTTTCATAGAAAAATTATTATTTATATTTTTGCATTCAAATGTAAGGGTACATAATCAAAGCTAATTGCATGTATATCTTAGGTACATGGAAAAAACAAAACAATCCATTGGTACATAAGAAACAATCCAGTCTTGAACGAATATGTATAAAATTAACTTCTTTTAGAAATAAAATAGAAAGTCAAAAAATAGAATGAAGACTTGGACTGGTATGTCGACGTTTCGGTCTCACAGGTAATATCCAAAGACCATCATCAGGACAGTAAATTTTATGCAATGTGGATGACCCTTATAGTGAAAATAAGAAAAAGAGCTATGAATGATAAAGGCTGCAGCTCAGCCTGATGGAGAGTGTTCAATGTCAAAGATTCATAGCCTTGAGAGATCGCCAAGTCTCGCCTGTAGTTATATTCAAAAAGGTAGTGTCCTTGTAGTCAATCTCAAGGTTCAAATGTTCAAATGAAATGAAAAACCGACGTGGCGTATGCGTGGGATCCTCAGCGTCAGATCGAAACTGATTCAACATACATATTCGTTCAAGACTGGATTGTTTCTTATGTACCAATGGATTGTTTTGTTTTTTCCATGTACCTAAGATATACATGCAATTAGCTTTGATTATGTACCCTTACATTTGAATGCAAAAATATAAATAATAATTTTTCTATGAAAAAAACATTTGTCCGTGTTGCTTTACATCGTTTTCTTAAAATTTATTTGGTGAATAATACCACATTGAGTGTTGAAAATTATCTCAACTGTTCGACTTCTATGGGGCTAGTGTGGTAGTTTCTATAGAGCCTTGAAACAGCTAATAACACAATAAGAGCAGTATCTGATTCATTCAGTTTCCAAGTCTCAACAATATAGACTGTGTCACACTGCATAAACTTGCATTTCTAAAAAAATCCCTTGCTGGCACTTTCCCTTGTAACACTTCGATGGGACTTGGGCAGTGGTCCTATTATGTCTACGCCAATCCTTTAAAAAGGTTTTCCTATGATCGGGAGGGGAACGAGTGGAACTTTTGGTGGGATGTAAGGATTGCGTTTTTGACAAATCTGGCACCCCTGACAATACTTCTTTACTTGGGCATACACTCCAGGCCAATAAAAATGTTGTATAATGGAATTAGTGTTTTTTTCCGCCCCAGAATGACCTGCCAAGAGATGAGCATGGGCATAGAACATGACTTGATCACGAAATGTAGTTGGTACAATTAACTGGGGAGTTGCCTTGTCATGACCTAATCGGTACAGGAGCCCCTTTTATTTCCACAAAACAGGGATACACTAGTTGACCCCGACCTTTATTTTCCTGGGCATTCTGCCAGGTGCTTACTAAAGAGGCGTCATTCAACTGGGCAGCCCGAAAGTTGGAGTCAGTGGCCCGTGGTTCTTCGATTAGGAAACCATGGTTACTTGTCTCTAGCAGGCTACATTTTTGTAAGGCCTCGGACATAAGAGTGGGGAAACACTTATTATCGGTCCCAATGATAAGGGGTTCAGGTAATTCTGGGAGCACTCCTACCTCACATTGTACTTGTGTATCCATTTCAGTTATGCTAGTGACTCTGGCTAGGGGATAAGTATGTATGTCTCCGTGCACACATTTTATCCAGACAGTGCGTTCCAACAAGATAGAAGAGTCAGACAGGGAACTTTCCCTAACTACGGACTGGTGGCACCCCGAATCCAATAAAGCTCGGGTTTTCTGATTATCAAGTATGACACTTACATAAAAGACTGGTCCTGTTTCCTGTGCATACAGGATGGCGCGGGGGCGTATCCCACTTCCATATGCTCTTCTTCTTTCTCTTTCTTTTTACGGCAGTATCTCACAATATGTCCCCACTCACCACACTCGTAGCATTGTGGACCAGTCATAACTGGAGGTTCGAGTTTTAGTTGCCTGGGTTTAAAGTGAGTGGCTCCGGTTGGACTTTTGTACGATTTCTTGTCGTTTCTTCGGGGGGGTTTTGCTGTTGTTGGGTTTCTCTGCTTCACGAAAGGTAGGACGGTTTTGAGCTCGGGCATATGAATTGGCCATTTCTATGGCATGATCTAATGTTAGCCCTGCATGCTGTTGAAGCCACCTTTGAGTCCCATAAGGTAGTGCGTCAAGAAATTGTTCAAGATATATTTTGTTCATCACTTCGTCCATATAGCCATCTTGTGGCTTCAGCCAATGGTCAGCTGCGTCTTTTAACCCTTTCCTTGTTGCCGTCGGCCATTGGCCGACGGCAGCACTACCTCCCCAGTGCTGCCGTCGGCCAATGGCCAACGCGGACCCGCCCGCGCACGAAAACGCCCGCACCGCGGCGGAATTACCACCGCGGTTAACGGGTTAACTTGTAAAAGAGTGTTTTTGGGGCATCATGTGGTTGTCCTCTTTCTTGACGGAATCGTATCCAGTGACTTTCGTCATCGACCCCTAGTCTGTCTAGAACTATTTGTTTCACATGCCCATAGGCGGCGGTCCCGTCTTTATTGGCCAGTTGATAAGCTGCCTGGGCTTCCCCTGTTAAAAGGGGCACTAAATAGAAAGGCCACCTCTCTCCAGGCCAGGCATTAGCTCTTGCAGCCCTTTTGAAGTTCAAAAAGAAAGAAATAGGGTCATCGCCAGCCACATACTTCTGTAATGGTACCATGGCTCCAGGAGGTGCTGCAACCCAATGTTGCCCTAAAGTAGCGAGGAGTTGGGTTTGTCACTCCGCTAGTTTGGTTAGATGATCCGCTTGTTGTTGGATGGTGCCGCTTGTTGTTGTATGGTGGCGGCCCTGTCGTTATCGGCCTGCTCTGTAGACCGTCCAATAGCCCACTCCAGTTTGGACTGCCCTTCGCTCATCTGGTTTAATAAGTCCTCCAACTTGTCAGACAGAAACTCCTATCTGGCTCGCCACTTGTAACCTTTTAGGTTCACAAGGAGGGAAGGAGCCAACACTGAAGTGCTCAGTACCTATCTTTATTTAGACAAAGTCAATTTAGGTCCAAGTCATTTATGAAGTAAACGTAAGAAAGGGGGCCATTGTCCTTCTGCTGGTCTTCTGTCTCCTGGCCGTTTCGGATAACTTTTCCCCGTCTTGTCCACATAAAAAGGAAAGGAAAGGAGACGTGGCTGTTAGCTCACAGCTCAATAATTGCTAAGCTTAGGGGAAAGGGGGTGAGGGTAACATTCGTGAAGAAGGCAAAAACCACCACCAATTGTTAAGCACCTAGCTATAACCCGAAAGGTGTGGTGTTTAGTGCTCAATAGTCGATGGTGCCCAATACGTCCCTCCCTCCTTTCTCGGTCACCCGGTACCTCCCCGTTTAAAACTAAGCAGGTTACGTAAACGTTCCCGTACCTGGATTAGCCACGTGTCTTCCTGCGCGTGGCTGGGCAGTGCGTGGGAACGGTGGCCTCCTGGCTTCTCCTGGACTGCTTCCTCTGGAACGATCTCTCGCTTTGGGGCTCGGATACCGCTTCTCCCGACTTCTGCTTCTTCTTGGGTCGTGGCTCCACGGTCAGCTCTCTCACGGCTGGAATCTTCGAGGTCTGCGACTCCACGTGCGTTTCTTCCTCTGGCGTTCTCCAGGTCCGTGGCGCCAGTCAAGGTGGGTTCCCATCGGCTTCCAGAATTCCACTCCGACTCGCTTCGGGACACACTCACCTCGGCGTCTTCCGGGTCTGCCTTTCTACCCCCTTGGGCCGATCCTGATAGGCCCATGAACTCCGGTGTCATAAGGACGGAGTCAACCTCCGTGAAGTCCAGGCTATCCTTAAAGGGCCCGTACCAGTCCTGTTGGTAAGATTGAAAGTCCGTTACGGGGCTTTGAAAAGGGCAGGTTTTGACCCCCTGACACTATGCCAGGCCAACTTCTCACATTGGTGTGCAGCGTGTGGGATTCCAGCTTGCCGTTGTTTCACCAGATAACCTCAAGTGTGTGATCATTTGAAAACCACTAAAGGTACCAGAAGTACATACAATGCATGCTTAAATACAGCACATTCTACTGAACTTAGAGTTGTGTGTCAAGGGCTTAAGCACAACCTTTCTACAACTCAAGAGAATCCAGTAGGTACCCAACTAGAGTAGGTAATGCATACACCACACCTCACAGTTATGTCTTCAAGGCCAGGAATTAGTGGATCCCTGCCAGATGTCAGTAGATTACAGACATCCAAGTATGACACATTCCCTTTTAAAGAGTTAAGGGCTCTGTGCACTATGAGGAAAATGAAGACACCCTAAAAATGCAACCACCCAACATCTCAGGGAGGTGGTGATACTTAATGACCAGAAAAAGGCTTCAGAGCCTGAAAGGGTAGACAGTGTGGTGGATGCAACTGAAGGGGAAGAGGCCAGTGGTACCAATCCACAGGACTCAGACTCTGAAGTTGACCAGGGAGGTGACAATGACCTAGACCTGGAGAATCCAGCATCAAATCAGGAAGAAGAAGGCCAAGATGGCCCTGTCTTTGTCCCTCCAGGAAGAGATAGTGGTGTGCCCGGAAAATCCAGATCACCTTCAGTGGAAACTGATCATTCTGACTCATCAGTAGGATCTCCTGTTTCCTCTCATAGGAGGGTCACCTCCCAGGAGAGGAGAGAGAAACAGCTGGAGTTTGAAAAAGCCCAGCTGAAGATAATGAAACAGACAGTAGCCTTAGAAAGGGAGTTCCTAGACCTTGAAAGACAAAGGAAAAAGATGGGACTAAAGTCCCATGGTGGCAGCAAGGTCCCTAGAGATAGGGATAGGCCTTATGACAATAACAACTTAAGCAAGATTGTCCCTCCCTACAAGGGTGGGGATGACATCTACAAATGGATAGCTGCACTGGAGAGGGCCTGCAAAGTACAGAAGGTACCCCAGGGGTAGTGGGCAGCAATCTTGTGGCTCTCCTTTGCAGACAAAGGTAGAGTTAAGCTCCTCACTGTCAGAGAAGAGGATGATGATAATTGCAAAGTCCTCAAGAGTGCACTTATAGATGGGTTTGGCCTAACCACTGACCAGTATAGGATACAGTTCAGATATACCCAAAAGGCACAGACACAGGACTGGGTTGACTTTGTTGATTGTGCTACTAAGGCTCTGGAGGGCTGGTTACTGGGCAAAAAAGTGTGAGATTATACAGGATTGTATAACTTGATCATGAGGAAGCAGATCCTCAGTAACTGTCAGAATCAGCTGTTGCATCAGCACCTGGTATACTCTGTTTTGACCTCTCCCCAAGAATTGGGAAAGAAGGCAGACAAATGGGTCAGAACCAGGGTGAAGCAGAAGGTACAGAACCAAGGTGGTGACCAGAAGAAGCAAGATCCTAATAAGGGTGGGGAGAAGGGTAAAGACCAGAAGTCTTCACAAGGCCACCAAACATCTTCTACTGGTGGGGGTTCCCAATCTTCCAAGAAAGGAAAAGGCCAAAAGAAACCATGGTGTAAAATCTGTAAACAGAATAGCCATTGGACTTGTGATTGCACCATGAAGGATGCAACTCCAGCCACCATTGCCCCTAAGGCAACTGTTCCCCCTAGTTCAGCTTCAAGTGGTGGTACTCAGCAGAAGGGTGTAGTAGGGTTAACCCTGGGTACTGAGATGGGCTCTTGTCTAGTCAGAGTTCAAACTCAGGCTGTGTTAGTCTGTGATGGAGGCATGGATATGTCCTCCTCTGTAAATCCCAGTAATCTGAGCAAGTACAGACAACAGCCTTTAATAAATGAAACGAGGTATTGGCCTACAGGGACACAGGGGCAAGTGTCACTGTGGTGATGCAAGAACTTGTGGACCCTGGACAGATCATACTTGGTGAGATTTACTAAGTGACCAATGCTAGCCATGTCAGGACCAACCCTGCCCTGGCAGTCGAACGCGGAACTTAGGTCCACGAAGGTAATAAATACATTTCCTCTCTTGGCTTGGGTATATTTGGCTGTTAGTAGTGCTAAGTTTAGGCCCTGTTCAATAGTGCCCTTGCCTGTGCAGAAACCATATTGTAAATTGGTGATGATATCATTTTCCTCCGCCCAGACCTGCAGCCTATTAAGGATTATCCTGCCCGCTACCTTCATTAAAGCATCTAAAAGGGAAATCGGATGATAACAAACGGGGTTATTCCTATCCCTTTTTAAAAAAAATTGGTATGACAATCGCTTCTGGCCAAGTTGAAATAAAGCCAGAAGCATTAGAGCGACTACCTATATCTACCTTATATCACTGACACATATAAACCTATAAGTCACTCCTATAGCAGGCCTTACCCATGCTGAAGGCAGAGTGCTTGGTTTTGTGTGAGAGGGTGCCCAAGCATGAGCTGAGCCCCTCTGCAGCTTTCGGAATCACTTCTCTGTAGCTGTTCTGTGATGCAGCTAGACCATAAACTCTTAAGTGCATTATAACGTTGTGGTTAATGGTAACTTTGGAATGGCTGCACGGAAACATGTTGTGTTTGGTGTCAAACACTTTGGAATCCTACCCCCCACCAGTTCCGGCAGCGGGGGTAGAATTCCACACTTCTAGAGGGAGTAGACATGTACACACTTACTTAAACGGTAATAGTTGTAAAGAGCCCTGGCATCACAAAATGGATGCCACAGCCACAGATACAGGTCTGACCTCCTGCTGCTGGACAAAACTCCGGCAGGGGGTGGCCTGAACAATAGGTTTCCTGTCACAGGGAGGTGTAACCACCTCCCAGACAGGCTTTAGTGTATTGGGGCTGGGCGGTGCATTCATAGATTGCTTTTCAGACAGTGCTGGGGGCCCACTTGGTGTTCCTGTGCATACCCCAGTTCAAGCCGGTTGCAGGGGCACTCAGCCCCTGCTCTGGTGCAAAACTGGACAAAGGGAAATGGGTGTAACCACCCCCACCCTGGGCCCTCCCATAGGTGGGACCCTAGAGTAAGTCCAACCCGTAAATTTAGTATACGTATAGGAACCCAGTCCTTAGGACTTTATATTACCCTGGGCAAAACTCTGCAACATATATCCTGGAACTTCGACATTCTATTTTGACTAGAAGACGGAAGAATCTCCCTTGGGGTCAAGGAGTGACTCCCCTGTTCAAACAGGCTCCTAAGAGGCATCTTGTCGGTTTGCATTTCTGAGGCTCCCACCGGATCCCAAAGACTTCCAGACATCTCCGAGGCCGAGACGAGATCACAGCAAAGCTGAGACCCGCAGCCATCACGAAAGACGTGGACCGGAACTCCTGGACACGTGCATATTTGCTAGTGCCTTGACTTCCCGAGCTTTCCCGAAGTTGCCTTCCTGGTCACTGGCTAGACTCTGTCCCCTCTGCTTTCAGGTTCTTCAGATCTTGGATCCACCCTTGGATCCATCTGGACACTTCCACTTGGTCGCCTGCAGCACTTTTCAGCAGCTCGCCATTAAAAACGATGACGAAACCTGACACCAAAATACACCTATGAACCCGGCTTACCTGGGTCAGGTAACTCGAGTACTCCATGCTCCCGTGGGTATTGACTCTAGAACTGCCTATTTCTAAAGTGGTTTGCTCCAAGTCCACTCCTAAGTGTCCTTAAACTGTAACTTTCCAACCACGACTTTCCCCTTAGAAGTTAATGGTGAATCGCAGCTGTGTTTAGACACTGCACGCGTCCCCCGTGGATCCCCTGTGTTACTACCTTGGGTGGTTCCTGGTGGCCCCAGCGGTTCTAAAGGCTCTAGGCCTTGTATCTATGTCAGTCGCAATTCTTATATCACTTTCTTAGTATATGGTTTGTGACGCCCCTTAGTGCTAAATAAGTTACTTGTGTACTTTTGCCACTAGCCTCATATAAAGACTAGGGGTGTGTGTTTAGAATAAATATATATATTTTATATATATACCTGGTGTCGTTCTCATTTCATTTGGTCATTACAGGAGATTATAGACTGGTAAAACAAGCTGCTTTACATTCCTTCAAGACTTAGCCTGAAGGCTGCTCTCCACAGCTACCACTAGGATAGCTTTCTATAAGGTAACCTACCATCAATAAGGGGTCGGTGGGACTGGTGCAAGGTGCCCACTAGAATAGTGAACAGCTTATGTGTAACCTTTCAGGTTCACAAGGAGGGAAGGAGCCAACACAGAAGTGCTCAGTAACTATCTTTATTTAGACAAAGTTAATTTAGGTCCAAGTCATTTATGAAGTAAACGTAAGAAAGGGGGCCAACGCCCTTCTGCTGGTCTTCTGTCTCCTGGTCATTTCGGATCACTTTTCTCCGTCTCGCCCACATAAAAAGCAAAGGAAAGGAGACGTGGCTGTTAGCTCACAGCTCAATAATTGCTAAGTTTAGGGAAAAGGGGGTAAGGGTAGCATTCGTGAAGAAGGCAACAACCACCACCAATTGTTAAGCACCTAGCTATAACCCGAAAGGTGCTGTGTTTAGTGCTCAATAGTCGATGATGCCCTCCCTCCTTTCACGGTCACCCGGTACCTCCCCGTTTAAAACTAAGCAGGTTACGTAAACGTTCCTGTACCTGGATTAGCCACGCGTCTTCCTGCGCATGGCTGGGCGGTGCGTGGGAACGGTGGCCTCCTGGCTTCTCCTGGACTGCTACCTCCGGAAAGATCTCTCGCTTCGGGGCTCCGATACCGCTTCTCCCGACTTCTGCTTCTTCTTGGGTCGTGGCTCCACGGTCAGCTCTCTCACGGCTGGAATCTTCGAGGTCCGCGACTCCACGTGAGTTTCTTCCTCCGGCGTTCTCCAGGTCTGTGGTGGGTTCCTATCGGCTTCCAGACGTCCACTCCTGGGAGTGTTCTCAAGAATGGGTTTCCCTAAGGAGGTAGTATCTGACAGAGATGCAAATGTTATGTCTAGCTACTTGACTGCAATGTGGAAGGAATGTGGAGTGAACTACAAATTTACCACACCCTATCACCCACAATGCAATGGTTTCGTTGAAAGATTCAACAAAACCTTAAAGGGTATGATCAAGGGTCTCCCAGAAAAGCTTAGGCTGAGATGGGACATCCTACTGCCCTGCCTTTTGTTTGCATACAGGGAGGTTCCTCAGAAGGGGGTTGGCTACGGCCCCTTTGAACTTCTGGGCATCCTGTAAGAGGCCCACTGTGTTTGGTGAAGGAGGGATTGGAGTTACTTCTCAAACCTCCCAAACAGGACATTGTGGACTATGTACTTGGTCTACGCTCCAGGATGGCTGAGTACATGAAAAAGGCAACTAAAAACCTTGAAGCTAGCCCAGAATTACAGAAAGCCTGGCATGACTAAAAGGCTGTACTGACTGTTTACCAGCCAGGACAGTAAGTGTGGGTGTTTGAGCCGGTGGCCCCAGCAGCTCTCCAAGACAAGTGGAGTGGACCCCACACTATTGTTGAACAGAAGGGAGAAGTTACCTATTTGGTAGATCTTGGAACTCCCAGGAGCCCCCATAGGGTGCTTCATGTCAACAGACTGAAACCATGTGTTGACAGGGCAGACATGGGCTTGCTCATGGCTACTGATGAAGGACAGGAGGAAGTGAGTAACCGTCTCCCAGACCTGCTTTCTCAGAACGCTGATTATGGATCAGTAGATGGAGTAGCCTTGGCAGGCAGCCTCACTGATCAGCAGCAAACTGATTGCAGACAAGTTCTCCAACAGTTCAGACATATGTTTTCTCTGACTCCAAGACAGACTACCTGGTGCACTCATGAAGTGTACTCTGGGGACAGTCTGCCTGTTAAAAATAAGATTTAGAGACAACCTGATCATGTCAGGGACTGTATCAGGATTGAAGTCCAGAAAATGTTGGATTTGGGAGTGATTGAACCCTCAGATAGCCCTTGGGCTAGTCCAGCAGTCTTGGTACCCAAACCTCACACCCAGGGTGGTAAGAGAGAGATGAGGTTTTGTGTTGACTACAGGGGTCTCAATGGAGTCACTAGGATAGATGTCCATCCAATACCAAGAGCAGATGAGCTCATAGATATGTTGGCCTCTGCCAAATGTCTGAGCACATTTGATCTTACAGCTGGCTGCTGACAGATCAGATTAGCTGATGATGCAAAGCCAAAAACAGCATTCTCAACCCCTAGTGGACATTATCAGTTTGTGGTAATGCCCTTTGGTCTGAAGAATGCACCTGCCACTTTTGAAAGGTTGGTGAACAAAAAGTCCTAACAGGCCTGGATGACTATAGTGCAGAATATCTAGATTATATTTCTGTCTTTAGCTCCACCTGGGAGGATCACCTGGTCCACCTGAGAAATGTTTTGGAGGTCCTACAGAAAGCAGGCCTAACTATCAAGGCAACTAAGTGCCAGATAGGGCAGAGTCATGTTGTGTACTTGGACCACCTTGTAGGTGGAGGCCATATTCAACCATTGCAGGAGCAAAATCCAAACCATCATGGAATGGGTTGCTCCAACTACCCAGTCTCAGGTCAGAGCTTTCTTGGGCCTGACTGGGTACTACAGGAAATTTGTCAAGGGGTATGGTTCCATTGTGAAACCCCTGAATGACTTAACTTCTAATAGAATGCATAAGAAAGTTGAGTGGACAGTAAGCGTTCAAAAGGCATTTGATGACCTGAAGCCATGTGCACTGCACCAATTCTGCAAAGTCCTAACTACTCCAGAGAATTCATTGTCCAAACAGATGCATCTGAGTAGGGGGTAGGAGCTGTGCAATCACAATTGGATGATGAAGGTCAGGACCAGCCAGTAGCTTTTATTAGCAGAAGGCTGACACCTAGAGAGAAACATTGGTCAGCTGTTGTGAGGGAGGCCTTTGCTGTGGTTTGGGCTCTGAAGAAGCTGAGGCCATACTTGTTTGGCACTCACTTCACTGTTCAGATTGACCATAAGCCCCTCTTATGGCTAAAACAGATGGAGAGTGAATAACCCAAACTTTTGAGGTGGTCCATTTTCCTACAGGGTATGGAATATACAGTGGAACATAGACCTGGGAGTAACCATACGAATGCAGATGGACTCTCCAGATATTTCCACTTAGAACATGAAGACTCAACTGGTCAATGTTAGTTTAATATCCCTGCATTTGTGGGGGAGGTTGTGTAGGAGAGTAGGATCTGCTTTCTATGGTTACCCCCACTTTTTGCTGGTGTTTCACTGTTTTTCGACTTTAGTCTGGCTGGGGCACTGCTAACCAGGACCCAAGCCTAGCTGCTTCCTCTCTAAATTGATTGCATGTACATTAGGAACACTCCAGATTGGTTACTGAGTTACCCCTTTGAGTCCCTAGTATATGGTACCTTAGGTACTAAGGGCATAGGTACCCCAGAGACCTACCAGGGGATGAAGCATGTATTATGCCACCCCTGGGAAGCCTTCCAAAAATGGCACCACAGATCTGCTACTGCAGTCTGGGTAAGGTGGTGCATGCACCCCTTACTAAGATTTAGGCTACCTATATCTACCTTATATCACTGACACATATAAACCTATAAGACACTCCTATGGCAGGCCTTACCCATGCTGAAGGCAGAGTGCTTGGTTTTGTGTGAGAGGGTGCCCAAGCATGAGCTGAGCCCCTCTGCAGCTTTCGGAATCACTTCTCTGTAGCTGTTCTATGATGCTGCCAGACTATATACTCTTAAGTGCGTTATAACCTCGCATTTAATGCTAACTTTGGAATGACTGCATGGCAACATGTTGTGTTTGGTGTCAAACACTTTGGAATCCTACCCACGCCAGATCTGGCGGCGGGGGTAAAATTCCACCCTTCTAGTGGGAGAAAACATGTACACACTTACTTAAACTGTAATAGTTTTAAAGATCCCTGGCATCACAAAATGGATGCCACAGACACAGGTCTGATCTCCTGCTGCTGGATGAAACTCCAGCAGGGGAGGCCTGGACAATAGGTTTCCTGTAACAGGGAAGTGTAACCCCCTCCCAGACAGGCGTTAGTGTATTGGGGCTGGGTGGGTGCATTCATAGAATGCTTTTCAGACAGTGTTGGGGGCACACTTGGTGTCCCTGTGCATACCCCAGTTCAAACCAGTTGCAGGGGCACACAGCCCCTGCTCTGGCGTGAAACTGGACAAAGGGAAAGGGGTGTAACCAGTCCTACCTTGTGTCCTCCCATAGGTGGGACCCTAGAGTAAGTCGAGCCCCTAAACTTAGTATAAGTATAGGAACCCAGTCCTTAGGACTTTATATTACCCTAGACAAAACTCTGAAACATATTTCCTGGAACTTCAACATTCTATTTCATCTAGAAGATGGAAGAATCTGTTTTGGGGTTAAGGAGTGACTCCCCTGTCCAAACAGGCACCAAAGAAGCATCTTGCCAGTCTGCATTTCTGAGGCTCCCGCCGAATCCCGAAGGATTTACGACACATGACCCAGACTTCCAGACATTTTCAAGGCCGACACGAGATCACAGCAAAGCTGAGACCCACAGCCATCACGAGAGACGTGGAACCAGAACCCCTGAAAACCATGCACATTTGCTAGTGCATTGAATTCCCGAGCTTTCCCAATGATGGGCAAGGGGCTTGTTGTAGTCCAAGCACCATTGGCACCGAAGATTGTGGGCTGACAATCCACAAGTGTTCCGTGGGTCCGCTTCTAGCATTTCAGCTCGAGATTCCTTCGCGATCCCTTGTCTGTCGACTGGTGGGTCCCCACAAAGGTAACTCTTCTGTTTCTTGGGCTTTCCTGGTTGCTCCAGATGTGCCCTGACTCCCCTCCAAAGGGTGAGTCCCTCAACCCTTGCTGGTCTGCACCAAAGCCAATCTTTGCTTTCTGCATGGGTTGCGGTTGCAAGGCTTGTTGGGTCCAATCCGGATACCGATGCTGCAGCACTCAACATCCTTCAAGGGACAACTTAAAACCCGCTCCTGGTTCTCATGGCTGAAGAGTCAAGCTTCACCTTCTTCACCTGAAATCACCCGACATTGGTTGGCATCTTCTCCTTGCCTTCCTGGTCATTGGCTAGTGACCCAGACTCTGTCCCCTCTGCTTTCAGGTTCTTTAGATCTTCGATCCACCCTTGGATCCATCGGACACTTTCCACTTGGTCGCCTGCAGCACTTTTCAGCAGCTCGCCGTTGAAAACGACGACGAAACCCGACAACAAAAAAAGACACCTATGCACCCGGCTGCCCTGGTTGAGGTAACTCGAGTACTCCGGTGCTCCTGTGGGTATTGACTCTAGAACTGCCTACTTCTAAAGGGTTTGCGCCAAGTCCACTCCTAAATGTCTTTAATCTGTAACTTTCCAACCGTGACTTTCCCCATAGAAGTTAATGGTGATTTGCGGCTGTGTTTAGACACCGCACGCGTCCCCCGTGGGCCCCCTGTGTCACTATCTTGGGTGGTTCCTCGTGGCTCCAACAGTTCTAAAGGCTCTAGGCCTTATATCTATGTCAGCCGAGGTTCTTATACCACTTTCATAGTATATGGTTTGTGACGCCCCTAGGGCTAATCAAATATTGTGCTAATTTACTGTGTGCGAAATAAGTTACTTGTGTACTTTTGCCACTAGCCTCATAAATACAGTAGGGGGATGTGTTTAGAATAACTACATATATTTTATATATTTATACCAGGTGTGGTTATTCTTTCATTTGGTCATTACATGAGATTATAGACGGTAAAACAAGCTGCCTTACATTCCTTCAAGACTTAGCCTGAAGGCTGCTCTCCACAACTACCACTAGGATAGCTTTCTATAAGGTTGTCTTTAACCTACCATCAATAATGGGTCGTTTGGACTGGTGCAAGGTGCCCACTAGAATAGTGGACAGCATATGCCAGTCCAACTTCTCACAGGGCCAATATTGCTGACCCCGGTAACAAAACCGGCCCCCCAGAGATCCAAAACTGGCCCCCTACCCTGGCAACCCACCGGGGAAACATCCGGTGCCCGCTAAGGCCAGTCCGGCCCTGCCCCCAGGGCTCAACGCTCAGCCCCACACTATTCAAAGCATATATGACCCCACTGGTAATAACACTTGTTCTACTGTTCTGTGTTTCTCTAAGTCTCCCGATAAAAACAGTACCTCACTTGTATGTGTAGGCCTAATGCCTGTGACAGGAAATGGGTCAAAACGCAATGTGGACACATCAAACTTTTCCACTGAAAACAGACACTTTTTTGCATTGTGCCAAGCTGTGGATTATGAGCCCTACAGCTCAGCCGGCAACTAGGCAAACCTGTACATTTTTTAAAACTAGACACCCAGGGAAATCCAGAATTGGGTGACTTCAATAGCTCTCACCAAGTTGTATTACCCAATATTCCTTGCAAACCTCACAATTTATAAAAAAAAAACATTTTACTCAGATTTCAGTGATTGAAAGTTCTGGAATCTGTGGAGCTCCACAAACTTCCATCCACCCAGCATTCCCCCCAAGTCTTCCAATAAAAATGGTACCTCACTTGTGTGACTAGGCATAGTGCCTGCAACAGGAAATGTCCCAAAACCCAACATGGACAAATCACATTTCTCCACACAAAACAAACCCTTTTTTTCAATCTGCCGAGCTGTGGATTTTGGGCCCTAGCTCAGCCGAATATTAGGAAACCCTAGCAGCCCTGTATGTTTAGACACTCAAGGGAATATAGGATGGGGTGACTTGTGAGGCTCGCACCAGATTCTGTTACCCAGAATCCCTTGCCAAGCTCAAACTTTGTGCAAAAAAACAAATGTTCCTCAATTTTCTCTGATGGTAAGTTCTGGAATCCATGGGGAGCCACAAACTTGCACCCACCCCGCAGTTCTTCAAGTCTCCCAATAAAAATGGTACATCATTTGTGTGGGTAGGTCTAGTGCCTGTGACAGAAAATGACCTAAAATGTAACTTGGATACCTTATTTTTTGCATTGAAAACTGACCCTTTTTTTGCAATGAGCTTAGCTGTGGATTTTAGACCCTAGCTCATCAGGCACATATTGAAACCTAACAACCTACAGGGGAATCCAGGATGGGGTGACTTGAGTAGCTCTCATCAGGTTTTGTTACCCCGAATCCCTTGCAAACATCAAACTTGTCAAAAACCACATTTTCTTCATATTTCAGTGATGGAAAGTTCTGAAATCGGTGGCGAGTTACAAACTTCCCCCTACCCAGCCTTCTCCCAAGCTTGCTGATATAAATGGTAACTCACTTGTGTGGGTAAGCTTAGTGTTGGCAACAGGAAATGGCTCAAAATGAACTGTGAAGACGTCTTAAAATGATTGATAACAAAAAGACCTGGTTTTCCGAGGGAGTTGAAGGACCGGGTTTTAGAACCCAGCGGCGTCAGGGAGAACGCCTAATACCTTCGAGTTCCCCTGTCTTGGCAAACAGACACACGGGATACTTCTTGATGACGTCAAAGACCAAAGTTTATTGGCTGCAACCAGGAACAGAGATCTACGAAGTACACACGGGTAGTTCGTCAGAGACTGCCCAAATTCGATAAGCGGAGCATGGTCTTTTATGCCAAAAATCAAGCCTCAGGCAACATTCCAATTTACATTCGGTGCATCAAAAACTGACCAATGACAGTGTAACATTTCAAAAGTAGCGAATGACGACAGTCAAAGACAATCCCATTTTCCGTTGTCCAGCCCACCAGAAATGACCACGCACATTCCCGGTTTCCTGTTCGATCAGGCCGGACAAACCCATCATAAACCCTTCTACCCAAATCAATGATTATGTCGTAAAGGAAAGGCAGAAACAGATTGGAGAGGAGATAGAAAGGTGGGAGCAGTGTACCATAAACTCGGGCATGTCCTGCTCTTTGATCTTTATCAGGCCAGCTGCTGAACAAGGGACTGGCTCAGCGAGGTCAGCCTCGGGCTAGGAGTCAGTTTGGCCAGGTCACCCAGAAGTCAGCTAAGGCGCACGTGTCTCAAGGACTCGCTCGGCCACAGTCATCGGGCCTATGTTAGGGCAACCACTCAAAATGGCTGCCGTATACAAAATGGAACCCGGAGGTTCAAACTAAATCCTTGAATACAGAATGTTCTCCTATATCGATTCATACGAAACACTCAGACACGCTACACTCGCCATTTGCGGTCTGCTGACACCAAAATCGTCCATTTCCGACGATCTTTATTGAACGGGTTCGGAACCATCGAACCCAGTTCGTAAACCACGGAACCACAGACCCTCCTTTTGCCCTATCATAGGTAACAAACCCATGTTATTCTGAATCTGGATCTATATTCATCAGGTCATCGATATGTTGCTGTAACATCATCCTGTTACTGAGTATCTCTCTCTGGACAGGTTTCCGTGCACACGAAGTGGCACAGAGGCCACAAATAGCAGGAGCACACTGCACGCAAAGACAAAACATGAAGAGGATTGCTAAGACCATCCCAATGACCATCAAGACCTTCCAACCCCAAGTGGATATCAATCCCCATAACCATCCCATCAAAGACCAATCTCCTTTGTCCAAATGGACAGAATCGGAGATTTTGTGCAATTTAGAAATGGCCTGGAAGACTGATGGAGCGTTGTCTGGAATGAAAACGCAGCAGCTCGATTGAATCAGTTTACAAACTCCACCTCGATCTGCTAGGATAACGTCAAGGGCAACTCTATTCTGAAGTGTCATAAGTCTATCCGACTGGAGCTCAGCAGTCAGGTTACCAAGGGCACCGGCAGTTTCTACTATGGTGGACTCAACCACTCTCGTTAACTGGCAAATATTCCTACTGTTAGCCATAGGTCCCCAGAACGGCAGAAAACCCTTAAAGAAATCTCCCAACTCTTGCCCTGCAGTGTCTTCTTGACTAAAGACACCTCTAGCAACTCTCATTTTATGGTAATCTGCCGCAGCTGAAAAGGTGGGAGGTAACAGAAAGGAAACAAAACATGTGCCCGAGAAGTCGGGGGGCAACCATGTATATGCTTTGTCATAGCAAACAAAGTAGGTACCCTTAGCAGCTAAGAACGCTGGGGAAGACTGAGACGCAAATACGTAAGTCTCAGCACAGACACTCTTCCCTAACTGAGCCTTCGGATTCTTACCGTTGCCCTGCAGACAATAGTGGCCCCGATGGGGCACTATCCAAATCGGTGGAGAACTTTTCGCTTGCTGGTTAACACTCAGACTAACTCCATATCCAGTAACGTTCCAACCACTATATGGTTGTCTCTCATCTTTCAGAATAGTCTCAACTGCATTAGTCCCTTTAACCATATCGACTATGCCTCTAGCTAAAGCACTATTCCTCGGATGGTCTTTCGGTGAACGTAGGGGGTAGACACTATGGGCATAAATAAACATTGTTCTGTAAGCCCGAATCGAACCATTTAAACTAAAGGGCAAGACTAAATAGGGAATACCCTTATCGGTCGTATGAGGCAACAAACCACAAATCCAACAGTTTGTCGTATTCATCACTAACTGGTGTTGGTGCAGAAGTTGTATGAAGGAATTATTAGCAAATTCCAATCGTCTGACTACCTCATGTTCAGGCAAACTATGAAAAGAATCAGAAGAAATAGTGGGTGAAGGTGTAGTTTGCACAGTGGGATTAACCGTCATTTTTAAAACAAATGTTACGTAACCAGCTATAAATATTATGAAGCTCAATAGTAAAAATAAACATGGTATCAAAAAACATTTCTTCGATATTATTTAGCATATTCGTTTTCTAAAAGTCAGTGTCTGTACAGGTCTCTCCAACTCAAAGAAATCCATCCTAAACTAAATGTGCTGCCCGCGGTGGTTGGTTGATTCTGCTCAGGAGTGCCTCTGCTAACCCAGGAAGGCTGCCTCGGGCCAACAGAACCCTCGACCTAGTGTCTCAGGCTTGCACGCCCAAGACTGGTAGCAACCGCGACCCTAGCAGCAAGAACCGGATGGCGGTTCAAGAAAAACAAAAATCAGTAGATCCTTGGTGGAGAGTTAACCTGCAAACAGAAAAAAATCATCAATCTTTATTAGTCTTTATTATTTGTCCGTAACTCTCGATCTCAAATTATAGCGATTTCTTCCAGCTAATTCTTGGTCAGCAAACAGAAGATGAGGCTCGGTAGTGTCCAATCGATCTGCAAGAGGTACTGATGCTTGTAGAATTCTGTCGCTTTCTTTCTCTGAGTTCGTTCCAATCAATCTAGCATCGCTGAACGGTATAAACCGTGGGACGACTTCTGTTTCAGAGTCTGCGAGTCCCTCCTGGACCCACTTATCGTAAGGCAAAGGCAAAGGTGCCCTTTTGGTGTGCGATCCGTGGATCCAGTTGCGTTTACCCTGCACTCGTACCGCAGATCTTTTTGACAGGAGTACTTGATAGGGCCCCCTCCAACGGGGCTGTTCGTTCTTGGTCCGCTGGAAGTTACGCACAAAGACCCAAGACCCAGGGTCAATGGAGTGCCCTGGATCCTCTGAAGCTTGCGGAAGACTGTCATGCACCTGTTGGCGTAAAACACTCATTTTAGTTGTCAGTTCACGCAAATAATCAAGCAGTACAGGATACTCGAGATCTCTGAATCTCGTTGGTCTTGGTACACCCCAAATGTTGCTGGGCGACCAAACACAACCTCGTACGGACTCAAACCCATTCACGAATGCACAGTCATTCTTGTAGACAAAAGTGCTAATGGCAAGGCATCTGGCCATTGTAAAATAGTGCTCTCTTGGATTTTGGCCAATTTCAACTTAAGAGTGCCATTATAGCACTCGACTAAACCAGCTGATTGGGGGTGGTTTGCAGCGTGGAACTTCTGCCTAATCCCGAGACCCTCACACACTCTCTTCATAACTTGACCCACAAATTCACTCCCATTATCACTCCAGATAATTCTCGGCATTCCGAATCTCGGGAAAAATTATTTTATCAAGGCCTTCGCTGTGGACAAAGCAGTGTTGTCCTTAAGGGGGTAAGCTTCTACCCATCTAGAAAAGGAGCAAACAACCACAAACACATATTTCAAGTTGTTGCATCTCTCCATATGGATAAAATCTAGCTGCAAAGCCTTGAACGGATACGTAGGAGGAGCCAAATGACCAGCTGGTGTTGGAGTTCCCTTACCAGGATTATGCATCAAACATACCATACAGTTTCTGACCAAATTCTCTGCACATTTGGGATTCCCCACATTCGGCCAACAACTTGCAAATCCCTTTCACACTAATATGTGCCATTCCATGAGCCATTGTAACAACCGGAAGCACATACGCGTTAGGCAGCAACCATCTCTGATGTTCTGACAAATCAGTCCAACAACCATTCAAATCCAATCTACCCTTACTCTCTCTCCATTTATCCAACTCTTTCTCTGTGGCCTCACCCTGAATAGTTTTCACGCTCTCAATAGTATCTTCACACATACTCTTCTCTGGAACCCATCTCGCCGGAACCGCAACATACATTCGACTCATCACATTCCTAGCAGTCTCTTTCGCAACTTCATCCGCAAAAGCATTACCACGGCCAACATCATCCGTAACCTTTTTATGGGCACTACATTTCACAATCACTACGTAGTGGTAACGTAAGAGATTCAAGAAGTTCATTCACCAGTTCACCAGTTGTCCATGTTGTATCTTCGTGCCATGCAATGTCAAAAATCCATGTTCACGCCACAAACGCCCAAAGCTATGAGCCACACCAAACGCATACTGACTATCCGTGTACACATTCACTCGTTTTCCTTTTGTCAATACACATGCTCTTGTGAGTGCAATCAATTCAGCCGCTTGTGCGGAGTTATGTGGGATACGTGCAGCTTCAACAACCGTATGCAAAGTCGTCACAGCATAGGCTGCAGTCGTATCACCATTCGGTAATTTAAAACATGAACCATCAACCCACAAAGCATCATCACAATCAGGAAGAGGAGTGTCCCTGAGGTCCACTCTCCCTTTCGTCTCTTAGAAAACAATCGTGCTGTTCTTCACTATCGTCATCTGTCTCAAGCGAAATCGGCAGCAATGTGGCTGGGTTTAAGGTATTGCACCTTTTTATGTGCACATGACTCGCTAACAATGTCAGCTCATACCCTGACAACCGAACACTAGTTAAGTGCTGTTTCTTCGTACGATTCAACAAGGTATCCACTGCATGTGGAACCATGACCACTAACGTGTTATCCACAACCAAACCAGCAGACTGTCGAATTGAAACAGCCGCTGCTGCCGTAGCTCTCAAGCAACTCGGCAACGCTCTAGCTACAGGATCCAAAGTCGACGAAAAGTACGCACATGGGCGTTGCTTATCGCCAAACTGCTGAGTCAAAACCGACAATGCACATCCCTCTCTCTCGTGGACATACAATGTGAAAGGTTTACTGTAGTCGGGAGTACCCAACACAGGAGCTGAACACAACGCATTGCGTAGTTCAGAAAAGCTCGTCTGACATTCGTCAGTCCAAGGAATAGGATTTGGAGTATCCTTAACAGTAAGAGCTATCAAAGGCTTCGCTAGCAGAGAAAAATTGGGAATCCACTGTTTACAGTACGACGTAATACCCAAAAACGCACGTACCTCTCTCTGTGTCGTAGGAACACTCATTTTCGCAATAGCTTGAATTCTCTCTGGGGTCAGTTTCCTTCCCTCCTTCGATAAGAGGTGACCTAGATAGGTAACTTCTTGTCGACAGAATTGTAATTTCGAAAGAGAAACTTTGTGGTGACAATCAGATAAGTGTCGCAATAAAGACAAAGTGGCATACTTACAAATCTCCTCAGTATCAGCGGCAACTAGCAAATCGTCAACATACTGGATAAGGGCTGCACCTTCAGGCAAAACCAACAAATCAAGTTGTGTCTTCAAAGCTTGACTATAAATCGATGGACTCTCACAATAGCCTTGAGGAGCGCGCTTGAAGCGGAAACTTCGTCCTCCTAAAGAGAATCCGAAAATATCCTTGCTCTCCATGGCAATCGGGATGCTGAAGAAAGCATTCTTCAAGTCGATCGCCGAAAACCAGGTGGCAGAAGCCGGAATCAGAGTCAATAATGCAGTAATGTCAGGCACAACAGGAAATTGTGGAACAACAATCTTGTTCACTTCGCGAAGATCAAAGACAAATCTATATACAGGAAGCTGTGAAGGATCAGTTCTCTTCAGAACCGGCAAAACAGGACTATTGCACACGTTACCTCGCGTCTCTTCAATTACACCCTTGTCAATCAGATCATAAATGATCGCTAAAAGTGCACGCTCACCATCACTCGAAATGCGATACTGCGGAATGCGTGGTAACTTGGCATTCGCCTTCAATGTGACAACATATGGGGGAATATCTAACAGGCCCACATCATTCGGACCCGTAGCTCACAGTGAATCTGGTAACGAAGACAATTCCTATGGAAGACAATCTTTCGATATATACATTGGAGAGATCACACTCTCACCCAAAGTAAGATGTACTCCTGACAGAGAACAGTACAAAGTTGCATACAATCTCTTTAACAAGTCTAATCTCAGCAAATTCTCATTACAACCTGTAGTCAAAAGAAGGGGTGCTTCAAACCTACGAGGACCAACAGAAAGGGGCAATGGAGCAGAAATCGGATTTGTAACGGGGGCGCCAGAAAAACCTACAGAAACATTATTAAAGCCAGACAAAGGTGCGCCAGGGAGCTTAGAATGCATAATCGAACTCTTCGTAGCACCAGTGTCTAGCAGAAAAGGCTCTGACACACCTGATGCAATCACCTCAACGTAAGGTCCGTTCTGATCTACTGGAACTGAAACAACTCCCTCTCATTGTCCATAGCTGTCCTAACAATCATTACCATGGGCTTCATCACCCTCAACATAGTAATCGTCCACATAGTACTGTGTTGTCCTACCAGATGAATTCTGCTGTTGGTCAAAACTATTCATCGAATTTTGTGGAGGCAAAGGGCGCGCGTTCTGCCCACGACCTCTACCTCTAGGTGCTTGCTGAGCACCTCTACCTCTCACACCAGGTGCACTATTCCCTCGTTGTAGCAAAACCGGACAACTATTCTTGTAATGACCTTCTTCCTTACAATACGCACACTGATTAGGACCATACAGAAAACGCTGTTGAGGAGTCTCGTCTCTTTGCGAGTTCCTCGAATACTGTTGTGGTTGCTGGTAATCACGCTGATTATTAACACGGGGCGGATAAGCTTGTTGTAGAAGAACTTTAGTCTTCAATTCCTTAGTCTTCTTGTCCGCTTTCTCTAATTCATCCTTACCTCTATTCTCATAGTATTGAGCCGTAGCTAAAATCTGCCCCGATGTAGAAACAGGCCAAGCACTCTCAGAATCCTTCAACTTAGTGCATAACTCAGGAAGAAGATTGTGTACGAACTTATCGACAAACAACCTCTGGCCACCCTCGGTAGCCATATCCTGACCACTATGATCGACAAACGTTTCCTCGAAAAGCGAAAAGAAATCTGACACAGTCTCATCTTTCTTCTGCTTACATGCAGACAACTTGTCCCAATTCACACGTACTTCAGGCATCAAAATCTTCATAAAAGTAATAATCCTACCACGAAGTTCAGTAATGATATTTTCAGGTTTAGCACCTCCAACTTGTCTATCGTTCGCAGCGACAAGGTTCACCCACGAATCACCCAATTCATTATCATGATCCGTATGTCGAATGACATTCCAGATGGGCTGTGGAACAACATTCCCAAACAACATATCTATGTCCGCCAAATTCATAACGCACGAACTCACTGTTTGCGTAAGTTCTTTATAATATCCCGGTGGATTTTTCCGCGGATCAGGCAAAGTCTGCTTAAGTGCTAAAACTTCAGCACGCTTCATGGAACATGAACCCACACTCTCTGAAAGTGCGCAACAACAGGTGGGTGAGCATTCGCATCAGCAGTTCTCCATACCGGAGGAACCTCTCGCATCGGGTACTGACGCGCTTGTCTCCTAACTGACGAATCAGGCTCAAGCAACCGTTCAGAAGGAACATTAATTCGGAATGACAATAACGTTGACACCGCTCTCTCGATGTCGAGGAGACTCACGATCGTTCCTTTTGCAAATTCGGAACGCAGCCGGAACAGCTCTTCAGGAGCTTTACCCACATCGTCCGTCCATTGTTCATGGAGGAACGCACACATGATCTCGAAAACATAACGTTGCTTTGGTGCTTCCCATTGCCGGAAAACATCCATAATACCCTCAAGATCGTACTGGGACGCATACGTAACCCATCTACGCGCCATGTGATCTAAAACCACTCGTTCATCCGTATCAGGCAATTGACTATGCAGCTGTCTACGCTCACTCACAGGAGACATACCTAATTGTCCCAACCAAGGAGTCAGAAAAACAGAAAAAGCAGCGGTCATCCGCTGTCGAGGAGAAGGAGTAGTCGGAAGAACAAGGGGAGACAAAACAGTAGTAGAAGAATCCAAAGTCGGAACAGACACAAAAGCAGTAGGGACAGGCATAGAAGCAGCAGTCGTAGGAAAGGGCAAAGTTGGCGGCCCCTGAGGAGGCTGCGTCAAAGGAACAGTAGCCAACGAAGGAGCTGGCTGTAGAGGAATCACAGGAGGCAAAACAACCGGCAGTTGCACAGCCACAGCTGGTGGCGGTGGTGCCGTAGCATTCTGCACATAAGGTGGCGGTGAATTTAACAAATGCGACATTAAAGGATCTTTCATAAGATCTTTCTCGTCTTTCTGCTCTTTAGACGGCAAGACTGGATAACACCTATCTACCGCTAACTTCCTCACTCTAAGCATCTGTTCACTTTCTTGCTCTTCTTCATTATCTCTGTACGCAATGGCAGCTTGCACCATTGACATACCTCTCTTATTCTTTTTCGCTAATTTTATTTCTTTCTGTTTGGCTTCTTTGCGCCATATGCGGAAAGAGTCAAACATTGCAGGCCGGGCTTTCTTCTTGAACAACTTCACTTCGAGGTTATCTAAAATCTCAGTTTCAAAACTACCGTAACGGGGCCACTGTAGGACACCGTCACTCTTCGTATATTTTACCCAGATCTCATTATAGCTAAAAGGACCCACACCATGTTTCACATACAATTCGTATGTAGGAGTTCCGATCGGAGGAACCGGACACGAATCCTCTAACCGGGAGTCCTTCATTGCACCACAACTAAACAAGTTTCGAAAACTGCTAAAACCAGGCATCTTGCTCACTAGTCTAGCTTCAAACAACAAGGGGAATCTAGGAACGATAGTCTTGTGAATACATGAATCCCTTGGCTTTGGGGCCTGCAGGTACCAAATCAAAGCTATCCACTAAAGGATACAAAGCAAACTAAGGACTAGGAGACGCTCCGCTTATACTTAACTGAAATGTTGATGGCGTCACTAGAAGACCCGTCAATCGTCTCGCTCTACAAACGTCTAAGGCTCCAAAACAGGGCGACAGTCAGGGCAGCAGTCCTTCGTAGCCGTCGGAAAGCGGGAAACCTCGCAGCAAAGACTTTCGGACCACGACGACATACAGGGGTCGATGAAGTGGCTGGCCTTCCTCCAGAATTTTCACACAAAGCTTCTCACGAACCTCTGGCTTGGACCGGTACCGCTGAAGTCGCCCTACGTTGGGCGCCAACTGAAGTACCGGGTTTTAGAACCCAGCGGCGTCAGGGAGAACGCCTGATACCTTCGAGTTCCCCTGTCTTGACAAACAGAGACACGGGATACTTCTTGATGACGTCAAAGACCAAAGTTTATTGGCTGCAAGCAAGGAACAGAGATCTACGAAGTACACACGGGTAGTTCGTCAGAGACTGCACAAATTCGATAAGCGGAGCATGGTCTTTTATGCCAAAAATCAAGCCTCAGGCAATATTCCAATTTACATTCGGTGCATCAAAAACTGACCAATGACAGTGTAACATTTCAAAAGTAGCGAATGACGACCGTCAAAGACAATCCCATTTTCCGTTGTCCAGCCCACCAGAAATGACCACGCACATTCCCGGTTTCCTGTTCGATCAGGCCGGACAAACCCATCATAAACCCTTCGACCCAAATCAATGATTATGTTGTAAAGGAAAGGCAGAAACAGATTGGAGAGGAGATAGAAAGGTGGGAGCAGTGTACCATAAACTCGGGCATGTCCTGCTCTTTGATCTTTATCAGGCCAGCTGCTGAACAAGGGACTGGCTCAGCGAGGTCAGCCTCGGGCTAGGAGTCAGTTTGGCCAGGTCACCCAGAAGTCAGCTAAGGCGCACGTGTCTCAAGGACTCGCTCGGCCACAGTCATCGGGCCTATGTTAGGGCAACCACACAAAATGGCTGCCGTATACAAAATGGAACCCAGAGGTTCAAACTAAATCCTTGAATACAGAATGTTCTCCTATATCGATTCATACGAAAACACTCAGACACGCTACACTCGCCATTTGCGGTCGGCTGACACCAAAATCGTCCATTTCTGACGATGTTTATTGAACGGGTTCGGAACCATCGAACCCAGTTCGTAAACCACGGAACCACAGAGTCAGCTGCATTTTGGTGGCCATCTAGGGAAATAACCAAAACCCAGGCATTTCTGAAAACTAGACACCCCGGGGTGTTCAAGGAGGTGTGGCTCGGTGAATCCCCCAACGTTTTCCTACCTGAATCCCTTGCAAAGCTCAAATTTCGCTAAAAAAATCATTTTCCTTACGTTTCTCTTTGGGATAACCATGCTGTCACAGATTTCCTACCACCGAGCGTTCCCTTTTGTCTCCTGATGAAATTGATACCTTACTTCTGAGGGTGTCCAATGCAGAGTAGTCTAAAAATGTACATAAAAAATACAGCGCAGCACTTAGAACTCACTTTCCTATCCCCTCAATTTCTATGTTTTTGGCCTTTCTCCCTTACAAGCCCTTCGCCCATCCACACAAGTGAGGTATCATTTAACTCGGGGACCAAGGGGAATGCTGGGTCATAGGAAATTTGTGCTGGCATGGTGTTCCCACACAAAAATGTGAGAATATGATTTTTGTAGCTAAATTTGAGGTTTGCATGGGATTCTGAAGTAAATGTTGGGGGATCCACACAAGCAACACATCTTTGGACTCCCCCTGGTTTCTAGTTTTTGGAAATGTCTGGGTTTGGTAGGTTACCCTAGATTGCCGCCGAGCCCGAGACTAAAAATGCAGATGCCCCCTTTGCAAACCCAGGTCTTTTTGTGATAGATAATTTTGATGTCTCCTCAATATTTTTTGGACCCTTCCCTGTTGTTGGCGCTTGGCCCACCCACACAACTGGAGTACCATTTTTATCAGGAAACCTGGGGGAATGCTGGGTGGCAGGAAAGTTGTGTCGGCTCGGTGATCCCACAGCTGTCCCACACAGAACTTTGAGGAAACTGTGATTATTATTTTTTAGCAAAATTTGAGGTATGCAGGGGATTCTGGGTCAGAAAACCTTGGGGGATCCATGCAAGACTAACTTCCCCCAACTCCCCCAGGTGTCTAGTTTATAGAAATGAATGGGTTTGGTAGGTTTCCCTAGATGGCTGCTTACCCCAGGACCAGAATCCCCTGCAAACCTCAAATTTAGCCAAAAAGTCAAATTTTCCTCACATTTCTGTGTGGGAAGGTTTTTAGTTTTTAAATATCTTTTTTGGCATTTTTAAACCAATGCTGAGAGTATAGCTTTTAGACATATACTGGAACATTTGCACAGATAATATACATTTCTAATCTCTATTAGGAGGATCATCAAACAACAAATTATCATTTTAGTCGGTTCCCTCAGCCTATATAATGGACATTCTTGGATAATGCCTCCTTGGCAGCAGAATCCCTAACTCCCCTATATACACCCTCCCTACCCCCGCTCCTCTGTGTCAGTATGTCTCTTCTACTCTTTTCTGGACTCCTGTTTACGGCTCATCTCTTGTCCTAGTCATGGTTCATCCTACTGTTGTTAGTGGGTAGCCTGTTATCTATGAGGTATTCCCAGCATCTGAATTCAGGGTTGGGGGAGCCCCGGGCAATTGTCTTCCCTTTATATCTCTTAATATTGCCTCCCAGGCATGTAACTCATCTTCCACTTTTTCATCATGCCTAATTTGCTTCAATCGGATTCTGTGTGGGAAGGTTGGGCAGTCACCGTGTCTGCACATATTTCCCCCACCCAGCATTCCCCACAGGCTCCCTGAAAAAAACAATACCTCACTTGTGTGGGTGCCCAAAGGAGAGTCTGCCAAAAAACTTATAAAAGAAAAACTGCCCTTTTGGACCCACTTTGGTTCCTCCTCAGTTATTCATTTTATGTTTTTAAGTTCTCTGGTTTGGGCAACCACACAAGCGAGGTATCATTTGTATCAGGAGACTGAGGGGAATGCTGGGTGTTGGGAAATGTATGCCTGCGTGGTAATCCCACAACTTTTCAACATAGAAATGTGAGGAAGACTTTTTAGCTAAATTTGAGGCTTGAACTGGATTCTGGGTAATAAAAGCTGGAGGATCCATGCAAGCCACACCACCAGCCAAGCAACATCCTTGCATACCACCAGCCAAGTGACATCCATGCACATCTCTAGTCAAGCAGCAGTCCACACACACACAGCCAGCCAAGCGACAGTCCAAGGGGTTCATTTGTTAAAATTATTTAGTTGTGTTTTTATATATCATATATTAATATAGTATTATATAGGTTACATGTTTTTAATCTATACTACTATAATAAAGGAAGAACTTTCAGCATTTGAGCCGGGTAAACTCGGGAACCACAGCGCCAATCCACACACACGATACACCATTGGAATCGTCAGGGTGTGTAGATGGTTATAGGCTATATGCATTTTAAAAAAAACGTTATTTAAAAAATTTACAGTAAAAAAAAAAGTAGTCCTTCCGAAGTAGTGCCGGCCGCGACGTGCGTGCTCGCGTTAGGAGCGCGGGGAGGAGCAGCGTCTAGGAGCGCGGGGAGGAGCGGCGGACATGGCGCGGTTGAGGAGCGGTGATGTGAGGAGCAGCAGACAGGCCAGCGGTGGTGCGAGCAGCGGACAGGCTGGAGGAGCGGCGGCTGAGGTAAGGGAGCAGCGGACATGGCGCGGGGGAGGAGCGGTGACGTGAGGAGCAGCGGACAGGCCAGCGGCGGTGCGAGCAGCGGACAGGCGGGAGGAGCGGCGGCTGAGGTAGGGGGACCCATGTCGGGGCAGGCGGGGATAGGGGCAGGCGGGGGACAAACCGGACGTGGGCCCGGGCTGCTGGACTATGGCGGGGGTCGGGGAAGCCTGCTGCTCCCGGACAAGGTCGGGACGGGCTGCTAGTTTTTATTAAAGTGTAATATTTTAGTGTTGGGTTGTTGGGTTTGTACAGGTGAGTATCAATTTTGTTTTTTTATGTAAAAAATGTAAAACAAATTTAAACTTTAAAAAAATGTATTTTACAGTTATTTATTTAAATATATTGTAATGGTTTATTCTATTATTGTACTATGATCAGATAATTTATTTATGTTATAATTTTCTCAGTGGCAGATGTAGGGTTTAAAGGGTAAAACGCTGGGAGTGTTTTAAAGTATTATTTTTTATTGAAAGCAATTTTGAATGTTACATGTTTTTGAAAAAATGTTTTATATAATTAGTTATTAATTTTAATTAACATTTTATATTTTTGGTTTTGTTTTAAAATGAATATTTTAGTTTTGTAAATGTTTCTTTAAAAATAATATTTTGTGTGTCTTCATTTCTATTTTTATGTTGTTTTTAGTTAAACATGTTTTTTTAGAGATGAAAGGAAAATGAAAAAAAGTGTTAAAAATGTATATGTTTTATTTAGTTAAGTATAATGTTAATATTTCTACATAAAAAGTTGCCTCTCAGTTAGTGTTAAAACGTTATGTAAAGATAAGCAAAAAATATTTTATAAAACAACCAACATTGTCACCATTATCTTACATTTAATTAATGTATGCATATATACATATATGTTATAATAATTAGATTCATTATGTACATTTTAAAAGGAAGAAAAAATATATTTACTAAAATATCTTATTCGTATTATGGTTTCTTTGAAGCAGATATAGCTAACATATATCCCCTTTAAAGTTTAATGTTTCCTGTAAAGTAGTTGAGGTTAGGGCGGCATTAGCAAATTAAATCCCTTTCATATCCAACGTTTTCCCTAATGTAGTTTGGGTTGGAGTTGGACTTGTAAATCTACCCCTTTTAATGTCTAACTCCTTGGAAAATGTCACTTACCTTGGAATCGGAATAGTAAATGTAACCTCTTCAATGCCCAATGTCCTCCAAAATTTAGTGTAGATTGGTGTGGGAATAGTGCTAGGTCTGGCCGGAGTTCACGGAGTTCTGCTACTTGGAACTCCGCGAAGTGACCAAAAAACTTTGCAATGCTACGCGGTGTTCAGCAAACGGCGGAGTGCTGTTGGTCATGCTGTTCGTGTTCGTTTTCAGCACCGGGTGTTTGTCCTGCCCCATAAAATCAGTGAAAACTGCACCATGCGCAGCGCAGGAGGGTGCTGCTTCTTTTCTTGCAGCTTGAGTAGATTTTCTACCCAAGCGACAGCTTTCTCAATGCGAACAGAAGGCTTCCCAACATGAGCGGTCGTGACTATCCGCGATCGCCCGCGTTGAGAAATGTGACCGACCGCAGTGAGAAATCTCTCTGGGTGGTGGATTTTCCCCACTCACCAACTTGATGTTGGCAAGCGTGAGCAAACAAAAAACTACGCACTGCTACGCGAACGGAATGGAATTAACTGCCCAGCCCTAAATAGTACATTTAGCACTTTTAATAGCAAACACTTTTCCCAATGTAGCTTATATTGGAGCCGGAATAGTAAATCTACCCATTTTTAAGTCCAGGAACTTCATGAATGTAGCTTGAGTTGGAGAGGGACTTGCACATTTAACTCCTTTGAAATCCAATTTCTTTCTCAATGTAACTTAGATTGGAGAGGGAACAGTGCATTAACCCTCTTTGAAATGTGTAGGTTTCACTGTTTGTCATAGTGTAGTGTTGTTGCATTATTACAAATCACGTTTACACATTTCTTTTATGAACAATAGTTTTATTTTCAAACAATTAGATACTTTTTTACTAAAACTCACATTTTGCATACTTTTAACATATTTTTCCTTTTTCTACGTTTTCACATACATTGTAATAGATAAATATAATTAGAATTTTTTATTACAATTTTATTTTTAACAAAATATTACACATGTTCATTTTACATTTCACTATACAATCATATTTAATACATATTTATAAACAATATTTTCTTAACAAACACATTTTTTTGTCATAGCTAATCAAGCAACTTTTTGGGCAATCCCAGCCCAACTTATAATATATTAAAAAATAGTCCAAATAAAGTGCCCAGCGAGTGGTACAGAGACCTGTAAATGCTTAAAGCAGCATTTCCAGCACCCCAAAATGGCTTGTTGTTTTCTACTGATGAAGGAATGTATCCAGAAACATGTCTCCAGAGTTACCCAGTACCAACAAGGGTGAAAAATTGAAGACTTCTACTGAAGTAAGTGTTAGCAGTTTTACCATGATGCATTGGGGAAAATTGAGTACTGGGACGTGAGGCTATGTGCTCCAACCCTCCTCCTATTTGATTTATGCATTAAATTGATATTTATTTATTGTCTGTAATGTTTATGGGGATATTTGTTTTATGTGGGTGAGAAATGTGTGTTTTGTTCAGGCTTTTCATCAGATTTGAGGACATTTTCTGTAATTGGTTATATTTTAAGCAACATTGGGCCATATGTAGGTAAATGGCATTTACCGAATCGTAAATACCGATTTTTACCGATTCGGTATTTACAATTCGGTAAATGCCATGTAGGTAATTATTATTTAAATATTACCGAATCGGTAATATTCGGTAATTACCGAATCGGTATTTACCGATTCGGTAATTGCCATTGATTCCTATGGGCCTTGAGGCCCATAGGAATCAATGGCAATTACCGAATCGGTAAATACCGATTCGGTAATTTTACCGATTTGTTAAGGGGGACAGGGTGTCACTTTGACACCCTGTTGCACCCCTGATTCTGGCTTGTGTGCAATGTGACACACATACATGCCCTTAGGGCATGTATGTGTGCCACATGGCACAGGTGTACATGCACAGATGTGCATGTACACAGAAATTCGTTATTTACCATGCCATTGTATTTCATGGTAAATAACGAATTTCTAAGGGCCTGTGGCACTGTTTCCAGTGCCACCTACATCCCAAATTACCGATTCTGTACATTTACCGATTCGGTAATTTACCGATTCGGTAAAATTACCGATTCGGTAAATATACAGAATCGGTAATTTTCAGGCCCCCTACATCTGGAATTACAAATTATTTGTCGGTAACACCGAAAATGAGCCATTTTCGGTGTTCCCGATCGGTATTTGGCCACCTACATATGGCCCATTATTTTTTATTTCACTTATTTTTCAGGTTTGTAGATGGTTATAGGCTATATGCATTTTAAAAAAAACTTTATTTAAAAAATTTACAGTAAAAAAAAAAGTAGTCCTTCCGAAGTAGTGCCGGCCGCGACGTGCGTGCTCGCGTTAGGAGCGCGGGGAGGAGCAGCGTCTAGGAGCGCGGGGAGGAGCGGCGGACATGGCGCGGTTGAGGAGCGGTGATGTGAGGAGCAGCGGACAGGCCAGCGGTGGTGCGAGCAGCGGACAGGCTGGAGGAGCGGCGGCTGAGGTAAGGGAGCGGCGGACATGGCGCGGGGGAGGAGCGGTGACGTGAGGAGCAGCGGACAGGCCAGCGGCGGTGCGAGCAGCGGACAGGCGGGAGGAGCGGCGGCTGAGGTAGGGGGACCCATGTCGGGGCAGACGGGGATAGGGGCAGGCGGGGGACAAACCGGACGTGGGCCCGGGCTGCTGGACTATGGCGGGGGTCGGGGAAGCCTGCTGCTCCCGGACAAGGTCGGGACGGGCTGCTAGTTTTTATTAAAGTGTAATATTTTAGTGTTGGGTTGTTGGGTTTGTACAGGTGAGTATCAATTTTGTTTTTTTATGTAAAAAATGTAAAACAAATTTAAACTTTAAAAAAATGTATTTTACAGTTATTTATTTAAATATATTGTAATGGTTTATTCTATTATTGTACTATGATCAGATAATTTATTTATGTTATAATTTTCTCAGTGGCAGATGTAGGGTTTAAAGGGTAAAACGCTGGGAGTGTTTTAAAGTATTATTTTTTATTGAAAGCAATTTTGAATGTTACATGTTTTTGAAAAAATGTTTTATATAATTAGTTATTAATTTTAATTTACATTTTATATTTTTGGTTTTGTTTTAAAATGAATATTTTAGTTTTGTAAATGTTTCTTTAAAAATAATATTTTGTGTGTCTTCATTTCTATTTTTATGTTGTTTTTAGTTAAACAAGTTTTTTTAGAGATGAAAGGAAAATGAAAAAAAGTGTTAAAAATGTATATGTTTTATTTAGTTAGGTATAATGTTAATATTTCTACATAAAAAGTTGCCTCTCAGTTAGTGTTAAAACGTTATGTAAAGATAAGCAAAAAATATTTTATAAAACAACCAACATTGTCACCATTATCTTACATTTAATTAATGTATGCATATATACATATATGTTATAATAATTAGATTTATTATATACATTTTAAAAGGAAGAAAAAATATATTTACTAAAATACCTTATTCGTATTATGGTTTCTTTGAAGCAGATATAGCTAACATATATCCCCTTTAAAGTTTAATGTTTCCTGTAAAGTAGTTGAGGTTAGGGCGGCATTAGCAAATTAAATCCCTTTCATATCCAACGTTTTCCCTAATGTAGTTTGGGTTGGAGTTGAACTTGTAAATCTACCCCTTTTAATGTCTAACTCCTTGGAAAATGTCACTTACCTTGGAATCGGAATAGTAAATGTAACCTCTTCAATGCCCAATGTCCTCCAAAATTTAGTGTAGATTGGTGTGGGAATAGTGCTAGGTCTGGCCGGAGTTCACGGAGTTCTGCTACTTGGAACTCCGCGAAGTGACCAAAAAACTTTGCAATGCTACGCGGTGTTCAGCAAACGGCGGAGTGCTGTTGGTCATGCTGTTCGTGTTCGTTTTCAGCACCGGGTGTTTGTCCTGCCCCATAAAATCAGTGAAAACTGCACCATGCGCAGCGCAGGAGGGTGCTGCTTCTTTTCTTGCAGCTTGAGTAGATTTTCTACCCAAGCGACAGCTTTCTCAATGCGAACAGAAGGCTTCCCAACATGAGCGGTCGTGACTATCCGCGATCGCCCGCGTTGAGAAATGTGACCGACCGCAGTGAGAAATCTCTCTGGGTGGTGGATTTTCCCCACTCACCAACTTGATGTTGGCAAGCGTGAGCAAACAAAAAACTACGCACTGCTACGCGAACGGAATGGAATTAACTGCCCAGCCCTAAATAGTACATTTAGCACTTTTAATAGCAAACACTTTTCCCAATGTAGCTTATATTGGAGCCGGAATAGTAAATCTACCCATTTTTAAGTCCAGGAACTTCATGAATGTAGCTTGAGTTGGAGAGGGACTTGCACATTTAACTCCTTTGAAATCCAATTTCTTTCCCAATGTAACTTAGATTGGAGAGGGAACAGTGCATTAACCCTCTTTGAAATGTGTAGGTTTCACTGTTTGTCATAGTGTACTGTTGTTGCATTATTACAAATCACGTTTACACATTTCTTTTATGAACAATAGTTTTATTTTCAAACAATTAGATACTTTTTTACTAAAACTCACATTTTGCATACTTTTAACATATTTTTCCTTTTTCTACGTTTTCACATACATTGTAATAGATAAATATAATTAGAATTTTTTATTACAATTTTATTTTTAACAAAATATTACACATGTTCATTTTACATTTCACTATACAATCATATTTAATACATATTTATAAACAATATTTTCTTAAACACATTTTTTTGTCATAGCTAATCAAGCAACTTTTTGGGCAATCCCAGCCCAACTTATAATATATTAAAAAATAGTCCAAATAAAGTGCCCAGCGAGTGGTACAGAGACCTGTAAATGCTTAAAGCAGCATTTCCAGCACCCCAAAATGGCTTGTTGTTTTCTACTGATGAAGGAATGTATCCAGAAACATGTCTCCAGAGTTACCCAGTACCAACAAGGGTGAAAAATTGAAGACTTCTACTGAAGTAAGTGTTAGCAGTTTTACCATGATGCATTGGGAAAATTGAGTACTGGGACGTGAGGCTATGTGCTCCAACCCTCCTCCTATTTGATTTATGCATTAAATTGATATTTATTTATTGTCTGTAATGTTTATGGGGATATTTGTTTTATGTGGGTGAGAAATGTGTGTTTTGTTCAGGCTTTTCATCAGATTTGAGGACATTTTCTGTAATTGGTTATATTTTAAGCAACATTATTTTTTATTTCACTTATTTTTCAGGTTTATAGATGGTTATAGGCTATATGCATTTTAAAAAAAACGTTATTTAAAAAATGTACAGTAAAAAAAAAAGTAGTCCTTCCGAAGTAGTGCCGGCCGCGACGTGCGTGCTCGCGTTAGGAGCGCGGGGAGGAGCAGCGTCTAGGAGCGCGGGGAGGAGCGGCGGACATGGCGCGGTTGAGGAGCGGTGATGTGAGGAGCAGCGGACAGGCCAGCGGTGGTGCGAGCAGCCGACAGGCTGGAGGAGCGGCGGCTGAGGTAAGGGAGCGGCGGACAAGGCGCGGGGGAGGAGCGGTGACGTGAGGAGCAGCGGACAGGCCAGCGGCGGTGCGAGCAGCGGACAGGCGGGAGGAGCGGCGGCTGAGGTAGGGGGACCCATGTCGGGGCAGGCGGGGATAGGGGCAGGCGGGGGACAAACCGGACGTGGGCCCGGGCTGCTGGACTATGGCGGGGGTCGGGGAAGCCTGCTGCTCCCGGACAAGGTCGGGACGGGCTGCTAGTTTTTATTAAAGTGTAATATTTTAGTGTTGGGTTGTTGGGTTTGTACAGGTGAGTATCAATTTTGTTTTTTTATGTAAAAAATGTAAAACAAATTTAAACTTTAAAAAAATGTATTTTACAGTTATTTATTTAAATATATTGTAATGGTTTATTCTATTATTGTACTATGATCAGATAATTTATTTATGTTATAATTTTCTCAGTGGCAGATGTAGGGTTTAAAGGGTAAAACGCTGGGAGTGTTTTAAAGTATTATTTTTTATTGAAAACAATTTTGAATGTTACATGTTTTTGAAAAAATGTTTTATATAATTAGTTATTAATTTTAATTTACATTTTATATTTTTGGTTTTGTTTTAAAATGAATATTTTAGTTTTGTAAATGTTTCTTTAAAAATAATATTTTGTGTGTCTTCATTTCTATTTTTATGTTGTTTTTAATCTTCAGAGGATATGCTTTTCTATCTGTTGCATATTCTGGGACTATTTTTGTATCTATTTTATGGGGGCTTATTTTTGTGGATGAATTTGAGCTCATGAACATCAGTGACAAACTGTGAGTTATATTTTATTTATAATTGAGTGGCAAATATTAATTTGCTTTATATTTGTTTCTGTTTTTGCAATGCTTTATTAAGTGTTTTGTATTGTATTTATTTATTGCTCTTTGGTCATAGCTGGATTTTAAAAAAAAGTGTTCTGTTTTTAAATTGTAAAAATGTACTTATATAAATTGTACTTTTCCGTGTGAGTGTAGTCTGTTATAATAATATATATATAATTATGATAGAAGAGTGAAAATAATTAAAATAATATTTATAAATAAATTATTATGGTACGTTTCTATTACTTTTCGTTTGTTTTTAGGTTGAATTGGAATATTGGGATTTGAGTAGTGTTCTTGCTATGGTAGGCCTTGGTTGATTGCAATTGTTTGTACTTTGCACTGTAGTATATGGTATATATTTTTGATTTATTTGGATACCTTAGGTTTTACTTGAGTAATAGACTGTTATATTCTAAGTTGATGGTAGTTGTACTCTCTTATTAATATTTATAGGAATTAATAGAGGTTAAGGTGGTTTCGGTCCAGTTGCTTTGAAAGGCCTTATGCCACCTTTCCACTGAATTGTTTGTTTTGGTTTCTTGACCCATGGTGCTGTTGTATATGTTCCAACAGGGTATTTGATAGTTGGGTTACCGTCTATAATGGAGCAGTGCATTGCTACTCTGTAGAGTGTTACGCATTATAGGTTCCGTAAGACCGTAACACTACAAGAAGATAAAGTTAAAAGGCACCATTACATAACTAGGTCTTTAAGAGCCCTAGTAGCACGAAAGTGCAAGGGAAGAGAATTCCAAACAGCGGCCGCCAGTGCAGAGAAGGAAGAGCCTCCCCAACTCTTTCATCTTGTGTTAGGCACCACTGCAAGCAGCGCATCAGCAGAATACAAAGGACAAGCAAGAAGTTAGTGAGAGAGGTGCTTGGAGTGGTAGCTGGGACCTAGGCCATAGTAAGCTCCATGGGCTACAACTAGATCCTTGAACTTCTCTCTCTCCGAAATGGGTAGCCAGTGCAGTTCCTAGAGATGTGTCAGTATAGAGGTATGTTAGTGGATATTAAGCAAGAGCTGAGCTGCAGCCTTCAGCATCAACTTAAGTCTCTTAAGTTGGTACAGAGAGAGACCCCAGTACAGTGCAATAGAGTAGTCCAGCTGAGATGCTATAAGGGCATGGACTACCATCCTAGGAGCAGGAAAAAAAATGTCCTCAGGAACCGGAGGTGGCTGAATCAGGTTCAGAGAACACTCTCTGTAGTTTGAAAGACAAGTTATTATCAAACTTCACTCCAAGGTTCACCACCACTGTGGTTGGAGTCGGGGGGGGGGGGGAGGAGGCAGAGCTAGGCCAAACCCCACCATCTCAAGTGGGAGAGGGGAACCAAAGACCAGCACTTCCGTTTTACTTGTGCTGCACTGGAGATTACTCCAGCACATCCACTGGACTACTGCTGTGAGAAAAGCAGTAAATCGATCTTGGTCGGCAGAATCTGCATGTCATCAGTAAAAGACGTAACCTGCACTTCAAAGGAGTCTTACCATGGCTGCTAAGGGGGACATATATACATCAAATAATGTTGGACTCAAAACAGAGCCCTGGGGAACTCCAAATTTGAGGGGTTTGGAGTCTGCTGCAAAAGGCAGCATCCTTGTAGACTGAAATCTGCTGGAGAGGAATGAACCCAGCCAAGCCAACACAGTCCCACCTATACCGATGTCATGTCATCAGGATAGGATGAGATACCGAGGCAAACGCCGAAAGATCCAATAATAGCATGGCAGCATTCTTCCTGTTGTCTACAGTCAGTCTAATAGCATTGGGGACCTTAACCAGTGTGGATTCAGTACTGTATCCCGGGTGAAAAATGTATTTTCAAAATAATCCATTAAGGGACTTTGTGGCCTGATTTATACTTTGGGGAATGCATTAAGTACTGTCATCATCAAGGAGTACATTACTTTTGCCATGGCAAGGGCACCCCTCCCACCAAAGTTAGAGATATCCAGCAGCCCAGTGGACATTTCATGCATTTACAGGAACCACTTTCACCATGGTTCATGTAAATGCATTGAAAGTATGACAGACACATCCATCAACATGTTGGAGCCGTAGATCAACCTTTCAATATTTTTTTATTCAAAAAAAATTTAAAACTTAAAAAAATGATTGTAATTCAAGTCAACTATCATTTTGTTACACAAGGGAACCCAAGGAAGCAATATGCTAGGGACCTTAGGGAATTACATCTTTGCACAGGACAGTGGTCCCTAGACAAGAAGAGTGTATGAATTGTGCTAATTGACGCTAGCAATAGTGTGCAATTTGTATTGTCTGACTGTGAATTGTAATACACAGACTGTTTGAATTGCCTCAAATATTTCTTGTTTGTCCCCTTCCTAAGTGTGTTAGTTAGACATTGGCTGGTGTCCTACTGTTATCACACTGATTTTTTGTATATTTTATTCATCAGAAATTAAAACTGTCCAGCTGGACAATGAATATAGTGCCTATTTAGTCTATATTTATTTCTGGAAAACTCTTCTTGTCTAGGGACCACTGTCCTGTGCAAAGATGTAATTCAAGTCAAGTCAAAAGTAGCTTTATTCGGGTTCAAATTTGAGAATCCATAAAAGCATAACTTACATTATTCTAAAACACAGATTAAATGCAAAGTTAAAATGACCATTGAAGGGCAAAATCGCAAACAGAAGCACAGTCTTTACAAAGTGTTAAGATCATTCAGTTCATTGATAATCTAAATCTCAACATGTTTTTTAAAAACATTGATACTGCGTACAATGTCAGCTCCTCCTCCAGCATTTGTAGTCTAAGCAAGGCTGGTTTACACTGCCTAAGTCCTCATTTCTTGAACAATGTAAATAAGTACTTCTTCCTAGTTAATGTGTAGTATTTACAAAACAATATGCAGTGTATCATAGACTGATGCGAAACACCATCACACGGGCACAAGATTAGGGTCCTTGACCAGATGTTTACGACAGGAAAGGTTACTAGCCTGAAAAGGCTTCCTCCCCTGAACCGTGTCAGTATCATCCGAGTGTAGCTACTTTTCGTGCACACTAGATAATGCTGTAAGCCTTGATTCTGTAACATTAATTGGTTTTGCACCACCAAGCTTTTCTTGCCCTCTATTTCCCACCTTTTATTTTACAGGAAATTAAGCACATTTCCTTTAACCTTTTTCTAGGGATTACTGTCATGGTCTGCGGCTTCGCAAAAAATTCAGTATGTCCAATATCCGTTACGAACTGCTTCACGTATTTAAACCAATCAATTTTTTGACTCCCCTGCAATTTCATGCAGTCCAGAATGGTATCCCTATTCAGTTCAGCCTCCTTAGAGACCTAAATCTTATGCCAGAACAGTATTGGGCTAACTTTGATGAGATCAGTTACATACGTAAGGCCCAACTCCTGATGGCAAACATATGTGGAAGTCGTCTTGGGCACGGCTAAGAAATGGTGCACAGACAAAATATCGACTCAAAAATATCGAATGGACAAAATATCGAGTTAAAAATATCGATAATAATAAAATATCGATATCAAAAATATCGTTGGTCAAAATATCGATTAAAATAATGATAAAAAAATATCGAGTACAAAAATATCGACAAAATATATATAAATAGTCAAAGTTAAAAATGTCAATAATATGTAGAAAAAAGGTTAAAAAAATAATTTTTTTTATTAATAGTAATATAAATTGTAGTTAATGTTTAGGAGCGGGATGTTGGGTTAATAGGGGATAAGGGTGGGGAGTAATTTAATAATAATTAATTAATTAATATATGTTTGTAAATATTTTTAATTAATAATTAATTGGTAATTAATTAATATTAATTAGTTAATTAATTAATATCATTTTGTACATATTTTTAATTAGTAATTAATTGGTAATTAAATAATATTAATTAGTTAATTACATTAATTAAAGTAATTTATTTATATATATAATTTTTAGTTATTGTTAATTAATTAATTGGGAAAAAATAATATTAATTATTAAATTAATTACAGCTAATGTGCTAATATATTTACTTTATTGTTATTGTTAATTAATAATTAATTGGTAATTAAATAATATTAATTAATTTTGGGTAAAGGAGTATTTTTAGGGTTCAGGGTCAGTTTTCAGTTTTTGGGTAAAGGGGTATTTTTAGGGTTCAGGGTCAGTTTTCAGTTTTTGGGTAAAGGGGTATTTTTAGGGTTCAGGGTCAGTTTTCAGTTTTTGGGTAAAGGGGTATTTTTAGGGTTCAGGGTCAGTTTTCAGTTTTTGGGTAAAGGGTTTTTTTTAGGGTTCAGGGTCAGTTTTCAGTTTTTGGGTAAAGGGGTATTTTTAGGGTTCAGGGTCAGTTTTCAGTTTTTGGGTAAAGGGGTATTTTTAGGGTTCAGGGTCAGTTTTCAGTTTTTGGGTTAAGGGGTATTTTTAGGGTTCAGGGTCAGTTTTCAGTTTTTGGGTAAAGGTTTTTTTTTAGGGTTTAGGGTCATTTTTTAGTTTTTGGGTAAAGGGGTATTTTTAGGGTTCAGGGTCAGTTTTCAGTTTTTGGGTAAAGGGGTATTTTTAGGGTTCAGGGTCAGTTTTGGGTTTTTGGGTAAAGGGGTATTTTTAGGGTTCAGGGTCAGTTTTCCCTACTGTTGCACCCACTGGAGTGGGAATAGTAATTTTAACCCCTACGCTATCCAACGCTTTCCCTACGCTTGCACTCTTTGGAGTGGGAATAGTATTTTTTACACTTCTGGTATCGTACGGTAATATAATAGTATCTTATTTAATTATAGTATGTTACTATATATATATGTTTTAACAAATAAGATTGTAATTATTTTTTTAAATTATTTTCATTTATTATTTAATTATTATAAGTTAATGTAAGTATTTTTAAGTATATTTTAGTAATTAAATTTTAATATTAATTTAATTTAACACTGTTTTTAATAAAGTCGATATTTTTTACATCTATATTATTGTAAACGATATTTTGTACTCAATATTTTTGTACTTACCTGTTTGTAGATACAAACTCGATATTTTGACTGTCGATATTTTGTCCACAATATTTTGGCAAGTCGATATTTTGTCCCTCGATATTATTTCAGTGATCCCTAAAAAATATCGCACAAAGGCGTTTCACATGACTGTATCTCACTTGTGTCCGGAATCCCCCATAACCCTGCTTCATAGGTGACAGTTGACACGCACTTAGATCTGTAAATGTCCAGTAGGATATTTACAGGTCGGCCGCCAAGCCTAATAGCAAAATTCCTCACGGCTCCAATTGCGCTTGAAAAAGCAAGATTCCTAGCATTGTATACAGCTAGGAGGTTTTTTAGGTAACCAGAGTAATTAGGCGCACAACCTGAGTGGCCGCAAAGTGAGATGTAACATAAAATAAACAGTATAGGCAATGGGGCGAGCGGTAATCCCTCACAACCGCTCAAGGTTTAGATCAAGATGATCCAAACAAAACATACAAACAACAGCACAGCCCCTGCACTTATACAGTATTAGTCCATTCTTGGTAATGTTGGTTTCTTTTGGAAATGGTTGGTAATATGCATCAGCACTTTCAGAATAACATTTTGAGAATAACAGTCCTTCCAAGTGACGTAACAAAGTTCAAAAGGACACTCTGGTGTGAAGTATCAATTTATTGTTCCTTAAATTGGGCCAACACATGTTTCATCGCAGGCAACACACTGCGAATCTTCAGGGCTGGATAGAAAACATAAGAAGTGCATTTGCAACAAAATTTCGTATATCAAAAGTTATGAAGGTGACTTCATTGTGTATACCATGGTGCAAAATAGTGAAGAAATAGACATGCCATAGGTGACTCTGTGTCATTGTGACTCAAAATCATTGGCTGAGTGACTTAGTGAACTATGAAGTGTGTGTGTGATTGGGTGAAACTATTGCATATTTCTTATTTGTTATCCTTTACTTTGTGAATTTGATCCATTCAACACAACAGTTAAAACCCCAAAAAATGTTTTTGCCGTTAATGTACTGACCGGAATAAAGAGATGTTGGTGACAAAGTGCAGAGAGTGTTGTTGTGTCAGAAAGGACGATATCCCATGTGACTCCAGTGATATCTCAACAATTACTAGATAAGCATGACAAATTTTGATTGTTCCTATGTATATAAAACATCGTACTTTTTTCAGCTCAACTCATATTCTGCGGTTCGACATTCATTACATTATTAAGAAAAATTCTTAAACTGTAGGTATTCTTATGTATTTTTGAGCTAAAATCACTGAAGATTGCTATATTCCAAGTTTCCTTTAGTTTATAGTTAATAGTAGTCATCATGTTTATATAGTGTGGGGTGCTATTTCTAGGAGTTAAGGGAGTAGAGCAGACCGGTCAGTTGGTAGACTATATATCATGTCTACCGAGAGATTATGGAAGTAGTTGTGAAAACAGGTTGGGAGGAAATATGGGTTGTTATAATAGGTATAGTGTGCCAGACTAGTGTAGTTTAGAGCTGGATTAGCTCTATTCACCTTATTAGAGATAGGTTGGTATGAAGGTTATGGTTGTAGTACTAAAGATAAAGTAGTACTCTTTCCACTGGTTAAGTATGGCTCCTTAGTCGCCGCAAACAACTGTCTCAAAGCGTTATGTACACTCACCCTTATCTGAAAATAGGGCGAGTTGGTGTTGGTGAGAAAACCGTTCAGAGTGATACCTGAGGTGTGTATCGGCTTGAAATTTCAAAGTTTGCGAATACGCTGTCCGCGTAATGGTCGGATCTAAATTAAATATATTTCGTTAATTCCTTCTTAGTACCGGAAGTTCATACATTATCTGGATAACATGATCCTTAACAAATCATACCTTGAAGGTTATCAGTACGAGCTGTAACCGGGAGGAGTCGTTCTGAGTGGTAGTGCTCGGCTAAGAAAAGGCGGGTACACCTAAATGCAAGAAAGCAACATGGGGAATATTTAATAAAGAACGTATTTACTCATAGGGAGTAAAGCGTTTCCAATCGGGTCCTATTTCTCTACATGGAGCTCGCTTACCTTATCCGTATCTTGCTCCCTCTTGTAGTTCCCGGCGCCGTTTGCCAATGACGGTCATGTGACCGGAAATCATGCCGGGATATATACTGTTGTTCCGCTTTAGTGTTTACTAAAGACTAGAACGTAGATGGCTTTCTAGTGTTGATAATGGTTGGAAACACAGAGAAGAAATACTCAACCACTCATATTCTAGGTGCAGAGTGAGAGGGTTAGTGTGTTATTTACAACTAGCTGGGTAAATTAGAATACGTGATTGCAATTATGTTCCGAAAGCGTCTTTTGAAAGAGCAACAAACCACGTCCGAGTTGAATCTATTTTATATTCATGTTTTTTGATGTGTATAATAAAAATTAATGTGGGGATTTGTGTCTCTCTCCACATTGTAATGAAATTAACGATTGTTAGTTCGTTAATGCATGTAGACCTGTTCTGTGTGGCCGAGATCAAGAATTGGTAATGATGTTATAAATAGGGGGTATACTTGTAATTTGAAAGAACCCTTTCCACAATTTTTTCTATTGAGTTCTATGTCTGTTACTGTAGGTGTGTACCCTTCTTAATGATAAATCGTTGCGGAGCCATATGTATAGGTGTAATATGTTCACATTGTCTTTTATATATATATGAGAACACAGATGATAACAGAAAATTAGTACAGAAAGCAATATAACAACACATGGTACAATGAGCGTTATTGTAACATCTCTCAACTATGTGATAGGAGGTATGTTCTTGCCTAGATGTATCATCATTTTTTAGAGTGGTGCAGTTACTTATAAATATCACTCAAAGAGAGAACAAATGGACATATGTTTATCAAGGTTTAGCTTCCTAGAAAAAATTGTAATTCCGGGTCATAGTTGAGCCCAAACTCGATGCTGCGAAGACGCATAATCCAAGTGGCCTCTTTACGTCTAAGTGTTAGTTCGCGGTTGCCGCCTCTCACATGGACAGGCACCCTTTCAATTCCGAAGAAAGAAACCCGAAAGTCTTCTGTGTTGACTTGGCATTTGGCTACATGAAGGGCTACCGGATATCTGGGATCTTGTTTCTGGATGGCCCTCATGTGTTCTGATATTCTGTCTTTCAACATTCTAATAGTACTTCCAACATATTTTTTGCCACATTGGCATTCGATTATGTATACTACGTATTTTGTGGTGCAGTTGATATTCACTCTAATGTCATAGCTTTCTTCATCTGGTCCATAGAAATGTTTGGTTTTGTGTTTGGCCCATTTGCACATGGTGCAGAAGCCACATTTGTAAAATCCATTGCTGCGTTGCGTCAGCCAGTCAGGGGTCATGTCAACGCGTGTTACAGTAGGGCTAAGTCTATTCCTCAATGTTCTCCCTTTGCGATATGTAATTTGTGGAGTTGTTGAGATCAGCTCTTTGAGTGTTACGTCATCTTTTAGCAGACCCCAGTGTTTGGTCATACTGTTTCTGATCAAGTAGTGTAGACCATTATATTCAGTGATCATTCTTATTGTGGAGTCTTTCGCCTGCTTGGAGTTGTTTATTTTCAGTGTGTCAGGTCTTTTGATTTTGGTGAGTCTCTTTTTAGCTGCCGAGATGGTGGTACTGGGATAACTGCGTTTTGTAAATCTTAAATCCATATCCTGTATGGTGGTTTCTAGATCAGTGTCATCACTGCAATTTCGTCTGGCCCGGAGAAATTCTCCGAAAGGTATTGATCTGATCTGGTGTAAGGGGTGGAAGCTGTCTGCACGAAGTATAGCATTGCAGGATGTAGGTTTCCGGTAGAGTTTACTTTCTAGTTTATTGCCTTTGACATACAATTCAAGGTCTAGAAATTCTATGTTGGTTTTACTGGATTTCATAGTGAAACTTAATTCCCAGTTATTACGATTCAGGTGGTCGGCAAAACTCTGTAGTAGTTCTTCTGTCCCTGTCCATAGTAAAATGCAGTCATCTATATAACGTCCCCAAAAAAGAATGGAGTCTGTATAGATGCTGCCTTGGGTGCCCCAAATATGGTCTGCTTCGAATGCACCCATAAAAAGATTTGCGAAAGATGGAGATAATTTAGAGCCCATGGCTACTCCACGTTTTTGTTGGTACCATTGTTTGTGGAAGATGAAAAAAGTTGTTGTTAAGTATCAAGTTCATCATAGAGATTAGCATTTGGGTATGTGCCCAGAGGGATGCTGGTCTGTTGGATAGAACACGAGTAATTGCTTTTATGCCTAGTGTCGGGTTAATGCTGGTGTAGAGTGCTACAACGTCCATAGTTACTAGGGTGGTGTTCGGTTGCCATTCTAAGTCGCTTAACAGACTCAGTATATGCTTGGAGTCTTGGATATAAGACGGTAAGTTTCTGACTAGTGGGCCTAGAAACACGTCCACATATTCTGCTAGTCTTTCCGTAGGACCCCCTATTCCAGAGACAATAGGTCTGCCTGGAGGAAAGGGGAGATCCTTGTGGATTTTTGGAAGGGTATAGAGCCATGGGTAAGTAGGTTTGAGTACCTTGAGGTACAGAAATTCGTCATCATTCAGGAGACCATCTTCTTTCCATTTGCGTAGATGGTCGTTGATGGTAATTGTCAGTGAACCCATAGGGTTATATGTAAGGGGTTCGTAGCATGATAGGTCTGCTAATTGATTCAAGATCTCGTTGTTATAGTCATCCGTGTTCATAACCACAATATTACCTCCCTTGTCTGCCTCACGAATAATGATGGTGGGGTTTTGTGTGAGTGTGGTTAGGGCATGACGCTCTCCCTTGGTTAGGTTATCTTTAAATGTGAATGTCTCATTTAGTTTTTTAGTGTTTATTTTGTTGAGGTCTTCCAGAACCCGTTTGTGAAAATTGTCAATGTTGTTGCCACCAGGTAATGTAGGTGTCCATGTAGATTTACCCTTGAGACCACTAACGATCCCAAGCTCTGTGTCTATATTGAGTTCCTCAAGCAGTTGCCCCATTTCCAAAGGGCTGTCTTCCCGTTCAGTGATAGACAACAGTAAATAATTAGCTTGTATATCCTTTATTGTGTGCTCATCATTCATCACAGAATCAGGAATATATGTCACATTTCTGTTACTGGGTGTTTTGCCTGCAAAGTACTTCTTAAGTTTCAGATTGCGGATACATTTAAAAAGATCTATCTTAGTTTGGCAGATATCCATGTAGAATCAGGATTGAAATTTAGGCCTTTAGAGAGAAGATTATTCATGTCAGTAGTTAATGGAAAAGAGGAAAGGTTGATTACTTGAACCTCATTATTCTCGTTATCTATTTCCTTACTGTGCCTGATCTTAGTTTTTTCCGATAATCTTCGCTGGCCTCCCCTGCTGCCTCTGTGGGTTTTTGACTTGGTACCTCCCTTTGGGGTTGAAACCTGTTCCCTTTGCGTATGCGTTCCAATTCTACTAAAAAAGGAAGCCTATTGGCATCTAAATTCTCACCCAGTAGTAGTTCTGGTTCGCTTCTACCTGCACTGTTCAAGGATGTATTGCTAGAGGAAACAGAACTTGGAGCAGATGTATCATTTCCAGGTTTTTGGGACTTATTAGATCGAATCATTGCATCATATTTACGATCATAGGTGAAAATTCTACCATTACGGTAGTCTGCATCATCTCTTTTTATTTGTCTTGCTTTTCTATTTTTTATCTCTTCCTGGTGTTTGAGTAAGACCTCGTCTAAGATGGTATAATTTTTAACCGTGGGCTCTGGTAGATTAAGATCTTTGATTTCTTGTTCCAGAATCGCTATTTCTCCAAGTAGTTTAGTGGATTTGCGATCTGCACTTTCAATTAATATATCCATTAAAACAAAAGAATTATTAGTTACAGAATCTTCCCATTTATTTAGAAGATCCACATCAAGATCGTCGTATGTGGGAAAGATATGGGAGCGTAAGCCTCTTGGTATTTGTTTGAGGCGCATATATTGTTTCAAAGTAGTGGAATCCCACCAGCATGTCTATTTCTTCACTATTTTTCACCATGGTATACACAATGAAGTCACCTTCATAACTTTTGATATACGAAATTTTGTTGCAAATGCACTTCTTATGTTTTCTATCCAGCCCTGAAGATTCGCAGTGTGTTCCCTGCGATGAAACACGTGTTGGCCCAATTTAAGGAACAATAAATTGATACTTCACACCAGAACGTCCTTTTGAACTTTGTTACGTCACTTGGGAGGACTGTTATTCTCGAAATGTTATTCTGAAAGTGCTGATGCATATTACAAAAGATTCCTAGCATTAGCAGCAGACGTCCACGTGCCATTCCTATCAAAAACTATCCCCAAATAGGAGAAAGTTTTTGTGCTTTCTATCCTGGTCTCAGAGAGGGAAATATTACACTGCACAGTCCTCTTTTTAGAACAGCACATACTGAAGGTTTTGCTACTGTTAATTTTCAAACCTCTCTCCCCCATATATTCTGAAAAAACCCTAAGCAACCTTTGGAGCCACACTTGGGTCCTGGCCATGTCCACAGCATCATCTACATATAGCAGAATCGGAGCGGGTTCCCCTCCAATTTGCAGGTAATCCTGTTTGGAATCTGCTAAATGGGATGCTATGCTATTAATGTATAGGTTACATAAAAAAGGAGCCAGTATGCATCCCTGACGGACTCCCTTTCTAATAGGGAACTTAGAAGTGCACTCTCCCTTGAAGCCAAAGCGAACTTTGGCACCAGCCCCCCTGTACAGCTCTTTGATAAAATTAAGTACGCTCGTTGCAACTCCCAGCCGAGTTGTTTCCCATAAAATTTCATGGCTTAGGCAATCGAATGCCGAGCTTAGATCCACAAATACTAAGAACAAGTTATCTCCTTTTTCAACCACGTGTTTCCCAATGATTGTTGCTAGGTTCAACCCTTGCTCTACTGTGCCTAGTCCAGCCTTAAAGCCATATTGAAATTTTGATAAAATTCCTGTGGCATCTGCCCAATCCTGCAACCTATTTAAAATGACCCTGCCTGCCACTTTCATTAGGGAATCTAATAATGAAATAGGCCTATAACATTTGGGGTCATTGTGATCCCCCTTTTTAAAAATAGGGACCACTATTGCTTCCTGCCATGTTATAAAAAAAACATGTTTTATTCGCACAGTTTAAAACATTCGTCAATAAAGGGACCCATAAATTAATATCAGATTTAAAAATATCTACAGGGACCCCATCCGGCCCTGGTGCTTTGCCCCCCTGAGCTTTCATGGATGGCTGCTTCCAACTCGTGTAGTTCAAAAATAATATCCAGAGGGAACAAGCCCGTAGGATTCTCATTGGGCTCATCATCACTTTTCCCTGGATCCTCGACCTCACTGCTCATGGGTAGGTTATCGCTTTTATAAAGTCCTGTAAAATACGAGATCCAGACATCTTCTGCTATTGCCATTTCTACAACATCAGTTTTTCTGTCTATGAAGAATGGCGCATTCACCGCCTTCCAGAAGCTGATGTTGTCCTTCTGGAGGCAAGCTTGGTGAAGAGTATTCCACACCTCCCCTTTAATTTCCTGTTTTCTTTTCCTCATTTTTTTAATCTCTGTGGTGGATTTTGGGACTCCCTTAAGTGCCGCTTTTAAGGCTGTATGGGCTTTACTACATTCAAGATTGAACCAGCCATCGGGTTTTTCCCCACGGTCTTTCCTCGGTGGTCCCTCCAGAGATTTACTTATCTCCTCCGTGATGTTATGATAAGCCGAAGTGACTAGAGCACCATCATTTATCTCTGTGAGGCAGAACATGAAATCATTTAGCTTAGTCTTTACTAGGTTTTGGACAAATCCTACTGGCTCAATTTTATTCCATTTGAGTGCGTATCCATTTCTTTTAGCTAAGTTTATCCTATGACGGTACAAGGTGTTAACTGTTCGGTTCTTCCCCAGATGATTTACTTCGATATCTAGGGAGAAACTAATAGGATAATGGTCACTAATTGCAATTCCGACTGTTTCAAAATTAACAACATTTGACGAAATGCTATTTGAGACCAAAACAAAATCTATTAAAGAGTTACAACCCTTACCATTATATGTAGGTGTGAAGTCAATCTGTGGGATACATAATTCATTTCCAAAACCTAGGTCCATCTCAAACTTTAAATTATTCACAAAGTTCCCAAACAAAGAATGAACAAAATGGGTACAGGGGTCACCTTCCTTATTAACTAAACCACATATATCTGCATGGCCATTAAGACACAAAAAACTGTTAAAATCACCCACCCAAACAACACAGTTTCCCGTAAACCAATCCATATTTGATTTCAGTATCATGTGTGAAAGGCATTCAAATACGTTTGTCAATTCCTCCTTAGGGACGTTGTTATAAAAGTTAATCAAATGAATAGTCTCCTGTCCCTCAAATATCAGCTCCACCCTCTGAAAATATTTCGAGGGACTACTGAATTTACCAATCCTAACTTTGGAAGTATTTGAGACGTAAACACAGAGCCCTCCTTTATTCCTGCCCCTTATCGAGAACTCTGCAGCCCTGTGGAACGTTTGATACCCATTTATATGTATTTCCTCCCTCTCCGATGTTTCTTGGAGAAATACAATAGAATTTTTTTTAAGAAAGGCAAAAAGGCTGTGTTGTTTAATTTGTTTGACAACCCTGCCACAATCCAAGAAACAAAAGTTGTTGGCTTGCTCCATTCCCTTTTGTTAGGGCTTGGTGTAGATGAAATCTGTGTAGTAGCCCCATCCAAGTTTCTAAGTTGAGTGTCACCGGAAGATATTACGTTTTGGGCAATACGTTCCAAATCCCCCGTTCTATTTTCTACGTCTGGCATTGTGCTACGAATCTGGATCCCCAATCTTTAGGGGCCTTGATTATTCTTAGTCGAGTCGTTCGTCATGTCTTTCGTCTCCCCATTCTTTGTGTGCTTCAGCGGACTACGCTGCTTGCAATCAGGACTTGGATTCAGTCAATCTACCATCTCTAGCGTACTAAATCTATTTTGGAGAGGTACGGGACACTGTGTGTTTAGCGATCCAGGATAATAATTCCCAACCCCAGCATGACGATTGTACTGAATATTTGGTGATCCAGAATAGTAATTACCAACCCTGTCACGATAGTTATGAGTTACCCTGGTCCACGGTCCTCCATTATCCCAACGGATCAGTGGGGGATAGAAGAAAGACAGTGGCCGGGGCTCTATCAGGGATCCAAACTCCTTTTGGATGTCATTCCAGGAGCAGATGTAATCCACTGTCCGGAGATCTTTAAAATTAACGACTACGCAGTCCCCTATAATGGTTTTGGGGATATTGCCCAACCAGGGCAACCAGCGCACTGTCACAATTTTCGCCCTAATGTTCGGGGGTAGTGGTCTGTTTTTATTAAACCAAAATACCACCTTATTTTTTAGGCATGAGAAAGACTCTTGGCAATTCTGTTGTAGCTCTGGCACCCCGTTAGCACAACCACATAAGGACTCGAATCAGTGGGTAAATTTACAATCCGAGCCCTCTTAGGCATTTCCTCAAACACCCTCTGAACCCTTTTCCTGTGTAATTGCTATTTTTTGTTGGTCATTGTCTGGCTTACTGGGGGGCACCAACTGGCGCAAAACCTCCTGGGCCCTCATGGTTTTTAGGCAAGTTTTCTCAGTAGGGGGTGCAGGTCGGGGGGCTGCCTGAGTATTGGCAGCCAAGCTAATCTGAGGTTTGCCCATGGAGTTGTTGTTCTTAGGAGTTCCAGTATTCTCAATACTTCTCATTGCTGTCTCCAGCTTTAAGAGCTGTTTTTCAATCCCAGCAAGTTTAGTGACTAGGGGGGCAAGACTCATAGTTAGCAAGCTCTTCAGCTTAGTTACAAGTGAGTCCTCCTTAGAGAGGTCTTCATTTACTCTGCTGGGGGAATCCGGTATAATTACACTAACACCATCTCCATGAACCTGGACTAAATTTACAGACTCTAGAGTGGATGGGGCGCCTTCACTTGACATTGTCTGTTGGTCCACCTCCCCATGTTGCGTTATTAAGTCTTGGCTCTGTTTCCCTTTGGGAAGATTGGGTTTTTTCTTTCCTATCGCTGCAGGTGTAGGTTCCTTTGTTTTAGGTATAGCACCTTCCCGTCTGCCCCGAAGTTGCCTGGTATTAGTTTTCTTGGGGTATTATCTAAAACTGGTGTCTGTGTAACCTCTAAATTTGTGTCTATTAGTGCATTAGAAATTGGCACAGGCAATGTGCAGAAAGAACCTTGAGAGCTAGGGGGGCTGTGTATGAGTACATCAATGTCCATTTGACCTACTCAGGGTTTGGTTTGGCGTGCAGGCATTTGCAAGATGGCCCATGGACGAGCGTTTAGAGAGTGCCAGATTCTGCGATACCCTCCGTTCCATTAACAATATCCCTTCGTTGATAACAGAATTAGTTCTTATGATAAAATTGTCCAGAGTACCCAGCAATAGTGACCCCGTCGCTGCTCTACTTCTACTTTCACGTGTGGACGTTCTGAGTATCTCTTTTAACAAACACTACAATTAAACACTCACAGTTATGGCAAAGTCCAGGAACAATGAATGAAGATGAAAATAAGAATTATAATGCCCCCTATTTAGGAAACGTTAGGGGTAGGGCCCGGTCCGTGGGCGTGGCTAAATAGAGGAAGGTAGGCGGGCGGGAAGAGGACCAGCTGCCCCCAATGCCGTGCACTGGCTTCTGGTCCTCGCAGTCCTGCTCCCTCCGGGTGTTCCACTCTCTGCAGCCTCAGTCCACGTTCAGGCAAAGTCCCTCACTCGTGAAGCCCTGGTCGGCGTCCTTGGCAAGGGAAGGTCAATCCTCTGGCGATATGGCAGGTAAAAGCAAGGATGGATCACAACTCCCTTGAACGGCTACGAGCGGCTCCCGTGGAGCGGGGGCCGCGAGCCGTAGAAGTACTGCAGGAAGGAGGCGGGCGGGAAGAGGACCAGCTGCGCCCAATGCCGCGCACTGGCTTCTGGTCCTTGCAGTCCTGCTGCCTCCGGGTGTTCCACTCTCTGCAGCCTCAGTCCACGTTCAGGCAAAGTCCCTCACTCGTGAAGCCCTTGTCGGCGTCCGTGGTAAGGGAAGGTCCATCCTCTGGCGATATGGCAGGTAAAAGCAAGGAAGGATCACAACTCCTTTGAACGGCTACAAGTGGCTCCCGCGGAGCGGAGGCCGCGAGCCGTAGAAGTACTGCAGGAAGGAGGCGGGCGGGAAGAGGACCAGCTGTGCCCAATGCCGCGCACTGGCTTCTGATCCTCGCAGTCCTGCTGCCTCCGGGTGTTCCACTCTCTGCAGCCTCAGTCCACGTTCAGGCAAAGTCCCTCACTCGTGAAGCCCTGGTCAGCGTCCGAAGGTCAATCCTCTGGCGATATGGCAGGTAAAAGCAAGGAAGATCACAACTCCTTAGAACGGCTACGAGCGGCAATTAATTATGTCACTTTGGATTTTGTAGTCATGTTATTGATGATGTCAATGATCAGGTCATGAGTTATGTAATATGTGGGGTAATTAGCAGCGCATGTAGAGGGTGCAAGTTATACTTACTTCAGGCCACGAGTTATAGTTACTTGCTAAAACTATAACTGGTGAATTTCAGTAGTTTTGTTAGTTTAAAATTGTATGTTTTACCTCACATTTGCAACTAAATATAACGCCCCTTAACCGTTAGTTATTTTCAGTAAATTTCTACGATTTTCTTTAATGGAAACTATCATATTATTAGCATAACTAACTATAAGATAACTTTAACCCTTGGTTTTTCAATGACTTCCTAGAGGTTTCTTTTCATGTAAATTAATATTATATTACAGGCCATGCACAGCGTGGGGTTTCATGTAGGGTCTGACTTCATGCGTGCAGACAATCCCATGCACAGCCTTTTTTCATGTGCGTCATGCAGTTGGTTGCGGGCCACGCCCTGTGCCCAACCCTTCACAGGGCCTGGCATCCAAACACGCTTGTGTTCACATAGCTGAATATAAGGGGAGTTAGTTTAAGTAACGCAGAGCTACTGACTCAAGCTGCCAAGTGCAGACACAGAACCGACCACAAGGGGGCTTTGCACTCAAGCTGAAGAGCATACATCTCCCGCTAACAGTACTTAAGAGAATATGGTAAGGTCTCCTGGGGGTCATGGATTCAATGATCCAGGAGAGTTCCTTTTTAAATGTTGCTGGGGGATGTTGCACTCCCTACCCCCCTACTGCCTATTAAATAATGTTTGTTGGTGGCCCTTCTTCTTCTAGGAACACCACAAGCATGAAAATGTATTTGGTAAAAATGTCCTAGGGCATTATGGAGCGTCTCCTGTCTCCCCCCCCCTCCCCCCCGGTGAGAGCAGGTATTTTTCTCTACTTGCGCCAGGAGGGAGCAATCTTAGTTTCTCTACCTGCAAAAGCATGAGCAGGGAAACAAATGTCTGCTCCCACCCAGCGTGAGAATTTTTGCAGCTCCAACCGGGTGTGAACAGTCATGTTTTCCCTGCCTACGTGATCGCGGGTAGGGAAACAGTGTCCTGGGGTGACCTCCCTAGGACACAATAAATGAGCCAGCACCAAGGTATAGGGTCCCCGGGGCCTTAAAAGCAAGGCCACTTGCCCCCTTTTCTTTAAAAAAAAAAAATATATATATATATTTGCCTCAGGGGACGCGGTCTTCTGGGCCTTAAGAGGCTTGAGGTGGGGGCTGCCCATCACACTTCCCTTTCATTACTGTGCAGGCCCTGGGGAATGGAGTCCCCAGTGCCATAATTAGTTCGGGGAGGGGGACCACACACCCACCTCCCATTTCATTAACCCAGCAGGCCTAGGGGAATTGGGCCCTTGGGGACAAAAATCAATTTGGTGAGTGGGGGCCCCAACCACACCACCTCCCCAAATAATTAAATATTTTTTTACTCCTATGCTGTAGCTCATCCCAGGGGGCACTTTAATTAATCAGTGGCAGACACCATTTTGTATTTTTTGTATGCCCCAGGAAGGGTTCCTTAGGGATCTGCCATAAGGGCTAGGGTAGCAGGGTATCCCTACCCTGCCACCCTTTGTTTTTTATATATAGATCTATTTATAGTTCTGGGACTGTGTCCCTGGGAGTCCTGTAATGACTGCCACAACATTTTTTTAAATTTTGCGTCCAGCCAATCAGAGCGCTTTATCCCACAGGACGTTCTCCCGGAATAAGATCGCACAAGGAGAAAAAAAGCCCCCAACACCAATCAGAATACTTTAAGTTCTGCTTGCGGGACTGTCTTGAGAGTCCCTCGCACTCAATCATTTAGATATACAAATATTCCTTAACCTTGTTTTGCCTCAAAAACTACTGAACAGATTTACATAAATTCACTCTGGACTAGAAGCTAGCTTTCTGCTGAATTTGGTGTAATTCCAGGCAGCATTTTTTGCGGTATTATGTTTCAAATAAGTATTTGGAAAATGTATGAAGATTTTGTGCTTAAGGCCCTCCTTTTTATTGGGCCCTTGCTTGACAGATCACCCCAAAACTTTACATGGCTTTCATATGGAAATGCAGCCCGAGCTATAACTACCCAGTGACGACTACTACTGGGTAATTATTATATCTATCTGTCTATCTATCTGTCTGTATATCTATCTATCTATCTATCTATCTATCTATCTATCTATCTATCTATCTATCTATCTATCTATCTATCTATCTATCTATCTATCTATCTATCTATCTATATATATATGTGTATATATATATTCACTTAAAAAACTATAGGTTTCAGGCCTCATATAGTTAGGAATTAGCATTTAAAAAACCTTTGAAATTCACTGAAAAAAACATAGGTTTCAGGCCTTATATAGTTAGGAATTAACTTTAAAAAAAACTTTGAAATTCACTCAAAAAAAGTTTTAGGGGTGTTATAGTTTGCTGGACATTTCACTCATACAAAACCATTGAAATTGCTCCTATATAGTTAGTTGTACTAACTATATTTCGCGCACCCGCAATGCACTGCTGATGATGTCACATATTAGATCATTCATGACATGGTCAGTGACATCACTGATGACATCTCAAATGACATCACTGATAACATCACTGATGACATCATTCAGTGAATGTGGTTTGCTTCTTTATTTAAATATGCATTATATATATAGCAATTTGCATTGAAGAATGAGTGGATATATATAAATAAATATTTGGATGGAGGATTTAGTAGCAGTGTAATTGACTGTTTACTTGACCAATTTATAGTGTCTCACTAAATATTGTGGATTGGGAATAAACTGTGTGAATATCTGTATCACTTTGTCAGTTGTTGTGTAAACTGGTTCTACAGTTGGTTACTAGCTATGTGAAAGTCTATATTAGTTATTGATTAGATAACTGAGTATTTGTATGGGAGAGTGAAAGTGTATGTGGTTCGTTGGGGGGTGTGTGACTGTCCAAAGATGTGTGAATAGTTGATTCAGTAGATATATGAAGTTAAAATTACATGTTCTAACAGTTTGGGTGAGTGAATCTCTTTAAGGGTGTGGTGATGAGCAAATATATTTCTCAATGGTACATGTCCAACAAACTAGAAAAATAAAAGGCAGTGTATGTGTCAGTTGTTGTATATAAATATGTATCCATAAAACTCAATGATTGTGCGAGTGACTGTATGGATAACTATATACTTGTAATAATGATTTTATAATTCACTAAGTATGACTTACTATCTAAATGAATAGATGAGGTGGTGTTTGTATAAGTGTGTAATTAAGTAAGTATGTAAGTATGATCCATTGTTTGCCTAAGTGAGTAGGATGACTTCATATGTGAATAAGATGTATGCTGCTGTGTAATGTTGATATAGGTGTATAAGTATTTTTGATAGTGTTCTATTGTTCATTTACAGCATGTATGAGTGAATCTACAGGTAAGTGATTAGATGTGTGCATACATCTATGAATCACTGAGTGGGTTTTTAGATACTTGTATTGCTGTGACAATGGATTCAAATATGATACTCTGTATTTTACAAAGAGTGATGAAAGATTTTACTTGTGTATGAAAAGGTGTATGTGATTGTCACGTAGATGATGTCATCAGTGATGTCATTTGAGATGTCATCAGTGATGTCACTGACCATGTCATGAATGATCTAATATGTGACATCATCAGCAGTGCATTGCGGGTGCGCGAAATATAGTTAGTACAACTAACTATGTAGGAGCAATTTCAATGGTTTTGTATGAGTGAAATGTCCAGCAAACTATAACACCCCTAAAACTTTTTTTGAGTGAATTTCAAAGTTTTTTTTAAAGCTAATTCCTAACTATATAAGGCCTGAAACCTATGGTTTTTTCAGTGAATTTTAAAGGTTTTTAAATGCTAATTCCTAACTATATAAGGCCTGAAACCTATGTTTTTTTAAGTGAATTTGCAAGGTTTTTTAAATGCTAATTCCTAACTATATAAGGCCTGAAACCTATGGTTTTTTAAGTGAATTTGCAAGGTTTTTTAAAGGCTAATTCCTAACTATATAAGGCCTGAAACCTATGTTTTTTTCAGTGAATTTGCAAGGTTTTTTAAATGCTAATTTCTAACTATATCTGGCATGAAACCTATATTTTTTTTCAAAAAATTTCAAAGGTTTTGTAAATGCAAATTCTATTAGCGAATAACGTTTTTATATGTTAATATCCTTCTGGTACCACCTGAGCAGCCATCTTGTTTCTCAGTAGAACTGAGGCACAAGAGAGCACAAAACAAGAGTGGAAAATGCGAAAAGGGTAGAGACCCCCTGACCCCCTAGCCCTTCTCAGGTTGTCCCAGAGGACCCCCAAGGGGAAAATGATTGTATATTTTTTTATATAAAATCGCGGGGTACGCGTACCCCGCGATTTTTTTTTTTTACCTTGGGGGTCCTTCTGGGACCCCCTGAGAAGGGCTAGGGTGTTGGGGGGCCTCTACCCTGCCCCCTTGTTGTGTTTTCCACTCTTGTTTTGGGCTTTCTTGTGCCTCAGTTCTCCTGAGAAACAAGACGGTGGCCAACTCTTCCTGGTTTGGACAGTTTGGAATGTTGACAGTCAACTACCAGCCAATCAGGATCGCGCTCGCGCACGTAAGGGTACGCGCATGTACGTGTACGGTACACGTACGGTGTGCGGACCCGTAAGCTCACATAGATATGTATGTGTTTTTTAACCTAATTTTCGTAAAAACCACTGGAGCAATTTTCACCAAACATAGCAAAGGCACATCTGCGTACCAGTCCCTACAATTTTGCAAAGTTTGGCATAATTCTGTTCAGCGGTTCGGGCTGTAGACTTGTCAGACCGTCCTAAGGAAATTAACATGGGGAAAACCCGTTTTGGGACCCCCCTTTTTTCTCAGCTCCCACTTCACGAATCCTCCTGAAACTTTCAGGGAAGGAGCGGAGCGGAGCTTGCCAAAATTTGGGAAAATTACATGCAAATTCCTTAACCGGCGTCAAAGTTATTCCCAATAGAATGTTGCGGATTTCCTATGGTAGCTAGGTCCTAACTATATATACCTACTGGCTATCGCCAGTAGGTAATATATATATATGTTCACTGAAAAAACCATAGGTTGCACACCAGTTATAGTTAGCTGGAAATTTTACTGACATAAAACCAATGAAATTCCATGTTCTAGTTAGTTGGACTCACTATACCTTGTGCGTGTAATGCACTGCTGATGACATCACATATTACATCACTCATGACATGGTCAGTGACATCACTCATGACATCACTGATGACACCATCCAGTGAATGTGTGTCTTTCTGAAAAATAAATATGTTTTATATATGTATTTGTAAAGGACGATGGAAGAATAAATGGCTAAATAAGTGTGTAAATGGATGTTTGTTTTTAAAAGAATTGATTGGTTAACTGCCTTATTAAGTGTATGTTAGTGAATACATATATTAGCGAATAATGTTTAAATATTTAAATATATGTATCAGTGTTTCACTTTGTGTATAAGTGGCTGCATGGTTTGGTGAGTAGCTACATGTGTGTGTATATGGGTTATTAGATGTTTTTTAGTATCAGTATGAGTGTCTGTATGGTTTGGTGGGGATGTTACTTTGCAGATAGATGCATCAATGACTGACTCACTGTTTGTATGTTTTTTGAAGACAGCATATGTGCAGGACTGTATGGGTGGGTGAGTGTGTATATGTGTGTGTTAGTGAGTGAATACCTGCCTCACTAGTGTCTTTATCAGTAACGACATATGTTTTAATGTAGTATATGTGAGTATTGATATATATACAAGTCAGTATATGTGAGAGTGAGAGATTGAAAGAGTTTCTGTTTAAATAAGTATGTGTTTCTATAAGTGATTGTTTAAGAGAGTAAGTATGTGTAAGTTTCCTTAGAAGTAAGGTGGTAGTGTGTGTATATCTGTATATGTAAATAAATGGATGTTTATTAGTTTATTTGCATGGGTGAGTATGTGTGTGAGTAACCTTTTGATGACTGTCGGTGTGTAACAGGATGTATAGGTGTATCACTACATATGATGAGTGAGTATATGTATGAGTGACTATATAGAACTGTTGGTGAATGAGCATTAAAAAAAACTAATAAATTCACTGAAAAAACCATAGGTTTCACACCAGTTATAGTTAGCTGGAAATTTTACTGACATAAAACCAATGAAATTCCATGTTCTAGTTAGTTGGACTCACTATACCTTGTGCGTGTAATGCACTGCTGATGACATCACATATTACATCACTCATGACATGGTCAGTGACATCACTCATGACATCACTGATGACACCATCCAGTGAATGTGTGTCTTTCTGAAAAATAAATATGTTTTATATATGTATTTGTAAAGGACGATGGAAGAATAAATGGCTAAATAAGTGTGTAAATGGATGTTTGTTTTTAAAAGAATTGATTGGTTAACTGCCTTATTAAGTGTATGTTAGTGAATACATATATTAGCGAATAATGTTTAAATATTTAAATATATGTATCAGTGTTTCACTTTGTGTATAAGTGGCTGCATGGTTTGGTGAGTAGCTACATGTGTGTGTATATGGGTTATTAGATGTTTTTTAGTATCAGTATGAGTGTCTGTATGGTTTGGTGGGGATGTTACTTTGCAGATAGATGCATCAATGACTGACTCACTGTTTGTATGTTTTTTGAAGACAGCATATGTGCAGGACTGTATGGGTGGGTGAGTGTGTATATGTGTGTGTTAGTGAGTGAATACCTGCCTCACTAGTGTCTTTATCAGTAACGACATATGTTTTAATGTAGTATATGTGAGTATTGATATATATACAAGTCAGTATATGTGAGAGTGAGAGATTGAAAGAGTTTCTGTTTAAATAAGTATGTGTTTCTATAAGTGATTGTTTAAGAGAGTAAGTATGTGTAAGTTTCCTTAGAAGTAAGGTGGTAGTGCGTGTATATCTGTATATGTAAATAAATGGATGTTTATTAGTTTATTTGCATGGGTGAGTATGTGTGTGAGTAACCTTTTGATGACTGTCGGTGTGTAACAGGATGTATAGGTGTATCACTACATATGATGAGTGAGTATATGTATGAGTGACTATATAGAACTGTTGGTGAATGAGTGGATGTGTATATAGATGGTGGAATTACTGAATTGGTTGTTGTAACTGGTATGGGTATATCCACTTTTTTGAAAATGTTAGTTTCTATTTTTGAATATTTGTTTCAAGGGTTACTTTACAGTGAAAGGAGGTCTGTCACTTTGTCACAAGGATAGTGTCATCAGTGATGTCATGAGTGATGTCACTGACCATGTCATGAGTGATGTAATATGTGATGTCATCAGCAGTGCATTACACGCGCAAGTTATAGTGAGTCCAACTAACTATAACGTGGAATTTCATTGGTTTTATGTCAGTAAAATTTCCAGCTAACTATAACTGGTGTGAAACCTATGGTTTTTTCAGTGAATTTATTAGGTTTTTTTAATGCTAATTCCTAACTATAACTGGTGTGAAACCTATGGTTTTTTCAGTGAATTTCATAGGTTTTTTAAATGCTAATTCCTAACTATAAGTCTCAGTTTATAAGTAAGACTGTTAGCGCTCTAGTTGTTCTTTAGAACACTCTGGGACATTCTGTCATTGGGCTATAGTTGGGCTACATCTGGCTGATATTTGGGCTACATTTGTTTTTTTTGTCTCTGGTGGCCATCTTTGGGCTACATTGGACTACATTGGGCTACATTTGGGCTCTAACATATATATAGCCCAATGTAGCCCAATATATATTTTTTCAAAGTTAATTTTCGTAAAAACCACTGGAGCATATATCTTTAGACATAGCAAAGGCACATTGGGCTACCAGTTTCTACAATTTTGCCCATTTTTTTGTTTGTATATATATATATATTTTTTTTTTTTCTCGGAGCGCTCCCGGTGCGCGCCCCGGTGAGCGCCCCGGAAAGCGTAGTATTATGAAGCGCCCCAGGGCGCGTACCGGGGAGTGTCCCGTTAGCGCCCATATCGCGAATGAAAACGTGATCGTGACGTATCGCGTAGCCGCGTCCGCGTGACACACACGGCGTAAGCGCACCCGGAAGTACTCGAGCGAATACGATCGCGCAACGTAAACATCCGACGTGCTTACGCGACGCGACCCGGGGCGCGCCCCCGGGCGTGCCCGGGGATGCGTAGCGTAAGCGCGTCGGGTCATGTGACCTGAAAATAACACTTTTCATTGGTTCATAACAGTTTTGGTTCCATAATGATGAAGCCCCTGGTCTTGTGACCTGAAAATAAATCTTCTCATTGGTTCAGGACAGTTTTTTTTCTCCAAATGATGAAAGGCCCCACCTTTTTTCCTTATTCTGACTTTGTCCTTTGACTTAGGAAGACCTGTTTGTACCTCTCAGTACCTTTTTGATCTTTATAATGGCTTCAGTAGCAGCAGCAGCTGGTGCATCTGCCCCGCCACCACCACTACAACCACCAAGAGGACCAGCTCAAGATTACATTGGTGGTCAACAAGAGGAGGAGGAGGAAGAGGTAGAGGAGGAAGGTGGAAGATGGCTTCCTGAACAAAATACCCCATACAAGCCCAAGTCACACATTGTATGGGAGTTTTTTTCACTCCCAGAGGGCAAGAAAAAAGTGAATGCGGCCAAGGTAACTTGCCTAATCTGTAAGGAAGAACTTTCAAGGGGCAACCCAAACAAAAAATATTCCTTTGGTAACAATACCATGATTCGACATATGACCCGTAAGCACCCTAACAACTATTCTCGTGCAGAGCTCAGGGAACTGGCCAGTAACCTCCCCCAGTCTTCAAGGACCACCTCCCAAAGAAATGAACCCACTTCATCGGGACCAGAAACATCAGAGATGATGCCTTGTATTCAGCCACGATTTGCTGATTTTAAAATCACTTGTACTGCATGTGGCAAGCTTATCGCCTATGGTGAAAAGAGCGTAAAGCTCATCGTCCTTGCAGGTGACAATCACAAGTGCCCCAAAAAGAAGTAATTTTGGGGGTTTTTTGTTTTTTTGCTCCAGTTGAGCCAGTTTCAATTCCCTTTTTTTGTTTCTCCCCCTAAAAAAATACAAAAAAATTATAAAACTGTTTTGAAAAGCCAAAAAAAGTACAAAATGTTCAAAAAACACAAAAAAAATATAAAACAACAAAAAGAAGAAAAAAAAGTTCTTTTTAGAACTACCTCCAATTTCTAAAAAAAAGCTTAATTTTTTAAAAACTCTGTCATTCTTTTTTCCTCATAGTACGCTCCCTGGTCCGCTCCCCGGTGCGCGTACCGGGCGCTCCCCCAGCGCAAAACGAAAAAAAAAAAAAATTAAATGCCCCACGGGGCCCTTTTATAGCCCCCACATCAAAGCTAGGGGGTCAGAGGGGGTCTATCCCTGACGCCTTATGGTCATTTCCCCCATTGTTTTAGCCACCTCTTGTGTCTCGATTTTACCGAGACACAAGATGGCGGCCGCTCCGGACTGTTTCAAATGTTTACAGACACCCGAGAGCCAATCAGCTTTCCGTGCGCACCTCGCGTGGCGCGCCCGGAGCGCTCTCCCTGGGGCGCGTACCAGGGCGCTGCCATAGATATATATATTTTTTTGAACCTAAATTACTCAAAGACCACTGGAGCACACATCATGAGACATAGCAAAAGCACATCGGGCTACCAGTCCCTACAATTTTGCCAAGTTTGGTGGAAATCCATTTAGCCGTTCGGGCTAAAAGTGAAATCGACCGCCCTATGGAAATTAACATGGGGAAAACGCGTTGTCATCAGTGATGTCATCAGTGATGTCATTTGAGATGTCATCAGTGATGTCATTTGAGATGTCATCAGTGATGTCATCAGTGATGTCACTGACCATGTCATGAATGATGTAATATGTGACATCATCAGCAGTGGATTGCGGGTGCGCGATATATAGTTTTTGCAACTAACAATATATGCAAATTTTTATGGTTTTGTGCGAGTAAATTAAGGTTTTGTAAATGCTAATCCCTAACTATATATGGTCTATAACCAATGGTTTTTTCAGTGAATTTTCATGGTTTTGTAAATGCAAATTCCTAACTATATATGGTCTATAACCTATGGTTTGTTCAGTGAATTTCATTGGTTTTTTAAAAGCTAATATCTATAGCTGTAAAATATATTCTTTATTACGTGACGTATCATGTAGCCACGTGAGACGCCTCATGACGCGTCGCATAAACGTGACGTATCGTCTCTGCAGCGCAAACAAAACCCGTAACGTAAGCGCGCCAGAGCACGCTTACAGATATATATATATTTTTTTTACCTTAATTAGACAAAATCCACACGTGCACATATCTTGAGGCCTTGCAAAGGCACAACAAACAAACAGTCCCTACAATTTTGCCAAGTTTGGTGGAAATCTATTCCTTTAAATTTTATTTTACTGTTTCTCTTGGTTTTCCCCTTGTTACGCTTACCGGAACGCTACCCAGTACGCAAACCGGACGCTCCAAAAACACAAGATGTCGGACTCCCGTTACGCTGCCGGTTAGCTGCCCGGTTGGCGTACCGGGAAGCGCCTCTACCGCGAAAAATCGCAATTTTCTTTTTTTTTCTTTTGCCCCGCGGGGCACTTTAATATCCCCCTCATCAATCCTAGGGGGTCAGGAGGGGTCTACCTTGCCCCCTTTCCTTCATTTCCCCCTTCGTTTTTCACCACCTCTTGTCTCTCGATCCTACCGAGAGACAAGATGGCGGCCGCTCCGGACTGTTTACAATGTTGACAGCCAATCAGCTTCTCCTCAGACTCCCGTTACGCTGCCGGTTAGCTGCCCAGTTAGCTGCCCGGTTCGCGTACCGGGACGCGCCTCTACAGCGAAAAATCGCAATATTTTTTTATTTTTTTTTTGCCCCGCGGGCCACTTTAATATCCCCCTCATCAATCCTAGGGGGTCAGGAGGGGTCTACCTTGCCCCCTTTCCTTCATTTCCCCCTTCGTTTTTCACCACCTCTTGTCTCTCGATCCTACCGAGAGACAAGATGGCGGCCGCTCCAGACTGTTTACAATGTTGACAGCCAATCAGCTTCTCCTCAGACTCCCGTTACGCTGCCGGTTAGCTGCCCGGTTCACGTACCGATTTGCGCCTCTACGACAAAAAATCGCAATTTATTATTATTTTTTTTTTTGGCCCCGCGGGGCACTTTAATATCCCTCTCATCAATCCTAGGGGGTCAGAAGAGGTCTACCTTGCCCCCTTTCCTTCATTTCCCCCTTCGTTTTGGCCTCCTCTTGTCTCTCGATCCTACCGAGAGACAAGATGGCGGCCGCTCCGGACTGTTTAGAATGTTGACAGACACCAGAGAGCCAATCAGCTTCGCTTCGCAAAGCTCCGTTACGCGAAAAGTATGCGTACTGGTGCGCTATCGGGTACGCTGTCACAGATATATCTGTTTTTTTAAACGTTAATTTCTCAAAATCCACTGGAGCACATATATTGAGACCCAGCAAAGGCACATTGGGCTAACAGTCCCTACAATTTTGCCAAGTTTCGTGCAAATCCATTCAGCCGTTCGAGCTAAAAGTGAGGCCAAACGCCCTATGGAAAAATGAATGGGAAAAACGCGTTTTGGGACCCCCCTTTTTTCTCGGCCCCCCCCTTAACGGAACCCTCCCAAATTTCCAGGGGCTGCTCAGAAACAAAATGTGCCATTTTCCTGAAAATTTCAGCCGATTCCGTCCACAAACGCCAAAGTTATTAGACATAGAATTTTCAAAAGTTCCATAGAGAAAAAATCCTAACTATATATACCTACTGGCTATCGCCAGTAGGTAATATATATATATACATATATATATATATATATATATACATACACATATGTTTTTTAAGTTAGATTTATTTACAATTATTATTTAAGTTAATGCTATGTTTTCATATATAGGTATGTTTATAGGTGTTGTAGTGATTGATATAATTTTGTTTTTAAATTTGCTTTAATGTTATATTTGTTTAGTTTAATGTTAGTTGAATATATTTTACAATATATTTATAATTTTTTGTGTTTATATATTTAATACATTAATTGTATTAATAGTGTTATTCAGAAGTTTTTTATTGTAAAATATTAGTTTATTGGAATTTAAATATAGTTATAATATTCTGGTACTCAATGTTGCTTGCAATATTTGGGAAATGTGTCATATGCCAACGGAGGTTGGGATATTTTGTATTACATTATTTTTGTAATTGAAATTAGGGTATTTTAGATGGTATACACAGTTCTTAGGTAATATTTATGTTTTTCTTCTTGAAGTAAAGGATAGCTATGAATTTGTTGACACTTTTTTTGTCTATGTTTTTGTGATATTGTTGTGGTCGATATTATGTCACCACAGCTATTCAACCACCAGTCCGGACACCCTAGCCCACAAAAGCCCAAGGAAGAATATATTAGATCATATCCCAGTTAGTAATTCCAACTCTAGTTTGGCTAGCATATAGTGGTGACATAATGCCAAATATAAGCTTCTTAAAAAATACTGGGAGACCACATGAACCCAATAAGAATTATCCTTAGAACCCCGGGTACAAGATGAAAAATTATCCTAGTAATTTTGTGGAACAATGTGGTCACATTGGTACACAGCCACTGATTGTGAAATCCAGTTTAATCTATGCCCATTCAGCTGTGAGGCATGACTAAGAAAGACATGGTTCAGTCGCCAATTATAGTTCAACCTATCTGTTTGTATCATAGACGTTGACATTATTCTCAATATCATGATTACCATAGGAAACTGCATCTGCTAGGTAATAAGGATTTAAATATTCGCAGTAACCTTGAGAACTCAAGATTTCAAGAAAGTTATGTTTTGTTGGGCATGGACATTTATGAAGGATTCCTTAACCACTGAAACCATTGAATGGTTTAGAGGCAGATGGCTTTAGTAACTCATTCAGACCCCTCCCCAACCGCTACCAATTAGAAGGAGTAGGCTTTTGATTAGATTTGCATTTTGAGTGTTAATATGAGGGATACAATTTCAAAAACTTTGCTATTTGGAGCACTTTCTGATTTAACTCTGTATTTTCGCCCCAGAAATAGGGACCAATAAAAAGAAATGGTATGATAAGAGGTTCAGATCATCAACAAAGACCACACATCGGTGCTTCCTCCTTCGTCCGGGAAACACGGAAGCCACGGACGAAGGAGGAAGCACTGATGTGTTAGGGGTTGATTGGACCCTCAAAATACCCTTCGCCCAGTCTTGGCTCATGGGGCACTGACTCCAACCTTCCTAAGCTTACTACATCAAAACCTCTGATAAGCTAGGGATACGTGTATCTATAAAATATATATTTATACACATTGATAAAGAGAACATTATCACTTTTCTTTGTACATACACCTTAATTTTTCTGTGGTAAAACATTAGTGAGTGACAAGGGGATCTAACCCCGGTCCTGACGAAGGGGCATGGCGCCCCGAAACATGTTGACCCGCACCGGAGAGTAAGCCCATTAACTTGCTTTATCTCTCCGTATCACTTTTTTAACAATACCAGCCAGTGTCTATTAAAAAGTTTTTTCTACCACTAGGCCAGGTATTTTTTAACATCACTTTATTTATTATCACACCTGACCCTACTGACACTAACTCCTATTCACTCACATAGCACCCACAATAAAAAGGTGCTCCAGCGTAATCGCTTGTCGTAGCACTGCCCCGTCCCGCAGAGGGCGGGAAGACCCCAATGATGAAGCATGACACCAAGGGCCTTTTTGGTGTATGAGGGGTATTTTAACATGCATTTTGTATTCCATGAACACCAGGATATACGCTAACTCTACGTGAGGTGGACTTTGTTGATGATCTGTACTTTCAGGAGAGGAGGATTCGCCCACCTTGGTGCCGTTAAGCACCACGTCTTCACTCCCCCTTTTGATATAATTTTTAATGATAAGAGGTTCTTCAGAGGTATCACAGCTGCTTATCTAAAACCCATTCAGTGGTAAGCAGTAGTGCTTCAATCAAGAAGCCTGCATTTCTCTGTGTTGTATTTTAATCAGCCTGTAAACTATTTGTAAACTTTACTTTTAGCGCTACAAATCTTTAGGGTATCCGATCACTTTTTAAACTCACCCTACGCACTTGCACTTTTGCAGACGCTGGTCCCTGGTCCGCCGCAGCTCTTCCAGCCATTTGTTGCGGAGGGACATGGCTCCTCCCCCCAGCTACCTCCTTTCCAGGGGTTAAATCTCTATTTAGGAGCAAAGCATGGACCTGACGCGCAGCAGTAGGCAGCAGCTCATCAATCAAGAAGCCTGCATTTCTCTGTGTTGTATTTTAATCAGTTTGTCAACTATTTTTAAACTTTAGTTTTAGCGCTACGAATCTTTAGGGCATCTAATCACTTTTTAAACTTACCCTATGCATTTGCACTTTTGCAGATGCCGGTCCCCGGTCTGCCGCGGCTCTTCCAGCCGTTTGTTGCGGAGGGATGTGGCTCCTCCCCCAGCTACCTCATTTCCAGGGGCTAAATTAATATTTAGGAGGCAAGCTGGGGCCCGACGCGCAGCAGATGCGCATTCGGCGCGCAACGGACGCGCTTCCGGTGTGTCAAAGGCAAGCCCGTCTGCGCCCATCCGCGTCCGACCGGGGCCAAGGGCCAGAACCCCTGAATCATCTTTCCCAATACAGTATTATTATAAGGCAGAAGAGCTGCTACAATTAAAGGGACCCATCATGGAAAACTGCCTTCACTCTATTGATCCAGACACTAGCTTTACTGAGTGCCTACATTGCCCTTTTAAACCGTTGATGCCCGCACATACCTATTCAATTAATCTTAAATCTTATAAAATGTACCTGCTCAACTGCAGGTCGCTGCCTAAGCATGTGGCAGAAATCTCAATCTTCCTGGAAGAAGAAGGACCAGAGCTTCTATTTTTGACAGAAACCTGGCTCAACTCAGGATCTGATCCTGATCTCGTCCAAGCTTTCTCACTGGGCTATAATATCCAGAGGCTAGACTGGACCTCAGGTAAAGGTGGCGGGATCGCCATCATTTACAAAACCGATTTGACTTTCCATACATCTTGAAGCTCTATACCAGATTGTGAGAACCTTGCGTTCTCAATTGGCTTCACACCCACTCTCACCCTGTCGGGTATTTTAATCTACCGGTCCTCCGGGTCATTGGGACTATTCTGTAAATCTCTGCCCCACATTGCTGCTAATCTAGCCAGTACCCCTGCTAACTTCACTTTACTTTATTTTAAAGACCACTCACAGCTGGCTCCAGACAAGATATTAAATGACCTTGAAGCCTTCCAGTTTTTCCAAAAAGCTGCCCATCCTACTCATTTGAAAGGACACCTTCTGGATCCTCTCTTCTACAATCTGGAAAACCTAGTAGGAGGTAAACCCATTCCAGTACCATGGTCTGATCGTTTTCTCATCCCATTTTCATGGACCTGCAACTCTGTCATGCCCCTCATTAAGCCAATCAGAACAAGGTCACGTCCTTGGTCTAAACTCTCGACAGATCTTTGGATTTTATAATTAGAAAAAGCAAAGCCAGACCCTGACCCTGACCCAAATGCGGTTATCGCTAATGAGAATTTTAACAAATGGATAGAAGGTTCTCCCTACAAAATCGACTAACTAACAGAATGGCCTGGTACGCCCCAACGCTTCGGGCGTTAAAGCAAACATGTAAGAAACTTTAAGGATCCTGGAGGAAGGTCTTCTCCCCTAATAAGAAATTGAAATACAGGGAGGCCATTAAACTGTACAAACGAGAAATTAAATTAGCCCAGGCTTCCTTCTATGAAGAAAAAGTTTCAAAGGCAGCTAAATTTAGCACGTGAGATCTTTCGCATAGCGAAAACACTGCTTGGATTCCCTCCACCCCCAGTAACCCCCGACACGTCAGGGTCATGTTTTAATAAATTAGCTGATTTCTTTTCATAATAAAATTAAATCTATCTATACATCATTCCCTCTGGCAGATGCCCAAATATTGGATACAAGTCCCCACAGCATGGCAGCCCAATTGGAGGCTTTTCCTCCGATGAACTCTGAGGTGCTTGAAAGCATCTCAGCACCGGTGAAACGCGGTTCACCCAGAGACCCGGCACCTCTCAATATTTTGAAACAAGTTGCCAAAACCGTCTTTCCCACTTTACTGAAGTTGATCAATGCCTCACTTGCTTCCAGAGTGGTTCGCCCTCCATGGAAGAAAGCGATGGTGAAGGCTCTCCTAAAAAAGCCCAGTCTTGACCCTGATTCCCTGGGAAACTATCGTCCCATCTCACTTCTCCCAGCGATCAGTAAAATGGCAGAAAAGTATGTTAACTCAGTGCTGTCTGCTTTCTTAGAGGCTCATAATCTCCTCCATCCGTCACAGACTGGTTTCCGACCACTCCAAAAAACAGAAACGGCCCTTTTATCAGTAGTCGAAGAGTCTAGAAAAATCCTGGATGCCGGAGGTACCACTGTAATCATCCTCCTGGACCTCAGCGCAGCCTTTGTCACGGTCAACCACCAAATCTTGGTCCATAGACTGATAAGACTGGGGAAGACCGGGGTCGCTCTGGCATGGCTTCAATCCTTCCAGGTTTGTTATGCTGATGTGGCTCAAAACAAGTGCCTCTCTGTTGCGGAGTTCCCCAGGGCTCATCTTTGAGTCCCACTCTATTTAACATTTATATGAGCCTATTAGCGGAGATTGTGCTGCTTTTTGGGGTGTACATAGTGACCTATGCAGATGACACGCAACTCATAGTGGGTCTCAACCTAGCCGACAATTCCACTCCTAGCCTCCGTCCTTGCTTGGTAGAGGTAGCTAAATGGATGAAGCAATTAAATGGAGAAAAAACTGAGATGATGACTGTGGGGAACCCCTCCCTCTTTGATTCCAACTTAATGTGGCCGGTCGACATTGGCCCGTCCCTTTTCCCTAGAACCAGATAAAAAGCCTGGGTATTTGGCTGGATCGAGATCTGACTTTCAAGGTTCAGGCACGTAATGTGGCAGCCTCCTGGTATGGCATAAGATGCCTTGTAAAGTCCTTCCACTCCTTCCCTTCCAGGCAAGGAAACTCATGGTCCAGGCACTTATTCTGTTGGTGTTTGCCTGAACAAAATACCCCATACAAGCCCAAGTCACACATTGTATGGGAGTTTTTTTCACTCCCAGAGGGCAAGAAAAAAGTGAATGCGGCCAAGGTAACTTGCCTAATCTGTAAGGAAGAACTTTCAAGGGGCAACCCAAACAAAAAATATTCCTTTGGTAACAATACCATGATTCGACATATGACCCGTAAGCACCCTAACAACTATTCTCGTGGAGAGCTCAGGGAACTGGCCAGTAACCTCCCCCAGTCTTCAAGGACCACCTCCCAAAGAAATGAACCCACTTCATCGGGACCAGAAACATCAGAGATGATGCCTTGTATTCAGCCACGATTTGCTGATTTTAAAATCACTTGTACTGCATGTGGCAAGCTTATCGCCTATGGTGAAAAGAGCGTAAAGCTCATCGTCCTTGCAGGTGACAATCACAAGTGCCCCAAAAAGAAGTAATTTTTGGGGTTTTTAGTTTTTTTGCTCCAGTTGAGCCAGTTTCAATTCCCTTTTTTTGTTTCTCCCCCTAAAAAAATACAAAAAAAATATAAAACTGTTTTGAAAAGCCAAAAAAAGTACAAAATGTTCAAAAAACACAAAAAAATATATAAAACAACAAAAAGAAGAAGAAAAAAGTTCTTTTTAGAACTACCTCCAATTTCTAAAAAAAGCCTTCATTTTTTAAAAACTCTGTCATTCTTTTTTCCTCATAGTACGCTCCCTGGTCCGCTCCCCGGTGCGCGTACCGGGCGCTCCCCCCGCGCAAAACGGAAAAAAAAATAATATTTTAAATGCCCCACGGGGCCCTTTTAAAGCCCCCACATCAAACCTAGGGGGTCAGAGGGGGTCTATCCCTGACGCCTTATGGTCATTTCCCCCTTTGTTTTAGCCACCTCTTGTGTCTCGATTTTACCGAGACACAAGATGGCGGCCGCTCCAGACTGTTTCGAATGTTTACAGACACCCGAGAGCCAATCAGTTTTCCGTGCGCACCTCGCGTGGCGCGCCCGGAGCGCTCCCCGGGGCGCGTACCGGGGCGCTGCCATAGATATATATATTTTTTTGAACCTGAATTACTCAAAGACCACTGGAGCACACATCATGAGACATAGCAAAGGCACATCGGGCTACCAGTCCCTACAATTTTGCCAAGTTTGGTGGAAATCCATTCAGCCGTTCGGGCTAAAAGTGAAATCGACCGCCCTATGGAAATTAACATGGGGAAAACGCATTTTGGGACCCCCCTTTTATCTCGGCCCCCGCTTGACGAATCCCCCCCCAAACTTTCAGGGAAGGACCGGAACGCCGCGAGGCCATTTTGAGGAAATTTTCAGTCAGATTTGTCAACCGGCGCCAAAGTTATTCTAAATAGAATTTTGAGATTTAACATTGAAAAAAACTCCTAACTATAACTACCTATTGGCGACTGCCAGTAGGTAATATATATATATATATATATATATATATATATATATATATATATATATATATATATATATATATATAACCTACTGGCGGTCGCCAGTAGGTATATATAGTTAGGATTTTTTCTCTATGGAACTTTTGAAAATTCTATGTCTAATAACTTTGGCGTTTGTGGACGGAATCGGCTGAAATTTTCAGGAAAATGGCACATTTTGTTTCTGAGCAGCCCCTAAAAATTTGGGGGGGTTTCGTCAAGGGGGGGCCGAGAAAAAAGGGGGGTCCCAAAACGCGTTTTTCCCATGTTAATTTCCATAGGGCGGTTGGACTCACTTTTAGCTCGAACGGCTGAATGGATTTGCACGAAACTTGGCAAAATTGTAGGGACTGTTAGCCCGATGTGCCTTTGCTAGGTCTCAATATATGTGCTCCAGTAGTTTTTGAGAAATTAACGTTCAAACCAAGATATATATCTGTAACAGCGCTCTGGGCAGCGATCCGGTCCGCTTACTTTTCGCTTATCGGAACTTTGCGCGCAGAAAGCTGATTGGCTCTCCGGTGTCTGTCAACATTCTAAACAGTCCGGAGCGGACGCCATCTTGTCTCTCGGTAGGATCGAGAGAGAAGAAGAGGTGGAAAACGAAAGGGGGATTTAATGAAAGGGGGCAAGGTATCCCCCTCTTGACCCCCTAGGAATGTTGTTGGGGTTATTAAAGGGTCCCGTGGGGAAAATAAAAAAAAAATGATTTTTCACGGTAGAAGCGCGGCCGCGAACTGGTAGCGAAACGGGAATTCGCCATTTTGTGCTTCGTTAATTAAATTACTAGTTATAAGTGGGTGCGGGAGACGTATCCTAATCCCCTATGTTTTCTGAGGGTGGCTGAGGAGGCTGATATATGTTGATACATCTCTTCCAGCGGCTGTGCGTGAGCTTTTTTTTTTTTTTTGCTGCGTGACAGTCCGGAGCGGCCGCCATCTTGTCTCTCGGTAGGATCGAGAGAGAAGAAAAGGTGAAAAACTAAGGGGGAATTTAATGAAAGGGGGCAAGGTATCTCCCTCTTGACCCCCTAGGAATGTTGTTGGGGTTATTAAAGGGTCCCGTGGGGAAAATAAAAAAAAAATGATTTTTCACGGTAGAAGCGCTTCACGGGCCGCAAACTGGGCCGCAAACTGGTAGCGAAACGGGAATTCGCCATTTTGTGCTTCGTTAATTAAAGTACTAGGTATAAGGGGGTGCGGGAGACGTATCCTAATCCCCTATGTTTCCTGAGGGTGGCTGAGGAGGCTGATATATGTTGATACATCTCTTCCAGCGGCTGCGCCATCTTGCCTTTTTTCGAATGCCACAATTTTGTCGTGCACGGCAGCCATTTTAGATGCCAGGCTGGTCCCAGGCTATCACCTAACCCTGCGGATGTAGTTTATGGCCCCAGCTGTAGAGAATTCAGACATGCCAATCCTCCTGATTCAGGCGTGTGACTACTGATTTCAGTGCTTGTCTCCCGCCTCCCGATTTCTGCAAGCAAAAACCCGGGGGCATATTACGAACAACTAGCGATAATTTTTGTCTCTAACTTGTTTAGAGACAAAAATTATCGCCGCACATCGGCGATTTTTATCGCAGATAAACCTTGCTATTATCGCAGAAAAGTCAGCGATATTCATGTATTATCGACCTAATGCTCTTAGCCATGTTATCCACCTCCCATTGGATAACATGGCTAAGAACTGCTCAGGGCAGGTGTTAGATTTTGGAGATATTCGCGCTTAGCGCGAATATCTCCAAAAGTTGGTAATAGAAGGTAGCGATGTTAGGGACTGTTTCCAGTCGCTAACATCTTGGCACGCCACTTTGCATGTCATTAGTGATAAGTATCACTGACATGCAAAGCGGGGCCCAAGATGGTCGCTATCTCCTTTTAGCTGTCACTAACTGGTGTTAGCGACAGCTTGGTAATAGGGAAATAATTTTATCTCCGCTTTCATGGCTTTTAAAGCCAAAAAAGCGGAGATAAACCCCCTTGATAATATGCCCCACGATTCCTTGGGGTTTCAGCTGACAGGGCGTGGTATTGTGTTACATGGTAATTTTTCCATGAAACGTCAGAGGGTCGATGCAGGGGTTCCAGAAGAGGTGATAAACCATTTAAGCCTCATGAACAAGTGCATGGTCTTTTAAAGATTTGTGAAGTACTCGGGGCGGCGGTGTGTGTGTGCCCTCTTTCAGGAGCGGGCGGGGGGGCACTGCCAGCAACTTGCCAGGTCAGGTAGTGTTCAACACGTGCATCACCCTTTCTCTGCCTGCTATTGCGCTCCATGCTTCGGAAAGGTAAGAAAAAGAACGTGCATTTGAGTTTGAAATGTCCGATCCTGCAGCACCACACTTCCAAAGCCCACACATGACAATAACCCGATTCAAGGCCCCATTCACCCGTTTTAAAAAAAATAGATAACACTCCAACAAAGTAAGGTTATAAAACTTTATTAACTACTAACTTTAACGAACGGAACAAAAACTAAAAACATTTAAACATTTCTCAACACAAAAAGCAACAATGGTTAGAAGCTGTCTTTTGTGCGAATAGTCCCAAGGCAGCACAACGTGCAGAGTTCTGGACGGCACCCAGGTGATGTCGCCTGGGTGCCGCACTGGTTTAGGGATCCTACAATGCTGCTCCGAAAATTGGCGTGGGGCGTCCCGGGTGGGGCGGGGGGAGGCCTCGTCAGTAGCGGTCTGTGTCCAGTGTCACATGGCTGACACAACATGTACGACAGGCACCCAGGTGATGTCCAGTAAACTGCCGCACTGGTTTTGGTATCCTACAATGCTGCTCCGAAAATTGGCGTGCGGCGGCCCGGGGGGGGCGTGGGGGAGCCGGCGTGAACGGGCCTCCCAAGGTGGCGGCCATCTAGCTGAGTTGCGCTCGCTCTTGCGGCCACAGCGTCTCGCTCACCATGTTGTTGAGTTGCTCCCACTCTTGCAGTGCAGCGATAGGCGGCTGCCACATGGCTCTTAAAATGGCGGACAGCTCCTCGGTTTTAGGCCTGGTCCACTGAAATGGCCCTGGGACACTTTGGAACTCGGACGCTTGCCTGCTAGGGCTTGGGCTCCATTCTCGAAAAGCGTCCCCTCAGCCGTGAAGATTGTATAAAAGTCTTGGGGGCCCCCGACTCCTGCAGGCTTCCGGTGGGGAGCGGCTGCCATGATTGCTCGCGGAATGACCACGACGGAGCCACGAGATGGTGGTGCTCTCATGCTGACGCCAGCTTCAGTCTGAATGATCCAGAAACAAGGTGGGGCTTTCATCGTTTGGGAAACAAAAATGTTCTAAACCAATGAAAAGTGTTATTTTTAGGTCATATGACCAAGCCTTCCATCTTTAGGAAACCAAAAGTAAAATGAACCAATGAAAAGTTTTATAAACAAGTCACATGACCTGTTATGCGGCATAGGGCTACAAAAAGCGTAGAAAATCCGTTGGCACGTGAGGCGGCGTCAGTAGCGGACCGATGTGCGAATAGGCCGAAGGCAGCACAACGGGCCGAGATCCGGATGGTACCGAGGTGGTGTCCAGCAAATTTCCGCACTGGTGTGGCCATCCTACAATGCTGCGCCGAAAGACGGCGTGTCCAGCTGAATTGCGGTCACTGTTGCGGTACAGTGACTCGAACGCGCCGAGATCCGGATGGCACCGAGGTGGTGTCCAGCAAATTGCCGCACTGGTGTGGCCATCCTACAATGCTGCGCCGAAAGACGGCGTGTCCAGCTGAGTTGCGGTCACTGTTGCGGTACAGTGAGTCGAACGCGCCGAGATCTGGATGGCCCCGATGTTGTGTCCAGCAAGTTGCCGCACTGGTGTGGCCATCCTACAATGCTGCGCCGAAAGTCGGCGTGGGGTGCCCCGTTGGCTTATGAGGTGATGTCAGTAGTGGACCGATGTGTGAATAGGTCGGAACCAGCACAAGGCACCAAGATCCGAATGGCAAGTCCTGGATGTTGAGTGCCTCAGTTGAGAGTTCTGAGCAGTGCTTGTAAGACTGTCTGAAGCTTATTTGCACCTGCTGCAGCTTCACTAGGTCCGGCTGAACTTTTTTCCTTTTCCTTTCTGCTTCTTTTCCTACAATGCGTTTCATCTGAAGACACGACCAGGTCCCTGAATGTGTGCAGGGGGACGCTATTGATTGAATGAAAATGGCGGCTTGACACAAAGCTGACTCAAGCGTTACTGTTGGTGCTATACAGACAAAAATTGGTTTTCAGTTTGTACATTCTTCAGGTTTTTTTTTTCCATCCAAGTCTGATTGAGAGTTTGTAGAAAAATGGCTTCAGATTTTCCACATACTACTCTTCAACATTCTTCCTAAATGTAACAATGTGAAACTCACTAGGAGAACGGCTGTTTCTGTTTCCTTTCAAAATGCTGCCACCAATATTTTCTGAATGGAAGACACCATCTTGTAGCATAAAGGGCCGAAAGGGGTTCTGGTCTGGCCGATGGTTGGTGGAGACATTTTGACTATATCTTGGACCTGCCCGGCCTCGCCCAAAATGGCGCCGGTATAAATGGGACTCGTAACTCCTTGCCCGCAAATGTATATCTAGAAAATGTTATTGTAAGTGGCCCTGTCGTATTTTAATTACAAAATGTACGTCCACCGATTCCGCAACTGTTAGACACCTTTGTTCTTGTCACCTAATGGCCCGCTCGTTACGTTCTTCTACAGTGTAAATGTCTCCTCATCATATACGATTTCAGTTTGCTCCGTGGCCGGCCCACGTGGTTATAGGCCCGTATTTGTATACTGACATTTTCACAATAAAGGTTTTTAAAACAAAACACGGTAGTAGTATTTACATTTGTAAAGTTTTTACTTTTAGTGACTGTTTTCGAATCAGTAAAAGGCAAGTGAAATAAAGCAGTCCAATTACATGACGGATAAAAGGTATAATATGTAGGAACGCAGTAAAGATAAATGGTCAAGGGCAGTTGTGTTTTTCATGTCTGCAACATAAAGTGATCGATAAGAATCTGATAATCAGGCGTATCGGCGACTAAGACAGCAGGCCGAATCTCTTTTACTCAACGGCTCCGTCATGGAAGGAAGAAACGCCCTTTTTCTCGAAAAAGGAATATATTTTACTTGCAAGACAGTTGTAAATTTTCCGGGAAAGTACATTAGCCTGGAATATTATAACATATGTTTGAAAAAAAAATATTGTTTGAAAATAATAAAAAGCGTAATTTTTAGGTCATATGACCAAGCTTTTCATCATTAAATTAACAAAAGTAAAATGAACCAATGAAAAGTTTTATTAACAAGTCACATGACCTGTTATGCTTACGTTACGCGCTGCGCGCCGCGCCTCGGATCACTTCCGGGTGCGCTAACGCGGCGTGTCATAAAACGCATTACGCGACAACGTAGGTCAAGAATATAGTCTAAATGTCTCCACCAACCAGCGTTCAGAACACAACCCCTTTCAGCAGTCCAAAAAGTTCTGTTAAATGACAACAGAGGGGACAGGCAACAAGAACCATCAGTCAAAGAGGGGAGGGCAAGTTCTTCTCTTCCGGTTCATGTTGGGGCGCTACCGGAACTGATCGAATTGGTAGTCTATAGTGTTTCTGGATGTTTCAGACTAAAGCTGGCGTCAGCATGAGACCACTACCATCTCGTAGCTCCGTCGTGGCCATTCCACGAGCAATCATGGCAGCCGCTCCCCACCAGAAGCCTGCGGGAGTCGGAGGCCCCTAAGACTTTTGTAGAATCTTCACGGCTGAGGGGACGCTTTTCGAGAATGGGACCCAAGCCCTAGCAGACAAGCGTCCGAGTTCCAAGGTGTCCCAGGGCCATTTTAGTGGACCAGGCCCAAAACCGAAGAGCCGGCCGCCATTTTGAGAGTCCTGTGGCAGCCGCCTATCGCTGCACCGCAAGAGCGGGCGCATCTCAACTACATGGTGAGCGAGACGCTGTAGTCGCAAGAGCGGGCGGTAAACAGCTGAATGGCGGAAGAGGCACAGTGTAGCAAAAGCGGGCGGAATGGCAACTAAAACGATAAAGGGGCGCCCCACTACAGCTTGTCTTCAGGTCAAACGGATTGTGGGACAAGGTCCAGAATTGAAGAGTCATCAAAAGGCAAAAAGTTCCGCCGGACCCCGGGAGCCGGCCGCCTATGTCGGGGGCGATCTCAGGCTACACCAGTGCTATAAGACTTGGGGAGGGTGTCGGAGCCAAGCGTCTTCTCCGAGTCCATGGCCATCACACCGCCCCTCAGGGGCCTCCGTCAAGCTGTTTAGGAAGGTAACATATCACATTGTTTTCTAATGCAGTCAGGTCCACAAACGACACTCACTTACTTTGAGAATAGTGAAGCTGCAGTAGGTGGAAATAAGCTTCAGACAGTGTTACAAGCACTGCTCAGAACTCTTAACTATGGCACCCAACATCCAGAACTTATGCTATTTGAGAATGGTAGTGACATCGAAGCATCTCAGGGACCAAAACCATTAACGTACTTTCACGTATGAAAATCTTACTTGGGGAGGGGGCAGGAGCGAAGCGCCCCCTCCCAGTCAGCGCCACCACACCGTATGTTGAAAATCTGAAGCCATCGTTCTACAAAGTCAACCAAACTTGGATTGAAAAATCTAGAAAAATGTACAAACTGAAAACCAGTTTTGGTCTGCATAGCATCAGTAGCAACGCTTGAGTCAGCTTTGTGTCAAGCCGCCATTTTGATTCAACAAAGCACAGGCATTGAAAAAGGCTGAAATTCAGAACTCTAAACTATGGCACCCAACATCCAGGAGCTTGCCATCCGGATCTTGGAGCCTTGTGCTGTTTTCGTTCTATTCACACATCGGTCCACTACTGACATCATCTTATAAACCAACGTTATGTAAATAGTTTTTTAATAAAATGTTTTACCCTGTTTCTTTGCTGGTGTGTTGTCTATATTTTTAATATTTGCATAGGGTTTGTCGTTATTTTGTGCGGGATGGGTGATGGAGCCGAGCTGTCTTGCAGCCCTCATGGTGTGGAGCTCAGTTCATCTCACTATTTTCGTATTTCTCATGAAGGGTTGTTCCTAATATTTCTATTTTAGCGAGGTCAAAAAGAGATCCAATTAGTGGCCTACTGATTTTGCTCGATTACTTTTATTTTTTTACACGATTTTTCACTATCTGCAAAGACTAAACAGAGTATTGCGCCTTTGTGCTTGTTTGTAAATAGAGAATGATCCAAAGAGAACCAATTCTAAAACAGTAAATGCTTGGACAACAATCAATCAAATGGAGAGACAAGGAGGCACGACGGATTACAACGGGGGTAAAGGCCTGCGTTAACTACCCTTCAGTATCTGCAAAGAGAGAGTACTACTAAGACAAAAGAGGGGAGGGGGGGGGGTGCAGCGTTCAAAGCACATCAGCGTGCATAAATACGAAAATGTTTTTATCTATCACGTACTTGACATTTTAAAGCTTTACATATTTGCTATTAAAAAACCAATGAAATTCACAGAAAAAACCATAGGTTATAGTGGATATATAGTTAGGAATTTGCATTTACAAAACCTTGAAAATTCAATGAAAAAACCATAGGTTATAGTCCATATATAGTTAGGAATTAGCATTTACAAAACCTTATTTTACTCGCATAAAACCATTGAAATTCCATATATAGTTAGAAGCGCTAACTATATATCGCGCACCCGCAATCCACTGCTGATGATGTCACATATTACATCATTCATGACATGGTCAGTGACATCACTGATGACATCACTGATGACATCTCAAATGACATCACTGATGACAACTCAAATGACATCACTGATGACATCTCAAATGACATCACTGATGACAACTCAAATGACATCACTGATGACATCTCATTTGTCATCACTGATCACATCACTCATGTGATAATACAATGAACCTCTTCAGACTCTAATATAACCTTACATACACTCAGTATAAACAGACACTCACAGACTGTCACTCATCCATGGAGTTACTCACACACCTAGTCAGTCATGCAAAGAATCAATCACACCTCCATTTCCTCAACTATAAAGTTATACACATCTTACTTATTCAAACATATAATAACACATATTTATTCTCTTATATAATCCCTGATACAAGCTCACAGTGATCGATACAGCCACTCACACATTCACTGGCTCTTATGTTCAGTTATTTATATATCTCAACTCTCACATGTATTGTGTTTTACATACGTACTTACTTGCACATGTAGCAATGAGAAATCCATTCACTCACCAACACACCCATGCATAGTCAACCGCCCATATAGCTGTTTCCACATGCACTCTTGAACTCATACTCCTAGTGAATCAACTGCTTACACATCTATGCACAGAGTCACGCACCTCCCAGCCACCCACACACACACTCAGCCTCCCATTCAAATACTTGGGCAACCAATCAATAACCCATATGGCCACTCTTATAGCTACTGATCAACACATGCAGCAGCTTACACAACAACAAACATACTGATGCACAAATTAAGACAGTTTAGTCACTAACCCATGCACTCAGTGAGACACATTTAATCACTCACTCATACAGTCAGTCATGCACCTACTAAATTCTTCAGCCAGACACTTATACATTCACTCATTCTTCAATATGTGAAACATATTTAAACTTTACAGACACATACAATCACTGGATGTTGTGATCAGTGATGTCATCAGTGATGTCATTTGAGATGTCATCAGTGATGTCATCAGTGATGTCACTGACCATGTCATGAATGATGTAATATGTGACATCATCAGCAGTGGATTGCGGGTGCGCGATATATAGTTAGCGCTTCTAACTATATATGGAATTTCAATGGTTTTATGCGAGTAAAATAAGGTTTTGTAAATGCTAATTCCTAACTATATATGGATTATAACCTATGTTTTTTTCATTGAATTTTCAAGGTTTTGTAAATGCAAATTCCTAACTATATATCCACTATAACCTATGGTTTTTTCTGTGAATATATATATATATATATATATATATATATATATATATATATATATATATATATATATATATATATATATATATATATATATATATGTGTGTGTGTGTGTGTATACACATATGTTTTTTAAGTTAGATTTATTTACAATTATTATTTAGGTTAATGCTATATTTTCATATATAGGTATGCTTATAGGTGTTGTAGTGATTGATATAATTTTGTTTTTAAATTTGCTTTAATGTTATATTTGTTTAGTTTAATGTTAGTTGAATATATTTTACAACACATTTATAATTTTTTGTGTTTATATATTTAATACATTAATTGTATTAATAGTGTTATTCAGAAGTTTTTTATTGTAAAATATTTGTTTATTGGAATTTAAATATAGTTATAATATTCTGGTACTCAATGTTGCTTGCAATATTTGGGAAATGTGTCATATGCCAATGGAGGTTGTGATATTTTGTATTACTTTATTTTTGTAATTGAAATTAGGGTATTTTAGATGGTATACACAGTTCTTAGGTAATATTTATGTTTTTCTTCTTGAAGTAAAGGATGGCTATGAATTTGTTGACACTTTTTTTGTCTATGTTTTTGTGATATTGTTGTGGTCGATATTATGTCACCACAGCTATTCAACCACCAGTCCGGACACCCTAGCCCACAAAAGCCCAAGGAAGAATATGTTAGATCATATCCCAGTTAGTAATTCCAACTCTAGTTTGGCTAGCATATAGTCGTGACATAATGCCAAATATAAGCTTCTTAAAAAATACTGGGAGACCACATGAACCCAATAAGAATTATCCTTAGAACCCCGGGTACAAGATGAAAAATTATCCTAGTAATTTTGTGGAACAATGTGGTCACATTGGTACACAGCCACTGATTGTGAAATCCAGTTTAATCTATGCCCATTCAGCTGTGAGGCATGACTAAGAAATACATGGTTCAGTCGCCAATTATAGGTTAACCTGTCTGTTTGTATCATAGACGTTGACATTATTCTCAATATCATGATTACCATGGGAAACTGCATCTGCTAGGTAATAAGGATTTAAATATTCGCAGTAACCTTGAGAACTCAAGATTTCAAGAAAGTTATGTTTTGTTGGGCATGGACATTTATGAAGGATTCCTTAACCACTGAAACCATTGAATGGTTTAGAGGCAGATGGCTTTAGTAACTCATTCAGACCCCTGCCCAACCGCTACCAATTAGAAGGAGTAGGCTTTTGATTAGATTTGCATTTTGAGTATTAATACGAGGGATACAATTTCAAAAACTTTGCTATTTGGAGCACTTTCTGATTTAACTCTGTATTTTTGCCCCAGAAATAGGGACCAATGAAAAGAAATGGTATGATACGAGGTTCAGATCATCAACAAAGACCACACATCGGTGCTTCCTCCTTCGTCCGTGAAACATGGAAGCCACGGACGAAGGAGGAAGCACCGATGTGTTAGGGGTTGATCGGACCCTCAAAATAACCTTCGCCCAGTCTTGGCTCATGGGGCACTGACTCCAACCTTCCTAAGCTTACTACATCAAAACTTCTGATAAGCTAGGGATACGTATATCTATAAAATATATATTTAGACACATTGATAAAGAGAACATTATCACTTTTCTTTGTACATACACCTTAATTTTTCTGTGGTAAAACATTAGTGAGTGACAAGGGGATCTGACCCCGGTCCTGACGAAGGGGCATGGCGCCCCGAAACATGTTTACCCGCACAGGAGAGTAAGCCCAATAACTTGCTTTATCTCTCCGTATCACTTTTTTAACAATACCAGCCAGTGTCTATTAAAAAAAAAATTCTACCACTTGGCCAGGTATTTTTTAACATCACTTTATTTATTATCACACCTGACCCTAACTCCTATTCACTCACATAGCACCCACAATAAAAAGGTGCTCCAGCGTAATCGCTTGTCGTAGCACTGCCCCGTCCCTCAGCGGGGCGGGAGGACCCCAATGATGAAGCATGACACCAAGGGCCCTTTTGATGTGTGAGGGGTATTTTAACATGCATTTTGTATTCCATGAACACCAGGATATACACTAACTCTACGTGAGGTGGACTTTGTTGATGATCTGTACTTTCAGGAGAGGAGGATGCGCCCACCTTGGTGCCGTTAAGCACCACCTCTTCACTCCCCCTTTTGATATAATTTTTAATGATAAGAGGTTCTTCAGAGGTATCACAGCTGCTTATCTAAAACCCATTCAGCGGTAAGCAGTAGTGCTTCAATCAAGAAGCCTGCATTTCTCTGTGTTGTATTTTAATCAGCCTGTAAACTATTTTTAAACTTTACTTTTAGCGCTACAAATCTTTAGGGTATCCGATCACTTTTTAAACTCACCCTACGCACTTGCACTTTTGCAGACGCTGGTCCCTGGTCTGCCGCAGCTCTTCCAGCCATTTGTTGCGGAGGGACATGGCTCCTCCCCCCAGCTACCTCCTTTCCAGGGGTTAAATCTCTATTTAGGATCAAAGCATGGACCTGACGCGCGCAGTAGGCAGCAGCTCATCAATCAAGAAGCCTGCATTTCTCTGTGTTGTATTTTAATCAGTTTGTCAACTATTTTTAAACTTTAGTTTTAGTGCTACGAATCTTTAGGGCATCCAATCACTTTTTAAATTAACCCTATGCACTTGCACTTTTGCAGACGCCGGTCCCCGGTCCGCCGCAGCTCTTCCAGCCGTTTGTTGCGGAGGGATGTGGCTCCTCCCCCCAGCTACCTCATTTCCAGGGGCTAAATCAATATTTAGGAGGCAAGCTGGGGCCCGACGCGCAGCAGATGCGCATCGGGCGCGCAACGGACGCGCTTCCAGTGTGCCAAAGGCAAGCCCGTCTGTGCCCATCCGCATCCGACCGGGGCCAGGTGCCAGAACCCCTGAATCATCTTTCCCAATACAGTATTATTATAAGGCAGAAGAGCTGCTACAATTAAAGGGACCCATCATGGAAAACTGCCTTCACTCTATTGATCCAGACACTAGCTTTACTGAGTGCCTACATTGCCCTTTTAAACCGTTGATGCTCGCACATACCTATTCAATTAATCTTAAATCTTATAAAATGTACCTGCTCAACTGCAGGTCGCTGCCTAAGCATGTGGCAGAAATCTCAATCTTCCTGGAAGAAGAAGGACCAGAGCTTCTATTTTTAACAGAAACCTGGCTCAACTCAGGATCTGATCCTGATCTCGTCCAAGCTTTCTCACTGGGCTATAATATCCAGAGGCTAGACTGGACCTCAGGTAAAGGTGGCGGGATCGCCATCATTTACAAAACCAATTTGACTTTCCATACATCTTGAAGCTCTATACCAGATTGTGAGAACCTTGCGTTCTCAATTGGCTTCACACCCACTCTCACCCTGTCGGGTATTTTAATCTACCGGTCCTCCGGGTCATTGGGACTATTCTGTAAATCTCTGCCCCACATTGCTTCTAATCTAGCCAGTATCCCTGCTAACTTCACTTTACTTTATTTTAAAGACCACTCACAGCTGGCTCCAGCCAAGATACTAAAATTACCTTGAAGCCTTCCAGTTTTTCCAAAAAGCTGCCCATCCTACTCATTTGAAAGGACACCTTCTGGATCCTCTCTTCTACAATCTGGAAAACCTAGTAGGAGGTAAACCCATTCCAGTACCATGGTCTGATCGTTTTCTCATCCCATTTTCATGGACCTGCAACTCTGTCACGCCCCTCATTAAGCCAATCAGAACAAGGTCACGTCCTTGGTCTAAACTCTCGACAGATCTTTGGATTCTATAATTAGAAAAAGCAAAGCCAGACCCTGACCCTGACCCGAATGCGGTTATCGCTAATGAGAATTTTAACAAATGGATAGAAGGTTCTCCCTACAAAATCGACTAACTAACAGAATGGCCTGGTACGCCCCAACGCTTCGGGTGTTAAAGCAAACATGTAAGAAACTTGAAGGATCCTGGAGGAAGGTCTTCTCCCCTAATAAGAAATTGAAATACAGGGAGGCCATTAAACTGTACAAAGGAGAAATTAAATTAGCCCAGGCTTCCTTCCATGAAGAAAAAGTTTCAAAGGCAGCTAAATTCGCACGTGAGATCTTTCGCATAGCGAAAACTGCTTAGATTCCCTCCACCCCCAGTAACCCCCGACACGTCAGGGTCATGTTTTAATAAATTAGCTGATTTTTTCATAATAAAATTCAATCTATCTATACATCATTCCCTCTGGCAGATGTCCAAATATTGGATACAAGTCCCCACAGCATGGCAGCCCAATTGGAGGCTTTTCCTCCGATGAACTCTGAGGTGCTTGAAAGCATCTCAGCACCGGTGAAACGCGGTTCACCCAGAGACCCGGCACCTCTCAATATTTTGAAACAAGTTGCCAAAACCGTCTTTCCCACTTTACTGAAGTTGATCAATGCCTCACTTGCTTCCAGAGTGGTTCGCCCTCCATGGAAGAAAGCGATGGTGAAGGCTCTCCTAAAAAAAGCCCAGTCTTGACCCTGATTCCCTGGGAAACTATCGTCCCATCTCACTTCTCCCAGCGATCAGTAAAATGGCAGAAAAGTATGTTAACTCAGTGCTGTCTGCTTTCTTAGAGGCTCATAATCTCCTCCATCCGTCACAGACTGGTTTCCGACCACTCCAAAGAACAGAAACGGCCCTTTTATCAGTAGTCGAAGAGTCTAGAAAAATCCTGGATGCCGGACGTACCACTGTAATCATCCTCCTGGACCTCAGCGCAGCCTTTGTCACGGTCAACCACCAAATCTTGGTCCATAGACTGATAAGACTGGGGATGACCGGGGTCGCTCTGGCACGGCTTCAATCCTTCCAGGTTTTTTATGCTGATATGGCTCAAAATAAGTGCCTCTCTGTTGCGGAGTTCCCCAGGGCTCATCTTTGAGTCCCACTCTATTTAACATTTATATGAGCCCATTAGCGGAGATTGTGCTGCTTTTTGGGGTGTACATAGTGACCTATGCAGATGACACGCAACTCATAGTGGGCCTCAACCTAGCCGACAATTCCACTCCTAGCCTCCGTCCTTGCTTGGTAGAGGTAGCTAAATGGATGAAGCAATTAAATGGAGAAAAAACTGAGATGATGACTGTGGGGAACCCCTCCCTCTTTGATTCCAACTTAATGTGGCCGGTCGACATTGGCCCGTCCCTTCCCCCTAGAACCAGATAAAAAGCCTGGGTATTTGGCTGGATCGAGATCTGACTTTCAAGGTTCAGGCACGTAATGTGGCAGCCTCCTGGTATGGCATCTTAAAGATGCCTTGTAAAGTCCTTCCACTCCTTCCCTTCCAGGCAAGGAAACTCATGGTCCAGGCACTTATTCTGTTGTGTCTTGACTATGCGAATGCACTTTTCCTTGGGGCCTCTTGTGCAACCATCTCAAATCTCCAGACGGTACAAAACTGGGCAGCCAGAATCCTTCTGGATATCCAGAAATGCCAATCTGCAAAAACAGCCCTGAAATCTCTCCACTGGGGCCCTATCAGGTAGTAAGTCAACTTCAAGGGTATATGAATTGTCTGCAAGACTTTAGCTGGAAAGGGCCCTTCCATCAATAATTCCATTGTCCAGCCCTACCGTGCTAACAGACACCTCTCTTCGGATGACCTGCATTTTGATGCAGTCCCCGGATCATGGGGGCCGTTTGTTCCCTTACAATGCTGCCAAGTTTTGGAACACTCTTCCTCTTCACTTGCGTAAGGAACCCAACCACCTTGCTTTTCGTAAGCTGTTAAAAACCTGGTTCTTCCCCTAGTCTGGTTGGCTCTCTACTACTTGCTGCTCTCAACCCTGAGATGCCCCGGGTAGCCATGCGATAAAAGAAAAGGAATAATTTTGCTTCTTAGACTTTTTGCTCCATGATAATGGCCAAGCTAAGAGGGCTTGCTAATGCTGGCTAGGCCTTATTAAAATGCCCATCTGCTAGGATGAAGGTTATAGTTGCCCCATGGTTAACATTTGCACTCAAAACTCTTTAAAAGCCATGGGGCAGACATTAAGCCAAGTGGTATAAAAAGTTGCTACCAGAGAATAAAGTAAAGAGAAATTTTACATATAACATACTTTGGGGCATGATGGAAGGAGAAAATGTATTTGGTACCTACAATTTCTTCACTACCTAATGAATGTAAATAACTGTCTGTGACTGTTCAAAACAGCATTGCATTTATTAACACTCACAAAATAATCAAGGTCTTACTCACATGTAATTAGAAAGCTCCATTGTAACTTGATGCCCCTTGAAATGTGTCAATCACAGGAGATATCTATGTATGGATGTCTACATTCCCACTAAAAGCCACTGCCTTCCAGTTCAGTAGTAAAAGAGTGGACATTGTTAATGATCTGTTAATGAAAGTTCAATCAGTAGATATTCATGATGCTGTATCAGGATGAGCCTCAGTAGCATATTTGGGGCCGTTTGCCCCAGTACAATACAAAACAATACAATACATCTTCAATTGATCTTTATCAGGAAGGTTAGTTTCATGTGAGTTGAAAAACTGTTTGTGCTCCTCTGAAAATGAACATGATCCCATCAAACTGACTAATTATTGGCCCATAGTGGGAACATCCATAATTGATAAAAGTGAGTATTATGACGCCGTAGTTGCAGGCACAAATGAATACCAACAACATACTCAATTCCACCCAGCTAGGCTTCAGTCCCAGTCATATTACAGAAACAAACAATGCAGAATGCATTAAACCTCATCAAGATCATCACTGATTGGGGACACCTGGGTTTGCCCGCATGTGTCTGAAGTTTTTTATATGGTGTGTTATCACTAGGCCTGGATGGTGAACTCCGCTCCATTCATGGAGTTAGCGGTGCACGCAGAGTTCCAAAAAACTCCACAACATGTAGCGGAGTTTTTTTTACCTCACTCAAGCTTGCAACTGCAAGTTGGCGAGCGAGGAAAATCCTACTTCGGGTGAGATTTCTCAAAGCGGTGGTCAGATTTATCAATGCAGGATGGTCGTGACCGCTCAAGTTGAGAAACTTTCCGTGGGTGTTGAGAAAGCTGCTGCTCAGGTAGAAAATGTACTTGAGCGGCAAGAAAAGAATCAGCACCCTCTTTCCCTGCACATGATGCGGTTTGCGCTGCTATTTACAATGCAGGATAAACACCTGATGCTGAAAATCAACAGGAAAGCATGACCAAACACACTCCATTGCTAACAGACATTAGAGTGGTATTAAAACCATATTTATTTTCTTTATACAATATCTGGACTTAGGACAAGCACTGCAGGAAAATGGCAAACCACTGTATCCATACTGAGCACTATCAAAATGTATTCTCCAGTAATCTAGTGCTTGACATAATCCATCTCTCACTGTGCTAAGTTACACCAATTGTATTGAGTTTCACTATTGTTGGATAAGATTAATTTTCAGGTGCACACCAACGAAAAATAAATCTACATCTGCATGAAAAGGAGATTCCCTTCTTAACAACTGGTGCTCCTCTACCTTCATTGTCCACGTTCCCACTTCTGCTCCTTCTCTTGGTTGATTTGCCCTTCTCGTCTCCTCTGCATTTCTCTTTTCTTTTTAATTGCTTACTACCTATTGTTCTTGTTGCTCTGATTGCTCCTATTGCTATTTTTCTGTACTCACGCACACCTTTCTGCCACTTCATTGCTCATTTCCGTTCTCACTCGCACCTCTTTGCCTCTTTTTTTGCTCATTTCTATTTTCACAGGAACTTTTTGCCTCTTTAGTGCTCTTTTCTCACCTGAATTCCTTTGCTCCTCTGCCTTCAGTCCTGCATTTTTCACACCCCTTCTCTCCCCTTTGGTACCCCTCTGCCTTTCACCCGCTTCCCCCTCCCCCTAGTCCTTACTTACTCTCCAGCACTTCTTCCCACCTCTTCTTCTTCCCGCATGCTGCAGCTACCCACCCCGACCCCTCCCACATCCCCGGATCTACTTAATGGCGGCCGTGTGCAGTGAGCGCACCACCAGCAAGCTGAAGGCATGTCAATGGCAAGCCCGCATGCGCCTGTTCATGACTGGATCATGCCCAGCATCACAAAACCGGGCCCCTCTGCCTCCCACAACGACACAAATGCTGACCACTGTGCCCTCAACACCGGACACCACAACAAACTCAGTTGTCACACCAATCCACACTCTACTCTAGGACCTTTTACCTGCACCCACTGCCATTTCACCTGCAACAGCACGCATGCCAGGCCAGCACACCACCAAGCCCCTCACTGACTACGGTGCTGACCACTGCAGCATGTGTGCCCCAGCTCTCATGCACCCCTCTCAACACACTCTCACTATGCAAACACGCAACGGAGATCTGGGACCTCATCAACACACTCACACCCAATATCCTCTTCAATCAATCAATCATATTATTTGTAGCGCACTACTCACCCGTGAGGGTCTCAAGGCGCTGGGGTGGGGAATGCTGCTACTGCTCGAAAAGCCAGGTCTTGAGGATTTTTCTGAAGGTCAGCAGGTCTTGGGTCTGCCGTAGGTGGATGGGGAGGGAGTTCCAGGTGTTGGCGGCGAGGTGGGAGAACGATCTGCCACCGGAGGTTGCTCTTCAGAAGCGGGGGACTGTGGCGAGGTCGGTGGAACGGAGCTGGCGGGTGGGGATGTAGAAGCTGAGTCTTATTTTGAGGTACGTTGGTCCGGTGTTGAGGAGTGCCTTGTGTGTGGGTGAGGAGCTTGAAGGTTATACTCTTGTTGACCGGGAGCCAGTGCAGGTCTCTCAGGTGGGGTGTGATGTGGCTGCGATGAGGGATGTCGAGGATCAGGCGTGCAGGAGCGTTCTGGATGCGTTGGAGCCGTCTAAGGAGTTTGGCCGCGGCTCCTGCATAAAGGGCATTTCCGTAGTCCAACTTGCTGCTAACGAGGGCCTGGGTGACCGTTCTTCTCGTTTCAGTGGGGATCCACTTATAGATCCTTCGGAGCATGCGGAGGGTTTTGAAGCAGGAGGAGGTTGATTAGATTTGCATTTTGAGTGTTAATACGAGGGATACAATTTCAAAAACTTTGCTATTTGGAGCACTTTCTGATCTAACTCTGTATTTTTGCCCCAGAAATAGGGACCAATAAAAAGAAATGGTATGATAAGAGGTTCAGATCATCAACAAAGACCACACATCGGTGCTTCCTCCTCCGTCCGTGAAACACGGAAGCCACGGACGAAGGAGGAAGCACCGATGTGTTAGGGGTTGATTGGACCCTCAAAATACCCTTCGCCCAGTCTTGGCTCATGGGGCACTGACTCCAACCTTCCTAAGCTTACTACATCAAAACTTCTGATAAGCTAGGGATACGTATATCTATAAAATATATATTTAGACACATTGATAAAGAGAATATTATCACTTTTCTTTGTACATACACCTTAATTTTTCTGTGGTAAAACATTAGTGAGTGACAAGGGGATCTGACCCCGGTCCTGACGAAGGGGCATGGCGCCCCGAAACATGTTGACCCGCACAGGAGAGTAAGCCCATTAACTTGCTTTATCTCTCCGTATCACTTTTTTAACAATACCAGCCAGTGTCTATTAAAAAGTTTTTTCTACCACTTGGCCAGGTATTTTTTAACATCACTTTATTTATTATCACACCTGACCCTACTGACACTAACTCCTATTCACTCACATAGCACCCACAATAAAAAGGTGCTCCAGGGTAATCGCTTGTCGTAGCACTGCCCCGTCCCTCAGCGGGGCGGGAAGACGCCAATGATGAAGCATGACACCAAGGGCCCTTTTGGTGTGTGAGGGGTGTTTTAACATGCATTTTGTATTCCATGAACACCAGGATATACACTAACTCTACGTTAGGTGGACTTTGTTGATGATCTGTACTTTCAGGAGAGGAGGATGCCCCCACCTTGGTGCCGTTAAGCACCACCTCTTCACTCCCCCTTTTGATATAATTTTTAATGATAAGAGGTTCTTCAGAGGTATCACAGCTGCTTATCTAAAACCCATTCAGCGGTAAGCAGTAGTGCTTCGATCAAGAAGCCTGCATTTCTCTGTGTTGTATTTTAATCAGCCTGTAAACTATTTTTAAACTTTACTTTTAGCGCTACAAATCTTTAGGGTATCCGATCACTTTTTAAACTCACCCTATGCACTTGCACTTTTGCAGACGCTGGTCCCCGGTCCGCCGCGGCTCTTCCAGCCGTTTGTTGCGGAGGGATGTGGCTCCTCCCCCCAGCTACCTCATTTCCAGGGGCTAAATCAATATTTAGGAGGCAAGCTGGGGCCCGACGCGCAGCAGATGCGCATCGGGCGCGCAACGGACGCGCTTCCAGTGTGCCAATGGCAAGCCCGTCTGTGCCCATCCGCGTCCGACCGGGGCCAGGGGCCAGAACCCCTGAATCATCTTTCCCAATACAGTATTATTATAAGGCAGAAGAGCTGCTACAATTAAAGGGACCCATCATGGAAAACTGCCTTCACTCTATTGATCCAGACACTAGCTTTACTGAGTGACTACATTGCCCTTTTAAACCGTTGATGCTCGCACATACCTATTCAATTAATCTTAAATCTTATAAAATGTACCTGCTCAACTGCAGGTCGCTGCCTAAGCATGTGGCAGAAATCTCAATCTTCCTGGAAGAAGAAGGACCAGAGCTTCTATTTTTAACAGAAACCTGGCTCAACTCAGGATCTGATCCTGATCTCGTCCAAGCTTTCTCACTGGGCTATAATATCCAGAGGCTAGACTGGACCTCAGGTAAAGGTGGCGGGATCGCCATCATTTACAAAACCGATTTGACTTTCCATACATCTTGAAGCTCTATACCAGATTGTGAGAACCTTGCGTTCTCAATTGGCTTCACACCCACTCTCACCCTGTCGGGTATTTTAATCTACCGGTCCTCCGGGTCATTGGGACTATTCTGTAAATCTCTGCCCCACATTGCTGCTAATCTAGCCAGTATCCCTGCTAACATCACGTTACTTTATTTTAAAGACCACTCACAGCTGGCTCCAGCCAAGATATTAAATGACCTTGAAGCCTTCCAGTTTTTCCAAAAAGCTGCCCATCCTACTCATTTGAAAGGACACCTTCTGGATCCTCTCTTCTACAATCTGGAAAACCTAGTAGGAGGTAAACCCATTCCAGTACCATGGTCTGATCGTTTTCTCATCCCATTTTCATGGACCTGCAACTCTGTCACGCCCCTCATTAAGCCAATCAGAACAAGGTCACGTCCTTGGTCTAAACTCTCGACAGATCTTTGGATTCTATAATTAGAAAAAGCAAAGCCAGACCCTGACCCAAATGCGGTTATCGCTAATGAGAATTTTAACAAATGGATAGAAGGTTCTCCCTACAAAATCGACTAACTAACAGAATGGCCTGGTACACCCCAACGCTTCGGGTGTTAAAGCAAACATGTAAGAAACTTGAAGGATCCTGGAGGAAGGTCTTCTCCCCTAATAAGAAATTGAAATACAGGGAGGCCATTAAACTGTACAAAGGAGGAATTAAATTAGCCCAGGCTTCCTTCTATGAAGAAAAAAATTCAAAGGCAGCTAAATTCGCACGTGAGATCTTTCGCATAGCGAAAACACTGCTTAGATTTCCTCCACCCCCAGTAACTCCCGACACGTCAGGGTCATGTTTTAATAAATTAGCTGATTTTTTTCATAATAAAATTCAATCTATCTATACATGATTTCCTCTGGCAGATGTCCAAATATTGGATACAAGTCCCCACAGCATGACAGACCAATTGGAGGCTTTTCCTCCGATGAACTCTGAGGTGCTTGAAAGCATCTCAGCACCGGTGAAACGCGGTTCACCCAGAGACCCGGCACCTCTCAATATTTTGAAACAAGTTGCCAAAACCGTCTTTCCCACTTTACTGAAGTTGATCAATGCCTCACTTGCTTCCAGAGTGGTTCGCCCTCCATGGAAGAAAGCGATGGTGAAGGCTCTCCTAAAAAAAGCCCAGTCTTGACCCTGATTCCCTGGGAAACTATCGTCCCATCTCACTTCTCCCAGCGATCAGTAAAATGGCAGAAAAGTATGTTAACTCAGTGCTGTCTGCTTTCTTAGAGGCTCATAATCTCCTCCAACCGTCACAGACTGGTTTCCGACCACTCCAAAGAACAGAAACGGCCCTTTTATCAGTAGTCGAAGAGTCTAGAAAAATCCTGGATGCCGGAGGTACCACTGTAATCATCCTCCTGGACTTCAGCGCAGCCATTGTCACGGTCAACCACCAAATCTTGGTCCATAGACTGATAAGACTGGGGATGACCGGGGTCGCTCTGGCATGGCTTCAATCCTTCCAGGTTTTTTATGCTGATGTGGCTCAAAACAAGTGCCTCTCTGTTGCGGAGTTCCCCAGGGCTCATCTTTGAGTCCCACTCTATTTAACATTTATATGAGCCCATTAGCGGAGATTGTGCTGCTTTTTGGGGTGTACATAGTGACCTATGCAGATGACATGCAACTCTTAGTGGGCCTCAACCTAGCCGACAATTCCACTCCTAGCCTCCGTCCTTGCTTGGTAGTGGTAGCTAAATGGATGAAGCAATTAAATGGAGAAAAAACTGAGATGATGACTGTGGGGAACCCCTCCCTCTTTGATTCCAACTTAATGTGGCCGGTCGACATTGGCCCGTCCCTTCCCCCTAGAACCAGATAAAAAGCCTTGGTATTTGGCTGGATCGAGATCTGACTTTCAAGGTTCAGGCACGTAATGTGGCAGCCTCCTGGTATGGCATAAGATGCCTTGTAAAGTCCTTCCACTCCTTCCCTTCCAGGCAAGGAAACTCATGGTCCAGGCACTTATTCTGTTGTGTCTTGACTATGCGAATGCACTTTTCCTTGGGGCCTCTTGTGCAACCTTCTCAAATCTCCAGAGGGTACAAAACTGGGCAGCCAGAATCCTTCTGGATAATCAGAAATGCCAATCTGCAAAAACAGCCCTGAAATCTCTCCACTGGGGCCCTATCAGGTAGAGAGTCAACTTCAAGGGTATATGAATTGTCTGCAAGACTTTAGCTGGAAAGGGCCCTTCCATCAATAATTCCATTGTCCAGCCCTACCGTGCTAACAGACACCTCTCTTCGGATGACCTGCATCTTGATGCAGTCCCCGGATCATGAAAGCTCTAAGTGGGGGCCGTTTGTTCCCTTACAATGCTGCCAAGTTTTGGAACACTCTCCCTCTTCACTTGCGTACCCAACCATCTTGCTTTTCGTAAGCTGTTAAAAACCTGGTTCTTCCCCTAGTCTGGTTGGCTCTCTACTACTTGCTGCTCTCAGCCCTGAGATGCCCCGGGTAGCCATGCGATAAAAGAAAAAGAATAATTTTGCTTCTTAGACTTTTTGCTCCATGATAATGGCCAAGCTAAGAGGGCTTGCTAATGCTGGCTAGGCCTTATTAAAATGCCCATCTGCTAGGATGAAGGTTATAGTTGCCCCATGGTTAACATTTGCACTCAAAACTCTTTAAAAGCCATGGGGCAGACATTAAGCCAAGTGGTATAAAAAGTTGCTACCAGAGAATAAAGTAAAGAGAAATTTTACATATAACATACTTTAGGGCATGATGGAAGGAGAAAATGTATTTGGTACCTACAATTTCTTCACTACCTAATGAATGTAAATAACTGTCTGTGACTGTTCAAAACAGCATTGCATTTATTAACACTCACAAAATAATCAAGGTCTTACTCACATGTAATTAGAAAGCTCCATTGTAACTTGATGCCCCTTGAAATGTGTCAATCACAGGAGATATCTATGTATGGATGTCTACATTCCCACTAAAAGCCACTGCCTTCCAGTTCAGTAGTAAAAGAGTGGACATTGTTAATGATCTGTTAATGAAAGTTCAATCAGTAGATATTCATGATGCTGTATCAGGATGAGCCTCAGTAGCATATTTGGGGCCGTTTGCCCCAGTACAATACAAAACAATACAATACATCTTCAATTGATCTTTATCAGGAAGGTTAGTTTCATGTGAGTTGAAAAACTGTTTGTGCTCCTCTGAAAATGAACATGATCCCATCAAACTGACTAATTATTGGCCCATAGTGGGAACATCCATAATTGATAAAAGTGAGTATTATGACGCCGTAGTTGCAGGCACAAATGAATACCAACAACATACTCAATTCCACCCAGCTAGGCTTCAGTCCGAGTCATATTACAGAAACAAACAATGCAGAATGCATTAAACCTCATCAAGATCATCACTGATTGGGGACACCTGGGTTTGCCCGCATGTGTCTGAAGTTTTTTATATGGTGTGTTATCACTAGGCCTGGATGGTGAACTCCGCTCCATTCATGGAGTTTGCGGTGCACGCAGAGTTCCAAAAAACTCCACAACATGTAGCGGAGTTTTTTTTTTACCTCACTCGAGCTTGCCAACTGCAAGTTGGCGAGCGGGGAAAATCCTACTTCGGGTGAGATTTCTCAAAGCGGTGGTCAGATTTATCAATGCAGGATGGTCGTGACCGCTCAAGTTGAGAAACTTTCCGTGGGTGTTGAGAAAGCTGCTGCTCAGGTAGAAAATGTACTTGAGCGGCAAGAAAAGAATCAGCACCCTCTTTCCCTGCACATGACGCAGTTTGCGCTGCTATTTACAATGCAGGATAAACACCCGATGCTGAAAACCAACAGGAAAGCATGACCAAACGCACTCCATTGCTAACAGACATTAGAGTGGTATTAAAACCATATTTATTTTCTTTATACAATATCTGGACTTAGGACAAGCACTGCAGGAAAATGGAAAACCACTGTATCCATACTGAGCACTATCCAAATGTATTCTCCAGTAATCTAGTGCTTGACATAATCCATCTCTCACTGTGCTAAGTTACACCAATTGTATTGAGTTTCACTATTGTTGGATAAGATTAATTTTCAGGTGCACACCAACGAAAAATAAATCTACATCTGCATGAAAAGAAGATTCCCTTCTTAACAACTGGTGCTCCTCTACCTTCATTGTCCACGTTCCCACTTCTGCTCCTTCTCTTGGTTGATTTGCCCTTCTCGTCTCCTCTGCATTTCTCTTCTCTTTTTAATTGCTTACTACCTATTGTTCTTGTTGCTCTGATTGCTCCTATTGCTATTTTTCTGTACTCACTCACATCTTTCTGCCACTTCATTGCTCATTTCCGTTCTCACTCGCACCTCTTTGCCTGTTTATTTGCTCATTTCTAGTCTCACAGGAACCTTTTGCCTCTTTAGTGCTCTTTTCTTTTCTCACCTGAATTCCTTTGCTCCTCTGCCTTCAGTCCTGCATTTTTCACACCCCTTCTCTCCCCTTTGGTACCCCTCTGCACTTCACCCGCTTCCCCCACCCCCTAGTCCTTACTTACTCTCCAGCACATCTTCCGCCTCTTCTTTTTCCCACCTCTTCTTCTTCTCACCTCTTCTTCTTCCCGCATGCTGCAGCTACCCACCCCCACCCCTCCCACATCCCCGGATCTACTTAATGGCGGCCGTGTGCAGTGAGCGCACCACCAGCAAGCCGAAGGCATGTCAATGGCAAGCCTGCATGCGCCTGTCCATGACTGGATCATGCCCAGCATCACAAAACCTGGCCCCTCTGCCTCCCACAGCTACACAAATGCTGACCACTGTGCCCTCAACACCGGACACCACAACAAACTCAGTTGTCGCACCAATCCGCACTCCACTCTAGAACCTTTTACCTGCACCCACTGCCATTTCACCTGCAACAGCACGCATGCCAGGCCAGCACACCACCAAGCCCTCACTGTCTACGCTGCTGACCACTGCAGCACGTGTGCCCCAGCTCTCATGCACCCCTCTCAACACACTCTCACTATGCAAACACGCAACGGAGATCTGGGACCTCATCAACACACTCACACCCAATATCCTCTTCAATCAATCAATCAAATTATTTGTAGCGCACTACTCACCCGTGAGGGTCTCAAGGCGCTTGGGTCGGGAATGCTGCTACTGCTCGAAAAGACAGGTCTTGAGGATTTTTCTGAAGGTCAGCAGGTCTTGGGTCTGCCGTAGGTGGATAGGGAGGGTGTTCCAGGTCTTGGCGGCGAGGTGGGAGAACGATCTGCCACCGGAGATTGCTCTTCAGAAGCGGAAGACTGTGGCGAGGTCGGTGGAGCGGAGCGGGCGGGTGGGGATGTAGAAGCTGAGTCGTCTGTTGAGGTACGTTGGTCCGGTGTTGAGGAGTGCCTTGTGTGTGGGTGAGGAGCTTGAAGGTTATACTCTTGTTGACCGGGAGCCAGTGCAGGTCTCTCAGGTGGGGTGTGATGTGGCTGGGACGAGGGATGTCGAGGATCCGGCATGCAGAGGCTTTCTGGATGCGTTGGAGCCATCTCAGGAGTTTGGCCACGGATCCTGCATAAAGGACGTTTCCGTAGTCCAACCTGCTGCTAACGAGGGCCTGGGTGACCGTTCTTCTCGTTTCAGTGGGGATCCACTTATAGATCCTTCGGAGCATGCGGAGGGTTTTGAAGCAGGAGGAGGGTTAGTCATGGGGAGGGTGGAGTCGAGGATGACCCCTAGGTTGCGTGAGTGGTTGGTGGGTGTTGGAGCAGTTCCCAGTGCGGTCGGCCACCAGGAGTCGTTCCAGGCCGAAGGGGTGGATCTTAAGATGAGGACCTCCGTCTTGTCCGATTTCAGCTTCAGTCGGCAGTTCCTCATCGATTTAGCGATGGCCTTCATTCCTTTGTGAAGGTTGGTTTTGGTGGTGTGGGGGTCCTTGGTGAGGGAGAGGATCAGCTGGGTGTCATCGGCCTAGGATATGATGTTGAGGTCGTGCCGACGGGTCATGTGGGCGAGCGGTGCCATGCAGATGTTAAACAGAGTTGGGCTGAGGAATGAGCCCTGGGGTACGCCACAGATGATCTCGGTGGCTTCAGAGCAGAAGGGGTGAATGCGGATGGTCTGTGTTCTGCTGGAGAGGAAGGAGGTGTTCCAGTCCAGGGCCTTCTCTTGGATCCCGGTGCTGTGGAGGGGTGTTCGTAGTGTGTGGTGGCAGACCTCGTCAAAGGCGGCTGACAGATCCAGGAGGATGAGGGCCGGAGTTTCTCCGTTGTACAGCAGGGACTTGATGTCATGGGTGGCAGCGATGAGGGCAGTCCTTCTTCACAGAGACCTGGTTCAACCCCACATTCTTGCTGAACATTACGACTGCAATACCCGAAGGATAAGAGATCGACCACTGTGCCTCAACAAACCATGCAGAAGGATCACCATTATACACAGGGAATCCATATAGTGCACCACCATGACAGACATCACCTCAGCCATGGAATACTTCAACTTCTGATTCCAGATGGACGACAAGTCCACCATCAGGGGCACCCTTGCCTAAACCCCCCCAGACCCACAGCCACGTTTCTGCAACTTCATAACTGACTTAATCACCCCCCTCGCCTTAGACTCCACTAAATATTCCTCAATGACCTCAACTACCATCAGGCCATATCTGTGACCCCCATCTTCACCGCCTGTGACCGCATCAAGTACACCACATCAAAGAACTCACATGAACTGACCACTCTATTTTCCACTTCAACATCACCAGCCGACAGACCTCCTCCCCCAGTCTGCCCAGCACTCCTCATTGCAGCCGGAGCAAAATCTCAGCAGATCGATGGATCAATACTCTCAACACCATCCACCCAGTCGCTGCCAAAAACCTAGTCCAGAAAGTCAGAAACTTTACACATGGATCACTAACTGCACTGACAATGTCGCCCATATCAGCAACAACAGGCACAGGAGGTCCAGCAAGCAGTTAAACACCCTAGCCATCACAACTAACCGCGGGCGGGTAACTCCACTCTGCCAACGGAGTTTTGGGATTTTTGTTTACTCCGCGCTCCGTTCCAGACGCAGAGTTTAGGCAAAAACTCCCTTCCGTGGCTGAGCGGAGTTAGCCAGCCCCTTCACCCTCCCAAATTAATAAAACGTTTAAAAAGAAGGCTGCCTGCTCCTCTGCCTGTCCGCTCTCCTTCCTGCACCTCGCCGTCCTTCCCCTATATAAAAAACACTACGTTGTGAGTCTTGCGCATGCGCATACAGGGATACCACTGACAAGACCGCGTTAAAGACAGCCTTCCATCTCTACCACCAACGGTTAAGAGACTCCAAGAACAAAGGCATAGCCTCACGCATCGAATCAAACACCAACAACAGCAAACAACTCTTCAACATCATCAAGGAATTCTCCAGCCCCTCAGCTACAGCAAACAACATCACCCCTCACAGGAAATCTGTAACAAACTCATAAACGTCTTCCATGACAAAATCACAAAAATCTAAAAGAACTTCAACCCCCAGCGCCAGGCCAACAACTTTTTCAATCAACACAAGCACCTCGGTACCTACACAGACAACTGACTGACTGACTGGAACTAGCTCTTCCCCAGGACACCACCTCCATCATGAGCTCGATCCACTCAGGGACCCCTACTGACCCTTGCCCACACCACATCTTTAATCAAGGTGAAGCCAGAATCAGCCATGACCTCACCACCCTGTTCAACAACTTGATAGCCATGGCCACCTTCCCAAGGACTGAAATGCATAGGTAGGTCAACATCTTACTAAAGAAACCATCAGCCGGATCCGGCGAACCCAACAACTACCTGTCAATCCCCCTGCTCCCATTCCCCGCCAAAATACTAGAAAGAAAATCAACTCTCTTCACACCTGGAATGAAACTACCTCCTCGATGCCTCCCAATCTGGATTCTGCCGCAACCACAGCCTCAACACAGCCCTCATCGCAGCCAACAATGACATCCAAGCCCTACTCAACCATGGAGAGACAGTAGCACTGATTCTCCTAGACTTCTCTGCAGCATTTAACACAGTCTCTCACCACACACTCATCACTAAGCTAAACAAAATTGGCATCCAGGGAGCCGGCCTCAGATGGGTCACCTCCTTTCTCACCAGAAGAAACCAAAACATCTGCCTACCACCTTTCACCTCTGAACACAAGGAAATCATCTTTGAAGTACCTCGGGGATCTTCACTCAGTCCCACCCTCTTCAACACATACTTAAAACCACTGGCAACCATCGTCAAATCCGAAAGAGAGAACCTCATATCCTTTGCCGACAATCACAGCTCATTCTCTCCCTCATCGAAGACGTCACCAACACAAAGACCAACTTCTGCCACTGCATGACAGATGCCACCAACTGGATGAGGGAGAACTGCCTATCATCAGGGACAAGATGGATATACTGATCTTTAACAATAAAAGCTATCTGGGTATGCCTCCTGGTGACCCACCAAGCTCGGTCCCAAGCCAACCTCGACTGACCACGCCAAAAACCTAGGCATCATCCTGTACAACAAATAATGATGATGGTCCAGATCAACTCTGTCTCCTCCTCCTGCTTCTTCATCCTTTGCATGCTTTGCAAGATCTTCAAATGGCTCCCCATAAGCTCCAGATGCAACATCACTCAGGCCCTCAGCTCCAGCCAGCTGGACATAGTAATGCTGTCTACGCAGGGATCTCAACTCAACTCATCCGAAGACTACAGAACATACAGAATGCTGCAGCCAGACTCATCCTTGACCTTCCAAGATGAACCCACATCACTCGCCACCTCAGGGAACTCCACTGGCTCCCAATTCAGAAAATATGCCAGTTCAAGCTCCTGACCAATGTATTCAAGGCTCTTCACAACTGCAGACCCACCTACTTGAACCACCGCCTGAGCTTTCACCAGCCGACTAGACACCTCTGCTCTACCTCCCTCATGCTATCTCACACCCCCATCCAAGTAAGCAGGAGCGTGGAACACTCTTACTCCTATCTGGCAGCAAAGACTTTGAAAGAAATTCCTTTAAACCTTCCAACCTCTCCATCTCTTTTAGAGTTCCGAAGAGCCCTGAAGACCTGACTCTTTGGCTGATCACCTGGACCTTGCCAGCGCCTGGTTACCCATATTGGTGACAAGCTGCGCTTTACAAATCGACTAATTGATTAAACAACATTAAATATTTCACAAAACAAAGCTTCCTTGGCTTAACAATACAAGTCCTATTCCTAGGAGCACATGTATCTGCCTCACTTCTCTTTACACAGTCCACTAGACAAGAGAACACCTCCACAAGTTTTCATACGTTTAAGAATCAGATGATCCTTTTGAATTTAAGTCTTTAATTCACCTCCAAAATATTTCTGTAGCTAAGGGTGCCAATGTGTGACTTAACAACTCTGGCATTGAACAGCTAGACTACTTCAATTTTTTTGTACACAGTCGGGTACTGTGACCTTTCTGGAGTTACGCAACCAGTCCTTCAGCACCTAATGAAGATTATGCAAATGCTCTGCTTCTGTTTTATTCTTCAAAAATATTTTGTTAGAGGGACTTGTATGAGGTGGTGGACTCTTCCTGAACTCTGCTGAAATGTTATTTTGGATTTTAGGTTCTATAGCTGAAAGGGACTATGTTAAGAGTTGTTGTTTGTTGATGAGTATTGGGACTTCTTGTGTTATGTTTTCTTCATTTCTTAGGCTCCTTTCTCCCCCACTGACTCTTAGGAGTAGATCTGTAAAGCTATTTTGTAATTTCAACCCCTGCGATTGACAAAATCACAGAATTTGCAACTGTAAAATCACTTTTAGGTTTGCGGCAAACCGAGTTCTTCTGACACGCAAACAGGCTTAACAATCTATACAATTTAGCAAGAGGCTTGAAAGGGGCATCTCCTCCTAATTAGAATTCGGTATTTTATGCATCAATCACTCACAACCCATTGATTAAATATTAATACATATAAGAAGGTGGTAACTAATTCTCTGTGAGAAGGAGTCCCCTTGTGATGCTTCCCCTTTGTAGATAGTGTCGGCAGCCTTGAAGGTATTCCCCTCAATGTCTTCTTAAATATGAAACCTTTTCAAAATTTTAACAGCAGCACCAACTCCTTTAAGGAACATGGGTTGCTGTTATAAAAACAAAACTTTAAAAGGAGAGAGAGAATGGACCACTTGTCCTGTGTACCAGGGTCAATTCGTTATTGTTTCGTCTAGAAAAACCCTCATTCACATACAAAGGATCCGGGAGTTCTAGCTTGATTCTCCGCCTTTCTTTAGCATGTACTCAATTTATGTTATCCTTATTATGTGCCTGATTTATGTGAAAAAAAAACTAGATACAGATGTCAATTGGAAATGTGTGGCGCCTTGAAATGCTGTAACATGTAATTTGAGTACCATTGTCAACATCACACCACTGCATATATGATAAAATTGAACATGTCCATATGAGTATTAACACAAAGCGGCCTATTAGGATGGCGGACGGACCTGCGTCCTTCTGCCACCCCAGAGGAGGAGGGACCGTCCGCAGGGGCAGCGGTGGTCCCTCCGTGCTAATTAGGATGTGACCGCCACCCTGCCAGTCACATCCTGTATTTTTAACATTGCGGCGGGTGCTGGTCGAAGCAGCACACGCCGCAATGTTAAAAAAACATGTTTACCTTTGCGTGCACGAAGCTGCAGGCACCGCGTGGTGCCTGCCGCTTCGTGCATGCAAAGGCAGGTAGGTACCATAGGTACCCCCCATGTGCACCACCCATCCCCCCTTCACCCCTGGGGGCCCACACCGGGCCCTCCAAGACAACACCGCATGCCTTTCCACAGCGGAAATGCCACCGTGGAAAGGCATATGACTGCAGCTATCGTAATAAGGCTGGTGGTGTCTGATAGACAGCGCCAGCCATGTTACAGCTTTTCCGCCGCAGTTGGAAGGCGACCCCGGCGGAAAAGCGGCGGACGGAAAATAGATTCCCCAGCCATCCTAATCTGGCGGGGGGGTCTTTTTCCAGCCCGCAGCGGATAATCCGCATCCTCCGGGCCGGCGGTGGCTTCCGCCGGCCCGGAGGATGCAGATTGTCCGCAATCCTAATGAGCCCCATAGTACCTGTATTGACCATAGTTGCCAATTTGTAACAAATTAAAGATATACTAGTGATCAAGTACCACTGTATATCATACCACTACATATGTGTTAAATACGAACATGTCCCTATGAGTTTTAACGCATACCTGTATATAACCAAGTTTGTATCACAAAATATATGCCTGTAATATATACGTTCATAAGCACCTCCCCACTTGCGTTATGTACGATAGAATAACCTGCACAGAGTAAGTCCCATACAGCAGCCCTGTGTAGATTTCCTTCCAGTCCAGTACATGGAGCACCTACCGCGTTTCACAGAAAACCATGATCTACTTTAGCTGCTGCACAAACCAGTATGTGCCAAGCCACACGTACACGGAGCACCGTGATACGTTATAAAATGACAGATCACTCGTACGCTCTGTCATTTGTTGCAAGCTACAGACGGACGAGGACGTCTATTGCTGGATTCCCTGAAGTAAGTAGCACATTTCCCCCCCTTTAGATACAGCCTTTTTCACTTAAAGCATAGTCTTGTTTTCACTTCCCAGTTACCAGTTTTTCGAGGCACCACGTGTATTTTAAATCCATTACCGCCACACCGCGACCTAGCGCATTGCTGAGTTCATTTTCAGAATTACTCGCTTTTGTAATTATCATCCCATCGCGCCCTCATGCTTTTCCTAATCAGCATGTTTAAGGACACTATTAGCTTCACTTCAATTAGTGGCACATTTTTACCGGGCTGGCGCCCAGATCATCCCGCGCACCCCGGGTATATCGATTTAAATTCCTTTGTCTTTATGAGGCGAGCGACACCCGGCACTTCAGCGGTCATGCGCATGTGCCTTCTTTTGACTTCAAAATAACTCCGGAACCTTGAGCTAATTATAACTCAGCGGGCATCACTCTATTACTCACTTGTTTTCTATAATTCTCAATAACCCCGAGTTGTGTATTAATTATTGGTCAGCACATCATAACTCACTTGTTTTCTGTTTGTCCTAAATGCATGTCACTTATGATTGCATTCCGCTTACCTTTAAGTGGCTTAGGTGCACAGTGGCTAGCTTTACTGTGTAGCTAAATCATTGCCCTCTTTGCCTCCACAATCCTTGGTGATCGCTACGGCGGCGCCCAACCTTATTTATTTCACCGGCTGGTGATGAAAGTTTGTAGTGTCTGTTAAGTTATGTGTACATTAACTGCATATGTTCTTAGTAAGAGAGGCTTGACTCGTGCCATGTTCTCTTTGCATCTGTTGCAGAACAGACGTTCCCGAATTGAATGAAAGATGTCGTCTGACACCTCCACAAGTAGGACTCACGGAAGCAAATCACTACACTTCCTTTGATATTAGGTGAGCAACCAGCAGCCACTTGTCTCTTTATTTTCATTAATATACACACACACCATTCTGATTCAATTCTTGAATTCACAGGCTGTCATATCCTTCCCTGACATGATGAAGACCCACCATAGATGCTTATAAATCTGCACTACATCTTAGGGTCGAAACGTCGACGTTGTTAGTTCAACTTGTCCACGCAACACCTCAACTAGAATAAGGAAATACTATATCCTGTTGTGGCTTATGCGTTTAATGTTGGAAACTTGTGTAAAATTCCATCCATTTGTGTAAATATGTGAAATTTATGTTATTTTGGTACAGCACCATGTCACTAAACATGACCAATCACTAACTGCTTCACAGTCCACGTGCTTTATTGTTTTGAACACATTACAAAAGGGGGTTGAACCCATGCAGTCACGGGGACCTGGGCGTTGTGTGGTAAATGTAAAGAGAGGGTCCCCGTGAGGAGAACGTGTAAACACACAATATCACAATCGCAAATTCAAATGAAAATCAAAAATAATTCTTGTAAGAATGTTGTCATTTATTTAACAACACTACGTTTGATTTTAGTGAAGCATTTACAATCACTTTAAAGAGAGTGAAAAATTGAAAAATTGAAATAGCCCCAAGTTGGGAGGGAAGGGAAGAAGGGATGGTGCTCAAGGGCTGTGAAAAAGTTAGGGAAAGTACACAGACTTAAACAGGAAATAGATATATACAAAAATCAAATCAGGAATTGGAATAATTTCAATTCCTGATTTGATTTTTGTATATATCTATTTCCTGTTTAAGTCTGTGTACTTTCCCTAACTTTTTCACAGCCCTTGAGCACATTCCCTTCTTCCCTTCCCTCCCAACTTGGGGCTATTTCAATTTTTCAATTTTTCACTCTCTTTAAAGTGATTGTAAATGCTTCACTAAAATCAAACGTAGTGTTGTTAAATAAATGACAACATTCTTACAAGAATTATTTTTGATTTTCATTTGAATTTGCGATTGTCTTATTGTTTTGAACAGCCAGATCTTTACTGATTTATCTAAAGAGTAAAAAAGAACTCATCCTCTGAGCTCAGTTGAGTGTTGTGTGTTTGTGTGTTCCCTTAATTTGATATTTAATATAATATCCATGAAACTTATTAAGTACATATGAAACTAAGTATATGTGACTCCCGACAGAACCATTGTTTTTGTTTTGCATTCATACCCAGGTTCTGAGGGTTACTGGGTTACCCCATTATCTTTTATGGTTTCTGTAGCGTGACAGCATCATCATAGGGTTTATTTGGGAATATAATGATAATGATAATTACGCACTTATATAGCGCACGACTACCCGGAGGCATATCGGCGCTTGTATGAATACCGCTGAGGAACCCTTCCTGGCCTTTTCCCTGTGAGGAGCCCACTCCTGGGCACCCCCAAGGTGAAGTCAGGCATCCTCAGCGTTGTCGGGGCAGTTGTAGAGATTAAGCAAGCTATTGCCCAGAGGTGCAGAGTGGGGCTCATGATCAGAATACGCACCAAGGCGAGAATTATAAGGTCAGAGGAAATTGAGCCCGAGGCCTGCCGAGGCAGGAATTGAACCCTGGTCCTAGCCAGACTACTGTATCAGGGTCTGCCGCTCTAACCATTGAGCCACACTTCTCTACGCTGACCTTCACCTGGAGGAAGACAAACTGGTATTGCAGTAGTATCCAAAGATAAAAAGTGCAGTGCCCCTGTGAAGTGAGTTAAAATTTCCTACATCACCAAATAGGTAAATACTTTTAATGATCTTGGTAGTGCGGAAAAATAAAACAAAGTGATGCGTGCGTAGAACGTGTTACCAGTCTACCGCACTGTTGGTGGTCAACCTGTTTCAGCCTCAATGATCATCTGGAGGCATTCTTCAGGACCGGTGGGTGCGTAGTCGCACGTTATGTCTACTACTAGAAGCGGTCGATTTGCCACTCCTATTGTGTCAAGTCGGGTCAATTGTACCTGTAGCTGAAATTAAAACAAGGTGCACTTATATACTTTCTATTATGGTATACCCAAAATAATGATGCTTATTAAGGCTTATTGCATCTTGCTGCAATAATTAATCTAAAACATCATTACACAAAATGTTTGTACTGACGTATGGAAGTCGAATGGACCACAGCTTCTTCTTTCCTCCATCCTGATTAAACCACATAAACAAATTTTGACATCTGGAAATGCAAACACAGGGATGGTGGTCTGTTTCTTGCAGGCCATGAGCCTTACGTTTGTAGCCAATGACAGAGTCGCAAATAGCAACTTGCCCAACTAATTATTTAGAAACATTGTTTTGTGACCTCCTGAGAGTACAGATTTAGCTGTGCCTCCTATTTGGTCATGGGTCACGTAACAAAATTTAAGGCAGGATCCCAAAAATTAGGACACATTTTGTTACTAGTCTTTTAGTCCATCTGGCCCATTGTGCTTTTTTTCAAAGACTTTGCTTAGTGTAGTGTCCATGGTTGATCTATATTTGTCTCACCAAGTAAAGTGTATTTCCTACAGTTTTTCTTAAAAAGGCCTGTCTAAAGAATTGTTGTCATTGAACGTTTCTTTAAGGGGTTTGTCCGGTGGATTGCCATTTAGTTTCAGTTTCTTTGATGGGTTTGCCTATAGAAGTGTAATTGATTATACTCTTAGTTAAAGAAATTGGGCAGTGAAGCGTTATTCGTTGCACTTTTCATTAAATAACCTGCCTAGTGAATTGTCATATATCACACTAAAAGTCCTAACCAGTTAACGACTTTGTTAAGATTTAAGGCACACGGGGTTAGTCACACTAGGTTTATACACTATTTGACATGAACGCGAGCGACGAACATGCTCCAAGTAATCTTACAGAAAATCATTACAAAGTCATTCATTTTATACAAGTAACATTATTAGAGGCTTGATCCAATATATTGACTATTTTCAAGTTTGGAGACTTTTCTCTCATGAAACATATTTCAGGGTTAATGGCGTTTATAAAGTACATCAAGAGAATAATCCAGTTTACACAATGCCCTAAGCACCTAAATTGAGCAGTTTGCATATTCTCCAATATGCTCCCTTTTCATGTTATGTTATTTTATGCTCTTTTTACATGGCTAACACCTGCCAAATACTTGGCCTTTTGGCAGCAGAAACATATCCGAAGTCATAGGTCTCCTCACACATGAACTTTTATTGGGGGTATTAGTGGACGGGCTTTACCCACTATAATGTGTTTTATATTTTGGATTATGGAAACCCCACCCTTGGCTAATTTGATTAATGCATAGGCCAGGAGCCAGTGGAAGGCCCCAGTCTGCTCTGTGCGAGTGAAGACAATCTAACCTGACCTGCTCTGTTGAATGAAGGCTGCTGAAGAGGAGTGGGCAGAGTGACCCAAGCTGTCCTGTAGAACAGTGGCTCACAACCTTTTGACTTCTGGGACCCCCACTTACTCATCACTGGAACCCTAGGACACTCATTTAATCATTACTGGAAGCCGGGGACCACGGGCTGAGTAGTGTCGATGATTTGAACAGCAGTTCACAAAAAATGCAGAAAAAAACATTCATCAAACAAATACACAAATGATTGCACATTTTATTTAAGGTGCAAACAAATATATGTTTTAAAAAATAGTTTTTAGTTTTAATTGAAAATTTGGAGCTTTTTAAAATTTCCATTGAGGCCACTCATCGTCCATACTTTATTCTGTTTGATGTACCTGCACTGCTCCCACAAATTAATGTGAGGATAATATTTTTTGCCTCCAAATTTCAAATTCCTTCACATTTACAGTAAAATATGAATTTTTAAATTATACATTTAGCTTCTTTATTTTGATACACTTTATTAATCTGTTAATATTGTGTTATTTTCTAAGTAGTCGCTGCCCCCTAAGGAGAGTTTGAGGACCCCCAGGGGTCTCCGGACCACAGGTTGGGGACCACTGCTGTAGAACATGGGACCAAGTAGCCGGTGACATTCGTTATTTAAAGGGATAGATAGCCCCCAGTGATGTGGGTGGAAGCACAGTCTGAGATGTACTGTGTGAACAGTAAAGGCTGAATAAAATGGGATCCAAGCAGAGTTCGTGAGATTTGTCTTTGTTAATGAGGTATAAGTCGTCAGATTCAAAATGAAGTGTTGACAATGCAGCGCGAGGTGCATACTGGGAATAGCATAGTGTGCATTTTATGGGTTTGTAGCATTTTATGGCATTTCATACAACTGGGGTCACCCTGAAGTATTCTCCTTCATGGTCAGGTAAGAAACTGTCCATCATGTTGTGCATGGTAGTGATAGTATATTTTTATAATTTGTTTACCTGGGATTCAAAAGCTGTTGAGTATAAGGATTGTAAGGAGTGCTATATGCTATATGGTGTCACTGCACACTTTCTAATTTCATTTAGGGGTCAATTGAAGCAGAAAGGATAGATAGATAGATAGATAGATAGATAGATAGATAGATAGATAGATAGATAGATAGATAGATAGATAGATAGATAGATAGATAGATAGATAGATAGATCTATGCTTGAAGTTTCATACCTGCCCTATTGTCCTACAAATTCATGGTGCGCAATAGGTGTCAACTGTGGGATGGGCTCGAGTAATGGGTCAGATGGTTGAGAACCACCAGGTCTTTACAGCTCAAGATGGTTGTGGACGTTCCTTATTCTTGCTGGGAGAGAACTTTAGAGGTTATCCTCCTTCTCAAGAATACACTACAATGTATGAATTTAAGAACATAGGACTTGTCAGAGGCAGGGCTAGTATGGATCTGGGGGTCTTTCTTTGGCAGTAGGTGTAGTGTTGGTGGTGTATTTAGACGAAGCCAGTGCCATGAATGGCCTGATGGGCAATGTACAGAGCGTTGGTGGATGTATGTCTTGTCACAAAAGAGTTTGAAGGGGGGGACCATCTGGTCCTGCAAGTAGAGGCATAGATGATGTGTGTTGACCACATTCTGGTACCTCTAGAGCCTTTGGAGAAGCAAGACGGTGAGCCCCAGGTCCCACCATAATCTAGACAGGAGGAAACACTCCTCAGGTCTGTGTAGGAACCTAAAGTGCAGACGATTCAATACAGGGCTCACTTGCCGAAAAAGGAGAATTTTGTGAGTTGGCTGAGGCAGTATCACTGTGATGTAAATAGGACATTGCAATCAGTGCAGTGCTTAGAGTTAACGAGAGAGCAATACGAAGGGTGCGTTGTGCATGCTCTGTTAACTCTGCAGTGTAAGCAGAGCAATATGTAATGTGCAATGTTAGTAGAGCATTATTATTGCAGCGCATACACTGCCATGTGAGTATGGACATGTGAGTAAAAAAGGAGTGCATTGCTAGTTCTGTACTGAGATATTGTGTGAGGAACATTGTGTTGTGTATTTCAATGAGTTCTGTGCAAGCGTCATAATGCTGCGCAGTGCAGCTTGAGTAAAGTGTGAGGCTTCAGTTTCAGTGTAGCACGCTCAGTTCAGCAGGCATGCAATGATATTTTATGGTGAGTTCAGTGCAAGAAAGTAGAGTGAGTACTGCATGTCATATTGTTAGTGTAGTGTCTACTGTGCAGTATGAGTGTATGACCAGTTTTGCTGTGTGAGTACAATATGAGAAGTGCACTGTGAGTACAGTATATGTTCTGGAATGGAAGTGCTTTGTGGACACTACTACGCTAGAACCATAGTGTAAGTCCAACGTGGGCAGTGCAGATCAAAGGCGGTACCCTAATGAGGTTGGAACCCAACAAACACAGTTAAGCCACAGGCAACTCTGGTTTTGTCCATAAATATAAAAACATGGTGGCGCTGAAATGTGATTACAGTGAGAGTTCTAGCGAGTGGGTGCAAGTGCAGTGTACATGAGTGTACTTTCTACAGAGTGTTGTGGGTCTATTACAAGTCAGAAATTAGTGAGCAGAATACATTGCAGGGCAGTGTGATTCAAAAACATCAAAGAAGTGTGCACAATGTGTGTTTGTAGTGCAGTGGGGGGAGTACATTGCGAGTATGCAGTCTGAGAGCAGTGTAAGCATGGCACTGTGAATTGTGCAGTGTCAATGCATGCACACAATCAAGGCACGAGCAGGCTTAACAGTGCATTGTTTAGTGCTTTGTGAACCGTGCAATGTGAGGAGTGCAGTGTCAGTTCAGTGTGATCAGTATCAGTTCGGTGCAGTATGAGTAATGTTGTGTGGCTGCAGTGTGAATAGCACAGTGTGAGTGTAGCATGAGTTCTGTCATCAATGCAGTGAATTGTGAGCCGCTAGCATTGAATTGTGAGCGTTTTTGTCTGTGTGAGGTGTGCATTGGTAATATGTAATGGATAGACTGTGAGTACCTCATTAGGAGGGAATTGTAGTAAAGCTTGAGAGCTGGCCATGGTTTGCAGTTTAAAGATAACAGGAGCAAGGCATTGTGATTTCAGTGTTAGCAGTCCATTGGAAGCCCAATATGAGCTATTGAATACGAATAGTCACAAATAGTGTAGTGTGAAGAATACAGAGTGAAATGTGATTGTGTGAACATGAAAGTAGTGACAGGTGCTCTATGAGTGTATTGTAGGCCGTATACTACGGGTCTGATTACAAGTCTGGTGGTTCACAGACACCCAGACTTGGGTGCGCCGCAGTGGCGGTCTTCCAATCGTCCTATTATGGTTAAAGCGGTTGGATCTCCAGAGCCTCACCACAGCAGGCAGGAACAGTCGTTCCCTGACAATACTGCGACAGTCAGTAGGCTGCAAAATGCTTGGCGGGACCGCCGCAGTCCAGCCAAACATATTACGGGTTTTGACTCCGCCAGCAGTGTCATGGAGGTTCTTACTCTATCAACAATATGGCGGAGAGGAAACAAAGGGGGCCCTTCAGGACCCCCAGTGCCTCCACTGCATGTGGATGTAGCACAGGGGGGCACAACATGTGCCCCCCAGTGTGCCATCTCACCAGTTCCTACACGGCATGGACTTTTCATTCTGTGCCATGCAGGAACTGTTTTTGGCGTTCTCATTGCATGGTCATTTTCAAAAACAAAGTCCGCTAGACAGGGGTAAACTCCTAATCTGGTGAGCGGTCGGACCACTGTTTTGGTGGTGTGGGGCAGACCCAGCACCGCACAGCCAAAGTCATAATCAGGCCCTAGAAGTGTATTGGGAGCCAAATAGTTATGCACTACAGCCTCAATGCAGGGTGAGTGAAAAAATCCTAGCAGTACGATTTGAGTGAAGAGTGAGTCCTGCAATATACATGTAATGTGAAAGTTTCAGTGCAGATCCTGCATCATCAACACATTGTGAGCAGTCCAGTGTGATTATAGAGTGAAATCAGTGTAACCATTGCTTTAGGAGCTGTGTTATGTAAGGACTCCTGCTTGAGTGCAACAGAACGCCTTATAGGAATAAAGGAATAAAAAGGATGAAAACTCAAATATGTCACCTACAACAATCGTGTTATAAATTTAACACCCTATTAGAAAAGCATCCCTAGTTACAAAATAGGAGATACAATTTATAGATCAGTAAAACGGAAAAAACAACAGTATTACTGCAGCTAAATATCCCTCAAATTAATTACTCAAGATTCTATTTCAAAATTGTACAACATCAGCTCTCAATCCCAGAGCTTCTGCAGCCAAATAGACCATCACTTAATCTGGAAACCCAAAGCCCTAGATGAACACCTATAAAAAAAGGGGAACAACTGTTTCAATAGCCCTACACAAAGGAGCTTACTGGGAAAAACACCCCCACTCTGCCCATCTTCCAGTAACAGTCTCCCTGGGAATTCCATGAGCTAGTGGGACTGAGGTGACCCAGCTTGTGAGCCATCAGATCCTTGCCCCTAGTGATATTGAAATAAAACCTACTTTCAACCTCAGCAGCAATCACAAAAAGTAATAACATCAGAAATCCCTAATCACAGTCAAATTTTCTATTGAACTCAAAATATCTTACATATGAATGCTATATAAGAAAACTAACTTCAACCTAAGAGACTCTCAACAACTACAGAACCATTTCTAACAGTCCATTGCTTGGAAAACCTACAAAAAGAGAAACCATCTCCCAGATTTTGAACATGTGGGTGAAAACTCCATACTACTAGACCACCAAAGAAGCTTCTGGCCGGGAAGGCGCCCTGAATCTGCCCTGATCCCCATTTGGGAATCCCGGAAATTTAAAGTCACTATAGAAAGACTAGTAGCTCTCATTCTCTTTGACTTATCAGCAGTATTTGGCACTCTGAAATGAAATCAAATGAAACAGGATTTGTATTGTGCACAGCTACTCAAAAAGAGTGTCCCAGCACTAATAAGAGTCAACAGAGCGGGAGTATGCCGGCTTAATCGAGAAAAAAGCCAGGTTTTGAGTTTCTTTTAAAGTGACGCTCAAAGTCAGTCAATTTTTTGAAAGTCTAAGGGGAGTTTAATCCATGCCTGAGGTCCCACGTAAGAAAATAAATGGCCTCCCACTTGTGAGAGGCGGACTCTTGGGATTGTAGCCAGGCATCTATTTGAGAAATGCTAGATTCTCTTAGGGCTGTAGCATTGCATCATAGTTGACAAATATCTATGGCCAGTTTGATGCAGCACTCTGAACATTAGAAGCATGATTTTGCACAAGATCTATTTGTTTACTGGGACCAAATGTAAGTCTCTCAAGCGAGGGAAAGTATGAGCCTGCCTCGGAAGATTGAGCTTTTGGAAAGCTGTAGCATTTTGTAATACTTGCAATTTTTTGACAAGGTACTGTTTGAGACCTGAATAAAGTCATTTGCATTATCCTGCCTAGCCAAAATCAAAGGCAATACCGCTGTTATCCTGGCTGGAAGGAAAGAAATAGCAAAAATTAATTTGCAGTGCATAAGTGGCAAAAGCCTAAAACAGTGAACCTCTTATATATATATATATATATATATATATATATATATATATATATATATATATATATATATATATATATATATATATATATATATATATATATATATATCTTATCTGCATTGCACTTTAGTTGGTTTATATAAATCCATTGAAAAACTGCTGTAAGACATGTTTTGATGGAGTCAGGGGTGATCGCTTCGCTTTTATTAAATGAAAAGAAAAGCTGAGTGTCATCGTCATAGGAGATTATTTTGACCCCAAAATTCTCCAACAGAGTAGCTAGCGGGCTTATATTAATGTTAAATATCATAGGGCTAAGGGCAGAGCAATGAGGGACTCATACTGTGATTCTCCTTGTGCCTGAGGAATTTGAAGACATCCAAACTTCCTGACTCGTATCGTCAAGAAAAGATTTCGGTCACGTCAGTTTTCAAACAAGTTTTGAAATGCACCACCCAAATGAAGTAAATTGCCACTAGGCTTGATTGGTAAGGTTCATAAGCAAATAGTAGTTCCAGATGAAAAACGCTGAATCCGTGGTTGCAAAAGAGTTCTTTTAATATGCCAAGAAAAACCAGCCAACGCGTTTCGTTCTGTCAAGCAGAACTTCTTCAGGGCTGTAAATCATAAAGTGAAACATACAAAAACCCGTGTAAGTCATTTCTAGCCAACGGTTGTAAACCACAATAAAAGTGTGTGCACAGACATTACATTTAACAAAAGAAAAATACATACAAACCACAATTTCTAAAAACATGTCTCAATTTTAAAATAGCAGCATTCTCCTCACAGCAATACAGTTTATGTATATTTACCAAAGTACCTATGCTGCAAACGCATTGTCTAACACAGATTTCATTATGAACCCACCTACTGTTAGTTGTATACGGGTACATCATTCCTAGAGTATTGTATGTGCAATTACAAACAGCAGAAACAGCGTAGTCCTTAATATTGGTCATAACACATTTTGAGATTTAAAATCATGCACATGATTCCGCACCAAAAACCTTTTTTGTTAAATACAAGAGCAAACATTCTACCCTCCATTGTCACAGCTTTTTGTGTGTGTCACCTCTTTTATCAAGATCGCAAATTCATGCCATACTATAGAACGACAGCAAACAATCTCCAGATTTGGATACAATAACATAACACGCAGCTACCCTTAGTAATGGATAAATAAATATAATTCCTACCGCAGTGGTGTACAAAAAGACGGGGATATATTCCGATTCAAAGTATCTGTATTGAAACAAGGAGCCAAATCCTTCAATGTAGATATCTAATAGGCCGTGTTGAGTTCCGACAGTATTTCAAACAAAATCTTCACCTAAGGTTGCCTGCAACAAGTGCATACATAAGAGAAACACAAATGCTGAGAATACCATAATATATTTATATACCGACTAAGTAGTTGCTTCTACACCTTAATTGGAAGAAAGTAATAAATATGTACCTTATATATTCAAGGGAAGTAATTCTAAAAGGGGACGCTCGATTTGCATCATATAAATTTTTCAGCGTATTACGCGCTCCACTGGGCCCAAGTATTGGCCTGCAACAATAGTGAAAATTGAAAAACAAACCATTAGTCGTGGAGATACTTAAGATCTATATTGTTAAACTATTGTCACTCTTAGGGGGGAAAGTTAGGTCCATCGCTATATATAATGGCCTACCTTCAAGTGGTGTGACGTGCACTTTGTTTGCACCGTCAAGTTTTTCAATTCCTGCAGTCCATAGTTGGCTCCAAAATATTTAATCAAATGAAGGTAGTTGCCTGTAAATTAACGTGAAAATATATATATTTGTTTATACCGTGAGGGTTGCATGGTCCTTAGTGCTATACAAATGTCTTTAACCCTATTTCTACCCTTAAAGAGGCGGAATATCTGTTCCCCAAATATTGGCTTAAATGTCCCTTCGGCACATAATAATTAAGGCGGGAAATCGCATTGCACCACACTTCGGTAGCACCCGTTTCTGTTATTGTACCCAGTTCTAATGGGCCCGATATGATGGTCACCTGGTCTTAGCGACATGGAATCATGACGCAAATACTTATTGCACTGTGTGTTAATCAATAATGACAATGCCTTGGCACTTGTCCCAAAGCGAACTATTTGGCTCCATAGTGAAAACGACCTCAACGCCGTTTTTAGTAAAAAATGCGTAAACAATGTTAAAGTACGGCTCTTTCGGAATATGGACCCCTATCGTACAGGGGTTCTATAATTTATACTGTAAGCCGAACGAAGAGGTCTGAAATTAATAAAAGAAAGAGTCTCCTGTATATCCTACCTTAAGGGGTCGTATTATTCCCCCAGTTGGCGTGTCCACGGTCCGCGCGCCAAACCCTTCCCGGCAAGTTGTGGGAAACGTCCACCTGCGCGCTGGCTGTGATATAACCACACCCTCCTCACGTGTGGACGGCGGAAATTCATGCACCTCGAACCACTACTTGCCGGTCCAAAGTAGCCGCCATATTAAGCTAGTCAAATATGAGCTTATCTCGATGTTAGATTCTGTCAGGTCAGGGCGTGAGACGGGAGTAAGCAAAACAGTAGTGGCTTGACATTTGTTTCGCTCAATTCCTGTACATACGAGGATTGTACTAATATATAATCCAAATCAATCATTAGTATATAGAAAAAACTATTATGTGCCATTACGTATGTAGACCAGTATTCAGACTTTTTAAGCATATGTATAAAGTTTGAGAGTATTATATAAAATACATTTATTAAAAAATGTTTTTCATTGTAGCATTAACAACAGTAGTTCATCTAATTCGGTAGGATACAGTGTATCAAATGAGAGGAGATTGTTACTGTCGCCCCACGTGCGGCTCGAAAATGACGTCAAGACAACAGGATACACATAACGTAATATGTTGTTATAATGTTGCTCACAACTCAATCGAGGGGGTAGGGGAGACAAAGTGTTTGTTTGCTGTTAAAAATTTGTTGTGAGACTAGGAGGATTGCATATGGATCAAGCAAAGAGAATAAATCAGTAGGATGTACAGTTCAACATAGTGATAGTTAATGAGGGGAGCACAGATCACACTTTTGGCAACACAAATAGGCAGTCAGGAGTAAATAAGGCGAAAAACCAATTTAATAGTGGTCCGTCCTAAATAAGCCAACACCAGTTTTTACAAAGTCCATTGTCAGAATGTCAATGATTTATAGATTCTTAGGAAACACACCAGCACTGTTATATCAAACAAGGTGATAGTGCATTTCATCCTCGGTGTTGTGTCCCCATTCGACACACCTTAAGCGACATATCCAAGACGCTTCCCTTTTCCTGAGGGTGAGTTCGCGATTCCCCCCTCTGGGATGTGGCGGTATGTGATCAATACCATGAAACCATATTTTCCTGTCGTCTTTATGGTGTTCCTGCATGTGATAGGTCATGGGGTACTTCAGGTCATAGTTTTTCATGGCCCGAGTGTGTTCCTGAATCCTGATTTTTAAAGGACGCACAGTGCTCCCGACATATATCTTATTGCAACCACAGCCTATGACGTAAATCACATGGCTAGTGTTGCAATTGATATAATGCCTTATCTCATATTCTCTTTCCGTGTTGTATTTGAACTTCTTGATTTTATTCATACCAAGGGGGCAAATATTACATCCTCCACATGTATAGAAACCTTTTGGTCTTGTCTGCATCCATGTTCCTGTTTTCTTCTTCATGGGATAACTGGGGCACAAAATATTTCGTAAAGTTTTACCTCTCCTGAAAGTGATGCTGGGTGTCTCATTGATTACCTCCTTCAGATTAGGGACCTCACATAATAGTTTCCAATGTCTTTTGAGGACCTTGAAAACTTCTGTGCTGTTTTGTGTGTATTGGGTGGTGAAAGCCATCCTGGATTTGTTCTTCTTTTTGTTGTTTTTGGCCTTTTTAATAAGAGTATCACTACGTGCAACGGTCAGAATTCTCTTTTCAGCCTTATCCAGGGTTTTACTGTTATAGCCTCTGTTGGCAAACCTGATCTTACTGTCCTGTATCTCATGTTTGAAGTTCTCCTCTTTGCTGCAATTGCGCCTTATGCGCACCATCTCACCATATGGAATATTGTGGATGGTTGAACTAGGGTGCGCACTGGTAGCGTGCAGCACACTGTTACAGGCTGTACTTTTGCGGTACAGGTTGCTCTGTATGGTGTTTTTCTCAACGAAGAACAATATATCTAGGAATTCCATTTGATTGTAATCAGATTTCACTGTCAGATGTATATTGTAAGGATTATCATTCAAATAATTGAAATATTCCAGTAGTTGTGCCTCACTCCCTTTCCACAGCATGATGATATCATCAATATACCTCCCCCAAAAGATGATCATATCCATCCAGGGGGAGGCATATTTGCCCCATGCGTGTTCGCGCTCCCACCATCCCATAAAAAGTCCCGCATACGAGGGAGCAAATTTGCTTCCCATTGCGGTCCCCCTTATTTGATGGTACCAGTTGTCTTTGTGTAAGAAGAAATTTCTGGATAGAATTAACTCCGTCATTTCAATCAACATTTCATTATGATCTACATGATCTGCTGTTCTCATTGACAAAAATGACGAGAGCGCTCTGATACCAAAGTGTTGTGGTATACAGGTATAGAGCCCCGTCACGTCCAGCGTGACAAACATCAGATCAGCAGACCATTCTAGGCCATCTAGTTTTTTCAGGATGTCCCCTGAGTCTTGTATATAGGACGGTAGATTGGCCACAAGGGGTTGTAAAAACCCATCAACATATTGTGAAAGACGTTCTGTAGGAGAATTAATTCCCGATATAATGGGACGTCCTGGTGGAAAATTGCCTCCCTTGTGTATTTTTGGCAACACATAGATACATGGTGCAGTTGGATGTATGACCTTTAGGTATCGACATTCCTCCTCAGACAGAAGGCCAACCTCACCCCAATCTTGTATTCGGTTGTTGATATGGCTGACAAGAGATGGAATGGGATTGGTTTGTAATGCTTTGTAACAGCTAGTGTCGCTTAGTTGTCGGGCAATTTCCTTATCGTAGTCCACAGTATTCATCACAACCACATTCCCACCCTTGTCAGCCTCCTTTATTGTAATGTTGTTATCTCTAGCCAATCCATCGAGTGTCAGTCTTTCTGCCTTTGTCAAGTTGTTTTGTTTACATGTGTATTTGTTTGGTGAGTCAATCATTCTACAAAAGTCTTGTGAAACTCTTTCATTGAACAGATCGATGTTTTTATGTGTGTTTGTAGGGATATATTTGGAGCGGGCCTTAAGACCACTGTTGATGGTTATATCCTCCTCAATATTTAGATCCGAACGGATCTCCTGTAATGAGGGATTGTCGCCACTCTCAATAGATAACAGCAATTGTGCATTTTGGAGGTCAGAAATGGTGGTGGTGCAAATGGTCTTAGTGTTCAAATTACAAACAGGAATTCCAGGATAGTTTACAAAATGATCTTTTAATTTCAAAAGTCTTATGAATTTAAACAAATCCACCATCAGTAAGGTTGGATCTCCAACCTGAGAAGGGCAAAAACTCAAACCTCTCTTCAGGATGTTAATCTCCACATCCGTAAGTTCGCGGTCTGATAAGTTTACGATAGACAGGGCGTTGTCAACAGAAATAGTGTGGTCATTGTTAGAATCAATATTAGTGGGGGAAGTCATAGCGTTTAGGTTCTCTTCGACCTGGTGTCCATTGGGTGTGCGGTCCCGCCCCTGGGCTGTTTTGCTTTTCCACCTTTTTCCTCCCCTCCTGATTTTGGGTCTGGGTTGGTATTGGGTAATTTTTTGCCTTGGCGGATGCGGTCCATCTCCCATAAAAAATTATTACTTCTTGGAGTGGCCGCCTGGCATGCCCCCCCATCCTTTGAGGATGAGCTTCCCATGGAGGAGATTGAGCTGCTACTAGCGCTCATTGACTCTTCTCTAGGTCGTTTGCCATCACCTCCCTGTTTTACATTATCAAATTTATGGGCAAACGTATAAATACGCCCTGTCCTGTAATCATTATCGTCGCGCTTTATTTTGCGTAATTTCTTATCCCGTAGGTAGATCTGATACCTGCTAATGACATCATCAAAAATTTCATAGTTCTTTTTTATGCTATCTTTCAAGCTAGATGTGTCTATTTCACGTTCCAAATCTAAGATTTCCTGCTTAAGAGCTGCGACTTTTTTCTCTGAATGGCGAATTAATATTTTCATCATTGTATGTGAAGCCTGTTTCAAATTCTCTTCGGTCACGTCAGTGCTAAACCCCCAATCCCTATGTTCTGTAAGTGAGAAAGCATGAGCGGCCACATGCATCATTGTCAATTGCATTCGCAAACGGTGCAAATCGCAATATTCGGCCGTCTGCTGACAAGTCCAGCAAGAACAATATAGTGTTACCCGCACCGTCCAGGGTATTTCTAACCAGTTCTGACCCTTCGAGAAGTGCAGCCTCTTTGCTAAACCTTGGCCTAAAACCAGATTAGCTGGGGTGAAGAAGCTCATTTGGTTCAAAATAGCCGAACAGCTGCCGGTTTACATTTTTGTTCAGTAGTTTGGAAGGCGCTGGCAGCAGAGAAATGGGCCTATATTTCCTTGTTACATTAGGGTCAGCTGTAGGTTTTTTAAGAAGGGGTAATATCTTAACCCCTTCGATGCTTGTGACGGAACGGTTGGGCTGTGCTTATGATGGAACCGTTCAGTCACCGCCACGCCCGTTTCTTAGAACCTTCAGCAAAGCGCGAAAATTCGCGCAGCGCTGAAGGTGATAACCTGTTTCCATAATGAAAGAACTGAAACTGTTGACAGGGACTCATTCAACAGTGTATCAACTACTGGGTTATTAGCCTCAACCCCTAAAGCTAAAAGAAAAAGGGACTGGAATCTGAAGGAGAACCTGACTTCAAATTTATTTAAAATAGCTGCACTAGTGTCTTCTTTAGAAAGGGAGCTGAAGGAATGTATGGAACAGGACACATCATTTCATTAGGGGCATTGGCCGGAATGTTTGAGCAGGCCTCCAGTGTCCCTATCCTATTCTGGCTAGTTTGTATTTCTTAAGTTTTATTGTGGAAGAAAGTAGCCGGTTGTTCACACACCTCAGCGCAGTGTTCCTTACTTCTAAAACAGGCTATTGGTTCAGAAACGTTTTTTATAATTTAAAAATGTTCTTTTGCTTTGTTATTAGCTTCCTCAACCCTGCCTTTGTAGTATTCCCTTATTCCCCTTTAGTAGAATTAATCAGTGCCTGATACATTTGAGGAGCTGTTTATATTCAGCTTTTTCCTCTATACTGTATGCCAGACCCTTTCTTCTTTTTTGTAGTGTTTTTTTCTGTTTCAGCGTACTATTGAACCACAGCCCAGAGGGAATACCTCTACCCTGCAGTGGTGCCAATTTTCCCACTGTATTACAGATGCAGTTGCCAACCTCCATAGCATCTGACTCGATAGTGGCGGTTGTGTGTTTTAGTACATTCAACAGAGCATTCTAGGAAACCGTAGCATATCACCTGACTGGCCGCCCAGAGTTTTACGATAGTCTGAACTCCTATTTGTCGAAACAGGGGAGCTAAATTGAATTAGTTAGTGATCCACCAACATTAGTGGAAGAAGGCCTAACATTGATAGTCTATTATTAGAAAAAAACGGATTGGTCATATTTCCTTCCTTATGAGGAGACTTAGAAACAAATTGGAAGAGATCAAGTAGTGATATAATGTTCTTCAGCCTAACCACTTCTTTATCTAAGGGGCACTCCCAATGAATGTTAAAGTTGCCTAGAATGATAAAATGACAGATACACAGCACCAAGTGAGATATAACATCATTCAAGGAATTCAAAGGAGGACCCGCCGGTCCTGGGGTCTGTAAATCAAAACACCACTTACTGACAGTTGATAATTCAATGAAAGGCAGAAGCCAAATGCTTAAATTACCCTAATAAAAATAAAACTCTAAATTACGATGTACTAATGAGCAGACAAAATGATATAGGAGACAAAGGAAATATGTTTGACAGGATCAACTCTGACCTTAAGGTTGGATCAAGAATTATCTCAATTTTGCCCTTGCATCTCCTTTAACCGTTAACCAAACAGCATCAAGAGAGAAGTTTTACAAAGATCAATTTTTTCACTCCTATTGCTCAATGCTCATGTCAACTCCTTTTGCTCAATGCTCATGCCAAACCATTCCACAAACTCACCAATTTTTCAACCTTACGTGATACAGCTATATTGACCAAACCGAGATAACCTTCAAACTAGATAAATCAAATTACATTGAGTTCTCAAAATTAGAGGCCTGCTTCAAAACCACTGATCAGTGAATGATACAGAGTTACATAAACTCAAAAACTGAAATGCTAATATGCAGAGAATGGGAAATCTTCAACCCACTAACAAACTGGTCTTTACAACTATGAATGCTGCCAACAACCCCCTCCAAGTTTCACAATTTAAGAGTTATCACTGCCTGATGTCTCAAAGTAATCTGGGTTGGTATTGTGAATTTCTGGCCATAGCGGAGATATGGCTATGAAGGTTCACCTGGTTGTTGAGAAGAGAGGGATTTAGCATTCTTCACTATAGTTGGTGTACACCCCAGCACAGAAAAAGATTAATTCAATGCTTGGATCTTTTACAGCTACATTGATTTGAATTTCAGAAAAAGGTCAACAACTACTCCTTAAAAACACAATGCCACTGGTTAGCCCCACAAGTAACTGTTCGCTATAAAAGAAGAAAATTAGTAATGGTAAACTCTGTCTGTCCAAACTTCCAAACTATGGCCGTGTTTGGTGTGTCCAGGTGCCAGGTTGGCGAGGATTATTACAGGATAACTGCCCGAACTGCAAGAGCCTCACGCAAGTGTGTCCATCTTGCTTGGCGCCCTTTAGCGCCCCACCTTTTGATGATTTATATTTGTTAAGGTGTCAATTTTCAGTTTTTTCTCTGTGTTTGAACTTTCTATTTAACTCTCTGAGAAAATAGAAATAAAAAATGATTTCTTCTTTTTTGCTCTTTTTTACTCACTCACCCTGACATTGTCCAGCATCTGCCCTGAGGTATGCCCCCAGAGGAGTTAGAATAGTACATTTCCCCCAGTTACTGTCCAGCACTTGCCCCGAGGAACGCCCCCAGCGGAGTTTGAATAGTATATTTACCCAGAGTCACTGTCCAGGACCTGTCCTCAGGGAGGCCCCAGTGGAGTTAGAATAGTAAATTTGCCCCCAATCACTGTCTAGCACCTGCCTGATGGGCTCCCCCAGCAGTTAGAATAGCAAATTTGCCCCCAGTCACAGCCCAACACCTGCCCGAGGGATACACCCAGTGGAGTTAGAATAGTAAATTTACCCTGTCACTGTCCAGCACCTGCCCTGAAGAACCACCCTTGTGGAGTTAGAATAGTAAATTTGCTCACAGTCACTGTACAACACCTGCCTTAAGGGACACCCCCAGCGGAGTTAGAATACCACTTTTCCCCCAGTTACTGTCTAGCACCTGCTCTGAGGGACACCCCCAGCAGAGTTAGAATAGTAAAGTTACCCCAGTCACTGCCCAGCACTTACCCTGAGAGACACTCCCACTGAAGTTAGACTACTAAATAAAAAAATACTTTAAAAAAAAATGTTGGTACATTTTTATTTTAGTTACAGGAAAAATTTACTTTTTTTTAGTAAGGCATCTTTATTCGATTCACAGAATCATCAAAGCAATAACAACTATTCAATTACATTAAAACGTGTATATAAATAGAATAAAAACAATCTATGTAAATTTTACAGTATATTCAATGGTTTATAAAGTGCAATTCCCTAAAATACTCGTCACAAAGTACATTTTGAATTGATTCTAATTTTAGCAGCATAGAACAGCTATTTATATAGACCTGCAATCAATTGATAATAACAACACTATAAATTCACAATTCCTAAATACATTACTGTTCATGGGCATTGTAAAATATAGGCATTAGAACATCTACAGGGTCCTTGGTTCCTGAAGTGCATATATCCTAAAATGTTTCATTATAATTGTACGTTAACTTTTTAGTCATATAATATTTGTTACCAAGATATACAATCGTGAATAAATAAAATGCAATTCCTAAGCAAGGCCTAGCATCATATGTTAGCACACTCCCTCACTTGTTAGACTTTTAAACCTCGTTTTAATCTGATAAAATTGGCTGATAGTAATAATCTACTCAATCCGAATACAACCAGCCTAGAGGTATCTGTTTTGAGGATGTGTAACATTTCAATGTGCTGTCTAATACCAAGATTCCTGCCCAAGGGGCGTATCCATTTTTTCCTTGGGATGTCATAACGAGTAAAAAAAAATAAGACATGAGCTAGGTCTTCTTGTCTGTCAAATGCACACTTAGTGCAGATAGAGTCGTTACCCTTTTTCCACACCTAGACGGAAATTTCTTGATTTGCAAGGTACCATATCTAAATTTCAGATACAATACTTTGGCTAGAAGGGGCTCAATATTGTCCATAAAGGGCTCGAAGAGGGGGCTTATTTTAAAGCTTAAAAAACGATTAATGAGTGAGTCATGACCAGAGCTTACTACAATACTTTGATCTATATAATTCCAAAAGATGGTTTTACATTCCTTTTTTGAGTCAGGGATGAGCTGTTCCAGGTATTCCCGATATCTGCTCAAACTCAGGTGAAAAAAACCACTTATGGATATGGATCAACCAAGGAAATGTGACAGAAGTATCAAGAGCAATCAATTCGCTTAATGCCTGTCTGTATGTCTGCAACTCTTCCGTTGTCCATACTATAATCCAGTAGGAAAGCGACATAAATATGTCCAGTACTCAATCCGCATAAGACCTAGGTCCAACATGAGAGGAATCCCCGGGGTATTTTGAGGGAGGGCATTAATGAATCGCCTCATAATTTTATTCTCTGCTAAAGTTAATGGGGAAAGAACCCCACCTCCCCATAACTCTGAGCCATATAAGGCAGTTGATTGAGCCCTAGATTTCTAAACTAATAAAGCAGGGGTAATTGCCTTTGATGATGTTGAAAAAAGTTTTATTACAATTGGGCCAGCATTTTGGTTGAGAATAGTTTTAGATTTCACAATCTGGGGGTTCCATGAGAGATTGAAGATTATGGTCACCCCCAGGTAAATGAAATTTGACACACGCTCCAAGCTAACTCCACTTGACAGCATTTTTTTTAAAGCATTTGTGCGGTCTGATGGTCATATACTTAGTTTTTATCGGATTATTTTCAAGACCCTTTTGTCTACAATACCCATCCAACGCATTTAAGAGGTTTTGAAGCCCCCTTGGGGTTTGAGATAATAAGATGGTATCGTCGGCAAAGTTTAATGCACAAATGTGTTCACCTCCCAATTTCAGGGAATCATGGTTAGCTTTTTTAAGTGCCACAATCATGTCATTGACATACAGGAGAAACAGGGTTGGTGCCAGGACACAGCCCTGGCACAACCCCCTTTTTATGGGTATCTCCTCTGTCAATTCACCCGCTTTCCCCCAACGCACTTTTGCGTATGTATTCTCATGTAACCTAGCAAGCTGTAATAAAATATTTCTAGGGACCCCTTGGTGCAAGAGACTGGCCCAAAGACAATCCCTTGGGATAGAATCAAAAGCGGCCTTCAAATCAATGAAGGCCACATACAAATTCCCACTGCACAACCTTGTGTACTTCCATGCAATAATTATTATTCTCAGGACCTGGTCTATAGTGCTTGTTTTCTTCCTGAAACCAGCTTGGCAAGAGGAGAGGACATTATTGTCCATAATCCAATCATTCAACCTATCTAAAATATGTTTGGCGTAGACCTTTTGTAAAATATCTAAAAGGCTGATAGGTCTGTAATTTGCAGGTTCCTTCCTGGAACCTTTCTTATGGATTGGTACTATCTCCGCTCCTTTCCATGAGTCAGGAACAGGCTGGCCATTAGCAATACCATTACAAAGAAGATTTATATAAGGGGCCCATACATCTGGCTCATGTTTAAATAGGTCCCCCGGGATCTTGTCAGGGCCTGGTGCTTTAGACGATTTTATAGCAGCAATTGCCCTTGTTGTTTCTGCCATGGTAAACTGAAGGGTGGGTGCTTGGTTCAATGACTTAAATGTGACAACCGTCGCTAAAGATGTTTCATTTACATTAGCCGGAGCAGCATAAAGGTGGGCAAAATGATTGCACCAAGTCTTAGGGTCCAGATTATAGTCTTGGGCCGGGATATCTGCCCTTGTACCATTTGCTATAATTTTCCGAAACAGGAATTGATCATTTCTTTTGGAAACTGATAGCAATTCATCCCAGCTATCATCTTCCCACTTCCTGCGTGCAACTTTCTGGACATTATTATAAACCACCCTTGCTTCCCTAATCAAGATTATGTTTTTAATATCTAGGGCCTTCCATAAGTTTCTCTTAGCAAGGGAACAATCAGAGTCAAACCATAGGCTAGAGTGCCCAACCTTTGTTTTTGATTTATTATTTTCAGAGGCTGGTTTAGTTAAATGGGGCTTAATGCTTTCCATCAACATTTGGTGGATTTGAGTTTTCGTGGGACCACTGGGGCACCTTGCTAAAAAATATGATAACAAATCAGAAAAGGTATTATAGACAAGTGTTAAAAGGTCAACATTGCCCAAGATATCCAGCCACTTCAAGGCCCTCCTATTGTTAGAAAGTTGTGGTTGGGTCACAACTGCACCCTAACAGATCTAGATGACAACTGGTACATGAAGAGGCTCCCTAAAAGATCCAAGCACAAAGGAAAGTGATCACTATCTTTCCTAATGCTATCTACCCTAAATCCCTCAATAAGATCCCAGTAACCAATACCTATCATAATATAATCAAATCGAGAGGAAGATATCCCCCTTTAAAACGTATATGAGCATTTAGTATCTGACTGACTTCTGCCGTTGCACGCTCTCAATCCCTTCTCAATAGTAAAATTAAGCAATTGTAGGGCAGAAACAGAGGGTCTCATCATCTCATCTGTCTCCAACAAGGGAATGCCCATTACCAGATCTTGTTCCTCGGTAACCGAACTTACTCCCTGCAAGGGCTCATAGCAGCAGTTAAAATCACCACCAATTATAACTAAGTCATTAGAAGAGACGGTGTCAAGTACCTCCTCTAACCGTGTAATGATTACTGACTTGTGCAATGATTCTCTAGGTCTAATATATATTAAATAAATGCATACAGTACTTGTTTGGGAAATTACAACTAAGACCCAGAATATCATCAGTGCCAGTAGATAGAATATCTACAAAGGCATTGATTTTGTTCTTCATCCAAACTAATAAGCCACCAGAAGGTCTCCCTCTGACAGATTGGAGCGCCTCTATACTAAACGTCCTGTAACCGGTTTTAAATAAAGGTTCCCTAGCCCATGTTTCCTGGAACAAGCAGATATCAAACAAATCAATATATGCTTGCCAGTCCGGGTCTTGCAATTTCCTTGCAAGTCCGGCTACATTCCAAGATACTATCTTAAGTATACATTGGGTCAGGGACTGTACGGAGACGTCAGAGATATTTTGATTAGTTACAAAGTCCCACAATGGGTCTTTTTTTAGACGAACATTGGGGGTAAAAATCAGGACATTCATAGACTCATTTGCAACTAATGGGTTACCCTCAATCCATAAATTCTCACAAGACAAACTCGCTTTGGAATAGTCAGATTGTTGTAAGTACCAACTAGCTTGTGGGAGTAATTGGGCTATTTCATTCGCTTTAAGTTGCCTATCTGGAGCTTGAGATAGTTAGTTTATCGCTTCTAATTCACTACAAGGTTGTCTGTTCACAGATTGGTAGGTGTCAGTGTATCCCTCGGTTCTGCACTGTCTAATGCAAATGTTTGATTTAAAAAGAAGATGGGATCTTAAACTCATAATAAATAGGTTTTCTGGAATGTCTTTAGACCAAAAGGATACCATTATATCATCTAAGTTCCCTATGTCCTGAGGAATCCTTTCTACATTTTTTATGTCCGATCTAATAATGAATCGTCATTGCCTTACCTTCCTGAACCAATGTGTTACTTTATTGACAAGAGAATCCTTATCTTCTCTTTGGCTAAGGGTTAGCCTCGGTACATTAGTTAGAAATATACTATACACATTTTGCTTATCGTCATTTACAGTATAACCACTAGGATTCTTTCTGTTGTTTCCCTCGTTAACACCAAGCTGGCTTCTCACATTGCATACCCTAGTCCCAGGGAATGATGAGTGTTGGTTATCCAGGGGCCTAATTGCATACCTATTTTGATTCCCAGTAATGACTGACCTCATAGAGGTCGTTCTATCTAAGGACTTTAGGAATTCAGGGGGTCTAGATCTCTCTGGTAGACCCCCATTTCCACATTTCCAACTGTCTTTTATTATTTCTTTGTGGTAAATGGGAACTTACTTTGGGTACCTCGTCTGTATATCGATCTTTGATAATTTTATTTATTGCCTTTGGTCCCCATTTCCCTGTAATGGGGGGGGGTCAGGTTTCTTCCCCATTGGTGCTTTTACCCCATGGTTAACTACTGTTATATCTTGATTTGGAGGAAGATGACTTGTAAGTACCTCAATCTTTTTTTTATTTACCAAGACCTTTTCTTGAACAATGTTAAGTTTTTCATACAGAGCCTGTACCAAATTATGAGTAGGCTTTATAACATTCTGGAGGAGTTCCTCTGGTTTAGGCAGATCTTTCGAGCAAGTTACAGCTTTGCCTAGTATACAGTCTCCTTCAGATTCCTCCTCATTGGTCACTAATGGCAAATACCTATTTGTACACTCAATATTTATTACCTCATTGCTCTGTATCGATCCCTTTCTGTGCTTTCTCTATTGCTCATAGCAGGAGAGGGAGTCGTACCTGTACCCTGTCCAGTTTTTTGTGGGACCACATATGGAGTTTGGGTTCGTTTTTTACCATGTGGTTGATGCACTATAACTGGGGGACTTACTGGCTTTGGCATACCAACATTATTTTTCCTTTCACAATAAGAGAAGGTTTTACCCCTACCTTTGGCCTTATTCACATTCCCTGATGACAACAATGTACTTGAAAATTACTCAAATTACTGTAATTAAATAGAGTACAATATAAATTATTTTTGGGGATGAAATGTAAAAATCTGTGAAATAAATATTAATATTTAATTTTCAGAATAATTTGGTCATATTGTGGCTGTGTTTTGTATAAACTTTTTACTTAATTTGCATAGTAGATGGCAGTGTCTTCTCAACAAACTGTCACTTTCCTCAGAGAGTCCGAGAGACGTGTGGTCACAAGCATTGTCAGTGTACCACTGGTCACAAAATGGAGGTCGGCTCAATTCATACGTTTTTCATGGAAAAAACACATTTCAAACCAAAATATGTTTTGGAAACTGCATTTTAAGGTGTTTAATATTCTGACAGAAGGTGTATTTATTTTTAATGGTAGAAAAAAAAACGTTTATCACAGTTCTGCACATAGTACGGCAGACATTTTTGTTTTGGACAGGCTGTATTATTAGCATTAAAACAAATGAAGGCCTACTGTGAAAAACGTGATAGTTTGAGATACACTTCTTCAAGTTATAGATGTACTGTATTTTGCTTTCTCCGACAATATTAAGTGAAAAAATTGTTTTTGGAGGTAATATTACAGTGCTGGTGTATTTTTTATTTAATTTACAGAATTATTTTTTGCTTTATTTCAATGCCCTGTTTTTGCAATTTTTCTAATTTTTTTATTAAGCCAACAAAATCATCATTAACTTAAATTACATTCATAAATATCAAAAGAAAAAAATAGAAAACAACATGATCTGAGAGAGAGCATTGCCTATTCTTCATAGCATTGCACTTGCCATATACTGCACATAGGTATATACATAAATAAAGAAATAAGATGGGCATAGATAATAATATGTTGGCGTATACATTAGGAAAAAATAGATGTATTACTGTAGATACTCTACAAGATCTTATTACCCTGCCAGCATTTCTGAGAGCCCTTGAGGGCATAGAGACTATATTCCAAGTTGCATATAGAATATAGTTTGCCCCTCAACATTTCGAAAGATGGTGGCTCTTTCTCCCTCCACAATGTTTCAATACACAATCTCGCAATCACCACAGATATAAATATGAGGTACCTACATTTATACATCCCCTGTGAATCTACTCCTTCCTCTACTACTCAAAGCATCATCATAGCTGGTGTAATCACTACTTGCACCCCAATCACCTCTGTCCAAAAAATCTCAATCTTATTTATAAGCTGTCTCAAATCTGGGCATTCATAGAACATGTGGAGGTTATCTGCTTGATCTGATACACATCGAGTACATTTACCTTCATTTGGGCCCCTCCATCGAGCAATGTTGGCAGGCATGTAGTACAGATCATATATAGTTGTATAGTGTTGTGACTTAAGAATAGAAGAGAGCAGAAGCTTTTCTGCCAATGACAATGACTGCTGTAAGAGATTCCCTGCCTGGTTTAATTTAATATTCCATTTGGAATTCTGCTTTTCCAGATCATCCCGTTGTAGTTCTACAAGATTCTGATATAAAATACCAATCCTCCCATGTTTCCTGATTGTTTCCAACAGCTTACTTTTTATAGTCAGTTCTAATACATATACTCTCTTTTGAAGGTAATCACGGATTTGCAGATATTTAAAGAAATCAGTTTTAGGAAGATCATAATCGGTTGTTAATGTAGCATAAGTCTTGATTCCGTTACAGTCAATTAGATCTCCTAAAGTTCTCAGTCCTTTCCATCTCCATCTAGCCACAACATTATCTGAAAAAATAAGGGGGGGTAGTGCTAAGGATGAAGTAGGTGTATAATAATTAAGTTTATCAAGCTTCAACAATTTCCGCACCTGTTTCCATACTTTACACTTGGCTTGCAGCACCTTAAAACAAGTTTTTTTTATAGTAGCTAGGCTCCACGTTTAAAAATAAATTCCTGTTTTTTCTTGAACCCAATAATAACTGAAAAATGTTCGGAGCTGCTTCCACTCTTTCATCTCCTTCACCAACCAACAAGATGCTAATTTGTTGCAGCATACACGCCAAATAGTAAAACAAGAAATTCGGGACTGCCCAACCCCCTCAAGATCTAGGCAGGGTCATATACCTCATTGCTCATCACGGTTTACCTTGCGCCCACACAAATCTAGCACATATAGATTGTAATTTTTGGAAATTTTTCATCGTGAGTTTCAAGGGAACACATCTAAAATAGTACATCACTTTAGGCAATATATTCATTTTTAACACATTACATCTCCCAACTATCGATAAATGTAAGTTTTCAATTCTATGTAAGTCTTTCTTGATTTTCCGCATTAACGACTCTCAATTTGATAATACCATTTTATCCAGGCAAGCATTGATAAAGATCCCCAAATATGTAGCCTCTTCGTAACCCTAGGATCATTTCTACACACTTGCTCAGGGAAGATTAATTGTGTTTTTGTAATGTTTAATTTAAATCCTGATCCTTCCCCAAATTGAGCAGCTAACCATTCAATCTCTTTAACAGTTTGGATTGGATCAGGCGAGATAAACGCAAAGTCGTCTGCATATGCGAGTTTAGTAACCTCCAACCCAGGTGTTGCTATTGCCTTATACAGCCTATGTTCCAGTAAGTTCAAAAACGGAGTAATATATAGAGCAAATATAAAAGGGGATCAGGGACACCCTTGTCGGGTGCCTCTTGATATGTTAACAGAATTAGACTCAGTCCCAGTGCACTTAATTTTGCCTTGGGTGAGCGATACATAGTTTGTAGGGCTTGTATAAAACCTGGTCCAAAACCTTGCCACTCCAACGTAGCCCATAAAAACTCCCAGGAGACACAGTCAAAAGCTTTCTCCATGTCGAGTAGGACCACACCACACAGAGCTTTTAATACAGTGGCAATATCCAGTGTGGTAACTACCCGACTAACATGATTGACCGTGCCTCTTCCTGGTATGAACCCATGCTGTTGAACAGAAACTATACGGGTTATAATACGAGACAGCCGGGTTGCTAATATTTTTGCCTAGATCTTCCCATCGCAATTTAGCAGTGAGATATGTCGATACGATCCCAGCAGTAGAGATGGCTTGTGATTTTTTTTTTAAATGACTATACTTGCTTCATCCCATGATGCTGGAGCATAGCCTTTCTGTGCCTTGCGAAAAAACGTCAACATATCTATTTTTAATTCAGAAAATAATTTTTTGTAAAACTCAAGTGGGATTTTGTCAGGCCCAGCAGCTTTCCCAGTTGCTAATGATCTGACTGCCTCTTCTAATTCTTCCAGAGCTATGGGCTTTTCCAAGTATTCGCTATCATCTGCGCTTAGTACCTTCCTATAAGGATCTTTAAAGAAATTTGTAGACCTGCCTGGACGCGTGTGCTCTTCTGTATATAAATCCTCATAAAAAACTCTGAAAACTTCAAGGATTTCTGCAGGTGTTTCCACCATCTTTCCATTGGCATTTTCAATTGCTTGGATAGCACCTTTCATCTCTTTCTGCCTTATTTATTTAGCCAAGCATTTACCGGTCTTCTACCCATACTCATAACACTCTTTTCTAAATGCTTGATATTTGCTGGAGTTATCTTTAGCCAATTCTCATTTATCTTAGCCGTACATTTTGCTATCTCAGTTTGAGCTTGAGAGCTATCCGATTACTCTCTTAGGTTGCGTGTTAAGGTACACTCTGCTTGCCTGAGGTTATTATATAATTCCTGAGTAAGCTCTTTTTTGTTTTTGAACATGCAATCCAAAACTAAGAGTTTCCCTTCTAAGCGCAGCTTTTAATGCGTCCCACTTAATTCAACTATTTGTTGAATCCTAGTTTATAACAAGAAACTCTTTTAGCCATTGTCGTATGAGGGTAACAAACTGGTCGTTTAACAGCAGTTTGCGGTCAAATGAGAAGTTCCCCCTAGTTCAGACCACTCCTGGCATTTTAATTGTTAATAAAAGTGGATTATAATCTGAGGTGATTCTCGGAAAAACCTGTATCTGTGCTTCAGGTAGCAGCGTTTTAGTGACCAAAAAATAGTCAAGTCTTGCTAGTTTCTGACGAGGACAGGAAAAATGAGTATAACTAGGATCTGACCGATTCAATCTGTGCCATGCATCCTCCAACCCATGCTCATATAAGATTTGCTGTAGAGCCTTATAAACCTTGGGCTTTCGACCTACATATTTGTCTCCAAAGGAGCCCTTAATAACGTCCTCCAACTGAATATTAAGGTCCCCACAAAATATCCGCGGAGATGCCCATGAAGCTTGTTCCATATTTAAATATTCCAGTATTTGAGCTTCATCATGATAAGATCCATACTCTGAGCATACTGTGAACGTTTTACTGGCTATAACACATTCCACAATTATCCAGCGCCCATATTTATCCGCTAAGTATTTACCAGCCTTTAAATATTTATTTTTTAGCAATTATAGCCACCCCTCTGGTGGTAGTCCCTTGCGATGTACAAGCCAGTATTTCATAACCAAGTTCTGTAAGCACCTTATATTTGGCCCAAGGAATATGGGTCTCCTGAAGACATATCAAATCAGGGGATATATTTTTAATTTCCTGTGCTACCCTTTGTCGTTTAGACCTCTCATTGAGACCCCGAACATTAAAAGAACACATAAAAAGGGAGCTCACCATTAGCTTTTTTTCCCAATATTAAAGAAGCAATATCCTCTCTACTAATGTACCAAATCATTTCTTTTCATTTGCATATCTTCATTTATTGGCTTTTCCCACCATGTTTAGCCCTTGTGCCCCCCCAGCAGCTACCCACCCCCTGCTACCCCACCCTTCCCTCCCTCTTGGTCTCCTCCACCAGTGGAGACCCCCCTTGCCCACCAACCCTTGGAGGCTGCAAGACCCAGGTCTTGAGTGATGGAGAGCCCTGTACCAGCAGTGACTGTTCCCCGCTCCCCCTCAACAGTTCCCCCTACCATTATATTGATAGACCATCACTCATCAAGCATTTAGACAAAAAGAAATAGAGAAAAAGAGTGAAGAAAAAAATAATACAAAAGGACTTAATCCAGGACCCATTTCATTACTGACATTGATATTGTCCAAGCCAGCTGCTAATACAATGGTATGTTAGTTAGTTTATGTTAGTTAATTTATAAAGCGCTCAACTCATCCTGGGGCATCTCGGCGCTACCTAGAAGAATAGGATCCTGCGGAGGGAGCACAGAAGAGAACTGGAGAGTGGATTAGAACAAAAAGGCTTTCAGCTGTTTTCTAAAAATGCCGTAGCTAGGGATTGCTTGCAGAGCCGAGGGAGCTGATTCCAGTATCTTGGGGCAAGATATGAGAAGGCTCTGCCTCCGGTCTGGGTGAGACGAATTCGAGGAACCTGAAAAAGACCCAGCAAGCTGGATCTGAGTCTCCTAGAGGGACAGAATTTGAGAAGTTTTTTTTGTAGATAGAGAGGACCTCTGTTGTTCAAGGCATTATAGGTTTGAACAGCAGATTTTGAAAAAGGATCTCTTTTTCACAGATAACCAGTGTAGTTCTCTGAGCAGCGGAATCGAATGGGATCCTTAAGGACGGTTTAGGATCATTCTCGCTGCTGTGTTCTGGACCACTTGTAATTTAGCCAGGAGAGTCTCTCCCACTTCTGCCAGCAAAGCATTGCCGTAGTCTAAGTGACTAGTTACCATATCCTGCACTAATGTCCTACGATGAAGGGTAGGCATGAATGGAAGTATTTTCCGAAGGAGTCGTAGGCTATAGTAATTTTTAGAAAAAGGGGACCCCTACACACTATTCGGTTTGCTATTCGTAGGGAGTACGTAAATAAGTAGGAAAACAGGCTGTGTAGCAAACCAATTATTGTTATACCGCCCTAGACTCACAATATTGTGCAACCTTAAAACATTCTTAAATGATACAAAAAATTATTATATATCAAAATGCAGAGACCATTTTATTTATATTTTTTTCTCTATTTGTTATATATATTATTTGACATTTTTAAATGTTTTTTCAATTAATTATACAAAATACATTCAATTACATACATCACATATATTCATATGACAACATAAAAAAAGGGGGGAGGGAAGGTGCAATACGATATATTCGGTCGATGGAGAATTTGAAGGAGGCAATGCGGTGGAATAGAACTACGCGCGTTTCGGCCAGTAGCCTTCGTCAGGTGACCGTCATTCGAAGTTAAGGACATGACAATGTGCAACAGAAATCTAAAGAAAAAAACACATAATACACTTATATGAAAATATTGGTCAGGATAGAGGTTTCTGTGCTGAAACCTGGCCGAAATCCCGATTGCGAATAGTCCAGGATTTTATTAAGTTCCAGGTAGGAGCTTAGTTGTCTGTTAATAATGCTTTCCAGCAGTTTCCCCAAGAGTGGTAATAAAGTAATGGTCTGGTAGTTGCTAAGGATTGATGGGTCTTCATGTAGTTTTCTTTAATATAGGACGAACAGGCGACTCTTTCCATGTAGGGGGAATGGTACCAGTTAATATAGAGCAGTTAAAACATCGCAAATTGCAGAAGCGCAGCTCGTGGCTAGAAGAGCCATGATTTTTGGAGGACACAAGTCATTCGGTGACCCAGATTTTACATGGGAAAGGCCTTTTAAGACCTCTTTGATAGTGTTCGGTTCAAAGCTCTCCAGGGAGCTGTTAGTTACCTTTCCCCTGTCCTCGAGTTTGGTCAGAGTTTCAGAAACTGAGGGAGCTATCAAAGGAAAGTTATCATAGATTCTGGATATCTTATCCTGAAAATAGGTCACTAGGGAGTTGCATAAATTCTGAGACTCCATTGGAGACTGGCTGCTAGCTTTAGGGGCTGTGAAATCTCTAACTATACTAAACATAGTTTTCGAGGAGTTGCTGACTGGCTAGCTCTGAGCTTAGACTTTCAGATTTAAGACAAAATGTTCTGTAAAAACTCTTTTGCTTTCATAACAGATATGAAAAACCTTGTAGTGTCCTTATGGATAACTTTGAGTTTGGCAGGATTCAATAGTACCTGGGCACCTTTAGCTTGGAAGGGTGAAATTAATTGCTGAAGTTACCATTTCTTTTCCACTGTTTGATGGCAATAATCAGGATGCACAAAGAATTCGAATCCATCCCCCATTCTCTTCCTGTCCGGTCTGGCCAGATCATATAGAGCCTGTCTAGATAGGAATTTAGATAGAGCTACCAAAATTGCCCTAGGTTGAGTAGCTGTACTAGTCTCATGATTAGTGTTTTGTTGTAAAGGGAACTGATGGGCCCATTGTACCTCACTTTCCCATGACCAATGTGGCAGTTCCGGAGACGCTTCTGTGAGTAGGCCTACCGCGAATTTCCGTGGATCTGACCCCTCTTTCCCATCAGGAATTCCCAGCATTCTTAGGTTACTTCGTCGGAGTCTGTTTTCCATATCCTCAAGTTTCCAGGCCATATCAGTACCCTGTGAAACTAAATCCTCTGTTACTGTCCTCTGAGTGTTCATTTGACCTTCAAGAGTGGAGATCCGATTCTCAGCTTCCGTTACCAGTTCATCGAACTCGGAGCAAGTCTTATCCACTTGGCGTAGTGAGTTTTGCAGTTTTCAACACACGCACCCAAGATTAGCCGAGGCTGGAATAGTATTTTCTGCTTAAAGTCAGCAGACATTTCTAAGATCTGCCTCCTAAGCTCTGCAGCAAGTTCAGAGTGGGTCTAAAGTCTCTGAAGAAATTGCTCTCAGATAAAAACGGTCTCTCTCTGAAAAGGGGCTATGACTAAGGAGCGCACACTAATAATTCAATTAAACATTAATGGCAACAATTGTCTCATTTCCACTCTTGTGAACCATTCAGTCTTAAGCAACCTCTGAGAGCAGGTAAACTCCAAAGTTTCTCACATTTTCACAATGAGCTATAAAGCTATGTCCTTGGTTTCTTACTTTGAACAGATCTTGTGGTTCAGAAAGTTTTTCTCAAGAGTTGCGTTTGCTTCTGTCTCCTCTCCTCCCAGTGACAACCTCAATATCAGTTGTCTAATATATAACAAATGCCCATTTACTATCTAACAGAAGGCTTCTGGATAATTACAGCATTTGCAGTAGGAAGAAATAGGAGAACATCTTGTGCAAAACAACAGTTTAAACGTGAAAACAGACCTCTTAGCCCTAACATGCAAAGTCGATATTCAAATTGACCTAAGCAGTTAGGCTAACTTAAGTCAATACAATATGTTAATTTATGTGTTCGCTTATAATGCGTAAATATGATTACCTACTACAAATGTTTGCATTTATTGTGCATGTGTTTTTCTGCATTAAAGTTAGCACTTTGTTAAATGCGTTTAATTTGCAAAATGAGCAAATGCGCTCTATCAGTTTACAATAGTGAAACAAAATGAATTGTAATTTTTGTATTAAACAAACAACGTGTGAAACTACTAGCCCTTTACACCTGACTATGGGACTACAACGGACTACATTTCAAAATGAGAGTAGTGACATTCAATTATTTGGGAATAACTTTCCCTGTGTTTCACAGAGTCCTTGCTAAGCAATGTGTTACAATGTTGCCTTGCAGCAGCCCAGGCCCTTGTTTTATGGATGTCTGTTGGAATTATGCCTACTAGGTCCATGAAAGCTTGTGAGAAAACTATGCCTTTTTAAATACCTATTCTGGGTATCACATTGAGTTAGAAAACATACTTAGTACTATTTTGCACATAGACTCTAGTAGCTAAATAGTTTGAGAATCTAGTACTTTTTTTACATTTGAATTATTTTCTGAAGCAACAGAAAGAATTTCTCCATCACGTTTCATTTGATATGCCGTTTACACATTATTTGCATTTGTGGTACACATGGTATTTAGTAATAAATACATGAGTAATTAAGAATAAGAAGCTCAGAATGGTCATTATTTTTCTTTTGCACAAGAATCAGAGTATAAGGTAACCAGTATTCAGGAAGTGCATACTCATGAAGCTAGATGTTTGTATCTAGCCAATAGAAAGTGAAGTTGGTGATTATTTCTTTACCCACTCATATTTCCTTATATTTCCGTTTCAGGAATATTGGTTTCACATTAAAATGCAGAGAGTTTGTTACACAGAGGTATGTTTGTTGATGGTGTACAATGGTGGTATATTAACAAAGAGTTCCTATTTGCTTTAGATACCGTTTCTGGCCTACATATGTCCATGACCAGACCGAATGGTGATCTCAAGTCTCTCTGTTTTCACTATCTGGTCCCATTCCCTTTCCCACACTTCTACTATTCGTCAAACATATTGTTCAGTGTGCAGTCAGTAATGAATGTCATGAGGGTTAGAAGAATGAGTTGCGACTGTTGGAACATTAGGACAAGGCTAGTGTCTTCTAATAATTTATAATGTATAGATTCTTCTCCCATGTGGGTTGATGTGCACCAGTAGCAGACAACTTTTTGTGCTAAGAGTGTGCGATAACTTCTGCAGGAGGCAGCATCCCTTAACCACCCTGACCCGCAGCTGTGCAGACATGGTGCCAAATAGGGCAACCTTGAACAAAAGACATAGTATGATTTGAATAGAGGTCCTTAGTTTAAGGATTATGCAGAACTTATGTGCAATCACTTGACAATTTTAATCAATGAAATAATCAAAGTCACAAAAACAGCAGTGAGTACTAGTGAAGAACAAAATGCTCAGTGCTCCTTCGTTAGTGACACACTTGTGAGAAACATGATCATTTTGTGTGTCAAAATAACAAGAAAACTACAGCCTGTCATAATAAATCATATATTCAAAAGTGGGTATGTAGTCAATGGTGTTTTGATCCTCAACAAATATAAGAATCATTGTCAGGACTCTAACATCTATCATGAGCCTGAGACCATATTAGCTGGCAGCGAGAAGCATAATAACTCCGCAGCAAACATCCAGGGAGAAAGATTTGTCAGAATAGCCTTACATTCTAAAATAGGTGGCAGAAGCGAGGGGCCGGTGGCGTGGGACTGATTGTGAGAGCTTGTGTGTGGAATCACCAGGAGGCAGGCAGAGGCCAGGGCGGACTGAAACAGGGTACAGGAGCAGGAGCAATAAAGTCCTTTTTGCCAGAGCAGGAGCAATGTCTGGTGACTACAACCGTGACTTTTCATGGTAACCCATATCAGTCCGCCTTGGCTTCTGCCTGCCACATTGTAATTTAGGAAACAAATATCTATTTAGCTGATACTTGTACCTATGTAAGATCTCTAAAATACATGGTTGCAAAAACATGGTTTACCAATAGCAATCTGTGCAAAAACAGGCAAACTCAAGAGTATGCTTCGAATAGTATTCATCTTGAAAATAAAATTATGTAAACCTATTTGTGGCATGTGACATTTTCAGTAAGGACCCTGTGTTGACTACCCATGTATAGAAATGTAAAAAATTAGTTTATATTGAAATGTAAGTAATTTGAGTCACAGTGATGGTAGAACAAGTGCTGCTAAGTAATAAGGTCTATAGAGGTTATCATGGGATGGCTAGACGTTTGTATGACATTACAACACATTGCTTTAGCACGCATGTTTTTACTATGCAAATATTCCCATACATACCACTACCATGCATTTAAATGTAGTCAAGTTAAAAAGTCATCTACGGCGCAAACAACTAGCTCATAGACATTCATCATGCATACCATTTCTATCTCTTGGCTGTAAATGTACCGAATCGGTAATAGAAGGAAAGTTCAACTGACCTGTACGCAGCGCACTCTGTTCTGATCATCAGTACTGCTCCGAAGTGCTCTATCTTCTGTAAAAGTACACGTTCAGCCAGGTACGACCTGGAATATTAATTGAAAGCTTATTTAGCCACACATGGGAAAGATATGCCCATGGTAAAATCAAATCCTGTACCTTCCCTACTCTACCCGGATGACGCAGTGCTGATGGCCCGAACGACAAATGGGTTAAAAACTCTTGTAGAACATTTGTCAACTTTATGGAAGGGTTGGAGCTGGAGATGAATAGCAGTAAAACACAAGACATGGTATGTGGGAGAAAAAACTCTAAAACTAGAACTACTGTTATTAAGTGTAATCGGGTCATTAGAGTGCCCGATTTCCCTTATTTGGGGGTTACTTTTGATTATTTGAACAACTGACTCACATGTTTATCAAATATGTGTTCCTGCTTTTCTGTAGCCTGCTAGTGCCCTTTTTAGATTTTCCAAACAGATTGGCAACAAACCCATGCTACCACTTTTGCAGATATATAAAATGAAATGTCAACCTGTACTTTGTGTGGTGCAGCTATCTGGGATATCGCAATGGTATGGTATTACAGCAAGAGGACAATCATTTTTCTAGACAACTGCTGGGCTTGACTCCCAATAGCTTGTCCTTATTTGTACATGAAAAATTGGGCCTTGACTACATGAAGGATTCTGTGAAGCTGGCTCCCGTGCTATTGTGGATCTCTGTGTGGTCTTGTGATCACACAGGATTTGAGAGGACTGCCTTGGGAGTGACTACGATCTCAGAATTCCGTAGCTCACTTATGTGGAGTCTGTTGCTCCGAACTTGGACTGCCCCAATCTGTTTTATAAGCTGTATCTCCTCAGTAAGAGGGATACAAGAGTAATTGGGGATCCGTTTTAACACTATCTAAAGGAACTTAGGGGTTGGGAAGTGCTCAAAAGGGAAACTGCTAGATCGCTTCTGTTCCTCCAAACTGTGGCTGGCCCTGAACCTTACTCCTCACTGATAGCCACTTGTGGGAAAAATAACTTCTGACAAAATTTCGGGTGGAGTCCATTCGGCCATCTATTTGTTTACCACAGGGACAGTTTGACCCAAATACGATTGAGGTTTGCCCCTGTGATGATTGGTCACAGCAGACTTTGAGGCATTTGGTGCTGTTTTTTTAAATTTTATGAGTTTTTACGACGCAAGTATTTAATTCCTGTCTTAAAATTGAGGGGATTCTGACAGTTTCCGCCTGCTTTATTATACTTAAATCTATTACCTGATCATGTAGTAATGCTGTCTGTCTCATTTTTTTTAAAGGGCCTTATATTGGAATAGGATTATTAATTCTGAATAATGCAATGTAAATCTTTTCGTTGTATGGCAGCAGTATTTTGGAGTGTTTTTAGTATCTATAAATATTGTTATCATGCTGGTTTTTATCAGATATATATTTTTGTATTGCGGTTTTACCGGTTTTTAATCTGTTTTTCTTTCATGGTTATATTGTATAATAGAATAAAGATTAATATAATAAGAATTCATTGAAAGCGAAAAGGGACTATTGCTTTGCAGTCACTGTATTGGAAAATAATGTTAACAGCAATCACTAATGTATTAAAATATGGTAATGTTTGTTTAAACAAATACTTTTTTTAAATGAGGTCATTTAAGTACCTCTAGTTTGTTTTGTTTTTAATTTTTTTAAAAGATTTCTTAACTGAATATGATGACATTCAATTTTCTAATGGATTAATACAATTATTTAGGTTGCAAAATAATTTTACATTGTATTATTTCGTCTGAAAAAGAATTGTATATAACTTGTTTTTGTTTACTTAACGTCTGAGTACTCACATACTTTCCTACCACTGCCCCTAAACTCTCAGCATCCCATCCAGGTAGTTTTTCTTGCTTATATATATGTATTTAAAAATTTTAAAAATAGTAATAAGATTTAGGTATTATGTTAATACTCTGGTAGGACAAGTCATGCAAGTGGATTATTGCACTTACCCTTCCATAGCTCCTAACCCCGTGCAGTCTGTTTTGAATTTGTTTTTGTTTTGAATTCCAACTATACATTGGTATTAAATTAAGAAAATACATTTCTCAAAGATCAACACTGACACAAACTGATCAATTGCGGGGTAAAGTCTTGCGATGTAAAGACTTGTGTGTCAATACTCATTTTGTTGTAAAAAATGTGTGAAAAATGCTGTACAATGTAAAAACTTCAGAGTAAAGGCTGTTTCACGCTAGAACAGCCATAGCTCCATGTCTCTTGGATATGTGGGCCAAAAAAACTCATTTTGACATACATTTTAAACTTCTGACTGATATGTTTCATAAACATTTTCACTGATTTCAGAAATAATCTTGGATAATAAAGTGTCTGATGACAGCGTCATTAGCATTTTCTTGCTGTATATGATTTCCCACTTGTGCTTCATCATCATTCTCACCAAGTGTATTTTCTATTTCCTCTATGCCTGGCCGGAATTTCAATTACATTGGAGTAATCAGAGTAATTTTGGTAATTCTGCATTACTTGATTAGCCCAAAATGTATTCTTGTGTGTATTTTTTTACATTAGGGTGCATTTTGTACTGAGAAAATAGCACTAAATGCCAGGAGTAAGTTGGAGAAATTCCAAACCAAGAGCATATCTAGCGAGCGTAAGCAACTGATCAATCTCGCTGTTCATGTTCTGTTGCATTTAGCACTACTCCTAAGCCCAAACTGTATTCTCACATCCATTTTGGATGCGAGGCAGGACTTTTGCGCTAAGATAGAACTAGAATATACAAAAGGGTGAGCAACCCAATATACCCTTGCGGGCTTGAGCAAGGTTTGTAGAAAAAAATGGCCAGCAAGGGGTTTTGTTTTTTAGGATTTTTACAGCACCGTTAGGACTTGTTAAGGTTTAATCACAGTACCTAAGCATGAATTCAATCCGTGGCTGTTAAATTCAATTACAATGGACATAGGATGTTACCACACTAACATCAAGATAGAGCATAAATGCTCAATAAAACAAGGAACCAGGGTTTATTGTCTGAAAGTTATTATTGAACTTCAAGGCAAAATATATAAATTTCTGTACAAAAACAATGAGTAATCATAAAACATAGGGTGCATACATGGATATAATGAGGATATTCAAGGCCTTGGTTGCTTTTCCTTGGACATATCCAAATTTAAGTCCAGACTGCTGCGTCACAGTAGTTGATTGGTTATAACTCAAAGTCAGAAGAAAATCAAAAGATGACTTGAGACAAACTAGGCAGAATTGGACTGAACAGGTCGACGTTTCGGTCTTATTATGGTTATTCTTAAGACCATCATCAGGACTACAAAGTGGTATATACAATTGCTGACCCTCTGTAAAAAAACAACAGTGAATTACAATACAATACAAACCTAATGGGCCGAATCTACGCCAAGTGTTGACAGCAATCAACACTTGGCGTAGATTCGGCCCATTAGGTTTCACTCCTTTGAATAATCAAACTTCCTAAGTTGACTATCTCTATCCAAAACGAATCACTTTAGTCGCCACACCGACTCATTTTATTTATTACTCATGAAATGTCAAATGGTAGCGATGTACTGCTAATATGATTAGTGTAAATATTAAAATGTAAATATTTCTAGCTTTGTCATAACAATTGTATGTCATCAACCAGGTATTTAATTCAACTGTACATATTGTAATTCACTGTTGTTTTTTTACAGAGGGTCATCAATTGTATATACCACTTTGTAGTCCTGATGATGGTCTGAAGAATAACCATAATAAGACCGAAACGTCGACCTGTTCAGTCCAATTCTGCCTAGTTTGTCTCAAGTCATCTTTTGATTTTCTTCTGACTTTGAGTTATAACCAATTAACTACTGTGACGCAGCAGTCTGGACTTAAATTTGGATATGTCCAAGGAAAAGCAACCAAGGCCTTGAATATCCTCATTATATCCATGTATGCACCCTATGTTTTATGATTACTCATTGTTTTTGTACAGAAATTTATATATTTTGCCTTGAAGTTCAATAATAACTTTCAGACAATAAACCCTGGTTCCTTGTTTTATTGAGCATTTATGCTCTATCTTGATGTTAGTGTGGTAACATCCTATGTCCATTGTAATTGAATTTAACAGCCACGGATTGAATTCATGCTTAGGTACTGTGATTAAACCTTAACAAGTCCTAACGGTGCTGTAAAAATCCTAAAAAACAAAACCCCTTGCTGGCCATTTTTTTCTACAAAGATAGAACTAGGGCTCCAGGTTTTATGGTATTTATTTTTTGCCCGTTTCCGTCTGTATTTATCTATATTGACCTTTTTGACCATTTTATCTGTATTTATCCATATTTATTTTGTGTTTTGCATATAAATGAAGTTGTAAAACTGTACATTCCCATATCTATTTAACTGATAGACGTGCATTCATTCTTTGATGTCTGTCGTTTTTTAGCTATTTAAGTTGCCAAATATTGCATAACAATACATACCCTGGTAAATACTAGTATAATACTGTAAATGTATGTTGACATAAGCCATTATTTAAACAAATGTAATCCTTTTTTTAATTTCTCATGATGTCCATCTGCTTAGCTGCTGGCCTACAATTCACGAAAGACAGCACAGAGAGTCACTTAAAAGAAGCACAATTTCTTGTATTTATCCACTTTTAAAAATAAATGCAGACAGAAAACACATTGTTTTCTGTCTGTATTTATCTGTAAGAATCTGTAAAAACGGAAAACAGGGAGCCTTAGATATATCGGTAAAGACAGAATTACTCTTCTTACGTAATTATGCTTAATTTCACATAGTTGTAAGGTAATTCTGCATGATTATACTACACTGAATTATGCGAAATATGCCCACCCTGAGTTTCCATCTTGTGAGACATTGGTACTTAATGCTTTACTGCAACACTGGGTGGTATAAAAAGTGAGAACCATTTGACACAACTTTCCAGGTTTTTACATTAGCATGTCACTGGTGCAGTAGAAACACAGGAAACAAGCCTTAAATAGGACAAATGTAAGCTCTGCATTGCTACATGTTTAATATGTGCCCCTTTCCAGTAGTTAATGCTGTCAGAAAGGTCGAAAGCCTGAGCATCAGAGCCTACCTAGTGGTACTTACAGATGAAATCATTAACACATACATTGTCAATTTACAGGCTCATAGTACATTTCATTTCATAGTATTTTTAAATATGGTACTCAATTCATGATGTGTATCCATGCCATTCCTCCAACAAAATAGCATGTCATTTCAGTCAAAGCTCTTGCAAATCTGGAAGCAATGCTCTCACTCTATATTAATTCTTTCCCTTTAGCGCTGTATATCTTGGTTCTCTTCCACCAGCTGCAAGGAAATGTGTACCATAACTGTAAGGCGACAACGTGTCAGCCAATACCGTGTGACAGCTACATAAATATTAGTTGTAACGGTTTATGGGGACCGCTTTTATCAGTCTAGGGAATTAGTAGTTGTAACCTGTATCTGGGTTCTGCTCTCGATGGAATTCATGGATTTGGGGTTTTAGTCATTGGGGCCTCTTCAGGTAGCTAGCTGATCGTGATACTTTAAACCTTTTATTTCTGCGTTTCAATTTATTATTTTGTTTTCATTTACAAACTGTGAATTTTTTCAGCTCATGAAATGTATTTTTTTGTGGAATTGCACTAATTGTATTTTCAGTATGTAGTTTCACTGGTTTAGGATAGGTGGCTAGTGGACATAACTTGCAGTCTTCTTTCTGGGTGAGCCAACTCTATTGCCTCTTGTCATGGAGGTATTTCACGCCTCATCGGTATGCTAATTACTGTTATTGGAGAGAAGGGGATTTTGCAGAATTGATCTAATTACTGCTGAAGCTTCCAGCGAGCACAAAGTAGTATTTTTTTAAGTCACGTTTACAGGACACGGAGCTGGACTGGAGTTCATCATCGGCGGAGGAGGGGAGGTGGTGGGGGGCAGGGTGGATTGGCGTCGCTGGGGCAGCGGGGGAGGGGTGAAGGGAGGGGCCGGGTGGGGGAGCGCGACGGAGCAGTGGCGCTGGGGGGCGGGCACAGAGTTGGCGGTACTGCGGGCGGGAGGGGTGGGTCGGGGATGGGCGGGTGGGTCGGTGGGGGTAGCGGGGGCGAGTCAGGGAGTAGGAGCGGGTCTGGCGGGTATGGGGTGAGCTATGGGGGGCGGGAAGGGAGCGGTGGCGCGGCCTGGGGGGGCCGGAGGTGTGGGGTGAGGGGGGTGGGTGGGGCCGAGTTGGGGTTTCGGGGGTTGGGGCGGTCCTGGGGGATGGGCGGAGGGAGGGGGTTGGGACCTGGGAGGCGGGGGGTCCCAGCGCGGCGCGGGGGTCATTCGGCGGGTTGGGGGAGGGGAGCGGCTCTAGGGTGGGGGAATGGGGGAGGGGGCGGCGCGTGGGGGGGCGAAGGGGGCTATTTTTACCCTGGCATGCTGGACTCCACCTTCTTTCCTTGGCAGGAGCTGTTGGCAAGGCGCTCGGGGGAGCAGCATGCGGCTCCCACCCACCGAGTGGATGGGCCGGCTCTGTCTGGTGCGGGCGGCTGAGCTCCAGCGAGGGACCTGAATCAGGAAATCGGTGAGTGGAGGCGGGATGCGTCTCCGCCGGCCCCTTCCCGAAGGGTCTTTACGGCCGCCGGGGGTAGGGGAGTGAGGATGGATACAAATATCTCTGATTTGCATGCGAGTGCGGTGGATGGGCGGGCGAGTGTGGACTTGATGGATCTGATGCGGGTGTGTCGTGAGAGAGCGGGTGTGAGCCGGCTGGAACCCTAAGTGGGGGGCCGGGTTGGTGTGGAGCCGGCTGATGGTGAGTCGGAGGAGGAAGGTGAAATTCGGGAGGTCGGGGGGTTGGTAAGGTTGTTGGAAGTGTATTGCAGGTACCAGCAGGGCAGGAAGCGCCCAAAGTGATGGCCCCCTCAGCTCAACTGGTTAGGCGGCGGGATCCAGCAAGGATGCCGACCTTGACGCCAGGTAAGACAGGTGACGGTGCGGGGAGTGCCAAGAGGCGTTGTGTGCAGGTTTCGGTGGGGTCGGGGGCGATGGGGAGGATGGGTGGCAGTTGGCACGGACACGGTATGTGCAGGACGCAGGGGTTGGCACGGACGGCGCGGCGCCGGGCGGGGAGGGGTCCAGCGGGGGCGGTGGGGCAGCGGCGGCGGGTGAAAAGGAGGCTGCGGGGGGAGGAAAAGAGAGTTGCGTGATTCCGGTGCGGAAGTTGCCGTACATGGGGCTGACCAAGCCGCTGGGCGCCCACCTTTCGGCGGCGACGAAAGAAAAAATTTGGAAGGGGGAGTACATTGATATCTTGAAGCTGCTGCACAGGGAGTTGATGTCTAAGGAAGGGTCAAAGGAGGAAGAGCAGGAATTAGCGAGGTCAGCAGCGTTCCTCATATACGTGAGCGTGTATTGCGAGAAGTTCCCGGACCGGTGCGTCGCGCTGTTTAAATACATGGATGTTGTGCGGAGGGCGCAGGTGACCTACGGCGAGTATGCGTGGTCTCACTACGACGAGGAATTCCGGGCGCGCATGGCGGGGGGCCCGGAAGCGCAATGGGGGGAGCTGGATTCGGACCTGTACCAGCAGACGATGGGAGGGGTCAAGTTTGGTCGCACCATCTACATGGCAAGCGGTTTGCCGCTGGCGTCCCCTCCCTTTGCGGCCCGCCCCACCCGTGGGGGGGTGGGTCAGGGAGCCTCTGTCTTCCAAGCCGCAGCCGGTGCCTGCTGGGACTTTAATAGGGGGCCTGCGGGCGGGCGGCCTGCCGTTTCCGGCACGAGTGCTCGTTGTGCGGGCGGAACCACCCAGTGCTGCGTTGTTGGGGGCCCAGGGGCCCCCCGGGGCAGCTGCCCGCGCAGGGAGGTGCTCCTGCCAGAGGGGGTCAGGGTGGGGGGAGGGGAGGGGGAAGAGGGGGGGGAGCTGGGGCTCTGGGAAAAGGCTCGTACGCCTGTTAGGATAGAGCGGATGGAGCCCTGGTTGGCGGCGTATCCGCGGGCGGAGGATGCTGCAGTGCTGCGTCACGGTTTCCGGGAGGGTTTTCGGCTGGGGTACGAGGGCCCTCGGATTGCTCGCTGGGCAGACAATCTGAAATCGGTGAACGCACACAAGGGCATGGTGAGGGAGAAACTGTTCAAAGAGGTCAGGGAGGGTCGGATGGCGGGCCCCTTCACGGTCCCGCCGATGCCGGGCTTGATCATTTCCCCCATCGGGGTGGTGCCCAAGAAGGAGGAGGGGCAGTTCCGACTGATACAGCACTTGTCCTGGCCGGAGGGGGAGTCGGTCAATGCCTACATTTCGGCGGAGTTGGCGTCGGTGACTTACTCATCGGTGGACGTGGCGCAGCGGCTTGTGGCGACGGCGGGGCGGGGCGCGCTGATGGCAAAATGCGACGTCAAGTCGGCCTTCCGACTCCTTCCGGTGCACCCAGCGGATCACCAGTTGCTGGGGATCCAGTTCCAAGGTCTCATCTTTGTGGATAAGGCGCTGCCAATGGGGTGTTCCATTTCATGCGCACTGTTTGAGCGTTTCAGCTCATTCATACAGTGGGTTTTTTCCAGGCGCACAGGCTCGGAGTCAGTGATGCACTATCTGGATGACTTCTTCCTGGTGGGGCGGCCCGGTGTGGAGGACTGTCAGCGGCTGCTGGATGGCTTGGCTGGGTTGATGGGGGACTTTGGGGTTCCCCTGGCACCAGAGAAGACGTGCGGTCCCAGTACAGTGTTGTCCTTTCTCGGTATCGAGCTCGACTCGGTCGCCATGGAAGCACGCCTACCAGAAGACAAGAGGTTGGCAATGGTGGCTTTGGTGGATGGCATGTTGGCAAGGAGGAAGGTGACAGTGCGGGAGGTGCAGGTGTTGTTGGGGCATTTGAATTTTGCGTGCCGCGTGGTGCGGGCGGGCCGAACATTTTGCCGGCGTCTGGGTTTAGCGCTGTCGGGTTTGTCGTTGCCTCATCACCATGTGCGCCTGTCGGCGGGTATGAAGGAGGATCTGCGCATGTGGCGGGCGTTCCTGGAGCGGTTCAATGGTGTTCCCATGGTGCCGGCGGAGGACTGGGAGTGGGACGTCACCATGTACTCGGATGCGGCGGGCGGCGGAGGATTCGGGCTGTACTGGGAGGGGAAATGGTGTGCGGAGCAGTGGCCCGAACAGTGGCAGGCGGGCGGGAGGAGCATTGCGTTCTTGGAGTTGTTCCCTATGGTGGTGACGGTCACGGTGTGGGCAGGGGCGTTGGCGCACAAGCGGGTGCTGTTTTGGGTGGACAACAAGGCCGTCGTGCAATTGGTAAACAGGCAGTCGGCTTCGGAACCGCAGGTGCTGAAATTGATGAGGGTGTTTGTCTTGCGCTGCTTGGAGAATGACATACTGTTTCAGGCGCGCCACGTCCCGGGAGTGGACAATGACATTGCTGATGCCTTGTCTCGTTCACAGTGGGAGAGGTTCCATGGGCTAGCCATGGCGGCGGAGGATGTCAGGACACCGGTGCCGGAGGATCTGTGGTCGGTGGGCGAGGCCGGGTCTTTCAGTTGGTGAAGTCGTCGGTGGCGGCGTCCACGTGGAAGGCGTACGAGCTAGCATGGGAGGAATTCCTGCTGTCAGGTGCGGTGCGGTGCGGGACGGGGACCGGTGGCGGCGCGAGGAACAGGTGGTGAGATTCATGCTGGCGCTCATAGACAGAGGTTTGTCGCGGGTGTCGATTGCGGGCAAGTTGTCGGCGGTGGCGTTCATGGGGAAGTTGTGGTGGGGTTACCCTCCATCGGCGGGGGAGCTGGGGACCTGGCTGCTGGAGGGGTGGGCGAGGGAGAGGGGCGTGAAGGTGCGGCTGCGCCGTCCCATCACGGTGGACTTGCTGGAAGGAGTGATTGGCGCGCTCCCGGAGGTGTGCAGGGATGGCGGCGAGGCAGTACGGTTCTCCACCTTGATGTCATGGCTTTTCTTCGGGGCGTTTCGTGTGTCGGAGTTGCTGGGTGCGAAGGGGAGGCGGGGGGTGTTGTGGGGGGATGTGGAGGTGCGAGATCAGGAGGTGGCGGTGCGTTAGCGACGCTCGAAGACGGACCAGCGGGGAGTTGGAACTTGGGTGGTACTGGGACCGGGCGGCCGGGAGGGGGTGTGCCCGGCGGCGTGGGGCAGGAAGTTGATGGCAGACGGTGGTGAGACGGAGGGGGAGGTTTTTGGTAGGGGTGGGGGGGATGGAGTGACGGCGTCTCAGGCGTTGGGTGTTCTGCGGCGCACCCTGCGGAACATGGGTGAGGATCCCCTGGCTTTCGGGACGCATTCCTTTCGGATCGGGGCGGCAACGGAGGCGGCACGGAGGGATTGGGGTAAGGAAGATATACAGAGGCTGGGTCGATGGAAGTCGGATTGTTACAGGTCATATGTGAGGTTGAGGGAGGCGGAAGGGTTGTCGTCACAGTGATTCCCGATTTTGATATGTGTGTCTTTGCAGGTGCTGTGGCGGGGCCGGAGGTGGCAGTTCTGAATGTATATATTGTGGGACATTCATTCGTCAAGAGGGCAGAACAGGCGGAGTGGGACAGGCATCGGACACTCAACTTGGGATTGGATGCGGGGTTGTACAGGTGTCATTGGAGGGGTAAAGGGGGTAGGCGTTGGCATGAGTTATTGCCCTTGTTGAACACAGTGGTGAGAGGCGGGGTGTGCCCGGATGTGGTAGTGATCCACCTGGGCGAGAACGATTTGGTTCAGTGCAAGGGTTTGGCGCTACTCAAACAAATGAAGCAGGACCTGAGGGAGATCAAGAAGCAATGGGCGGGTTGCCATATTATCTGGTCGGAGTTTATTCCCAGGCGGGTGTGGAGGGGGGCTGAGCGCCCAGGAGCCATAGACAGGGCACGGAGGAAGATCAATCGGGAGATGCGTGACTTTTGTGCCAGGGAGGGGGTGGGGAGGATGGAGCACCCGGAATTGCGCTATGGCGCAATATATTTTTTCCGGGAGGATGGGGTTCACCTGTCCAGGTATGGCATGGAGCTGTACATAGTCCAGCTGAAGGAGGCTTTGGATGGGGCGTTGGGGGTCCTCAGGTATCCCAGGAGACAGGAGTCCTAGGGGGGGGGTCGAAAGCCGTAAGCGACTTTCGAGTTGCGCTGTCCTAAGGAGATAGGGTGGTTTTGCTGGAGGCCTGGGACTGTATGGTAGCGGGGTGAGGTCATGGAGGTCATAGGGGCATTCAGTAGAGGGGCAGGTTGCGGAGCGGATTTGGTTGTGTTACAGTTGCAATGTTTGGGGTTAAATTTAGGGGTGGGGTGGGGGGGGCTGTCAGGCGGTTGTTATTTAGTGAGCAGTAGTTTTGTTCGGCACAGGCCAGGTGGGAATGTATTGTAGGTGCACCTGATTCCAATAAAGCGGCCTTTATCACACACTCTCGGTTGTCTGTGTCAGTGCTTCCCCCCCTCACCTACTGGTGTGCCCCAATGGGGATTTGGGGGGCGGCCGACCAGCGGGAGGCTCGCCCCCCCGGGGAAGTTTGTGTCACCAGGGGAGGGGGGGAGGAAGTCTGGCAACAGGGGCTTGCCGTAGCGCGCGTTTGTTGGGCTGGTTGGGCTCTTTGGGCGGTTTGGGCTTCTTTTGGGCTGGGTGGCTACTTAACCGGCCATTTTGTGTCACCGCACACTGTTTGTGGTGCGGTGACACAGCAGTCAGGTCACAGGAATTTTGTGTCCCTCCCTCCCTCCCTATATAAAAAGTATCTTGGCCTTTGGGGTTGCTGTCTGGGGCTGTGGGGCGGGGGGTTTCCTGGCGTGGTCTTGGGGGTTTTGTTGGTTGATGGTGCACTGGTTAGGGCTACAGTTGTGTTGTCGCTGGAACAGGTGCGTTTTCTGGGGCGCTGTCCTAAGGAGATAGGGTGGTTTTGCTGGAGGCCTGGGACTGTATGGTAGCGGGGTGAGGTCATGGAGGTCATTGGGGCATTCAGTAGAGGGGCAGGTTGCGGAGCGGATGTGGTTGTGTTACAGTTGCAATGTTTGGGGTTAAATTTAGGGGTGGGGGTGGGGGAGGCTGTCAGGCGGTTGTTATTTAGTGAGCAGTAGTTTTGTTCGGCACAGGCCAGGTGGGAATGTATTGTAGGTGCACCTGATTCCAATAAAGCGGCCTTTATCACACACTCTTGGTTGTCTGTGTCAGTGTTTCCCCCCCTCACCTACTGGTGTGCCCCAAAAACTATTTGACGTCTTTGCGTCGCTTTGTGTTGCTTTGTGTGAAGGAGGCATTACTGGAGTGTTACTTGGGTAGATGAACGCTTATGCCCTCAAGTTTTGAAGAAACGCCTAATCTATTGACATAGCCAGACCTGGCTTCGAATCGAAACATGCATTACATGTGTGCTGCAGTGCATGACACATGTCCAGTGAGTGGGGACACTTGTGAGTTTTCTAGTACTAGGAACTTGGACTGAAAGGTATACCTTGAGCACAAATCCTATGTTGAAGAGTGCCACCCCTTCACCATGGTTTAAAGCTGTGCATCATGTAGGGCAGCCCAGTAAGAGGGCCGGCACAGTGGATGACAGCAGCAACAGGCCAGTCTTAGTATCTATGACCCTTCACTGCTTTCTCCCTTGTGCAACATAACACACCAAATTCAATTTGTGAATCTGCTCCAGAGCATCTTTCCAGGCTTCAATGTGTTTGTGTATTTCTTTATATGTATGAACATGTTTAAAAGGTTTTCTTCAGATATGCGTGTTTGTGTGCATGTATGCACAAGTTGCCTGCATATGTGAATACAAATGTGTGAGCATGAGGGAATGTGTGAGATATGAACATGTGCTAAATGGGTTGCAAAAGTGTTTTACAAGTGTGTGTGTGTGTTTGTGCGTGCATGTGTGTATTAGGAAACAGCAAATACCATGACCACAGAACAAAGCTTTGCCTTTGCAACGCTGGCGGAACAACTAATGCGTCTAAACAACGCATTCCATTTAAAACGCAAGTCGTTAAAACGACATGCCCTATTTAAAGCGACAATGGACTTTAAAGCCCAATGCTTTTCCCACTTTTGCGGGGACTGTAGTTGGAATAGTAAATTATACTGTTCCAAAGTCAAGCGCCCCCCTAAGGCAAGTCATTGTACCAACTTGCGGTGTAAATAGAATGCGTGATTCAGACGCATTTGTTGTCATGCCGGCATTGTTAAGGATTACGTGGGAAAGGAAAGCGTGTTTGTGTCCTACAACTGTGTATATTTCATGTTTAAGTATTTGTATAAACAAGGCTGTCTATATGCGTACAAGTGAGCATGCTTGTGCAAATCTGTGTTTACATTTGTATGTGTGTTTATGATTGTAGTCACAGTTGTGTTCATTTAAGCGTATTAATTGGAATCTTACATGTAGGCTATCTATTGGTTACTTGGTGAAATATTTCTCAGAGTGGCAGAGTGGCTAATTATCTCCTGATGTGTTAAACTCCGCAAAGTCTGCGCCATGGTGCCTCAAACCTTGTGAACGCAAAGTATAATGCCAATTGTAGCACATTTGTGGGCCAAAGTAAATGGTGATAGTTGAATTTGATCAAAAATGGGCACCAGTACTTGTGGACTGCGAGGTCTCTTAATTTTTTTAGGGCCTGTAACAGTAGTTACTGGCCCATTGGATTTAAAAGGTTTGCTGTAAATCCTCAGGCCCAGTAAGCTTCAACCCGGGATTCTGGCTGCTGGAAGCACCCTAAATCTCCACGCACAAGTTCAGAAGAGAATAAGGAATTGGTGGGAAATGGACCCAGAGTTATAGATTGTTCTAGTAGTTCCTCATTTCCCTGAGGAACATTAAGAATTCACATGAAATCTTTAATAATTTTGCCCTCCCCACCCTGGAGTTACTAAGGTTCTGAGTTAATGTGGCAAAATATGAGGACTCATACTTAGGCTCCCCATGTATGAACATGTGTATATACATTTTTGCACTTGTGTGAGCGCTCGGATTGTTTGTATCTGGATGAACATGTGTGCAAGTGATTGTCCAAGTGTGTGTGTCCACTCAAGCAGGAGTGTGTGAATGAGTGATATGCATGTGAATGTAAAAATATGTAATTGTGAGCAAATGTTTGTGCATTTGAGTGTGCACATGAGTTAAGGTTTGTAGTGTTCATATGTGTGTATAACTGATCCTCCATTGACCAGTGCATGTTTTTCATATGTGCATATTTGTGAGTGTGTCTGCAAATTCCTGTTTGTTTGCATGTGTTATTGTATTTATACAAATGTGTGTGGGTGAGCATGCGTTCTCAAGTGTTTGTGCAGATGTGTATATGTGTTTACATCTGTTCAAGTGTGCATGTGTGAATGTTTGAGGCATTTACAAGTAAACTGTTTAGATAGGAGTCTTGTATCTTTAGAATGCAAATAGTTTTTCCAGTTGTTGTCTACACTTTCTGGTCCCATGGTTAGAGTAGTCTGTTTTTGGGGAACTTTTGAGATTGGATTACATGGTAGTTGATATCAGGGGTAGCATGACAACCTGAAAACAATGAGCAACAGGGTTACACTTTGTACAGAGGGTTTAGGTATTATGTGTATCTGTATAGGTACATGTGACACAGGTAACTGTGGAGACTGCAAGTCACGTTCTGCCTAGAGGTTAGGGTCACAGAAGGATTCAAATAGGATTTGACCAAATAAAAGTAACAGGATTGACAGGTTTCAGTAGTTGCTGTCTAAGAGTTGTGCTCAGAGTGGGTGAGCAGTTGAAAGTTCACTGAGTTATTTTTAAGCAGATTTGTCCAGTGGGCGAGGAAGCATACAACAGCCAGGGTAAGTTGTTAAACATGAGTTTTGGGAGATGTCCTATCATGTTGAGCCATTGGAACAGTGTGTCCTAATGGAATAGCACCATGTGTTCTTTCAGCTAAGCACATTTTGTGAACCAATGTGTAGCTATCTTAGAAGGCACTGTAGCTAGGAAGGACACTGGTCTGTAGCTGCAAAGCTATTGACCACTGTTTGGAGAGGTTTAAAAAACATCTGATGGGGTGGGTCTAGATTGAGTTTTTGGGTGTGGGCAGGTTGCTGCTTAGGCAGACATGTTATAATATTCAGAATTTTCCGACTGGTGGTGATAAGTTCTATATGGGCAGTTATTGGTTTTAAATGTTTTTAGGCCCAAAATTGATTAATCACCAGTATAAACACAGACATCCATTCACCACTGGCAGCCACAACCCTATCACTCGCTTGTGTACCCGGTAGACCTTGTAAAACCTTGAGTTCTAATCGACAATCATAACCCTCTAAAATACATCTCAATCCATCACCATTCTAAGTACCTGTGTAGATAAGCATTCTGGGGTTATTCCACTGAATTTATGCCTCTTTTCCAGTAAATATTTCTCAAAGATTATTTGTCACTGTTTCAGCAACAGTATCAATTCCTCCACTATCATGGTGTGTAGCTGCATGGAACAGGCCTCCTGCTCACATCTCTTCTCCTAGCGCACTTTTCTAAGCTATTCGTTCTAAGTTGTACAAATGAATCCTCTAACCAAACAGCATAAATGCAATATGCACACAGTATTTGAAAATTGTTTAAGATAACATCTTTATTAAATGTGTCCCCTGCACCGCCACCACTAAGCTCACAATGTTTATAGTAATGCATCATCACTCATCCAGATATATCCCAAGTGCCTGTGCTTAACAAATCTATTTCATGTACCTCTCTTATAATTAAAGAATTACTTTTCAAACTTTACGAATACTCTAAGTATTTTTCTATTTAGAAAGGAGGCCTTTTGAACGTCAGCACATTTCAGGACATCTCTCCATCCTCCAAAGTTGTCTCTGTAGGGACTAAAACATTTGGATAACAAAATGTTCATCTCAACAAAAAGCTGCTCACTAGTAACATGTCATACCTGATACTCCAGAACTACAACCCCTCATTCACTTTAGCTTTCCAATATGAATAAATGCTGTTTGCCGCTTGCTTCACATTTCAAGCACTTATTCTCTGGAACTTCTTATCTCTTGTGATGCAAGACTTTGGACTAGGGGTGGTTTTTGATACAGTTACAGGTGCCCTACTTTTTGCTTGTAGTTTGCATGTTTGCTCAGCCCTTATTTATGGAAGTCATCAGAGCAAACTATACGAGTATTTACTTACAATCTGTTTTCCCCAAATGGGCTTTTGAGGTACCAACATGTTTATTCAAAGATAGCAACACTTTAAAGTCATGCAAAACAGGCTGTTATCAGGATAGCACCTAGACAATGCAGAACAGAAATGTGTCTCACGTACGTGCCTTCCTTAATGACACATAGCATTATGGGAGCTATCCATTTACTGTTTTCATACTCCAGCATTAAAATACGAATCAACTTTCTGTGAGGTGTATATTGTTTTATTTAAAAAGTTGTCACAATTTATTTTCACCTTGATCATCCTGCCCTCGGAGTCTCAAATGAGATTCACCAGCAAAGTCATTCACTGGGTCTCCTCCGACCTTTCCAACTGACACCAGTTTGTTTCCATGGGCAGAGGTTCCGTGACAATCGTAAGTGGTGTTTTTGACTCCGCCGAATATGGTCGAGTCTGGTATCTATGAACCGCAAATGACGAGTTTAGTGGGTGTACGCATTTTCGCTGTGCTAACCTAAACCGTTCATCTGTTTCATGGGTATCTTCATCTGAACCCACGGGTTCCATTTTAGATATGGCATCCATTTTGTTTCTTGCCCTCAAGTAGCCAGCGAACGGACACTGTCCGCTTCGTGACCCTGGGATTCCCAAACTCTTGCGGAAGACACGTGCTCCTTTGAGGATGTCTTTATGACGAGGGGGGTGACACTGCAGGGCAGATGGCCCCGCTCGAGGCTCATCTTGCCGTGCCGGTCTATTGTCTCAGTTGTGCATTTATTAGGCACGTCTCCTTTGAATCCTGCAATCGTGTTTTCCGATAGCACCCCCTTACACTCTTTTCAATCTGTTCGCTATCCTCGTCTTCCTCTGCACCTGTTTCTGACTCTTCCTTGACTCGTTTATTGCCGGAATGGAATGCACTAATGGTGAGAAGATGTACTTTTACAGTTGGGAACCGGCAATGCTACTGTAATTATGTTCCGGGACCCTGAATACATGAAAGCGACCCCCTATGAAATTTACTGTGGGAACCGGGTTGTAACCTTTTGTTTGCCATGTTGTCGTATGACGAAAAACTGTATAAAAGAAGCGATCCACAGATACAATTTGAAACAGTCTCCTTGAACCTACATGCTATGTACTTCTCGTGACTTCTGTGTTCCCTGCAGTAAATAAACCTCGAATCTTTGACGCCGAAGGAAGTGTCCCGTGTCTCTGTCATTTGTACGCCGGAACAGGTAACCCACGAAGGTTTCAGGTGTTGTCCCTGGCACCGCTGGGTCTTAGCAAAACCCAGCCCTTCAGTTGGCGCCCTATGTGGGGCGGCATCAGCGGTACCGGTCCAAAGCCCGACGATCGTGAGGAACTTCGTGTGAAATCTCCGAGGGAAGGTGCACCCCGTTTCATCGATCCTGTTGTCGAAACAAGTGGCCCGACGACTTGTCCCGCGAAGATCCCCGCCTCCTGACGGCTGCGACGGACTGCTGCCCTGACTGTCGACCTGTTTTGGCACCTGGCGTAGACCTTGGTACAGCGAGACGATTGACGGGATTTCCTGGTGACGCCATTGTTCTTTGAGTTAAGTATTTGTGGGTCGCTCCCCAGAATCCTTAGTTGTTGTGGGTGCTTGGTTGTTGCATGGTTCCATTGCATTTGTGGTCCTTCGTATTTTGCTCTTAGTTGTTCTATTTGACGACTGCAGTCGCCAAAAACCGAGGGTTTTTGCATTTTTGCGGGGATATTGTAATCCAATAACCCTTGACGTTTGTGAAACTCGGTTAGTGTGCACGATGCCTGGTCGTAGTACTTTGTTCAGTTGTTTTAGAGGTTGTGGTGCGGATTCCCGATTGGAGGACTCATGTCCGATACCTCCGGTCGGAACTCCAATTTATGAATTATATAGTCGCCATGGTGTGGGTCATATCACATTCAATGATTGTTGGGTTTGTTACACTAAGGATGACGGTGTCCTTAGTTGGCCACCTCATGGTAGTTTTGAGACCCCTATTTTAGATAAGCTCGAAGCTAAATTGTTCCAAAGAAAAGCAAGGCCGGCCATGTTTGATTCCTTTCGGTTATGGCGTAAAGAATCCAAGCAAAAAGAAATCAAACAGCTTAAACGTAATAAGAGATAAGGTATCGTTGCAACAATGAGAATTGCAGAGCAGTTTCAGAGAGACAAAGAAGAGAAGGAAAAGGAAGTTTTTGATAGATTACAACGTATGACAGTGGATAAATGTTATCCCGTTTTACCGACGGGTACGGATAAGAAGGGAGAGGAAGCAGTAGAGGACCCTCTGTTGTCCTATCTACTGAAGTCGCCACCTCCATATGCACAGGATACCACAGTTCCCGTGGTTCCCCTGTTCCTCAACCTGCTGTTCCGTCGGCTGTTAATCCGCCTGTCGCTGGTCCTGTCTTTGCGAATCCTTCTGTCCCTATTCCTCTACCTGCTACTATCCCCACTGCTCCACCGTCTATACCTTCTCAAGCTACTGTTCCCACTACTCCTACTCTTGTGGCTACTCCTACTGCTCCAGCTCCTCCTGTTTTTGGTCCTTCTATTGTTACCCCTTTAATCTCTCCTCTTCCCCGTCTGTTCGGCGACATATTCCTAATATTGTTGCCAACTTTTACTCTCCTCTTGGACCGATTCTTGGGTCTGCTGCTTCTGATGCTCCCCAAAGACGAAGTCAGCTTCCTGGTGGTAGGGAACGTGATACGCTATTTAAAATGGCGAAAAATTGGATTAGATATCCCCTTAAGAATCCTCCACGTATAATTGCTGACACGTTCTCTCAATTCAATGAGCCAACACAAAGATTCGTGTTTGAAGAAATGTGCAAACTCTTACGCGACGAGATATCAGTTGATGCGGCAGATGATGTACTGGCCGCTGTAACTGAACTTCAGCTTCAGTTTTCGAATGGTATGATTGTGGGTAGCAATGTTCGACGTGCTGTCGAGCATCTTCTATCTTTTCGTCCTACTGTGATGCCTCGTGCATTGTTTAAGGATGAACATGAGGAATGGATGTCGACGCCTGGTCAGTATCCCATGCGTGAAGTTCCACCAGTGTGGATGCCAGGTGATGCTAATGCCGTTCCTATTGTCCCGCCACACTTCCAGAGAGTGTGGATACACCTTCCATGGAAACGATCGGAAGTTTTGCAGGTTAAGCAAACTTTGCCTGACCCTCGCAAAAATCCTGCAGGGTATTATAAAGAATTGTCTCAACTAGTGGATGCAACGATAATGAATCTTGCCGACATTGACATGCTATTCGGCAATGTCGTACCGCAACCGGTATGGGCGAAGATACGTCACGAAGATCATGCAGCTGAATTAGGTGGTGATTGGGCTGCGCTTACAGCGGCTGATGTACGACAAGTTGGTGGGGCTAAGCCTGAACAGCTCATTACTGATCTTCCCCAAAGAATAATTACCCTTATGAAGACACTTATGCCAGCTATGAAAGTTAACTGGGATAACATGTCTGCCTGTAAGCAAAAGAAGGACAAGAGTGTCTCCGATTTCTTTACGAGATTTTAGGAGGCATTCATCGATCATAGTGGTCAGGATATGAGCACTGAGGGAGGTCAGAGGTTGTTTGTGGATACATTTGTATCGAATTTGCTGCCTGAACTTAGCAACAAATTAAAAAATTCAGAAAGTGCATGGGCTGTTTCGACCTCTGCTCAGATATTGGCCACGGCCCAATATTATGAAAATAGAGAGAAGGAGGAAAATGATTGCGCGGATAAAAAGACGAAAGAGCTCAAAACGAAAGTTTTGTTACAACAAGCGTATCCTCCGCGCTTAAATCAGAACGATTCTCAACAAAGGAATAGATCGCAATCGCAGCCTGCTAGGTCACAGTCACGGAACGACTCTTCTTCGCAGAGATCTATGCTTGGGTACAATCAATGTGCCTATTGTAGAGGAGAGGGCCATTTGAAATTTGATTGCCCGGTTTTGCGCGATCGGAATAATGGCAATTCATCTAGAGGAGGTCGTAGTGGTCCTCAACAAGCTTCACGTGGTAGAGGTTGTGGTGTTACTCAGAGTCAAAATGAACGTTCTAATAACTCATCAGATTCTAATAATTGTTTTGATCAGCGTGGTTCATCATCCGGTAGATCCGCACAGTACCATGTGGACGATTTTTATATCGAACAAGGTATTGATGACGGTACCTACTAGGACAGCCATAGGCAAGGAGAGGGAGTAGTATCAGTTCCGGTTGATCAGAGAGGGCCTTACGTCGCAGTTGCCACATCGGGCGTAGTTGAGCCTTTTCTGTTGGACACTGGTGCAGCGAAAAGTTCCATCATGCATTCGAAACTCCCTGGCGCTCCTTTGTCTGGCTTAACAAATGTTTCCGTTGGATTCTCCGGCGCCCCTGTTAGCAATCCGGTTTCTCGCCCTTTGCCCCTTACAATCGGGCCTTGTGAGCTGAAAGCTCCCTTGATTTTGACTACTGGTTGTGGTGAAAATCTTTTGGGCCTGGATTTGCTGAAACGATTGTATGCGACTTTGTATTGTTCTCCTGCTGGAGTGGAGCTTACATTGGGTCAGAGAGTGATCTCTCCTATGTACTTGTCAATTGATAAGCTCCCACCGGAATTGAGTTCTCTTCCTGCCTCTTTGTGGGCAACGGGTCCCAATGACGTGGGCCTGCTTGACATCTACCCTTATGTTGTCCAATTGAAATCCAATGTGCGATTACCACGTATTCCCCAGTATCGTATCTCCCTTGATGGTGAGCGAGCGTTGTTAGCGATCATCTATGATTTGATCGAGAAAGATGTTATCGAGGAGACACGGGGAAACGTGTGTAATAGCCCTGTGTTGCCTATTCTGAAACGCACTGATCCACCTAAGCCTCCTGTTTATCGTTTTGTCATTGATTTACGGGAGGTGAACAAAATTGTGGTTCCTCAGTTCCCTGCGGTGCCTGACATTACGGCTTTACTGACTCTGATTCCAGCATCTGCTTCCTGGTTCTCAGTGATCGACCTGAAGAATGCTTTCTTTAGCATTCCGATCGCTGAGGACAGCAGGGATCTCTTCGGTTTCTCGTTAGGTGGACGCAGCTTTAGGTTTAAACGCGCTCCTCAGGGCTATTGTGAGAGTCCATCGATATACAGCCAAGCCCTGAAGAGTCAACTTGACGCGTTTGTGTTACCGGCTGGTGCGGCTTTGATCCAATATGTCGAAGACTTATTGGTCGCTGCGGACACGCAAGAGATTTGCAAAACTGCTACGGTGTCTCTGTTGCAGCATCTTTGTGACTTACATCACAAGGTGTCACCTTCCAAATTGCAATATTGTTGCCAAGAAGTAACCTATCTAGGTCACTTATTGTCAAAGGAGGGGAGACGGTTGACCCCAGAGAGAATTGCAGCGATCGCTCGAATGACTGTGCCAACAACTCAGAGAGATGTGCGTGCCTTTCTAGGTATCACGTCATACTGCAGGCAATGGATTCCAAATTTTTCATTGCTAGCGAAGCGATTGGTAGCCCTCACGTGCAAGGATGTTCCATCTCCTTTGCCATGGACGGAAGAATGTCGGAAAAGTTTTTCTGAACTGCGTAATGCGTTGTGTTCGGCCCCTGTGTTAGGTACTCCTGACTACAGTAAGCCGTTCACACTATACGTTCACGAAAGGGAAGGTTGTGCGTCGAGTGTTTTGAAGCAGCAATTTGGTGGTAAGCAGCGTCCATGTGCATATTTTTCCTCGACCTTGGACCCAGTAGCTAGAGCGTTGCCGAGTTGTCTACGAGCGACAGCGGCAGCTGCGGTGTCCATCCGACAATCTGCGGGATTGGTCATGGATAATATGCTTACGGTGATGGTTCCGCATGCAGTTGGCACTCTCTTAAATCGTACAAAAACCCAACACTTGACGAGCGCAAGGTTGTCTGGTTATGAGTTGACGCTTTTGGCGAGTCATATCCAAATAAAGCGCTGCAGTGTTCTAAACCCGGCGACGTTGTTGCCTATCAATATGGGATCAGACGAGGTATTACCACATGATTGTTATTTGCGAACTGAGGAAGAAACGAAGGGTCATGTTGACCTAACAAACACTCCATTGGAAGACCCCGATGGTACTTTGTATGTGGACGGTTCATGTTTTAAGTTGCTGAATGGTGATGTGACGACTGCGTATGCTGTGGTAACGTTGAGTACGGTTGTGGAAACTGCGAGATTGAATCAGAATTCTGCTCAGGCGGCGGAGTTAATTGCATTGACGAGAGCGTGTGTTTTGTCGAAAGGTAAGCGAGTGAATGTGTTCACCGACAGCCAGTATGCTTTTGGCGTCGCCCATAGCTTTGGACGATTGTGGCGAGAGAGAGGCTTTATGACATCGCATGGTACGAAGATCCAACACGGACAGCTCGTGAACGATCTTTTAGACTCACTCACATTGCCCAAGCAGGTGGCGATTATTAAGTGCAGTGTGCACCGCAAGGTGACAGATGATGTTGGTCGTGGCAATGCGTTTGCTGATGAGATCGCTAAGGAGACTGCGAGAAACCTTGCAACTAGAATGTATGTGACGAGTTCGGTGTGGTGGCCTGCAGACACTGGTATGTGTGAGGATACTGTCGAAAGTGTGAAAGCGATTCAGAATGAGGCCACCGAAACTGAAAAGACCAAGTGGAAGGAGAACACACGAAGTTGGATGCGAATGGATGTTGGATTGATTTGTCGGAGAATCAAAGATGGATGTTGCCGGATGCATATGTGCTAGCTGTTGTGACCATGGCACACGGTTTGTCACATATTAGCGCGAAAGGTATCTGCAAGTTGTTATCCCCTGTATGGAAGAATGATGGTATTGCTAAGTGTGCTGAGAGATTGGTCAAGAATTGCATGGTATGTATGATGTACAATCCTGGCAAGGGCACTCCTACACCCCCTGGCCACTTTGCTCCTCCTACATGTCCCTTTGAGGTCATCCAGCTGGACTTCATCCATATGGAGCGATGTAATAACCTGAAATACGTTTTAGTTGTGGTTTGCGCATTCTCCCGATGGATCGAAGCTTATCCTCTCAAAGACAATACTGCCCTGTCCACAGCGAAAGTCCTACTGAAGGAGTACTTTCCTCGGTATGGAATGCCACGGATTGTATGGTCTGATAACGGAAGTGAGTTTGTGGGGAGTGTGATGAAGAGTGTGTGTAAGGGCCTTGGAATTACACAAAAATTCCACAGCGCCAATCATCCCCAGTCAGCAGGTTTGGTTGAGGGGTACAATGGTACTCTAAAGCTAAAACTTGCAAAGATTCAGGCTACGACTGGTCTCTCGTGGCCCGACGCTTTGCCTCTGGCTCTCTTGTCAACTAGGGCGACTGTACACTCTTGAGTAGGGCTCAGCCCATATGAGATTGTATTCGGCCGCCCTGCAAATATTTGGGGGATTCCTAGATCTAGTGCATTCACCAATCTTGAATATCAATGCTAATTGATTACCTTCATGATCTGACTGCTAAACTGAGGTTAATTCATCAACAGGTCTTTGAAGCACTGCCGGCGCAGGCGGAGGGTCCAGGCCACCAGCTCCAACCCGGAGACTGGGTGGTAACAAGAAATTTCGTCCGGAAGCGAAACCTCGAGCCGAGGTTTATTGGACCCTTCCAAGTGCTACTCGCCACGAGAACCGCTGTTCGTTTGGAGGGACGCAAACATTGGGTGCACGCCACCCACACCAAAAAGGTACCAATACCTTTACCAGCGGACTCATGGGAGACGGACTGGCATCGCCGCATCTGAAACAGAAGCTTTGCCGAACTTTGCGACGTTCAGTGACGCTCAGCCTGTGGGAGATACTTCAGTGCAGCCAGATAACTCCGTTGAACCTTTGTCATTGGAGAATTCAAGATCTGAACTATTGTCTGATCGACAGGACTCTGCTCCACAATCCGATCAATTGTTCGAAGAGCAGACTCGTCCTGGAAGAACTAGATATTTTCTTCGATCCAATACCAGAGACAAATAAACAATTTTTTCCCTTTTTGAAATCCACGTTACCCCCCTTATCACTCTGAACATCTTTGAACAAACTTTAGTTTTCATCAAATTCTGAGTTCTTTTCCACATATGTGTGTCTTTTTCCACAGCTAGGAGATTTTGTATATATTTTTTGATTAAAAGAACCTTACATCCGGGTTGACCGTAGGGCCGTGCGGGTACTTCCTTCTGTTTAGTAGGTCCTGACACTAGGTCGGAGGCCGTTGATTCCTAGGAACTCCTGGGGATTGACTATTGCTACACAGAACGAAGTGCGTCAAGAACGTTGCGGACGGTTTTAGAGGATGGCATTCTCAAAGTTGTCGGAAGTGGAGAAAACTCACGCGCAAAGATTCGAATTGCATAGAGTTGTACGTACCAAATGTTTTATGTTTCAGGTGTTCCTACTGTTCCTAACTGTTTCTTTGTTACTGGTGGGGGGAGTATATTATGCGATACAATCATTATTGCCTTCTGCTTCACCTACCCCTTCCTCTGAACCAAAACCTACTTCCACTGTTTCTCCTCATTCCTTTCACATCTTACCCCAACACGAGCAGGTTAGACGTGCGGAATTCATGAAGAATTCCTTCATTCAGCTCCTTCATCAACATCAGTTGGTGATGAACACTACCAACTGTTGGGTGTGTGGGTTAATGCCACATACCACGGATAGGGGAATTCCGTACTTTGTTCTTCCTTACAGTTCCCAGGGTTCAGCTCAAGCATTCCAAACAATGTTTCGTAGCGCACTAGATTCCTACCCCCATCGAGAGCCACGCACTGCAGATCATGGTCCTGGCCCGTACCACAAGCCTTTGGCAAGAGCGATTGCTGATTTAGATAGGGATATCTTTGACGCATCACTTATCCCAGAGGAAGAGGTGCGAGCATACCGAGATCTGAGTGAGGCTGAGTATAGCATGTCAGTGGGTGATCGGCAGCTTAAAAGCTCGTCTCCGATCTGGATCGTACCCCATCTCGGTAATTTCTGTCTGGAAGGCCTTGGCCGAAGCCCGCGAGCTCAGCTCGGGAGGAGTGCCTGTACGGAAACGTACGTTTTACCAACGCTCTCTTCCCCTGTTCTTCTGACTGCCAAGGGTACTTACTTTGTTTGTTACGACCGCGCATATACATGGTTGCCTCGAGACTTCTCAGGCACGTGTTATATTGCGAATCTATTGCCGCCGACCTTTACTGTTGGGTCGGATTATCACAAGACCAGAGTTGTGAGAGGCGTGATTAGCGAAGAGGACACTGCCGGTCAAGAAGCAGGAGACTTCTTTAAGGGTTTCTTGCCGTTTTGGGGACCTATGATTAATAGTAGGAACCTGAGACAATTGACTCGAGTGGTGGAATCGACCGCTAACATCACTGCGAGCGCCCTTGGTAATATTACAGCAGAGCTTCAGGCTGACAGGCTTATGACGTTACAAAATCGTATGGTTTTAGACGTTGTCCTTGCAGATAGAGGTGGAGTATGTAAGGTGATCCATTCGAGTTGCTGCATTTTCATTCCTGACAACGCTCCAACTGTCTATCAAGCCATCTCGAAGTTGCATAAGATCTCCGAGTCCATAAACGTGGACGTAGGTGATTGGACGCTACTAGGGTGGTTTTGGGGCTTGATGTCGACGTGGGGTTGGAAAATTCTGATGATCATTGGAGTTGTTGTAGCATTTCTGTTCATGTGTTGTCTTTGTGTGCAGTGTGGTCCTGCCTTATGTGGCCTCTGTGCTACAACGTGTATAAGACGGCCACCTGTTACCAAGGAAGCACTGATGGATAAGATGATGTTGCAGCAACATCTGTATGGTCTGATGAATATCGAGATCGATTCTGATTCCGACTAGTCCTTGCCTACATGAGGGCAAAAGGAGCGTCTGAGGTTCCGTGACAATCGTAAGTGGTGTTTTTGACTCGCCCGAATATGGTCGAGTCTGGTATCTATGAACCGCAAATGACGAGTTTAGTGGGTGTACGCGTTTTCGCTGTGCTAACCTAAACCGTTGATCTGTTTCGTGGGTATCTTCATCTGAACCCACGGGTTCCATTTTAGATATGGCATCCATTTTGTTTCTTGCCCTCAAGTAGCCAGCGAACGGACACTGTCCGCTTCGTGACCCTGGGATTCCCAAACTCTTGCGGAAGACACATGTTCCTTTGAGGATGTCTTTATGACGAGGGGGATGACACTGCAGGGCAGATGGCCCCGCTCGAGGCTCATCTTGCCGTGCCGGTCTATTGTCTCAGTTGTGCATTTATTAGGCACGTCTCCTTTGAATCCTGCAATCGTGTTTTCCGATAGCACCCCCTTACACTCTTTTCAATCTGTTCGCTATCCTCGTCTTCCTCTGCACCTGTTTCTGACTCTTCCTTGACTCGTTTATTGCCGGAATGGAATGCACTAATGGTGAGAAGATGTACTTTTACAGTTGGGAACCGGCAATGCTACTGTAATTATGTTCCGGGACCCTGAATACATGAAAGCGACCCCCTATGAAATTTACTGTGGGAACCGGGTTGTAACCTTTTGTTTGCCATGTTGTCGTATGACGAAAAACTGTATAAAAGGAGCGATCCACAGATACAATTTGAAACAGTCTCCTTGAACCTACATGCTATGTACTTCTCGTGACTTCTGTGTTCCCTGCAGTAAATAAACCTCAAATCTTTGACGCTGAAGGAAGTGTCCCGTGTCTCTGTCATTTGTACGCCGGAACAGGTAACCCACGAAGGTTTCAGGTGTTGTCCCTGGCACCGCTGGGTCTTAGCAAAACCCAGTCCTTCAGGGCACCTCCAGATCCCAAAAGATACCTATCTCCTGCGGAGTCCCCCAAGATTCCATAGGCCCCTGTCATCTTTAACGTCTACATGGAGCTGCTTGCTGCCCAACTCACAGATAACATCATCAAGATTCACCAATATGCTGATAATGCAGAACTCAACTTGAAAATCTCCTCTGCTTCAGCCATCCACTGCCTCAAACAACACTTGCATAGCACCCAAACCTGGATATCCAGCCCCTACCTGTGGCTCAACCCAACCTAGTCAGAATTCCAGTTATTAGTCAAGAACAGCAAACAAGAAACCACATAAACCGGACTCAATGATATGAACCATGAAAGATTTGAAACCAAACTTTCACAGAATACCAAGTCAAATAGATTTACTCTAGACACCAACCCCACCTTCAAGGAACAAATTGTCAAGGAAAAAAGATGGCCAGGTACCAGGACTCTCCTCTAAGGGAAAGGAAACCATTCATACAGAGAGAGATCTCACAACTGCTGTTCAATCCCATGTGCTCTCACATTAGGATTGTGGTAATGCCTTCCTCCATAGCCTGCCAGACTCCACACTTGTGCCTCTTTAGGACATCCTATGCACCACAGCACGTCTCATCTTTGACCTGAAGAAATATGATACCTTTTCTCTAACTCTGATGGAACTCAATTGCTTCCCTCGCCATCCTGCACCTTCTTAAGAAAAAGCTATATTATTTACAAAGATATCACAATCAGTACCTAGGCTTATCTTGAAGACAAGCTCAAGTCAAGTCAAGTCAAAAGTAGCTTTATTCGGTATCAATTTTAAAATACCATAAAAGCACATTTTAAAAATACAATTACAAAATTCATCATTATGCTAAAATTCGTGTATACATCTGTGATAGGGGTAAAACATATTAAAAACAAAGCAGTTCTAAAAAAACACCATATCTGGTGGTTCTCCACACACTCTCAGTCTGGACAACATCGGACTGCAGACTGAGAGGTGTAAAGAAAAGAAAAAAACAAGGAAATAGCCTATTATTCTATGCACCCAGGATCTTGAACAACATCCTAATATCCATTAGGACTGACTCAATGCTGCTCCAATTTAGGAAAGAGTTGAAGAAGCAAGTCTTTAAAGAACTTGCTACAACAAAATGCATTAAACGCCTGCAAACCAACTTTCTCTTCAATCACTCATAGATTTGGTGATTGTCTTTGACACGGTACAGCTCTCTATTGCCTTTTGGCTAGGTTTGTGCTTTAGAAATACCACATAGATACATATATACTAAGTTAATCTCCTGACTTCATGATGTTTTGCTTTCAACCAAACACTTCAGAGGAACGCATCTGTGTTAGCTGTTGCTGACTTTGAGTGCTGCAAAACAAATCAAATGGTTAAATATCTTGTCTAGCAAGGGAGCAACTCCAGGGCCAGTCCACGTATCCAAGAAACCTCAACTTTAAAACACACTGATATAGATTGTGGTAATACTGAGTCAAAAAATCACAAAGCATGGCAAAAAAAGATATCTGCCTTCAGTAAGGCCTCTGAGCATTGTGGTACATTAGAGTGTTTGTGCTTTTAATTTTCTTTTTAAGTTTGACTACAGACAGCGTTAGCTAATTGTGAAAAGTTATGTTGTCAATTCTTCAAAAAGTACAATAGGAAGTAAAAAGAGAGATTAGACTTTAAGTCAGCCTACTGCGGTCATTGTATTTTATAGCATTCATGGTTGGTCATTGACTGGATGGGCTGTCCACCAAGAAAATGCATCTTGAATAAATCTAATGACAGAGCTTTAAGTTAGCTAGTCATTAACAAGAAACCACTTTGCAGAACTAGCAGGTATGAAAGTGTGCCTTTTAAAGACGAAGAAATGAATGTGCAGCTTGTTTATTTGCACTGAGCATTCATTTCTATTGTAATTTCATTGCAAGGGTAAGACTAGGCCTAGTCTTTTTTCTTCTATATTTCCTATATTCTTTCCTGTAATAATTAAATGCCTATTAGAAATGCTGAACCACGCACAAATGTACTTGTTTGATGACCCCAACTGGAGTTGCAAAAACTTGTCATTGCTGTAGAATGTGCTGACTTTATTAAAAATGTATTTCTTCTTTCATAAAATACATGTTCTCATCCTATTTAGAAAGTTGTAACCACCACACACAATGCTGAATAGTGAATAGTATATTAAAACAAATAATGCTTATATGAAGCTTGAATCTCATGACTTAATCGGGATGCCATAGAGTAGTTCATTGCTGTGCAGTGGAACGTTGAATTGCTGATAGTTTAGACTTGCTGGAGTTCTCATGAGAACTCGAAACAAAAGTAACAAAAACATAAATCTTTAGCAACTAACTGATACTTTTAGTTTGTGATTTGTCGACATCATGTGTGTGCCGTGGGAATGAAGGAAAAAGTTGCAGACCGTCGAATGATTACTTCTCATTGGCTAGAGATGATCTAACATCGAAATGGATTGATACATGTTTTAGAATTTTATATCAGTGCATGATTCCTAGTGAGAGCAGGACTTTGTTGCCATTATTTTACAGTCACTTTTTGCAGCCACTCTTTAGAGCCACTAGCTCTTGTGGTGCTTATGATTTCATGGGGTAGCTACTGCCACACCTGTTGCTCCCATAAGGAGACTTGGCTGAGTTTTCCTTACCTGCTCTTTATGAGGAGTTTGACTTCTGAATGCTCCACAGATCTTGCTCTTTCCAAGGAATCTTTATGGGTTATAATCTAACCTGATCCTAATTTAATATACAATAGGGACAAATTCCTTTATGGAACACACTTGTCTATTTTATGCATTTATTGATTTCTATCCTTGAATTTCTTGATATTTCTGTGAACAGATTCATGTGACATAGTAACTGAATAAAAAGAAACAAATCTAGTAAACTCTTTTTTTTTAAATTATTTTTATTAACATTTTACAACAATGTTACCCCCCCACCCCACGCCAGACAGTGACTGTCATTTCTCGTTTACAGATGGTACATAATGCATTAATTTCATTTCTTACAAAATATGATATAAAATAACAGAATGGAAAAAAGGATCCTGACTGGACCTACCAACTAAAACATTAGGCATTTGAAGAAGAAGGAAAAAAGAGAAACATTAGACTTAACATTAAGTATGACAGTCCATAAACCCAAGACCTCAACCACCCAACAAGGAAGAAGAAGAAAAAGGGACCGATATGCACTTCATCAGGACCTGATACCTTACATTGCCCCCTTATACATTTAACATCCTATCTTTCCAGTCGGCAATCGGCTTCCACAGCTGTAACCCGAATGCTCTCCTTTTTTTCCCCTTTCTCGCGTAGATAGCCTTCTCAAGGTTATGCATATGCAATAGCCTAGCCAGCCACTGCTGGAAAGGGGGAGCCAATTTGTCTTTCCATGCAGCCGCTATGCAAAGGTGAAGTACAGCCATTGCCACAAATATGAAGCCTCCTGCAGTGTGTTGTTGTGCATTACAATCCTCTAGACCTAATATTATTACATCAGGTGTCAGTTTCACTTTGAAGGCCAGCGATTTATCACAGAACATTTCGATACTATTTATAAGTGGTGAAAGGATGGGGCACCCTGCGAACATATGAATTATGTTCGTCTCCGAGCTGTCACATCTCGGGCACCTTACCCCCTGTGTTCCTCCCCACTGAGCAATCCTAGCTGGGGTATAGTAAAGTCTGTACAGAGTTTTGAAGTGTTGCGCTTGTAGTGATGTCAGACATAAGATCTCATGCCCTAAGGTTAGAGATTTTGTGAATGTCCCCTCTGAGATTCCTAACGCCTCCATCCATTTAGTCTCATGCTTCACTAGGTTGTCCCCTCTATGTTCTATCAATTCAGCGTACAGCCGTTTAATTGTACATGGCCCCTCTGCTTCGATGATCTGTAATATTGGGTTCCCCTTAAATCCCGCCTGGCCACCACGTTTATTACCTAGAAAACTTCTTACTTGTAGATACTTAAAGAAAGTCCTATTGCTGACCCCGAAATCCTGTTGAAGCTCCGTGAATTGGCGTACCCCTGATTCCCCCATTAAGTCTCCCATATTTCTAATACCTTGTCTGACCCATTCTTTAAAAATTACATCAGAGAAAATATCCGAAGGTAACGTTAAGTCCCCCGCTAGTCTTGTATGTCCATGAAGTCTCCCCAAACCAAAACTTTTCTTAAATGCCTTCCAGATTTTATCGGCGGCTTCTAGTGTCTTAAACCTAGTTCGCTTGAAGTAACTTGGCTCCGTGTATCTTAGGAAAGCATTGTTGGTTTCGTCTCCCAAAATTAAACCATACACTTCTAAAGACTCTGTGTGTAATTCCCCCTCTCCTTCCGTCCCTCCCAGCAAGCAGGTCATTTGCTGCAAAGCCGCAGCCCAATAATACATCCTGAGGTCTGGTAGAGTCCGCCCGCCCTTGTCGTGTGATAGTGACATATATTTCAGTGCCCTTCTAGTCTTCCCTTGCGCCCACACGAAACGATTTACCATATTTTCTAATTTCTTAAACCAGATCAAACTAAAGAACAGCGGAATTGTTCTAAACAAGTATACGAAGGGAAATACTTGGGTATCACTATTACATCAGATTTAGGAAGATTGGTGGAAATCAACATCAACCCTATTATTACAAAAACGAAAAAAGACCTGGATAGGATACATAATCTGCACATGACACTTGTAGGAAGGGTCAATTACGTGAAAATGAACCTGTTGCCCAAAATGCTATACTTGTTTAGAAATCTAGTAAACTCTTAATGAAAAATAAAGAACTTAATCTCTTATCATTGACTGAACTAATTAACTTTAATGATAATTCAAATCGAGATATGCTTGATTTATGCTCCAATCTAAAACAGTGGCAAAGATCCATCTACCTGAAAAAGAACGAGGGCGCGTAGCCGGAGACCATTCTTGTACGTCACGGGATGAACTGATAAAATAAATTGATTTGTGCGCCAGCAACACTGTGGCATTTTGAGGATGGCTTCATTGTCTAGTTTGTGTTCCCAATTCATTTTAATGATAGCTTTTTGTCTTCCTACAGATGTGACATATAGCTTGAGTCCGTTAAGTGTTCTCTGTTGAAATTGTGGACAAAACTCCATTTTAATTGCTGTTTTTTTTATTTACTTAGGAAGTGCTTTTAAGTTTGGGTGTCTTAGCCTTTGTAGTAAACCACCTCTCATACAGTGTACTAAAATGAGAAATCCCCAAAAGACTGGTAGAGATAAAAGTAGAAAGTACTAACTCTCTTTTTGTGGTAGTGTGAGTGATCAGTTAGGCTTATTAGCGGGTAGTGTTAAGTATGTGTATAGTCACAGAGACAATAAATGAGACAGACACTCAAAGATAAATCAGAGACCAATTTTTAAAGATAATGTCGATATTTATATAATTTTAAGACTATAACACAGTTACAAGGTAAGTACTTTCAGAGTTACGATTTTTCAAAGTTCAGAAAATATAGCACTTTTGTGTGTTAATTACTCACCATGTGAAATAATGGAGAAAAAGTCGAAAAACGCTTTTAAATTCAGGCAATGCTTTTATGAAGTTCACCTTCTCCTTTCAGATCGATGTCGGGATCAGGTCCAAATTTCCAGCAGGAGAATGTTGGGAGCGTCCTGGATCAGCCAGGAGCAGAGGTGATGAGGTCTTGGAAGCTGGTGTGCAAAGACCAAGGGGGGCACTTGAAAAAGCACTGCACAAAGAGACTTACAGGTACGTCCGGTGGGTCTTTGCGGAGGGAGGAAGTTGCAAGGGCATGGGGACCATGGGATCAGGGCTGGTTGGTTGGCGCTGGGGAAGGGTACAGAGCAAACAGGTCAGCCAGGAGTTGTGCATCTTTTGGTCCTCGATGTCAGGAGCAGGCAACTTAGAGAGGCGATCTTGAGACATTTGGGACACTCAGGAAGTGGGTTTCAGGGACTTCAACATCCCTCGGTAGCTGCTTGCTTTTGCTGCTTTGGGAGTTCCAGAGTGGGCTTTTCTTCTTGGTGTTTGAGGGTCTGGTACACTGGGTACTGGTACACCACAGCTCCGGTATATCCTGGTGCCTCCAAACTTGAACGAGAGGCAGATCTGACCCCCTCCAGAGCTGTTGTACCTTTCCTTGCTTTGTTACTGTGTCAAGGTCATTTGGAAGCAAGAAGTCAACAACCCAGACTTCACAGGAATGGTACCTTCACTCCAAGGGAGCGTGACAGTGATTTCCTCAAGGCTGGGGGTGCTCCTGGGTTCTTGGAGTCCTTTCAGGTTTCAGTGCAACACAGCAGCAGCAACTGTCCAGTCCTGGCAGCAGCAGGCAGGGCTTGGCACCTTTGTCTTCTGCAGCAAGGCTTTGGTTCTTGCCCAGCGTGTCTTCTTTGTCCTGACCTTCTCTTGTCCATCAAATATGATGTTCAGGTCTCAGGGTGCCACCTAAATACTGAATACAGGGGCGTTACAAGGGGAGACCTATACTAGCCAATGGGCTCATTACCTTTAGGGTGTTCATACCCTATAGAGACCACTTCCTGTAGGAAGAGGCACTACCCTAGCCCTGATAGGTTTTCTCACCATCCTGTTAGAGGATGTGGCCTAATGGCTAGGGCGGTAGACCTAAAATCTGGGAACCGGTTTAGAGTTTCGGCACTGATGCTCAGCATTCTCTGATTCTGGCAAATCACTTAATCTCCCTGTGCCAAACAAAAATTAATGTATCCTTATGTGATGCAACTGGTGCTCATGTAAAGTGCTCTGATATCCAATACCTTTGAGTCAAGATGTTGGAAATTCAGGAGAGGGGTTCACCTTGCCTGCCTCACCCTAGTAGTGGTGCAGGCTAAGTGGGGACCCTCCTCCTAATCTAACAAATTTCCCTCCTTCCTCCCTCAAAAAGTGGAGGAGGAAAGGGGGCCTGGCCTCCCCCACTACCTGGAGGTTTTTGGGATGGATTTCAAAAGATGGAATTGCCCTTGAAACTTCTCGCCCAGAAAGGCCATCCTGCCCTAGAGGAGGTGTGAAGCACCTCTGCCCAGAGCAGGCTTTGTCTCTGTCCTCTGAGAGCTCTGGCTCTCACCCCATGTAGTCAGAAACATGTCTGGCAGTGGCAGGCTAGCAAAAACGAGTCAGGACTCACACCAGTGCTTAGTAAGTTTTCAGGGGACCCTCTAAAATGATCTTCTGTGTGAATGTATTATTAAATCCAACACTGACATCAGTGAGGGTTTATTAAGACCAGATGTTTGGTAGAAAACACCTTAGAAATCATTGAAGCCACCTTGGAGCTAGGAAACTCGTGATGACAAGTATCTAGCCCATGTACTCATTATGGCTTCCCTGTGCACTTGCAACATCCCAGAATGGGCATTGTAGGGGCATATGCGCTCATGCTGGTATGTCCACCCATAGAATATAGTGCACCCTGACTTAGGGCTGAGGCCTGCAGTAGGGGTGACTTACCTATATTCCATATTTGGATTTCTCTGTACCAACATACGCAGTCTGCAATGGCAGAGTGCATAGCTTTGGTGAGGGGTCCTTGGGGAAGCACAACCGGTTTTGCAGCCCCACAGGACCGTTTTCAGTACCCATGCCCTAGGTACCAGGAGTACCATTGATTTAGAACTTGCAGGGGTAACTGAAGTGATGCCAAGGGTGGTATCGTTTTGGGGAATGAAATCTGGCCCTTGGGACCTAATTAGCAGGGATCCATTGCACTTACAGCTTGAAATCACATCAGGCGAAACCCCATGTCAACAGAGGCCCTTTCCTACAGCCTTTTATTAGTGCACAGCGCTATCCACTTATCCCCTTTTCACATTCATTTGTTTCACTCTGCTGTCAAGAGAACTTACAGCCCTTATTTTCTGCTACCTGAAACAGCTGACTCACCATAAGAAGCCAGTTTAACAGCAGGAAAATGGGTAAATGAATTATACGTACACTCCCCAAAAAGTGTATCGTTAAGATGGGTTCTGGACTCTTCCAAGTGGAGGTGGTGGTTTGTGTAGCCCAAAAATAGCATTCTTCTGCAGTGGTGGAGTCCACCACAAAATGGTGGTCTTATATGTATGTCGATATGGCTCCTCCCCACCGGAAGGCCTTGGAATGAGTTATATCTTCCAATAGAATGACAGCCTGCTTTGTGCATAGAGTCCACCGCAAGTATTACCCTTATGGTTGGTTTATTATTGCTTCACACACATTGATAGTAGTCAGTTGTGGTGCAGCTCATAGCAAAATGTTTATTTCGAGTGCAGGTGTTTAGTCCTACAATATGGCAGCCTCCCATGCTGATATAGGTCAACACAAAATATTACCCTTTAGGGTGGACATGGTCTCTCCCCAAATGGCGGCATGTTGTCATATTGTAGAACAGTCAAATGGTGGCCGGGGAAGGAGATGATTCTCACAACAAATTCCACTTATTTGTCGGTATAGCTCACGACAAAATAGCAGCTTCCATATGGTGGAGATTTTTAAAGTCCAATGAACTGAGGGAGTCAAAGAAGACATCTGCCAAAAGTGATGAAAACAGAAACGAGTGTGATTACCTATCAAACACGTTGTCACATCTTTTAATATAAATAAATGGCTCCCTTTGACCACAATGATGGCTGGATGGCATTGTTGTACCTCAGGAGAGCACTAAAAAATTTCACGCACACAAAGATTAATTACTTCCATGGAAGCAAGTAGGAACAGAGGACAAAGACAGCCTAAAATGTCTGCGGTGGTGTTGTGAATGTAAATTCAATAAATGCATGAACAAGATCGAGAAAGAAGATAATGTTAAGATAATGTTCTCGTATTTCACAAACATAGTAAATCTAGCTCACTATTCTAATTGTGAAAAAAGTGCAATATATTTGAAAAATTAGACACACACATAAGCCAGCACATTAGGAATTAATTTTGAATGTAGGTATGTGTATTGATAAGTTTCCCCTTTGATGCGTTTCATGAACTTGCCTCAAATGGAAAATTGATTATTTAAAAAAACTACACCAGCCATCATTTTCCCCAAACATTACTGCATAAACGAATGAAAAATTAACGAATAAGAACAAGAAAAATACAAACATCATATTATGCAATGCTTAACCAGTGTCTGTACTTGGAGAGGGTTAGCATATTTTAACTACGGGGAAAAAGGTGTAAAATGATATTTGACCTTGACTCACATTCTGGACAAATAACCAAAACATTGCCGTGTTTATTTTCAATTTATCCTGGACTTTAATTTCTTCCAAATGTAATGTATCCCAATTTAGGTCAGTGTGGCTGAAGCATTTCCCTGAGCCCCTGTTGTTAAAGTATAAATCACAGCAAGATAATGGTTTCTTTGTGTGAAATGTCATGCATCAGTGACCATGAGTCATGGTGTTATGGAAGGCGAGGGTACCCACACACCACACTTCTCCCATTACCCGAAAGGAAATCTGTCTTTTCTTGTAATGACCTTATTCCTTAACTTCTCGGTTGTTTTGCTACATAAAAGAAAGACATTACAAATCCTAATCAGCCCTGACAAAGGTCTTTAGTCATCTGCGGCTTGTGGACTCGTGGCTCTTATTTAATATTTCCAGACTTTGGAAAACAGGGGAGCAGAGTGAGCACAAATAAACAGAAGAAATGAAGTTAATGAAACGCAATCGACATTGAATAGTAAGCCCAGGGGAGAGTGTTTACAATTCCCCCTCCTACCTGAATGAATAATTTATGGGAAATGCAGTTGTTTCGCCAAATTGTCTCTGCTATAATAAATAATGTATAGTAAATGCAGATGTGTGTATGCACAATCCCCCAACATACATTTAGAAACCACGCCATGGGAATGCAGGTGTATTTGCACAGCCTCCACTTCTCCAGGTATAAGCACTGTATAGTATGCACAATGTGTATATAGTATTTTAATTGCAAATTGTATTCAGATAGCGCTTACTATCCATGACGAGGCGTGGAAGCGCTTTGCGGTGAGTAGCACGCTACTCTGGCATCCCAGATTATAGATAAAGTTAAATAGTTACTACATTAGTAATGTGTTAATTTCTCCATCAAACTATTAGTAGTTTACAAGGATTGGTAAGCTCAAAACCCTTCCCTACCGTTAGTAAACAGTGAATTGTAAATGCAGACCCATTTCCAAAGATTCCTCTTGTAGTAAACTATTTATTGTGACAAAGGGGCTTATATTCCTTCCCCCACAAGCCTGCTCCCTGCAAACAACACATTTATTTAATGTATAAACCCACCCAGGGAGCTGAACAATCAACTACCTACAATGTAATACAAATACGGTAAAATAATCTTTCTGCTACCAATAAAAATATCTCGTAAAACTTACAATTAAAAAATGTCTAGGGACATTTCAAAAACATATATATCCAACAACAGTCAATTATTGTCAGAAGATTAAATATGAAATGTTGTGCACATGGACATTAGTACGGTTATTCCGCATAAGTTTTTTCTTTTTAAATAGAATCATGCTCGCTGCAACATGGGTACTTAGAGAAAAATCAGGGATGAGATCCTGAATGATACATACAGTAGGCGAATTCGGGTCCATTATGCCTGCCTTAAGACATTTTCTCAAATGTTCTCAGTGGGAGACCATTTTTATCAAGAGCAGTAAAAGAATTCTCAAGGCAGGGCGATACTAGCTTGTTATTACATATAGCTTATGTATCAGTACTGCCTGGTGCTTTAGTTGCAGCACCATTCTGAGTGTCAGACTGCAGGATAGGCTACAGTGCCCCCCTACGCCCTCTTTTTGTGGTGTGAAAACTTGAATGTGTGGTGTTTGCCCACACAAATTGCTCCGCGTTTTATCTGGTGACAACAGTGTGAGGAAACACCCACAGAATGCACAGTTACCTCCTTATCTGCAACCCAGATTGAGGCAAAAAACAGGAGTTTGTGTTGGAATTTGTACAAGGAGGGGAATGCGCCCCTCAGAAGGAGAACACACAATTACCTCCTCTCTACACATATACTAGCTGGGTCTGGTGGCTCAAAGGACTAATGCATCCACTGCAGGGGCCTGTGTTCAACCTCATGGTCACTGGTTCAAATCCCCGAGGGTCCACGCAGCCTTTCATCCATCTGAGGTCGGTACAATGAATACCATTGAGTTGGGTAACAATAAACAACTGTTATTCAGCCCCAAGAGACCCCGACAGTGTAATCGGGCCTTTTACAAATACACAAGTTATGTTATCCTTGCATAGAGCATGTGAAGGAATTACACATAAAGGATTGAATTTTAATTCTATACAAATTCTTGGTTGCTAGCACGATGAAGGTAAAGGAGAGAGGAATGCGGTGTGGTAGATACGAGGTTAGGTTCAATTAAAGTGGGAGTCTGATTTACTATGTAGAATTCAATTTAATTCAATTAAAATCTTTATTCGGCACTTAGAAAGACACCATAAAAGTAGATAATTACATTTTTATAAAAATACTTTTTTAAAAAATTTAAAAAGGTTAAAAAAGGCTAAAATTCATTATGTGCAGTAAAAGGGGGATTTCCGTAATAAGTCTCTGTTTATGGGGCATTGCAATCGGTAATTTCTCTTGTGTTCCTATGTAGAATTAGATCTGATTGCCTATTTGGGTTATTAATAATGAACTACTTGAAATATTGCATGGCATTTTCACCTGTTCGTTTCATCGTTTTGAAAGTTGAGAATGTGTTTTAGGGAAGGCTGGTTCCTCAATCTATAAACAGAAAAATTGAGCAGAAAAAACAAAGTTTACTTGTGACATTTACTTTGTTGACAGTAATTTTCTTCTGTGCCACAGCATTTGCACTGCGACCGATAGCCTGAAATAGTACAAAGAGTGTTTTTACTGGCTAAAAACTGAAAATCCCATTAACATTGCAAAGGGAAATGTCTACTGCAGCTTGTGTGTTTGTGTGTGTATGTTTGTTTGTTTTGCCCTCATATTAAAAAAACGTGGTGTATGCCTTATGGACATAATAGGGAAACACATGATGCCATGCGGTCATGAACAGAGTCTAAACTTTCCTTCATGGCTGTTAATCTACGTTTCCTAAAGTGGGTGATTAAAGGGGCTACGGCGCTGTATGTGACAGGAAAACAGAATTCCCCATAAATCAGCATTCAAGGTTCAAAGTCAGCACCAGAGAGCGGGCCCAAATTAAGCATCCTTGACTCTTGTTAGGCATGAGCAAGCAGTCAATGAATACTCTTTTTAGGTATTGAGAATTTGGGAGAGAACAGGAGGATATACCACCCAGATCTGCATGGTGACCATTAATGTCTCAGCTGGAGCGTCTTATATGGTCTTCCTCACGTGTAAAATCAGATTCCCAGTTTAAGGTAATAGGAACTTGCTTTGCACTTTAAAAGCTTTGCCTGTGAGTCTGATCTCCACAGGCCTGTTTGCCATCATCTTGTTAAGGGGGCTTGGAGGACAAATGCTTTGCTGACACAGCACTAGGATTCAGGCCACTCTTCAGGAGTTTCTCCCTGGCCTTGTTTCTGTGGGATAACTTCATGATATGTGGACAGCTGGATTAGAATCTTCGCCTGACTACAGCGGCTGGCAGAGGTAGAAGGAGAAGAAAACTGGCAGCTTGAAAGATTTCCAAGCAAGAAAATATATGGATTCATATAATTATAATTTAGCACATCTTAAATATAATTTAGCATTATTGCACAGCACATCCTCCAAAGACAGTTGCTATGTTATTTTACTCAGTATTTTCAGTACCTTCTTAAAAAAAGAAACCTGTATCATTTACAAAGATATCATGACCAGTACTTAGGCTTATTTTTGAAGACAAGCTCACCATTTCTGGTGGTCCTCAACAAACCCACAGTTAGGACACCATCGGACTGCAAGCTAAGCCTTGTAAAAACAGAAATCAACATGGTAGAAGGCCTTTTTCATCTATGTACCCAGGATCTGGAACAACATCCCCATATCCATTAGGACTGCCTCAATGCAGCTCTAATTTAGGGAAGAATTCAAAAAGCATGTCTTTCATGAAAAACAGAGAATCAGTCAAGTGTACAGGTTATGGAGAACTTGATTTAGGGTTATGATACGTTTTTAAGGAAGTTTAATTTTAAGGCACATTTCACTTTGATCACAGCATAGAATCATCAGGGTTGCCCAATGGTTTTGACGTGGTCATGGTCTGGCAGGCTTTGCTGTATCCTGTGGCCTTTAGTACCATATTCTGAAGAAGGGATCAGAAACGATCTCAACGTTTGCCTTTTTGTTCCAAAACATATTTCTATTAATGGCCAAACATTGTTTCAGCACTGAGTGTAAATTAACTGAGTATGTCTTTTCCAGGGTATAAGCCTCTCTGTGGGCCCATTTTTGCTTCTGGCTACAGACAGCTTTAGCTTCTGTTGCCCAACGCTGATGTCACTGGTCATCCAGAATGGGCGATGGCAAAGCAAGTATGGTTACATGTTTACACACTGAGCTACTGAATTCATATTATTGCTTTATTGATACATAAAGTATTGCCTTTAATTTAGGATACGTATACTTGGCAGAATGCATGACTTTCAGGTATTCAATATGAATTTAAGTCAGACTTGTTACATCTCCTAAAACCTGTTTTCATATTAGCATCTTTCATTTGGTTGCATTTTAGGGCTTCATTCTGAGTGATCCAGTAATCCCAATGAGACCAATAATCTGTTTTACCCGCCCCAACTGGATTAATAGATCCATGGTACCTCTGCAGATCAGAAGATATTCACTGGGACAATTCAGCTACTGAAAGCTGATCAAATTTCCCAGTGAGTCTTCATAGCTAATTTAGGAATTTCTGGGAAATCGAGGTTGGCGTTACCAAGTTCCCTGATACTTCCTAATTTCTGAGAGTATCCTAAGAGTACCCTTCATATTAGCTGGTGAGTCTTCCGGCCAAGAGTTACTGGCTCCCTGGTATTGGTAACTCCGGGGAAGTTGGGGAATACCAAAGCAGTTATAATTAGGCCCCTAAAGTGCTTAGAGTGGGTTAACTAGTCACTTAAACGGGGCTCAACATCTGCTGATAGGAAGGCATAAATTACATATAATTGTTACATGGGTGCCTTAAGGTGGTAACTACATTATGGAATATTCTGGTGGGAACAAATTCCATTGTCTTTATTTATCCCTGTTATGTCTTCCTCACTCATTCTTTTCTCACTAGCTATTTTCCTCAGAAGCCTTCAATGAGTGTCAACAAAGTACAACCTCTTATTTACGACCTTCACAGTGAGCTAAACAGTAGGCGTAAAACTGCTCCCTCATACCTTCAATATGGAATTCACAGAGAGCATCTGCATCAGTAATAAATATCCTTTCTCACTCATCCTCAATCATTGTTCATGAAATGGTGTATAAGTCAATGATGGAAGAAGACCAGGCTGATTTCGCAACACTGAAGTGGACTATTGCAAACTTACTGTTGTATGAAACTGATATTGATGCTGTGAGAAAGTGGACTATTAGTTGAGGTGGATGGTAGTCCTCTTCGATTAATAATGGCACTATTCCTTACTAAGCCCTGTTAGGTCTAAATACATTAAATGGGAGCTAAACCTTTGGTAGCTGTATCACAGAAATGAAATTAATTACCTTATGATAAATGTGTAAAGCATTTATCAGTACCAAAACTGTTAAAATGTATAAAACACAATACAATAAAAACCCCTTTCCAATGTATGAAAATAGAGAATGTTTTAATGAACTAAAATACACCAAGATGCTAAAAATTAAATGTATGGAACATCAGATAAGATATTTCAAATGTTTAGATGTTGCTCGTGCCAAAAAGCACAAAGAGCCAACCGCAGGTATCTGGTCGAGCTAGACTGGGTCAAAGTCAAAAGTTAATGCTGTCTGCAATGGAGCACAGTGCGGATACAGTGACGAGGTTCAGCCTAGTAGAAAGTTTATCTTTTGACTTAGTGGTTTTGCTGGATCAAAGTCTACATTGAAGAGGTCGTCGGCCTGTTGGGGTGCAGGCTGGATCCGAAGAAGGGCCTTCGATGGCAGGCGACTGCAACACAGGACCTCTTTGGGAACCTCAGCACTGGCGGGAAGTTTGAGGCTCTCAATGTTGACGGTGGGAAACCTCCAAGCAGGTCAATTCTGAGTTGATGCCTAGGAAGACATCTTCAGAGTGCTGCTCACCATTGGTCCTGATACAGTCCTCTCTCTTTGGACTTAGAAACTTTTCCTGAAGTCAGGATCCTCTCTGCTGGGCAAACCAGCAAGTTGAGTCCTACTGGCAGTTCTATGTCAGTGGCTGTGGTTTGTCAGCAGTCTGGTGGTATCCTCCGTTTCTTTTTGAAAGAAAATTCCCCCCAAAATACTTGGGGGCCCATTAGGATGTCGGGCGGATTGCCTCCGCCAGGGTAGCGGTGGCCACCGCCACCCTGGCGGAGGCAATCCGCCCGACATCCTTCCCTGCATTCCCCCCCGCCATATTACGATGGCGGAGGGGACCGCAGCGGTGGGAAACACCGCCCGCCTGTTTTCCGCCCCGGTCGCCTTGCGGCCGGGGCGGAAAAGGGATAACATGGTGGCAGTGTCTATCAGACACCGCCAGCCATATTAGAATAGGCATTTTTCAATGCCTTTCCGTGGCGGCAATGTGGCCACGGAAAGGCATGCGGTGTTCACTCTGGGGGGCCCCTGTGGGCCCCCAGAGTGACAGCCAAAGGGGGGTGGCACACGGGGGGGCACCTGTGGTACCCCCCTGCATTTGCATCATCGCAGTGGCAGGCACCGCCCGGTGCCTGCTGCTTCGATTATGCAAATGTGTGTATTTGTTTTTAACATTGTGGCGGGCGGTGCGGTGAGCACCGCCCGTCACAATGTTAATTTGAGGAATGCGCCTACCACTGTGGCGGACGCATCCTAATGCCAATGTCGGGACCCCCGCCCTTTAGGCTGGCGGTCCCGATCTCTGTTAGGGTGGCGGGCGGACTTTTTCCGCCCACCATCCTAATGGACCCCCAAGTATTCAGTCTTGGAATTTTGATGGGTGAAAGAATAAACTCTTACCTCAGTCAAAGGTCCAGGACATTTTGGACACACCTTGGGGGTTAGAACTCAATCTCCCAGAAGCCACCTACAGGATCCAGGGTAAATCAAGTTGAAACTGGTCAGCTGAACTCAGCAAAGCTTTGGGCTTCTTGCAGTTTTTTTGTTCCTGGATCTGGACAGGAGGCAAAGCAACTGGCACTTACACTCCACTCTTCTGTTACGGGTACAATTTGAAAGTGGGTCTAGCCACAGGGGTTTCTCTCCACAGGATCAACAGCAGATGCAGAGTTTCTTCTATCTTCAACTGGTACAGAGATGTTCTGAAGTGTATACTTAGGGTGCAACATGTATGCCCAGTGCCCACCTGTGAGTGGCGGAAAGGCCACCCCCTAACCAATAGAGTAAAAGTTCCCAGGGGGGCTCCCATCCACTTTGAAAGGTGCCAGCAAGGGATTTTGCTTAGAGGAATTTATCACAGATTACAGACTGCTTATTTAATGCCTGCACATGTCTGTTCAAACTGTATTGATATCTGAAACAATATTTCATAAAGCTACCTGTGTAGACAAAAACATGAGAAGAAAGCAACACAGGAAAATGTTCAGATAAAAAATATTGTATTTTATGTAGATTTTATAGGCAAAAATTCATAGGGTGCATGTAAACAATGAGAATTGATCATAACTCAATCAAATGAACAAGAAAGTACAAAGTTATTCCTATAATTCATTTGAGTAGAAAGTCCACACCAGTGCAAATAAAGAACAAATGACTCTTATTTCACCAAAATAAAGATCACTTGTATAATGAAAAGCAAGTAAAGGACTTAGGGCCATATGTATCAAGCAAATTTGCAATTGCAAAGGCCGAAATTCGCAGAATTTTGGCCTTTGCGAATGCGAATTTGCTAAATGGAATGTATGATGCAAAAATGGTGCAAAATAAGGAATCGCAAAATTTGCGATTCCTTATTTTGCAATTGCATTTAAGGAATCGCAAATTTTGCGATTCCTTAAATGCAATGTGTGTAGCAAAAAAAATTACCAAAATGCCCTTAAGGAATCGCAAATTACCACCAACTTCTAGTTGTTGGTATGTTGCGAATTCCTTGAAAAATGCACATTTTTGCATTTTTCAAAGTGCCATGTGACGCACATACATGCCCTTAGGGCATGTATGTGCGCCACATGTGCACCCATGCATATTTCAGGGGTGCAACAGGGTGTCTTTTGGACACCCCTGCACCCTTGAAATTATTCTCAATTTGCGATTAGCAAATTGCGAATCGTAAATTGAGAATTACTTCCCATTCATTCCTATGGGCCTCCCTTGCCCATTGAAATGAATGGGAAAGTATTCCTTAATTGTGATTCGCAATTTGCTAATCGCAATTAAGGAATTCTAAGGAATCGCAAAAAAAATTCGATTTTGTACATACATACCCATTTGTGATTCTCAAATAGCGATTTCTTAAAAATCGCTATTTGAGAATCGCAAATGGGTATCTTGATACATATGGCCCATTGTCGTCGACATTTCGGTCTTTTTTGGTACAAATCTTGCAGACCATCTTCAGGACAAAAATCATTTCTAGCTGTGACCCCTTTTTCAAATTGATCCTTTATAACTTCGGGATGTAAAAAGAATCGTAGCAATGGTCTTGATCATCTGAATGATCAGTATTTCACAAGTCAGTGGATATTTGAAGAAATTCTTATCCGCTCAAACAGTCTTATTCAACAGAGCTATTGACCTTCGTTATTTTGGCCAATTTGTGAGCAAAGTAAACGCATACCAACGTGGAGACGCTCGGATTTAACCAGTGGAGACGTGCTGATCTATCCGAGTCACGTGAACCCGACTCGGATAGATCAGCACGTCTCCACTGGTTAAATCTGAGCGTCTCCACGTTGGTGTGCGTTTACTTTGCTCACAAATTGGCCAAAATAATGAAGGTCAATAGCTCTGTTTAATAAGACTGTTTGAGCGGATAAGAATTTCTCCAAATATCCACCCACTTGTGAAATACTGATCATTCAGATGATGAAGACCATTGCTACGACTCTTTTTACATCCTGAAGTTATAAAGGATCAATTTGAAAAAAAGGGGCCACAGCTACAAATGATTTTTGTCCTAAAGATGGTCTGCAAGAGTTGTACCAAAAAAGACCGAAACGTCGACGACTAAGTCCTTTACTTGCTTTTCATTATACAAGTGATCTTTATTTTGGTGAAATAAGAGTCATTTGTTCTTTATTTGCACTGGTTTGGACTTTCTACTCAAATGAATTATAGGAATAACTTTGTATTTTCTTGTTCATTTGAATGAGTTATGATCAATTCTCATTGTTTACATGTACCCTATGAATTTTTGCCTATAAAATCTACATAAAATACAATATTTTTTATATGAAAATGTTCCTGTGTTGCTTTCTTCTCATGTTTTTGTCTACACAGGTAGCTTTATGAAATATTGTTTCAGATATCATTTTAGTTTGAACAGACATGTGCAGGCATTGAATAAGCAGTTTATAATCTGTGATAAATCCCTCTAAGCAAAATCCTTTGCTGGCACCTTTCTAAAGCTATTTAATCTGCCCAAGCCCGCAAGGGTATATTGGGTTTCCCACCCCCTTTTTTCCCCATCCACTTTGAAGCACTTGCTGTGTGTTTTATTGCAAATTATCCCACAGCAACATTTTCAAAATAGTAATTTAAAATCCAATATGACCAGTAGATGGGATTTTAAAGCATTTAATATTGATTTTTAATCTTTGAATCATGGGTCTAGCTATTCACAACTGAGGCTAAGCATTATAAAGTTTTCTAAATGGTACCATATCTATTCAAACTGGGATTTACTTCCTTCAACACTGTTTTGCCACCATTGCTGCTGTTGGGCTGCCTGGAGATGGGTCTTCATACTCTGGCCTGCCTTGCTCCCAGGATGAATGCAAAAACAACAGTTGATGCTTGATTCCGGTCCAGGAAAGACATGGCTTGGCAGTTTGGGCTGGACTGTTCCCATGAGGCACAGGGCCAAGGCTGATTTGCAAATGGCCATGTCTGAACTGGGGTGCTGTGGAGTGCAAAAAAACGATGGATTTAAGCCCAGATCTCTGTACTGGGGTTGAATGTATGACATTGTTCTGCATTCTGTCCATCAACTGTTATTTTTTGCATTTGTCACCCCGAGTGGGATGGGTATGCTCAGACGTGAGTCCCATGCTCTCCACACCACTGGAGTCAAGCTATCCTGGCTGAAGATTGGCTGATAGCCAGAAACCGGTCCTAGGATGCTTGATTCCGGTCCAGGAAAGACATGGCTTGGCAGTTCGGGCTGGACTGTTCCCATGAGGGACAGGGTCAAGGCTGATTTGCATATGGCCATGTCTGAACTGGGGTGGTGTGGAGTGCAAAAAAACGATGGATTTAGGCCCAGATCTCTTTACTGGGGTGAATGTATGACATTGTTCTGCATTCTGTCCATATACTGTTATTTTTGCATTTGTCACCCCGAGTGGGATGGGTATGCTCAGACATGAGTCCCATGCTCTCCACACCACTGGAGTCAAGGTATCCTGGCTGAAGATGGCTGATAGCCAGAAACCGGTCCTAGGATACTTGATTCCGGTCCAGGAAAGACATGGCTTGGCAGTTCGGGCTGGATGCATGAGGCACAGGGTACAGGCTGATTTGCATATGGCCATGTCTGAACTGGGGTGGTGTGGAGTGCAAAAAAAGGATGGATATAGGCCCAGATCTCTGTACTGGGGTGAATGTATGACATTGTTCGGCATTCTGTCCATCAACTGTTATTTTTGCATTTGTCACCCCGAGTGGGATGGGTGCTCAGACATGAGTCCCATGCTCTTCACACCACTGGAGTCAAGGTATCCTGGCTAAAGACGGCTGATAGCCAGAAACCAGTCCTAGGATGCTTGATTCCGGTCCAGGAAAGACATGGCTTGGCAGTTCGGGCTGGATGTATGATGCATTTGCTCCTAGGATGGGCAGGCCAACTCCAACTCCTGCTCTTGCACCATAAGTGCTATAAAGCGCTTGGATCTTTCCCACTGCACAAGTCACCACCATTGCAGCTGTTGGACTGCCTGGATAGGGTACTCTATACTCCAGTGTACCTTGCTCCCCCATCTCCTGCTCTGCTGCCGTAAGTGCTTTACAGCGCTCCAATCTGTCTCGCGGCATGGGACACGCGTGGGCCATAAATGGGCCCATCCACGTCCAGAGGAGCCCGGAGGAGATAAGGCTAGGCCACCCCCTTGATCTCTTAACTTTTGTAATCCAGGACAGTGTATTACCTCACTACTTCATCGGTATGCTTGACAGGCAGGTAGTCGGAATTAACTTTTAAGAATTGTGTCCCACTTTGTTTCATGAGAAGAGCTATGAGTCCTTTTATATTTTACATGGGAAGAAGTTGTGGCTGGCCACTGGGGTCCTGCTCGCTATTGTATGAGCTGGGACCGTGAATGATTTCTATTATCCAGTATGTTAAAAGTTTGCTTAAACAATTTTTTTCACTTGGGAAGTCTGATGTTGCCAGGATTATCACTCGGCCACTCTCTCTGGCGCTGTTTTTTTATCACAGCCAGTGTTAGAAGTATTTTATTTTAAAGGGGTTGAGCTTGCAGACGTCAAGGCCCCTCGTTGGGTGGGTCAGAGATTTGCATCCCACAGCCAGCCTAGATAGCATCCTAAGTGTTGGTAGGACATTAAGTTCCTGGTGGAGTGATGCTGTTTTAATAATTTTAGACATTTGCAATTTTAACCAGTGTTTTCTTCTGTGGAGATATTTTGGTTCAAGTTAGCAGGGGCGGCTACTTTAGGTTTTAATTTGGCAAGAATACGGTTGTGACAACCTATTTCTTACCCCACCTAGTTATGGGAAAGCGGAAGGATGCTGACGTTGCTACCATCCCCAATAAACCCAAAAAATGTGCTAGAAAACCAAAGATGTAACTGTCCTTGACCAAATTAATGACTTAATAGAAGAGGTTGAAACTATTTTGCACTCGCCCTTACCTTCTCAGACCAGTGGTCCCAAGAAGAGCGCTAAATTAACACTCCTGAGTATCTTTGGCAAAAAACCCGATAGGATACGGAGAAGCACCAGTAGGACACCTCTTTGCCCACTTTCCCCCCTTTAATCAGATGCAGCAGGGGGAATTACTAATACTCGGTCAGTTTGCCCATCGCTACCCCTCGAACCAGTGGTGATCTGTTCCAATAGATTCTAGGCCGTGATTGGGAAGGATCTAGAAGGTCCGACAGGTTCAGAATGTATGAGGGTAGCTTAATCACTCAGTCACATGACTGTAAATCCAATTTGTATGAAATAGTGCTTGCTCTGCATAATGAGCTGGTGGGCCTAAAGGAACAGTAGAAAGTAAATAAAATACTGCGACTGACATGAATACCCAGATCACTAACTCCCAGACCTGTGCTGCTAATCTGCCTCTGCCTCTTTAGACACAAAATCTCCCAACAGCTGCCCACAGGTTCAGCACCTCAATCCCTGTTGTAGTATATTGAATAGTCCTGTGCATCCACTTACGGCCCTTGCCATTGATTATCGCCACTGGAATCCAGAGAAGATGAGATTGCTTTGTAAGGAAGGTGCACCAGAAACAGGGTTGGCCTGGTTATAAAAAAAAGCCCACAGCCATCTTTCCCTGAAAACACCCAATCTCGTCTGATCTAAGAAGTGAAGCAGGGTTGGGCCTGGTTAAGAAAAGGCTGATGGCTGATTTTTACTCATTTGCAAATAAAGAACAATATATGGACTGACCTTGCGATTTTGACTTTGTTTCTGGTGCACCTTCCTTACAAGGCTGCTTCTGCCTCTTTGCCTTTCCCTGCCACCTGCCCAAGCCATCACAGAAGCTTCAAGGAAATGCTATGACAGGCTGCCTATCGCTTACACTCTAAGAGACATCAGGACGGGCAGCAGACACAGGCTGTAGACTGGACTCGAGACGTGCCAAAATTGTTCATGTATTAACACTGTAGGGCTCCCTAGTGAAACTATTGTCCGTCCCAGGGTGCATTAGGGTATTACAAAGAGGGCATGTAAGGCATGGTCAGTTAGAGAGGGATTTGTGGGGTCCTACCTATAGGAGATCTACCATTCCCGGACCCAGTAGGGGGAATTACAGGATAATTTCAATTGATTAATATAATTATAAATACAAGTCGATCATCATGTCGGACATCCAGAATGTACGAAGGAAATCACTAGATTCAGAGCTGCAGGATACTTTTGAGATAGAGGTTGTTTCGAGGGAAATCTTTGAAGGCCTTTTGGCAATAGAAGCCTGAGACATCCCTACATCAGGAACAGGGATTCAGCTTGATCTTTTCAATGATTATGACTGCAGCTGTTCCACTGGTGCGACAAGGGGTATCCATAGGAGTGAGCAGCACTGGGTAGACTGACTGTCTTCTGATATCACTCACGAGTCTCTTGCTCCTGAATCTATTGTAGAAGATGCCGGGGGACTGCCACTCCTGACAGTAGCATCCTTAGACAGCACTTTGGGAAGTGGAGATCCTATATTAGATACTCCACAGGAACATTGTATCATCGATGTGCAGTTGCTGGTTCCTTCATGGAATATCGCAAGTATACGTTGTAAGCTGGTTGATCCACTATGGGGATTCTACATTGGCTCTTTTGGTCTGTCTGTTTCAAGAGACCTGGGCCCTAGAACCATCATACAGATCAGGGTTTGTAACATATGCTGTGGACTCGCTTCTCTCCCCGTCCAGCCGCCATACGGGGGCCTCCTAATTTGGGTAAAAGTTTTGCTTGGGTGGGTCATTGAGCAACTGATAATTGAGACACCAGACATTTTAGGATTAACTACAAGGGCCACGAATGGTTTCATTATTAATCTCTATAATATATATGTTCGTAGTTTGCCTAGTAAAAGTATATCCTTGGCTCTAAGTACCCTCGACTGCCATTTATTTTCACTACCTTATCAACTGAACCCCATTATAGGAGGTGATTTTAATACAGCCTTTGACCCACTGGATTATATTTCATGGGTGACTGAACTGGGAGATGTGGTTTTGGCAATTCTGGAACTTCATGCTCCTCCTTTAAAATGTTGCTGTCCTGTTGCTACCCAGTTAGCCCAGTTTCCGATCCCTCACAGGGTTTGGGTGTGCAACGGCAGATCAGTTTCTGATGTTGCTAGGGTGTATACATTTCACGGTACACAGTCAAAATATCGAGTTTTAAATTTCGACCTACCAAAATATTGTGTTTTAAATTTCGAAGGTGCATTTATCGATGTCAAGAATATCGTTGGACAGAATATCGACCCTAAGGTAAGTAATATCGAAATTTTTTCTATCGATATAAGTAATATCGAAGTTAGTAATATCGATAGCATATATATCGATGTAACTAATTTCGGTGACACTAATATCGAGTTTTTTTATTATTTGATTTTTTATTATGTATGTGTTATATGTTTTAGTTAAGTATTTAAAATACTTCATATTATATATCTATTAATTTTATATATTAATACATTTTTTTATAAGTAGATTCTATGTTTTAGTACCGGAGCGGGTAGTGGGGTTATAGGGGAATAGGGTGGGAAGTAATTTAATTGTAATTAATAAAATATTTATTGATGTATAATTTATTTTGTAATTATTTATTATTTGGAAATTAATTATTTTAATTGATAAATTAATTATATAATTGGTAATTAATATTCATTTTAATTAAATGTTATGTTTTAGTACTGGAGCGGGTTGTGGGTTTATAGGGGAATAGGGTGGGAAGTAATTTAATAGTAATTAAGAAAACAAATTATGTATAATTTATTTTGTAATTAATTATTATTTGGCAATTAATTATTTTAATTGATAAATTAATTAGATAATTGGTAATTAATGTTAATTTTAATTAAATGTTATGTTTTAGTACTGGAGCCGGTTGTGGGTTTATAGGGGAATAGGGTGGGAAGTAATTTAATTGTAATTAATACAAAATTTATTTATGTATAATTTATTTTGTAATTAATTATTAATTGGCAATTAATTATTTTAATTGATCAATTAATTAATTGGTAATTAATCGTAATTTTAATTAAATGTTATGTTTTAGTACCTGAGCGTGTTGTGGGTTTATAGGGGTATTGGGTGGAAAGAAATTTTATTGTAAAAATGTAATTATTTATGCATTTTTATTTATGGATAAATAATGTATTAAAAAATTATTATATGGTAATTATTTATTTTTTAACTGTCAATTAATATTTGTAATTTGTAAATATGTTTTAATAACTAGAAGAAATAATTAAATAATTGTTAAACATTATTTTTTTAAAAAATATTAATTTGTATAATGTTTTTAAATTTTTAATATTGATTTAAATTTACAAAATATTGTATTGTTATGATAAATAAATTATTCTTTAATATGTATTATTTGGTGATTAATATTGAATAATTATTATTTATTGGTGTTTGTTGTTAATTTATAGTCAATAAATTAATCAAATGTAATTGGTTTTTATTAAACATTAATTGTTTTTTATTGATGTTGATGTATTTGAAAAATGTACTATACATTATTTCAAATATAAACATTATTTAGAAGTATGTGACAATAAAAATCTATGTTATTAAATGTTTTCCCTACTGTTGCACCCTTTGGAGTTGGAATAGTAATTTTTCCCCCTACTCTATCCAAAGCTTTCCCTACTGTTGCACTCTCTGGAGTGTGAATAGTAATTTTAACCCCTACACTATCCAATGCATTCCCTACTGTTGCACTCATTGGAGTGAGAATAGTCATTTGTACCTATCCGCTATCCAACGCTTTCCCTACTGTTGCACCCACTGGAGTGGGAATAGTAATTTTTACCCGTACGCTATCCAACACTTTCTCTACTGTTGCACTCACTGGAGTGGGAATAGTAATTTTTACCCACTCGCTATCCAACGCTTTCCCTACTGTTGCACTGTCTGAAGTGGGAATAGTAATTTTAACTCCTACACTATCCAACACTTTTCCTACTGTTGCACCCACTGGAGTGGGAATAGTAATTTTTACCCACCCGCTATCCAAACGCTTTCCCTACTGTTGCACTTTCTGGAGTGGGAATAGTAATTTTAATCCCTACACTATCCAACACTTTTCCTACTGTTGCACCCACTGGATTGGGAATAGTAATTTTTACCCGTACGCTATCCAACGCTTTCCTTACTGTTGCACTCACTGTAGTGGGAAAAGTAATTTTTACCCATCCGCTTTTAACGCTTTCCCTACTGTTGCACTCTCTGGAGTGGGAATAGTAATTGTACTCTTTGCACTATCCAACACTTTCCCTACTGTTGCACCCTTTGGACTTGGAATAGTAATTTTAACTTTTATGCTATCCAACGCTTTCCCTACTGTTGCACTCACTGGAGTTGGAATAGTAATTTTTACCCGTACGCTATCCAACGCTTTCCCTACTGTTGCACTTACTGGAGTGCGTATAGTAATTTTTACCCACCCGCTATCCAACGCTTTCCCTACTGTTGCACCCTTTGGAGTTGGAATAGTAATTTTTACCCTTATGCTATCCAACGCTTTCCCTACTGTTGCACTCTCTGGAGTGGGAATAGTAATTTTACCCCCTACACTATCCAAAGCTTTCCCTACTGTTCCACCCTTTGGAGTTGGAATAGTAATTTTTACTCTTGTTGCACCCACTGGATTGGAAATAGTAATTTTTACCCACCCGCTATCCATTGCTTTCCCTACTGTTGCACTCCCTGGAGTGGAAATAGTAATTTTATTCTTTACACTATCCAACACTTTCCCTACTGTTGCACCCTTTGGAGTTGGAATAGTAATTTTTACTTTTACGCTATCCAACGCTTTCCCTACTGTTGCACTCACTGGAGTTGGAATAGTAATTTTTACCCACCCGCTATCCAACGCTTTCCCTACTGTTGCACCCTTTGGAGTTGGAATAGTAATGTTTACCCTTATGCTATCCAACGCTTTCCCTACTGTTGCACTCACTGGAGTGGGAATAGTCATTTTTACCCGTACGCTATTCAACGCTTTCCCTACTGTTGAACTCACTGGAGTGGGAATAGTAATTTTTACCCACCCGCTATCCAATGCTTTCCCTACTGTTGCACTCTCTGGAGTGGGAATAGTAATTTTACCCCCTACACTATCCAACCCTTTCCCTACTGTTCCACCCTTTGGAGTTGGAATAGTAATTTTTACTCTTACGCTATCCAACGCTTTCCCTACTGTTGCACTCACTGGAGTTGGAATAGTAATGTTTACCCGTATGCTATCCAACACTTTCCCTACTGTTGCACTCACTGGAGTGGGAATAGTAATTTTTACCCACCCGCTATCCAACGCTTTCCCTACTGTTGCACCCTTTGGAGTTGGAATAGTAATTTTTACCCTTACGCTATCCAACGCTTTCCCTACTGTTGCACTCACTGGAGTTGGAATAGTAATTTTTACCCGTACGCTATCCAACGCTTTCTCTACTGTTACACTCACTGGAGTGGGAATAATAATTTTTACCCACCCGCTATCCAACGCTTTCCCTACTGTTGCACTCTCTGGAGAAACAGGGAAAGTACCAGCTTCAATGAATATGGCTAAAATTGTATTTTTTCTAAAGAAACAGAAACCAGCCAACGATTGTGGGTCTTACAGGCCCATCTCTTTGATAAACGCCGATGCCAAGGCTTTTGCAAAGATACTGGCCACTCGGTTAGCCCCTCATATGTCGGAGTTAGTCAACATCCAACAACATGGGTTTGTCACAGGGAGAGACACAACGGCCCATGTCAACATGGCTATTACAGCCTTCGATGTAGCCTCTACTGATCTCTCCCCACTCGGTATGATAATGCTCGACGCGGAAAAAGCGTTCGACCGAGTGGGTTGGGACTACCTGTGGGCTGTTCTTAGGGCATTCGGTTTTCAAAGTAACTATATTGGCTGGATCAGATCCTTGTATGATCAACCCACTGCTAAGATAAACTATGCCGGTTTGGACTCTACTAAATTTCCAATAGCAAGAGGAACTCAGCAGGGGTGTCCTCTTTCACCCCTGCTGTTTTCTCTCTCTCTAGAACCATTTTTAAATGCACTCTTGATTCAAACAAATATTACTCCTTTTCAATTTGGTAGACATGCTTTAAAAATAACTGCATATGCGGATGACATAGCCATCTTTACAACTGATGTTGCTAAATCACTACCCCTGATTACGAGTGAATCTGAAGAATTTGGAAACGTTTCATGGTACAAATTGAATTTAAACAAGACGCAAATTATAGTGAATTATAAAATACTGTCCCAGTGCTTGGTATTTGTAACAATGCCACGTACCTTGGAATTAAAATGTCAGCGCATTTTGAGAATGTAACCGCTCTTAATTACAATCCACTTCTGAAAGAAGTGGCTCTATCTTTTAAAAAATGCCACAAGATTCCACTTAGTCTCGTTGGCCGGATTAACCTAATCAAAATGAAAATTGTCCCTAAATTTCTCTACTTATTTAGATGTATCCCCCTTCGATTTAGCAGTGGTTTTTTCAAAAAACTTAATGGGTTATGTAGTAGTTACATATGGGGCTATAAAAAAGCTCGTAAATCAATCCAATCACTGAAACTCTCCACTGAGAAAGGTGGATTGAAGTTCCCCGATTTTAATTTATATTTTTTTGCTACTTTTTTTTCCCGTCTCCGAAGCTTGCTCACCACTAAACTACCTCAATTTTTTTTCGATGAATTCATGTTAGGCTCTGATAGCAACTACTTCTTATTAAGGGTCCATGATCCCAATTTTTTCAAAGGGGTCAAATTTAAGACCGCTAAAGAAACTATCGCCATTTGGAATAACATTATGAATTATGGGAAATTCTCTTTCTTTCATGCAGATTTACCTCTATGGGATAATCCAGGTCTTCCTGGAATTTTTTCAGACGGGGCAGGGACTTCCTGGGCTAGATGTGGTGTTTGTAAATTAGGAGAATTTTTCGGGCACGAGGGCCTCTTAGATTTTACTTTATTAAAAACTATATATAAACTGGATGATGGCATGTACTTTAAATACATACAAATTAGAGACTATCTAGTTCGAAAAATGAAAATTAAAGAAGTTAGCCAATCAGAGATTTTAAATTGTTTATACTCCGATAAAACAAAATCGATTATTAGTGAGGGATACGCACGTCTAATAAATATAAAAATGGACAATTGTGACAAACTTGCTATTAAGTGGACAAATAGGATGGGTATAAATATAACATCAAACCAAATCTCAGGCTCTTTACAACAAATAAATCATGTGGTCCAGTCCTCAAACCTAAGATTACAGCACTACAGAACTATCTGTCAGCTTTACTATACTCCGCAAAGAGTATCTAGCTGGGCAGGTAACAACGACGTAAGCTGTCGTATGAAATGCCCTAAATGTGATCTACATGCCGCTGATCTAGTGCACATGTTTTTCTCATACCCCTCACTGGCCGAATTTTGGAAAAAAATAGAAGACATTCTTTCCGAAAAACAAATAACTTGCCCAAAACTTACTTTACTAGACTTGCAGGACATAAGTAATACATTTAAAGACCTCATTACCATCTTAATGGCTTGTGCACGATTGGTCATAGGTAGGACATGGATATCTCCTAATCCCCCGCACATCTCGGAATGGTGGGCTTTAAGCAAGGAGATACAACTGATGGAGCTTTCATTAGCAAAATTAAGGGGACCTCAATCTTTGATGAAAAGAGAGAAAATCTGGAGACCTTTCATGTAAAAAATTATTGTTTGTGTTATGCTGGCTACATTCATTATTTAGTTATTTTTGAATATTGGTAAAATGGATTGCTTTTTAAGTGTCCCTCTGTAGTACTAATAATTACTATATAAGGTACTAATGCTTTATGAATGTCTTATGTCTTTTTTATTATAATCCACAACACCTGATTCTCAAAGAAGGGCTGTTAGTTACCTTTGTAGAGACAGGGCTCCTGAGGGATGTTACCATTGCTAACTCCAATGGGTTCCTTTCGTGGTACAAAATGATCTCATATCCCAAGCTTCTTGCCTCAATTTATGAGCATTTGGATTCAGCCCTCTAACCATATATAGATTGCGATCTGCATGTTATACCTGGTACACAGACAAAATATCGATTTTTAAATATCGATATACAAAAATATCGAAGTTTAAATATCGATGGGACAAAATATCGAAGGTAAGTAATATCGACAGTCCTAATATCGATATTGGTATGATATCAGTAATATCGAAGTTGTAAATATCGATGTCAATAATATCGAAATTAATAACTTTGATGTTACTAATATAAATTTTTAAATAAATTTAGTGTATATTATATTGTATTTATTATGTTTTATTATTTATTTTTAATGTAATTTAATTAAATATTGTCTTTTACTACTGTAGCGGGTTGTGGGTTTATAGGGGAATAGGGTGGGAAGTAATTTAATTATGTTAAATTAATTATTAATTAGTAGGAATTATTAAATAATTAATTGAGAAATAATTTTTAATTATTTTTAATTAATTGATTAATTGATAAATATGTTCTGTAGCGGGTTATGGGTTTATAGGGGAATAGGGTGGGAAGTAATTTAATAATAATTAATTAATTGATATATGTTTGTACATATTTTAATTATTAATTAATTGGTAATTAATTTCTAATAATTAGTTAATTAATTAATATAATTTTTGACATATTTATAATTATTAATTAGTTGGTAATTAATTAATATTAATTCTTTAATTACATTAATTATAGTATTTTTTTATATATAATTTATTGTTATTCTTAATTAATTAATTGGGAAAAATATTAATTATTAAATTAAATTAATTACAGCAAATGTGCTAATATATTTACTTTATTGTTATTGTTAATTAATAATTAATTGGTAATTAAATAATATTAATTAATTTTGGGTAAAGGAGTATTTTTAGGGTTCAGGGTCAGTTTTCAGTTTTTGGGTAAAGGGGTATTTTTAGGGTTCAGGGTCAGTTTTCAGTTTTTGGGTAAAGGGGTATTTTTAGGGTTCTGGGTCAGTTTTCAGTTTTTGGGTAAAGGGGTATTTTTAGGGTTCAGGGTCAGTTTTCAGTTCATGGCTAAAGGGGTATTTTTAGGGTTCAGGGTCAGTTTTCAGTTTTTGGGTAAAGGGGTATTTTTAGGGTTCAGGGTCAGTTTTCAGTTTTTGGGTAAAGGGGTATTTTTAGGGTTCAGGGTCAGTTTTCAGTTTTTGGGTAAAGGGGTATTTTTAGGGATAAGGGTCAGTTTTCAGTTCATGGGTAAAGGGGTATTTTTAGTGTTCAGGGTCAGTTTTCAGTTTTTGGGTAAAGGGGTATTTTTAGGGTTCAGGGTAAGTTTTCAGTTTTTGGGTAAAGGGGTATTTTTAGGGTTCAGGGTCAGTTTTGGGTTTTTGGGGTACAGGCGTACAGGGTAAAAACAAAAAAATATTACATTAAATCAAATAAATAACATTAAAAAAAAATTACATTAAATTATTAAGCGTTTTATTTATTTTAAATGTATATGTATTAGTTTTAATTTTGTTTTAATATTTTTATTTAATATTTGTAAAATTATATGTATTTTAAAATTATTTTTACATTATTATTAATACATTTAAAAAAACAATATTTTTGATTCCGATATTTTTGTACTACGATAATTTTTTTTCGATATTTTTGTACTTACCTTTATGAAGATAGGATTCCGATATTTTTGATGTCGATATTTTTGCTCCGATATTTTTGTATTTCGATATTCTGTCTGTCGATATTATGTCAGACATTCGAATTGGCAATGCTAGATGCCTTTATAAAGAGGTACTAGAGATGAGAAAAGATGAATGGGACAAAGAAATTGGCAAGACCTGTTGGCGGCTTCCAAGAAGTATTATGTTTCCTCTTTCTGGCATATAATTGCCCACTGCAGTTTAAAAGCTCAGACTACAACAGTTCACCATATACAACACCAGACTTGGGTACAACATTTTGCAAAACTGTATTCTACATCACATCTAGGAGGGTGCACTCATTACATTAATCCTGGCCCAAAGGGCAACAGTTACACCCACCCCAGGGTGTGATATATTTTCCTTAAAAAACACCCGGCAGCAATTCTATCCCAAAGCCTGGGAAAGCCCCCAGATTACACTGCATTCGAGGTGATCTTATTCATTCTGAGATTTGGATTTGGGCCCCATATATCAATATTTTGTCAAATGCTAGTATGGCCAGAGCTCCCTGATTCTGGGGGGGGGGGGGGCTGTGATTATTCCAATCTTTAAAAAGGGTGTTACATCAGACCCTAGTAATTACAGGCCATTTAGCCTTATTGATATATTACAGAAGCTGTTTGCAGCCAAATCCTTGATAAGCTTCAGGGGTGGATTTTTGATAATGATGTCCTTTCCCCATTTCATGCTGGGTTTAGAACTAAGGTGGGAACTGGGGACCAAGGGCCAGATGTAGGTGGCCATTTGGTAAATGGGTTTTTGGGATGTAGGGGGCCAATTTTACCGAATCGGTAAATTTACCGAAACGATAAATTGACCGATTCGGTAAAATACAGAATCTGTATTTTTACCGATTCGGTAACTTCTAGATGAAGGTGGGACTCTTCTGAGTCCCAAAGGCCTTTCAGATTCAGTATTTTACCACCCAATCCAATTGGGTGGTAAAATACCGAATCCAGGTGTGCATGCACATGTGTGCATGCACACCTATGCCATGTGACAGACAGACATGCCCTTAGGGCATGTCTGTGTGCCACATGGCACACATGCCTGTATTTTGGGTGCTATAGGGTGTCAAAGTGACACCCCCTGCACCCTTGCAAGAATCGGTATTTACACTGAATTTCAAATGCCACCACCGAGATTTGCGTTCAAAAGAGCGTGTAACCTGAAAGATAAACTTGTACACTCTCGTGCCCCCATGGAGAGGACTAGTTCATCCTCTACGGTTCCCAATGGTCACTATCCCTGTGGAACGTGTTCCATCTGTCCACTCACTAAGAAAAGCACGAGTGTGATGCTTACATCAGAAAAAGAGTGGTTTCTCAACCACTTTAGCAATTGTAACTCTACCCAGGTAGTGTATAGACTCATGTGCCAATGTGGCTTACACTACATAGGACTTACGTCTCGTAAAATCCAAGTGAGAGTTCAAGAGCATTTAAGCACCATAAAGGCGGGGAAATTAACAACAAAGTTGGTACAACACTGTTTTACAGAGAAACATACCTTTACCTGGACAGTGCTTGAGAAGGTAAAAGGGACCCCACAGAATATAGAGAGTGTCTTGATCTCAAAAGAGGCGCGTTGGATTTATAGCGAAAAAACAGACCAACGGGGCCTCAATGAAATTATTGAGTGGAACAGGATTAAATTATGAGTCCAGAGGTAGTGTTGGTACTATATCTCCTGTTCTTGTCCTGTGATCAAGGACAGCTGTTTCCAAGCTGGGCAGGTGGGTAGATACCATCTTATTTTTCTTGCCCTGGAGTTGGTAATTGACCTCATCAGGGTAGTTTTATACAACTTTCTGTATTTAAAATAGGGATCACACTCCAGATGAGCATCTAGGACTACAATAGTTTCTAATAACCATCTATATTTAAAATAGAGATCACACTTCATATGAGCATCTAAGACTACAGTGTTCTTCTCAACACTTACCACTTACGGCATTGTAGGAATCAATTTGTAGTACCAAGGAAATTGTTCTAATAATAGGTGTCACCTACAACATTCATAGTTCTGTGATTCTTTGTCTGATTTTTATGGAATGACACAGATTATGCTTCACCTTTTTCAGCCTGGTTTGTTGACACAATAGGTTCTGCCTCTACCCTCTAGGTAAAGTGTGGTTCTCTATATGAACAGGTGTGCACTATCATGCGCCATTTACATTATAACTAGCCAAAGATGGCCGTCGTTGTTCCCAGTGCTAGCCTTTATGGTGGAAGGTGGTCTTTGAACTACTGTTAAGGATACTGTATGTATCATTCTAAATTGGGCGCAATTGAATCTGTTTACTTGCTACAGTACCTCCGATGTCATGCACTAAATCTGTTTTGTATTATTCGAACATTGTTCTGCACCTATAGGGATTGAATCATGCTATGTACCCTTTAACATTGCGTACCATTCCAAGATGTCCGCCACTTTATCTCCCGGGTCATGGACCGATCGGAGTGGGCGTAGACAGAGATTGCCGGTTATTACAGCGCGTCTGTCAAACACTCGCCGTGAACGAGATGAGGCCCATTTGATTCTACACCACGGTGAGATGTATCAGTGGAGATGAGACGCAAGAGTGTTGTGTGATCTGCGTTCTGAGCCCGTGTGTGCCGACTCGGCAGTGAGAGGGTCGGGGCGTGTTTAAAGTACATGGCATGACACTCCGAGCTTGGTTGACCCTACGCGCTAGAATTACTTGGAACTCTGTGATTCACAGATGAGTGGAGAAACGTGATTGTTGCAGGCTTTTTCATAACCCAAAAGATATTAGAAACAACATCAACCAGTGCTATTGAGCACGCAGTGTCCTTTAACGAGGGAATGTTTGGCGCCACAAGTTCTGGGTGATACTTAAAACAGGATTTGTAAAAAATCCCCGGGAGGTAGTGCGCTATCATTCAACAGCCGTGATGCTTAACGACTTTTTTTCTTTAATGAAGAAAGATCAAATGTGTGGGTGTGTTGGCCTTGAGGGCGTGAAATAGTATTCTCTTTCATGATCTTAATAACGAAATAAGCTTTTAATCTACTAATATTGGAAACCTGGTCTGTTTACACCATCAGAGAGCTAAAAAGCCAGGTGAAGGCGAGGACTCACGTTAGGAGGTCCCCATCATCCGTTTCAACCCCTGGGCGGCCCATATGATCAACTAGGCTGACTCTGGGTAAATAAGGGCTTCATATGGCATTGCATATACGGCTACCATCAAGTATGTTTACATGCTTTTAATTGTTTTCATGTGCCTTTTCCTTGGCAGTTAACACAGAACAAGTGTCCAAGAGTGGAGTGGCAGCATATAGTGCAGCCTTGATGAAACTGCCAAAACTATGGTGGCAGTGAAACATGTCGGCATTTTAAATAGGTAATGGTATGTAGGAATAGCTACCAGCCTTTTTATTGGTACAGCACACCTTTTTCCCTATGAATAAAATTGGTTAAGGGTTTTGGTTGCTGTGTTGTGTGCACTGATTTATGTTGTGTGTTTGTCACTAGCAGATGCTTCTGCTTCCCACTGTTTGTCACACTTCTTTGGTTGTTTGTTTTGGACACTCCCTTTTCTATTTTCTTTGAGAATCAAGTGACTACCGATGATGAGACAGGGGCTTGTCTGGAAATTACATACCAGTTACCCCGTTGGTGGTGTTTCCGTGAGGTGTCACTTGTTTCTCGCACATTTTTTCTAAACAGATATTTGTCCAACATTGTTGGTGTGGATAATTGGCACTGACCTTGAAGGGTCAGACAAGTTGCATTTTTTGTTCTGTTGGGCCTTCTTTAACATAAAAATTGGGACGCAGCGCAGTGAACTACTCCCTTATAAACTATAAGGGATTGGAATAGTTATCAGTACATTCAGACTGTTCTATTTCTGAGTAACTGACACATTTGGACGTCCATTCGACAGGGTCTTTTGTTGTAGGTCTAGTTTTGAGTGGAGGGCAACCCTGTCTGATTCCCTCTGTGCTCCCATTGATAGTTTGACTCGGTAATTTACCACCCAATCCAATTGGGTGGTAAAATACCGAATCCAGGTGTGCATGCACATGTGTGCATGCACACCTATGCCATGTGACAGACAGACATTCCCTTAGGGCATGTCTGTGTGCCACATGGCACACATGCCTGTATTTGGGGTGCTATAGGGTGTCAAAGTGACACCCCCTGCACCCTTGCTGGAATCGGTATTTACCGAATCGGTAAATACCGATTCGGTAATGCTCATTGATTCCTATGGGCTTCAATGACCATAGGAATCAATGGGCATTACCGATTCGGTATTTACAGAATTGGTAAATACTGAATCTTAACGATTCGATATTTACCGATTCTGTAATACCTACATCCCCCCCCCCTCTATTTTACCACTTCTTAAATACCGAATCTGTAAAATTCGGTATTTAAGAAGTGGTAAAATAAAATTACCTACATCTAGGCCTGGTCTCTAGAACTAAATGACGGGACTTTCTCAGGTCAATGGGGGCTCCATCTTATCTGCTAGGGAATCTTCAATCAATCAATCAGGGATTTGTGAAGCGCGCTACTCACCCGTGAGGGTCTCAAGGCGCAAGATTGCACAAGGACAACTTTGCTCAAGTCTGGTGGGGACCAAAAGGGGAGCTCGCGGAGGAGATAAAAGTCACTAGTGGGGTGCAGTCTTGCCCCTACCCTTTTTTCACTGTTTACTAATGACCTGTTTGACTTATTTCTGGAATGTATCCATGATGCCCCTAAACTCTGTGGGACTCCATACCCAGTTTATTATTGGAAGATGATATGCTGCTTATTTCAAGGACAACAGCTGTAATCCAGAATTTATGAAATAATTTCCAGGATTTATGTAACCAAGAGGGCTTGAAATTAATGTAATAAAAACTAAGTTTATGACTGTCAGGCCTCTTAGATCATTTAGGGCGCACCTGACAGTGGGGGGATCAGTGCCTGAAGAGCTGAATCCTTTGGTTATCTGGGCATAAGGATTAGCAGCTCCCGCTCATGGCATACCCATGTAGAGAAAAGTAAGGCACTTATCAAGCACAAAGCTGCCCTATTGGGGTAAGGCATAGGGTGCCTAACCAGAGGGCAGTTTCACCTGCAGTAGATGTCTACAGGGTTGCAGTTCAGTCAGCCGCTTTTTATGGGACAGAGGTCTGGGAAATTACATCTTCATATTCGTAATCGGTTAAGGAAAAAACAGGTTTATAAGCTCTCTACTTTCTCTACCGAAAGCCACACCACCCGTTCCAGCATATTTTGATCTAGCTCTCAATAGTACCAGCGATCTTGCAACCCAAGAGAGCCCTGGTATATTGGGTTAGAATCTGGTCAACTCCAGAATTGTGAGAATTGTGTTCTTGTCGTGATGGCCCCTGTGAACTCATTCTGTGGATAGGAACGTGGCCCCCTGTGTGGCTAGCGCATCTTGGAAAATGTCTTTTCTAAATTGGAGTTAGGCGAGTTGTGGACTAATCCTTTAATTATCAACTCTGCTCCGAAGTCTTTTTTAGAGAAAACGTAGTGGGGTTCTATAAAACTTAACCATCATTGGAATGGCGATAACAGTAGCCTTACTGGCAAATGTGTGTACATAAAACCCCATCCCACTGTTAGAATTTTAGTTGCATGAAATCACGCCGCAGTGGGCCAAAACCCTTTACATCAAATTTCGGTTTGCCCCTCTAGCACTTAACAGCTATACCTGTCAATGAAGCAAGGGGAATACTGATATTAAAACAAACAAGTGCCCCTATTGCCCTGAGTGTGTAGAAAATATTACACATGTTTTATTGTGTTGTCCATTACACTCTCGCCGCAGAGAAATATGATTAAAACACTACCTGGGGTTCCATCACTACCTTCCAGCATTTCACATCATGAGATCAGGCACAAGCCATTTAATGTTATTCTGCCTGAGTAGATTTTTATTAGCTCTGGGTGAGGCTCGGTAATGGTTGGGCCTTCCATTATAGTTTAAGATTACACAGTATCTTATGAATGCGGTAGTATAGAGAGGGTTGATGACCGTTTTCAAGTGTACATTTTTCTTCCCTTTATGATAGTTCTTTTGTAGAGATGAAATAGTACCTGACGATACTTAGACACGGGTAACAATGGGTGGTTGTTTATATCTCAACAGGACTTACCATTGTATTTCGATAATTTTTGACCAGAAGGTTTTTGGCTTATTTATTTATTTATTTATTTTGAGATTTGTAAAGCGCCTGGTGACCCGAAGGCATCCCCGCGCTATAATACTGCAAAATCCAGGACAGGCGAGAACCAGGTACTATTTGGGGAAAAGGAGGGTTTTGAGTCTTTTGCGGAACAGCGTGTGGTTAGGTTCCAGACGCAGCAGACGAGGGAGTGCGTTCCATGTGGAGGAGGCCTTAACCGAGAAGCGGCGTCCACCGGTGCGCGCTTTCTTGAATCTTGGGACTGTGGCCAGATGTTCGTTGTCCGAGCGGAGGTTTCTGTGGGCTTTATAAGGTGTAATCATATCTTTGAGGGTGGCAGGTCCAACCCCATTAATGAGTTTGTGCGTGATGCACATGGCCTTAAACTCCACTCGCTGGCGGACCGGAAGCCAGTGCAGAGATTTGAGGGCCGGTGTGGTGTGGGCTCTGTGGGGAAGTTTGAGAATTAGTCTCGCCGCGGCATTTTGTACGCGCTGAAGTTTGGTCAGGGTGGTTTCAGGAGCACCGAGGTATGCGGCGTTGCCGTAGTCCAGGCGTGCTAATATGAGCCCTTGCACCAGAAGTTTCCTGGACAGGGGGGGCAGGAGGGGGAGGATCTTCCGAATTGAGCGGAGAAGACCAAAACATGTGCCTGCGGTCTTAACTGCCTGGGTCTTCAGGGAAAGGTCCTGCTCCAACCAGAAGCCCAGTGTTTTAATTTCTGTCTTAGGCGTGGGGATGTCACCGAAGGAGTCTGGCCAGGCTGAGGGAGGGACAGAAGACCATTTGTTGCCCAGCAGCATGATTTCTGTTTTTGTCCCGTTCAGTTTCAGCGCGGATTCACACATCCAGGTATGTATGTCTTGCAGGCAGTTAAGTAAGATTTCAGGGTTCTTGTCCAACTGGGACAGGGAGACGACAAGTTGTGTGTCGTCGGCATAATTGACTATTTTAATCCCATAGCGGGTAACCATGTCCTCCAGCGGGGCCATATAGACATTAAACAGGGTGGGACTGAGCGAGGACCCCTGGGGCACACCACGCGTGAGCGGGAGGGGGTCTGATCGGGAGTTACTGTCCCACACCTGAAATGAGCGTCCCGTGAGGAAGGATTTGATCCACGCATGTGCGGTTCCCGCAACTCCTGCCTTGGCCAGGCGGTGGAGGAGTACACGGTGGTCCACCGTGTCGAATGCGGCACTGAGGTCCAGGAGGATCACTGCCACTGATCCTCCTGAATCAAGGATACACCTAGTCTCCTCGATGACGGAGAGGAGTGCGGTGTCTGTGCCGTGGCCTGGTCGGAATCCGGTTTGTGACTGCCGTAGTATTTTATTCGTCTCGAGGAATTGGGAGAGTTGCACATTGACCAGTTTTTCCGCCACCTTGCTGAAACAGGGAAGGAGCGAAATAGGTCTATAGTTGGCCAAGTCGTCCGGGTTAAGGTTGGGTTTTTTCAGCAGAGCTTTGACGACTGCGCCCTTCCAGGAGGAGGGCACTATGCCTTGGGCCAGAGAGGTGTTTATAAGATCCCTAATAGTAGGTGAGGTGCTGGGAGAAACAGTTTTTAAGAATCTGACGGGTGCTGGGTCCAGGCGGGATCCACTTCTCATTTTAGCCAGCGTGGTAGTGACCTCATCGAGGGAGACTTCTCTAAAGGAGGACAGCCGCGGGCTGGTAGAGTGGGCGTCTAACTCCACCGGGATGGGGGGGCTGATTGGGGGGAGGGATTCCATGATCCGCGTGATTTTGGAGTCAAAGAATGAGGCTAAGTCCTTACATCTGTCCGGTGGGGGGGGAGAGGCTGCGGGGGCTGAGGGGATGTTAAGTAGTTCCTTAACTATCAGGAAGGATTCCTTAGTAGAGTTGGCCGCGTTTTTAATTCTATTATCGTAAAAGGTGGACTTGGCTAGTTTGATGGCCGATTTATAGCGTCTTACTGCTATGTTATAGGTGTCTTTTTTACTATGTAGCCAGTCTTTCCTCCACAATCTTTCCGCTTTTTTACATTCCTTGCGGAGGTCACGAAGTTCCGGGGTGTACCACGGAGCATGACCTATTGGCCTGTCTTTGATCTCCCGATTTTTTAGGGGAATGAGGCTGTCAAGGGAGGAATGGAGCCAGCCTCTTACTTGGGTGTCGGCCTCGGACGGGTCGGCCGAAAGGCTCGGGGTAGAAGAGTCCAGAGCTGTAGCCCAGTCCCCTGTTGAGAGTTTGGCCCACGATCTGTTCATGGAGAAGGTGGGGGCTTTATGGGGTTTCCTGATAGCTCCAGGAATGTTGAAAGTGACAACAAAATGGTCCGTCCATGGGAGAGGTTGGGAGTTGGTAAATTGGAGGGAGGAGATGTTAGAGAACACTGGGTCGAGAAGATGTCCTTTGACATGTGTAGGACCTGAATTGGCGAGAAGAAGGCCGTGGGAAGCCAGGTCGCTGATAAGATCGGCGGCGCCTGCGTCCAACGGGTCATCAAAGTGAATGTTGAGGTCGCCTGTTAGGAGAAAGTTTGATGAGAGGTGGGCTGAAGAGGAAACAATTTCCAAAAGGGAAGCTGCCAAGGGGGCGAAGTGGCCGGGAGGCCGGTACACCAGAAGGCCTGAGAGGGAACTGGTCGGAGTAAGCTGAAAGGTAAAGAGACAGCTCTCTGCGTCCGGGGTTGTCTTTGTGTTAATACGGCCGGCGAGGTGTTCCCTGAAAATGATGGCAATTCCCCCTCCTCTTCCTAAAGGGCGTGGTTGGGACAGGATGAGAAAGCCGGGGGGGAGAGCCAATACCATATCAGAATTGGAATGGCCCGTGATCCAGGTTTCTGTCAAGAAGAGTATGTCCATATTTAGGTCGTCAATCAGGTGATTAATATGCAGGGCATGCTTCGGAAGCGATCTGCAATTGATTGTGGCCATTTTGATGACCGGCGGTGGGATCGGGGATTTGGGGAGGTGTAGCTTCGTCGGTTTGCAAGTGGTGCAGCTGACGTAGGGGGTGTTAGGGTCTTGCAGGACGTGGCATGCTCTGGTTTTCCTGGGTCTGAGGCTGAGTAGCTCCTTGCGGGAGTAGCACAGCTTTGTAGGTGACGGGACCGGCATAGAGTCTGGCCCTAGGCCCGGTCGTGCGCGGACGGGCGCAGACGGGCTTGCCTTAGGCGCGCCTTCGGCGCGCAAACGGCGCTCCCGCTGCGCTCGTCCGCTGCGCGTCCTGTGGTTGCACATTTTTATGGGTGGAGGAAGGGGCGTGGCCTCAATGTGGGCGTGGCCTCACTTCCTCGCCGAGAATGGCGGTGCAATGTTGATTTTCGAGCGTTTGGTCGGTGCAGCGAAGGAGTCGCTGTTCAGGCGCGTCTCTACCCACTGAAGGAGCTAACAGCCGGGTGAGTGCCCAGTTAAAATTACAGGATTAAGGTGACACACAAGTGAAAATACAATTTTTTTAAAAAAAGGACGTCTCCCGGCTTCCGCCTCAGGAGATTAAGCAGTTTCTGGCTAGTTGGCGCTGATGGCAGCGCTTAAATACTGTGGCGGGTGGGCGTGGCCTCAATGTGGGCGTGGCCTCACTTCCTCGCCGAGAATGGCGGTGCAATGTTGATTTTCGAGCGTTTGGTCGGTGCAGCGAAGGAGTCGCTGTTCAGGCGCGTCTCTACCCACTGAAGGAGCTAACAGCCGGGTGAGTGCCCAGTTAAAATTACAGGATTAAGGTGACACACAAGTGAAAATACAATTTTTTTAAAAAAAAGGACGTCTCCCGGCTTCCGCCTCAGGAGATTAAGCAGTTTCTGGCTAGTTGGCGCTGATGGCAGCGCTTAAATACTGTGGCGGGTGGGCGTGGCCTCAATGTGGGCGTGGCCTCACTTCCTCGCCGAGAATGGCGGTGCAATGTTGATTTTCGAGCGTTTGGTCGGTGCAGCGAAGGAGTCGCTGTTCAGGCGCGTCTCTACCCACTGAAGGAGCTAACAGCCGGGTGAGTGCCCAGTTAAAATTACAGGATTAAGGTGACACACAAGTGAAAATACAATTTTTTTTTAAAAAGGACGTCTCCCGGCTTCCGCCTCAGGAGATTAAGCTTACATGTGTCTACTGGCCCTGAGGCAGGGCTGTGTAAAATGTATTATCGTCATGTATTGTGTGATCTTATTCTTATATTTTTAATGTATTTTATATTTGTATTTATGTATTTATCTGTGTTATTGCTTGATGGTCTGTGACCGAAATAAAGCTTTATACTACTACTACTGTTTCTTTATTGTCATTTTGTGCCACAGGCCAGTCAACCAATGTGGCTTTGTTGAGACCTCTTTTTTAGTAAACTGTAGCATCTTTTTTGCTGTGCCCATCAGGTGGAGGAGTAGGGTTCTGGCACCTTACCGGTCCCTTCCTGTGCCAACAGGTGCAAGAAGATTTTGACTAGATTTCTAGTTAGTTGCTCTCCCAAGATCCCATCACGGTCACTTCGGACTCATTCCCAATAGGTTTTGATCCCTTCACATTTCCACCAAATATGAACAAACGTACTTCGGTTCCTCCCAGATCTCAAACATATACCTAATACTGGTGGGTATATTTTCTTTAACTTACATTAGCTCAGATACTTGCAAATTAGTTGTTTGTATTCAGCTGTACGGTACACAGACAAAATATTGATTTTTAAATATCGATATACAAAAATATCGAAGTTTAAATATCGATGGGACAAAATATCGAAGGTAAGTAATATCGACAGTCTTAATATCGATATTAGTATGATATCAGTAATATCGAAGTTTTAAATATCGATGTCAATAATATGGAAATTAATAACTTCGATGTTACGAATATCAATTTTTAAATAAATTTAGTGTATATTATATTGTATTTATTATGTTTTATTATTTATTTTTAATGTAATTTAATTAAATATTGTCTTTTACTTCTGTAGCGGGTTGTGGGTTTATAGGGGAATAGGGTGGGAAGTAATTTAATTATGTTAAATTAATTATTAATTAGTAGGAATTATTAATTAATTAATTGAAAAATAATTTTTAATTAATTTTAATTAATTGATTAATTGATAAATATGTTCTGTAGCGGGTTATGGGTTTATAGGGGAATAGGGTGGGAAGTAATTTATTAATAATTAATTAATTAATATATGTTTGTACATATTTTAATTAATAATTAATTGGTAATTAATTTATATTAATTAGTTAATTAATTAATATAATTTTGTACATATTTATAACTATTAATTAGTTGGTAATTAATTAATATTAATTATTTAATTACATTAATTATAGTAATATTTTTTATATATAATTTTTTGTTATTCTTAATTAATTAATTGGGAAAAATAATATTCATTATTAAATTAAATTAATTACAGCTAATGTGCTCATATATTTACTTTATTGGTATTGTTAATTAATAATTAATTGGTAATTAAATAATATTAATTAATTTTGGGTAAAGGAGTATTTTTAGGGTTCAGGGTCAGTTTTCAGTTTTTGGGTAAAGGGGTATTTTTAGGGTTCAGGGTCAGTTTTCAGTTTTTGGGTAAAGGGGTATTTTTAGGGTTCTGGGTCAGTTTTCAGTTTTTGGGTAAAGGGGTATTTTTAGGGTTCAGGGTCAGTTTTCAGTTCATGGGTAAAGGGGTATTTTTAGGGTTCAGGGTCAGTTTTCAGTTTTTGGGTAAAGGGGTATTTTTAGGGTTCAGGGTCAGTTTTCAGTTTTTGGGTAAAGGGGTATTTTTAGGGTTCAGGGTCAGTTTTCAGTTTTTGGGTAAAGGGGTACTTTTAGGGATAAGGGTCAGTTTTCAGTTCATGGGTAAAGGGGTATTTTTAGGGTTCAGGGTCAGTTTTCAGTTTTTGGGTAAAGGGGTATTTTCAGGGTTCAGGGTCAGTTTTCAGTTTTTGGGTAAAGGGGTATTTTTAGGGTTCAGGGTCAGTTTTGGGTTTTTGGGGTACAGGGATATTTTTAGGGTTCAGGGTCAGTTTTGGGTTTTTGGGGTACAGGCGTACAGGGTAAAAACAAAAAAATATTACATTAAATCAAATAAATAACATTAAAAAAAATTACATTAAATTATTAAGTGTTTTATTTATTTTAAATGTATATGTATTAGTTTTAATTTTGTTTTAATATTTTTATTTAATATTTGTAAAATTATATGTATTTTAAAATTATTTTTACATTATTATTAATACATTTAAAAAAACGATATTTTTGATTCCGATATTTTTGTACTACGATATTATTTTTTCGATATTTTTGTACTTACCTTTATGAAGATAGGATTCCGATATTTTTGATGTCGATATTTTTGCTCCGATATTTTTGTATTTCGATATTCTGTCTGTCGATATTATGTCAGACATTCAGCTGTACGGTGCTGGATATTTTTGAAACTTTTTGATTTGTTCTGCCATTCTTTCTCTTCCCTCGTCTTGCTATAAATTCGGTAGATCTGGCTCCCACCATGTTTGATAGTCCCATTTCTCCTATGTTTTGCTATCATTAAAGTGACCATAATTGTTTGAGATCAGGCCCTTCACAAACCATATGTTTCTAGAAACTCTTAAAGGGGACCAGTGGTCTGTTTGTGCGCTGATTCTTTATTAAGTGGTGCCTGACCCAGTGCTTAATTTGTTCATTTTGCATTCTGTTGAGTTCAGTCAATTTAACATATTTCTTGCAGTTTTCAAATTATTACATCTGACCATTGTCAAACATATCTCTGATCATAAGCAACTCTTCTATCTCTAGTTTTTGAATTTCTCGCCTTCCACAGCCGGAGACACTGCTGGTTTCATATTAATCGGCGTGAATGGGGTTGGATGAGTAAAAAAAAAAAAAAGTTAAGCCTATTTAGTCCTTTACCAGCAGAGGGGGGTTCAGTAATTTCTGAAATGTATAAATTGCAGGCCCGTTCCGCCTTTTGGAGCCAAGATGTGTCCATGACGGTATGGCACACACACTTTCTATCTTTGAGTAGCCGGCTCATGCCTCCATAGAAGATCATTCCACACTTATTTTGAGTTGGGCAGCATAAAAATACTTCATAAGGTTTGGGCAAGCCAAACCTCCCTCATTTGGAGGGGCCATACGTATTTTCCAGTTTATTCTCGGTCGATGTACCACCCATTCAAAGTTAATTACCAATTTCAGCAGAGCCTCTGTCTTCGAAAAAAGTTTCAGGAATGCTTGAAACAGATAAAGCTAATGTGAACAAATGTTAATTTTCACGATGTTGAATTCTGCCCAACGGTAACGACCATACCATTTCCTTAAGTCTGCCATAATTTGGACCTTCAAGAAGGGTCAGTTAAACAAAAGAAAAAAGAGAAGTCCTTCACCGGATCCTGACAACATCCTCCTCGTCTGCTGCAACTGCAATGCAGGACCCAGCAAACTCCCTAGACCAATCCAGACCTGCTCACATGCTGTTAACCTGCATGTGAGCAGTGCCCTGATTGGTGGGAGCTTCTTCTCTCTGTGTTCCGAGGGCAATGGATGCCTGCACTTGCTCTCAACCTGGGTTGAGAGGTATACAGTGCGCATGTGTGGCTGGTCGTCTCAAGAGGCCGGCCATAGACACATGCCCACTTCAAACAAGTGCAAAGGCAGCCTTCGCTCGGTTCAGGACGGGATGGCAAAAAATAAAATGGTAATCAATTACCATTTTATTTTTTATCTCTGGGGCTTTGGGGGACACATAAGGGGGGCGACGCTCTTCCGCTCCAAAGTAGGAGCCGCCATGTCCCAGCACCACAGGTTCAATTTAAGGATTTCGTCTAGGATGGGTTGGCGTTCTCCTTCAAATGCCTTCAAAGTGAGTTGAAAGGTGTGGTGCCACAAACTCATACGACAGCCCCACGTGGAAGAAATAGATAGCAAACGTTCTGGCCATTCAGCTTCATAATATTACAAGGAGACGTTTCAGAATGTCACTTTTAGTTGCATTAAAACGGGTTTCAAATGGCCTCTCATTTCCAAACTGTGAATCCTTTTTGCTAATTTTTCAAACGAATCAACAGACACTCATTGCTTATTTTCATTGCGAAGCCAAATGGTGCTTATTACACATTTTCCCCTCTGAACGTAACAAAAGAAGATAAAACGCAATAACCCATCCATCTCGCGCCATGACGGGCTGCAAAGTGCTTTGCACTTGATTACCTCGCGCCTAATGTCTACAGTGCCGATAATCTTTTGCCGAATTAGTGTTTTTGGATTGCGGGGTTATTTAAATAATCAGGCTGCGCGAGCCATTTAACGAAATGGCCGCTGAACCGTTGACTAATGTTTATAAGATCTGTGTTGCTTCGAGGGGAGAAAGAGACGGCAAATGGATCGAGAAGGGTAATAATGAAAATAAAGAAATGCATATTATTTGCGCGCGCCCTGACTGCAGGATATGTGCATTTAGAGGGTCTTTCAGAAACGAGATGCCATTATCATTTGACTGAATATCTAGGCTTACTAAAGAGTAACTAAGTAATCTCAGTCGCACTAGGTTTAGAGTGGGATTTAGAAGCAGAATCCTAAAAGACAAGCATTAGCACAGATTTACTGCGACTTGGAGCCAATTATTATATTCCCTCTAAGCTGCTGTGAGGTGTTTTCCAGCTAAAGAGATTTACGGCCTATTGTTTTCTTTTACCAGATCTTAAATGTTTTGTGTTTGTGATGATTAGAAACCAAGGGTTTCAACAAAGAAAAGGAGCATCGATTGTGGGAAATTTTCTTTAAAAATTATATATACACACAAACACATACACAAACACATACACACAGTTAGGTGAAAATGTCTCTCCAAAAATATCATTTTTAATTCAAGAACCACTGAAATTCACCAGCAATAGTTTACTGAACTCTATAATTTGTGGCCCCATGCACTGCTTATGACCTCACTTATTTGATCACTCAAGACATTTGTAGCGTCTTCCCCTGCCCGGGAGCATGCAAATACACACACTACACACAGAGCTCTGTAACCGATGATCACCCTCTTCACACTTTGCATCATAACTTTCATAACCACACCTTAACACACTCAAAACACACTACGTAATTGGGGTAAGAATACCGCTTCCCCTGGGATCACAGCTCACTGGACTTTGGACGCAGCTATTACTCGTCTACCCGTATGTGCCCCCGTCACCCTACCCCTTTTCATTCATGTTGTGTCTCTCACCTTCCCCCTCCTGTTTCCCTCCTTCATTCGCTGTCTACTTCCCCTGCTCCTACCCCCTATCCAATGAATCTCTCCCCTTGCCTGCTTTTTCCCTTACGCATATTGTCCTTATTGCTTGTCTCAACCTAGCATGTAACTATGTAGCTATGCTCTAATAACTGTGTAACCTTTCAACCTTTGTAACAATGTAACCTGTAACCATGGTCTGCTACTCATGTAAAGCGCTCTGATACCTCCGGGTCTAGCCAGCGCTATATAAAACCTTTCAAATAAAATAAAATAAATGTTTACAGTCCATCTTGTGCACATACTATCAAAGACACTACATCTCCCCCTTTGTTAAATAAAAAGTACAGGCAACATTAGCATCATATTTCCTCAATGAGTCGCCGAGAGGCTTGCACTGGTCTAGCAGATTGGGTGGTATGAGGCAGTTGAGATGCACCTTGATTAGGCACTGACGACATAGGCTCAGATGTTTGGTCTGGACATTCAGGCGGTGTCGCCTTGCTCATAATCTCAGGATCTGATGAACATTGAGGTAGGCGTTTAAAATGTGACGAGTCCCCATTGAAGGGCTTTCTAAGATAATATGCCGTCACCATGTTTCCTTTGCACGTGACAATCCTAAAAGGGTTGACAGCAAACAGAGTGTCCATTTTCCACTTCCTTTTTTGTTTGCCCAGTACTCAGTCCCCTTTATCGAAGACTGTTTCCTAATCTGATCAGCGTATGTTTTCATTCTGCACTTTTGAGAAGAGTCAGTAATAAAAATCTTATCGACATTCATCGGTTGGTCTGATGTCAAGTTTGGAAGATTGGTCTGATTGCTCTCCTAAATAGCAAGGTGGCAGGATTCTCACCAGTTGTGGAGTGAGGAGGTGATTAATAGGTACGAAGGGTTTGACACATGGCTTGGTTTAGATCGATTCCATTCATCAATGCGTGTTAAATTATTTTCTTGAGGGTGACCATAAATCAGCTAGCGAGGTGTAGTCTTTTGATGCTTGACATTGAGTCGGACAAGAAACTTCTTGACTTCTTTGCTATTGAAAGGTGGGCCGTTATCAGATTTGAGAATAATGGGGATGCCCCGTGCTGCACCGATGTCATCAAACCGCTCAATGGTTTTGTCATGGGTTGTTGATGATAAGTCATCCACCAAAGGAAAACACGCATGTTCATCACTGACTACCATGAGCTAATGTCCATTTTATAGAGGCCCAAAGAAATCAACTGCAACTCTCTCCCAGGCATGCAGAGGAAGGTCCGACATTGGATGCTGCATCACTTGGGGGGATAAACAGTTACAAAGCTTGGCAGTTCGAGCTGGACTGTTCCCATGAGGCACAGGGTCAGACTGATTTGCATATGGCCATGTCTGAACTGGGGTGGCAGAGAGGGCTAAAGAATGGTGATGGATTAAACCCAGATCTGTTGACTGGGTGTGAGTGTTTGATTTGTTCACATGCTCTGTCAATCACCACCCCCTTTTGTACCGCGGTGGTGCTGCTGCGGCACCGCCAAGCATATTACAACATCCCAGACCTCCACAATTTTCATGGTGGTGAGCCCGCCATGCAAAGTGTGGTGGTCAGGAACATAAGGGGACCCTACAGGGCCCCTGGTGCCCTGTGCATGGGGGTGCATGCAGGGGGGCACATGTTGTTCTCCCCTCTGTGCATGCACCACTGTCCCTGCACGGCATAGACTGCATAGTCCATGCCACGCAGAAACGGGCTTTGATGCTCCCTCAGTGCTGCACTTCAAAGACTCAGATATGGGCCTTAGGACTGCACTGCTGCGAGACCATCAAAGCACCGCCCACCAGCCCATGAGGATTCTTGTAATCTGGTAGCCGGCAGTCAACTTTGCCAGTGTGGGAGTGGGGCAGTGGCGTGGCAGCCTGCTCCCACACAACAAAAGTCGTATTTAGGTCCTTAGACCTAGGCGGGGGGGGGGGGGTGTGTCAAGGCAGACGGCAAAGAAAAGATCTGTCAAGAATCCCTGAAACCCCTTCCCAGAACGGCTGGCTGCTAGGGATAACCTGTGTTTGTCTGTTCCCTATCCTGTCAGGTTGGATTTTTGCCCAAGCTCATCTGTACATCTTGTCTGACCATCTATTAGCACTGTTGCAGGCAGAGTTCATTGCACAGGATGACTGCTGCATGCATCAGTCTCCTGCCTGAGCCTGGGTTTTCAAGTCCTTTTGGAGATCGTGTGGTGCTTTAATCGCCTGAGCGGTAAGTACGTTTCTGTTATTGTATCTGGTGGTCACTGCGTTTAGTGTTTGCTTCGTATGGATGATTGCTCTATGTTATGATGTGGCGTGGTGCAGTCTCTCTTCTTTCAACATTACCAGCGGGTTCTGGTGAGCTTTTCAAATGCGCTCCTCTGCAGGGCCTTCAAATTCTTTGATGGCTGTGTGTGGGCAGGATCAGGACTTTTACTCATGCGTCAACCGCAGACTGCTTTGTGTCGATTTGGGGTGCACGTGGCACACATAAGCAGTTTCCTGTACCTTTGAAAACTCTCAGGGAGAGCAGCCTTGTTTCTTCAGGGCATGTATCCCCTACTGGTCTCACGCCACACACTGAGCTCCATAACATATGTTTTTATTCTTCAACGTATGATCGCACTCCGCACACGTTATGTCATAACATTCATAACCACACCATAACACCTCCGAGCAGACTAGGCAATTTCTGTTTAGAGTCTGCTCAGAATCGCAAGTGTCCAAGAGCACATAATATCAAAGACACTCCCAACATGTTCAATGACATCAATGATTACATAATTGATCACACCTCAAATGACATAATTGATGACATCACTGGTGACATGCAATGATACAACAGTTTGCTATATGCTTCTGACACTGAAATTTATTTTGGGCAAGACTTATTAATTTTCACACAATGCAACACAGCAAGGTCACTTTCTGCACTGACTGAAAGGGAGAGGGCAGGAATGCGCTATATTTATTTTCACATATATGGTGCATTCCTGCCTACTGCCTGCACTGGTGCACACTGCGGCCTTGTGCCAATGCAGGCACCCTTGCGCCTTGTAATATTGTTTTGTGCAGGAAAGGTCAGCTTCCTGCACCAAAACAATCCTTAGAGGTGTTTTCTTCTTTCTAAGTGTCCTGCAGAATGCAGGAAACAACATGGCTCCTTCTTGTGCCTCCGCTAGGAAGGTGAGGCATTTTGACACATTCCCAGGTTTATAAGTCTTGGTAAATCTGGGAGTGCATCAAAGTTCACATGATGATGCGTAGCAACAGCCACACTTCACCCATGGAATGCCATATCAAGACAGAATAATGCAAGTCAGTGACTAGTTCTGCCTAGCCTTACTCCAGATTTACAAAATAAAGCAATCTGACGTCGGTGTAGCATTGCTCTTATGACACCACGCATGATGCAAGAATAACAGAGCACACTGATAACTCTGGCCATTAGTGAGCAACATCTAGAGCAAATTTTCAATAGCTTCTGTATTGCTAAGTTTGACCTTTTGCACAATGTTTGTGGAAAATATGGTCTCTGTGAAGAGTTGTCCATGGGACAAGAGTTGTGCGTAGTACAGCCTCCACTACCTAACAGGGATCGAGAAGCTGTAGGTACTAGGCTTTCTGTGGAAAAGTGTGCACAGGGCGATGGCTCTGTGTAGTAGGGGCTTGGCAGCCTAATGGGGCTTAGTTTTCTGGAGTGAGCGAGTCTCCTTAAAGAGCTGTGCACAGGGCAATACCTATGCATAGTAGGAGCTTGCCATCCTAAGAGTATCTGGAGGGAGTGGGCTCTCCGTGAAACATTTCCACAAGGTGAATGCTATGTGCTGTGGGAGCTTGGTCACCTAATGGGGTTTGGTTGTCCGGAGATAGTGGTCTCTGTGAAAAGGGGAGCACATTGCGAAGGATGTGCAGAGTAGAGGCTTTGACACTTAATGGGGCTTGAGTGTCTTGCGGGAGTGTCTATACTGTTTAATTATTTATATAAGCACATATGTTTATGTAAGTTATAATGTACAAGATTCTCTGCCATTCAGTACTTATTTATATAGTTTAAAGGATTTACTGGTTTGTAGACTACACTGAACAGTAGCATGGTGGATGATGTCATCAGTGATGTTTGTTAGCCTAGGATTAGCTAGTACCATCAACACCGAGCTGAAAAATGACAAAATCCTTTTTCCATTCCAGGCACAGTATTACAGCTTTGGATTGGGAAAATACCTAGGAAGCCAACCTAGAATAATTAAAAGCAACCCTAGATACACGTGTTTCTCTCTTATTAGAGCTAGTCGAAGAGGTGTTATTTTGTCCAGACATAAAGGAGCACCCAGTATGCAAGACCAAACCGCTCATCCATATAGATCACTCTGCAACACTCTGATTTGCTCACCTTAAGTACCTGTTTTTCTAGCAGAGTTTGGAGTTTGTTTTTTTTAATTCATGAGGTATTCTAAGCCTGAATGGGTATTGCTTTGATATATAAATATATATACATATATATTACCTACTGGCGGTCGCCGGTAGGTATATATAGTTAGGATTTTTTTTGAATAGGGATTTCTGAAAATTCTATGTTGAATAACTTTGGCGTTCATGGACGGAATTGGCTGGAAATTTCAGGAAAATGGTACATTTTGTTTCTGAGCGTCCCCTGAAAGTTTGGGGGGGTTTCGTCAAGTGGGGGCCGAGAAAAAAGGGGGGTCCCAAAACGTGTTTTTAACATTGAGTTTTCCATAGGGCAGTTGGACTCACTTTTAGCCCGAACGGCTAAATGGATTTCCACCAAACTTGGCAAAATTGTAGGGACTGGTACCCCGATGTGCCTTTGCTATGTCTCAAGATATATGCTCCAGTGTTTTTTCCGAAAATTAACTTTGAAAAATATATATTGGGCTACATTGGGCTATATATATGTTAGAGCCCAAATGTAGCCCAATGTAGCCCAAAGATGGCCACCAGAGACAAAAAAAAACAAATGTAGCCCAAATATCAGCCAGATGTAGCCCAACTATAGCCCAATGACAGAATGTCCCAGAGTGTTCTAAAGAACAACTAGAACGCTAACAGTCTTACTTATGACAAAAGTATGGCACACCTGAAGTCATCTTGATTGGAATAAAGTGGTAAGACTTAATACATTTAATTTGAAAAGGAACAAAATGAGGGGTTTCATTTTGCCATAGAAATGTATATATATATTCCGCTCCGTGGGGTTGTCCAAGAAACGGGTAGCACTCGAGCCTGCGTGCGCCTTCCCCAAGGCGTTAGTTGGTATGGGCAGTTGCGTGCTTGTAATAGGCCCGACGCGTTTGGGAAATTTATTTTCCTCATCAGGGGCCAGCAGTAAAGTGCACGACGTCTACCATCTCCCTTTATGAAACCAAGCAAGTGCTTGTGGGAGATGTAGTCCATATTATCCTGGATGGATGCACTTTCGAATTACTGCTCGTTCCAAAGGCTCTAACAGGAGCCCCCAAACATCACTCCTGTCCTCATCCATCGCGCAGCTCCACATGTGAGACTCCTTGGATAGAGGGTCTCGTGGCCCCCGTTTCTTCGGGGTGATGCTACCCAGCGGCAGGACCGCCGCTAAAATATTCCGCTCCGTGGGGTTGTCAAAGAAACGGGTAGCACTCGAGCCTGCGTGCGCCTTCCCCAAGGCGTTAGTTGGTATGGGCAGTTGCGTGCTTGTAATAGGCCCGACGCGTTTCGGAAATTTATTTTCCTCATCAGGGGCCAGCAGTAAAGTGCACGACGTCTACCATCTCCCTTTATGAAACCAAGCAAGTGCTTGTGGGAGATGTAGTCCATATTATCCTGGTTGGATGCACTTTCAAATTACTGCTCATTCCAAAGGCTCTAACATGAGCCCCCAAACATCACTCCTGTCCTCATCCATTGCGCAGCTCCACATGTGAGACTCCTTGGATAGAGGGTCTCGTGGCCCCCGTTTCTTCGGGGTGATGCTACCCAGCGGCAGGACCGCCGCTAAAATATTCCGCTCCGTGGGGTTGTCCAAGAAACGGGTAGCACTCGAGCCTGCGTGCGCCTTCCCCAAGGCGTTAGTTGGTATGGGCAGTTGCGTGCTTGTAATAGGCCCGACGCGTTTCGGAAATGTATTTTCCTCATCAGGGGCCAGCAGTAAAGTGCATGACGTCTACCATCTCCCTTTATGAAACCAAGCAAGTGCTTGTGGGAGATGTAGTCCATATTATCCTGGATGGATGCACTTTCAAATTACTGCTCGTTCCAAAGGCTCTAACATGAGCCCCCAAACATCACTCCTGTCCTCATCCATCGCGCAGCTCCACATGTGAGACTCCTTGGATAGAGGGTCTCGTGGCCCCCGTTTCTTCGGGGTGATGCTACCCAGCGGCAGGATCGCCGCTAAAATATTCCGCTCCGTGGGGTTGTCCAAGAAACGGGTAGCACTCGAGCCTGCGTGCGCCTTCCCCAAGGCGTTAGTTGGTATGGGCAGTTGCGTGCTTGTAATAGGCCCGACGCGTTTTGGAAATTTATTTTCCTCATCAGGGGCCAGCAGTAAAGTGCACGACGTCTACCATCTCCCTTTATGAAACCAAGCAAGTGCTTGTGGGAGATGTAGTCCATATTATCCTGGATGGATGCACTTTCAAATTACTGCTCGTTCCAAAGGCTCTAACATGAGCCCCCAAACATCACTCCTGTCCTCATCCATCGCGCAGCTCCACATGTGAGACTCCTTGGATAGAGGGTCTCGTGGCCCCCGTTTCTTCGGGGTGATGCTACCCAGCGGCAGGACCGCCGCTAAAATATTCCGCTCCGTGGGGTTGTCCAAGAAACGGGTAGCACTCGAGCCTGCGTGCGCCTTCCCCAAGGCGTTAGTTGGTATGGGCAGTTGCGTGCTTGTAATAGGCCCGACGCGTTTCGGAAATTTATTTTCCTCATCAGGGGCCAGCAGTAAAGTGCACAACGTCTACCATCTCCCTTTATGAAACCAAGCAAGTGCTTGTGGGAGATGTAGTCCATATTATCCTGGATGGATGCACTTTCAAATTACTGCTCGTTCCAAAGGCTCTAACATGAGCCCCCAAACATCACTCCTGTCCTCATCCATCGCGCAGCTCCACATGTGAGACTCCTTGGATAGAGGGTCTCGTGGCCCCCGTTTCTTCGGGGTGATACTACCCAGCGGCAGGACCGCCGCTAAAATATTCCGCTCCGTGGGGTGCTGCCGCTGGGTAGCATCACCCCTAAGAAACGGGGGCCAGAAGGTATATATAGTTAGGATTTTTTTTTATAGGGATTTCTGAAAATTCTATGTTGAATAACTTTGGCGTTGATGGACGGAATTGGCTGAAATTTTCAGGAAAATGGCACATTTTGTTTCTGAGCGTCCCCTGAAAGTTTGGGGGGGGTTTCATCAAGAGGGGGCCGAGAAAGAAGGGGGGTCCCAAAACGTGTTTTTAACATTGAGTTTTCCATAGGGCGGTTGGACTCACTTTTAGCTCGAACGGCTGAATGGATTTCTATGAAACTTGGCAAAAATCATTCATTTCCCCCTTCGTTTATTTCCACCTCTTGTCTCTCGATCCTACCGAGAGACAAGATGGCGGCCGCTCCGGACTGTTTAGAATGTTGACAGTCACCGGAGAGCCAATCCGCTTCTCCTCGAGAAGTTCCGTTACGCGTCTGGTACGCGAACCGGGGCGCTAACCGGGACGCTGTCACAGATATATATATATTTTTGAACGTTAATTTCTCAAAATCCACTGGAGCACATATCTTGAGACCTAGCAAAGGCACATCGGGCAGTCTCTACAATTTTGCCAAGTTTCATAGAAATCCATTCAGCCGTTCGAGCTAAAAGTGAGTCCAACCGCCCTATGGAACACTCAATGTTAAAAACACGTTTTGGGACCCCCCTTTTTTCTCGGCCCCCATTGACGAAACCCCCCCAAACTTTCTGGGGACGCTCAGAAACAAAATGTGCCATTTTCCTGAAAATTTCAGCCAATTCCGTCCATCAACGCCAAAGTTATTCAACATAGAATTTTCAGAACTCCCTATTCAAAAAAATCCTAACTATATGTACCTACTGGCGACCGCCAGTAGGAAATATATATCTATATATATATATATATATATATATATATATATATATATATATATATATATATATATATATATATATATATATATTTATATATCACTGCACGCTCGCTCGCTTCCAAGAAAGCAGACGGCACTCGGAGCTGGATGTTTCTTTCAGTTTATTGACAGACAAAAAAAAAAATATATATATATATATTTATATATATATATATATATATATAACACATTTCTATGGCAAAATGAAACCCCTCATTTTGTTCCTTTTCAAATTAAATGTATTAAGTGTTACCACTTTATTCCAATCAAGATGACTTCAGGTGTGCCATACTTTTGTCATAAGTAAGACTGTTAGCGTTCTAGTTGTTCTTTAGAACACTCTGGGACATTCTGTCATTGGGCTATAGTTGGGCTACATCTGGCTGATATTTGGGCTACATTTGGGCTCTTTTGTCTCTGGTGGCCATCTTGGGAGACTGCATATCAGAATTCTTTTAAGGAAATATATGAGGATTTGAGAAGTCACTCAAAATGTGCCCTAATTTTTCTTTCTTCAGCACTAATCATAATTTCTATGGCAAATTAAATATTTTAAGTGTTAACACTTTATTCCAATCAAGATGACTTCGGGTGTGACCGTATGTTTCTGTGAAGTTTAAATAAGTTTTACATATTGAAGAATGAGTGGATGTATAAGTGTCTGGATGAAAGATTAAATAGGTGCGTGACTGACTGTAGGAGTGAGTGATTAAATGTGTCTTTCTGAATGCATGGGTTATAAGTGTCTGTATGATTTGGTGGGGGTGTTACTTAGCACATAGATGCATCAATGACTGACTCACTGTTTGTATGTGTTTTGAAGACAGCATATGTGCAGGACTGTATGGGTGGATGAGTGTGTACATGTGTATGTTAGTGAGTGAATGACTGTCTCACTAGTGTCATATGTTTTAATCTAGTATATCTGATTATTGATGTATATAAGTGAGTATATGTGAGAGTGAGAGATTGTAAGAGTTCCTGTTTTAATAAGTATGTGTTTCTATAAGTGATTGTTTAAGAGAGTAAGTATGTGTAAGTTTCCTTAGAAGTAAGGTGGTAGTGTGTGAATAGCTGTATATGCAAAAAAAATTTTGTTCAATAGTTTATTTGCATGTGTGAGTATGTGTGTGAGCAACTTTTGGAAGACTGTCGCTGTGTTAACAGGATGTATAGGTGTATCACTACATATGATGAGTGAGTATATGTATGAGTGACTATATAGAACTGTTGGTGAATGAGTGGATGTGTATATAGATGGTGGAATTACTGAATTGGTTGTTGTAACTGGTATGGGTATCTCCATTTTTTTGAAAATGTTAGTTTCTAATTTTGAATATGTGTTTCAAGGGTTACATTACACTGAAATTAGGTCTGTCACTCTGTCACAAGGATGGTGTCATCAGTGATGTCATGAGTGATGTCACTGACCATGTCATGAGTGATGTAATATGTGACGTCATCAGCAGTGCATTGCAGGCGCGCAGGTTATAGTGAGTCCTACTAACTATAACGTGGGAATTTCAATGGTTTTATGTCAGTAAAATTTCCAGCTAACTATAACTGGTGTGAAACCTATGTTTTTTTCAGTGAATTTAATAGGTTTTTTAAATGCTAATTCCTAACTATAACTGGTGTGAAACCTATGGTTTTTTCAGTGAATTTCAAAGGTTTTTTAAATGCTAATTCCTAACTATAACTGGTGTGAAACCTATGTTTTTTTCAGTGAATTGCATAGGTTTTTTAAATGCTAATTCCTAACTATATATAGGGCCTCAAACCTATGTTTTTTTCAGTGAATTTCAAAGGTTTTTTAATAGCAAATTTCTATAGCTATGAAATGTAATATTTTTTAAAATGAATCCTATATTGCATATTTATGTAATACTATTATCTTTATGTATATTGTTCATGTTTTTTTTTTTGCCCAGGAGCGCTCCCGGTTCGCGTACCGGTAAGCGCAGTCTTGCGGCGCGCCCCTGTGCGCATACCGGTGAGCGTCCCGTTAGCGCTAATGCCGCGAACGAAAACATCATTGTGACGTATCGCGTAGCCCCGTCCGCTTGATACGCTCGGCGTAAGCGCACCCGGAAGCACTCGAGCACATACGATCGCGCTAGGTAAGCGCCCCGGGGCACAAAAAGCGTAAGCGCGTCGGGTCATGTGACCTGAAAATAACACTTTTCATTGGTTCAGGACAGTTTTGATTTCCAAATGATAAAGCCAGTGTCATGTGACCTGAATATAACACTTTTCATTGGTTCAGGACAGTTTTGTTTTCCAAAAGATGAAATCCCCCATCTTTTTTCCTCATTCTCACTTTTTACTTTGACTGAGGAAGACCTGTTTGCAGACCTATTTGTACTTATTTGTACTGAGAAATGGCTACAGTAGCAGCAGCAGGAGCATCTCAACCACCACCACCACCACCACCACGACCACCACAAGGACCACCACAATGCTACAGTGGTGGAGAAGAAGAGGAGGAGGAGGAGGAGGAGAGGCAGTACCTGCCTGAGGATACTACCACCTATAAGCCAAAGGAGCACATAGTCTGGGAGTTTTTTAAAATCCCAAGGGGCCTCAAAAAAGTTAATGCGGCAAAGGTGACTTGTATGATCTGTGGCACTGTACTTTCCAGGGGGAACCCTGCCAAAAAGTATTCTTTTGGCAACAACACCATGATTCGCCACATGCAACGCCGGCACCCGAACAACTATGCCGCGGCAGAGGTCAGAGAACTGACCAGAAACCCTCCCCAATCATCTCCCAGCACCTCCCAAAGTAAGCAAACCACTCCATCGTGTCCAGAGACAAGGGAGATGGTCCCAAACATCCAAACCCAGTTTGGACAATTCAAAATAGTTTGCATATTTTGTGGAAGGACAATTAGCTATTGTGAGCAAAGCATTAAACTCATCAACCGTGCTGGTGACAACCACAAGTGCCCCAAAAAACCTTAATTTTTTCTGACTTTTTTTGCTCCAGTTGAGCCGTTTACAATTTCCTGTTTTTTGTTTGTCCCCATAAAAACAACAAAAAAAATATAAAATTGTTCATAAAAGCCCAAAAAAGTAAAAAATGTTCAAAAAAACAAAAAAAAATAAAACAACAAAAAGAATAAAAAAACAGTTATTTTTAGAACTACCTCCAATTTATAAAAAAATGCTACTTAAAAAAAAACCCCTGTCATTCTTTTTTCCCCATGGTACGCTCCCCGGTGCACGTACCGGGCGCTAATAGCACCCCCCCCCCCAAGAAAGAGTCATCTTAACCATAGTGTAGCAGAATGAGTATGTAAACAATTATTTCAAAAGTCATATTACATTCAGTAGGAACAAGCCTAAAAGAAGATTACAAAAAAAACTATGTTAACACATTACATTATCAATTTGAAGTAATTAAACAATAATTTCACATTCTAAATAAAATTGCCCCAGATTTTATCAAATTCTCATAAAGACCGAACACCTTTGAGCCGGGCCAGAGCCGCCTTCATACTATAAATTTCGTTGACCAGAGACCACCATTCCATTATATGTGGAGGCTGAGGGGAAATCCAAGCACGAGCGATAGTTAACTTGGCACAAGATAGTAAGATAGTAATTAAGGCTTGTTGAGGAAAGAAAACATTGTGTATGTCTAATAAAACAGATGGAGCCGAGAGGAGGGATGGTCTAACCAGTTTCATTTTCAAGACTTGATCCAAAGCAAGCCAGAACTCCTTTAGCACCGAGCAAGAAAACAACATATGCTCTATATTAGCACCTACAAGATCACATTTAGGGCACTTGGTTCTGTCACTAAATTAAATATTTGTCGACCATTTAAGAATCACTTCAGGGGTGTAGTATAACATACAGGTGGTTTTCAACTATTTCAGCCTTAGGCTAGATGATTGCACCAAATTATTAAGATTCGAGAGAGAATGGGCAATCTGATTAGGATTAATCCAAAGTCTCAATTTAGAGCTCCATTTCTCGGCTAATTTGGAACAATCACTAGTCTTATATGAAATAAAACAGTTATACCCTTCACTAATTAAAGATTTCATTTTGGATGAATACAAATGACTCCATATATCAGAGTCAGCGACCTCAGAAATTTTCATCTTACATATCAAAAAATCATAAATTTGGATATACTTAAACCTCATTTCCTTGGTCAAATTATATAAATTTTTACGTGCCCCAAAATCTAAAAAGCCCTGAGCGTCGTAAAAAAAGCCTTGAGCGCCGTAAGAAAGCCCTGAGCGCTGTAAAAAAGCCCTGAGCACCGTAAAAAAGCCCTGAGCGCTGTAAGAAAAGCCCTGAGCACCGTAAAAAAGCCCTGAGCGCCGTAAATATCCCACCCAATCCCATAAAAGAAGTAGAATGAAAATCCCATCTTGCAGAACTTTATTCTACGAACCCTAATTCGTCTTGGTCTGCCACTATTCTATCTAATTCTCCTAATATTCTTGAAACTTGCTATGCTTCTTCATGGAGCGAAGGTGTAGAACTTATTAAAAGAATGAGAGCTTCAGGAGCAATGGTTCCAGATGAACTTCCCATGACATTAATTAAAAACAATTAAAAACAGAGCCTTTGTTTTGGGCTACGTACCTTACTCCTCTTTTCAATTTCTGCTATTTTCAAGGGAAGACTCCACCTTTCTGGTCTGGTAGTATTTTAATTCCACTATTTAAAAAGGGTCTCAGACACCTTCTGGTTAACTACTCGAAAGAGCTTTACTAGATGCAGTGGGAAAATTATTTGCACATTCTATTCTGGACCATCTCATTGACTGGGTGGTGGAGGAGGAAATTCTACCCATAGAATAAGCAGTGTTTAGTAAAAAAACATTCCACCACAGATAATATCTGCATGTTGAAATTAATAGAGGAAAAGTACACTTTAATTTGCAAGTCAAACTTATATGTGGCATTTATAGACTTCTCAACGACCTTTGATAAGGTAAATCAGCCAAATACTTTGAAAAGATTCTGTAAAATAGTGCCCACCCACCTGCTTTCGCTAATTATTGCCCTGCACTTTCACACGTGGTGCTATCTGTTACTAGGGGAGATCAGGGCCTATCTGCAGTAATTCCCACTGAAAATGGTCTGAAGCAAGGCTGTGTATTAGCCTCACTACTTTTCTCCCTATATGTAACAGGTTTACCTGAATGCTTTTCTCCCCTGGAGGGAGACCCACTGAAAGTACGCTGTCGCCATTTTTCATGTCTCATCTACGCGGACAATATTGCAATTATGGATTTGACTCCCATTGGGCTGAATAAGAAGCTGATGTCAGTGCAAAAATACGCGATGACACCGTATTTGAAGATAAACGTCTCTAAAAGTAAAGTTCTGATTTTGAAACGTAGAAGGAGCAGAAAGTCTTATAATTTTAAATGAAGAATTGGCTCTGAAAATCTTGAGATAGTAGTTTCTTACCTCTATTTGGGCAAACTAATAGCGGGCAAAACAAAGAATGATCCCTACATTGAATATAGTTCTTGTAAAGCTGCTTTACATGCAAATAGTCTACATGTATTTTATAGTGCAATGGGTCGCAGACTCTTCCTAGACTTGTTATCTGTTTTTAATGCAAAAATCCCACCAACATTTTTATATGCTGATGAATGTGTTCCAGTAGAAGACTGTTGTTTACTTGATAAGATAGAAAGCCAGATTTCCGTAAACTATGTAATTTTAACACACTGGTTCCGATTCGCTCTATTAGGGCCCCATTAGTTCACTTGTTCAAAGCTTAGCCAGGGTAATTAGTAGGGATACCAGTTGATTAATAGTGAAGTAATACACAATAAGCGGTTTCCTCGGTCAAGAAATCTTCGGAGAAAAATCAGATAAATACTCCTCCTGTGACTTCACTATTACACTGAATTTTTTCAACACACAGGAGGATTCTGTGATCTCCCTCCCACTTCTAGAACTTAAATCCTTCTTAAAAAGCTCTAGCTGGACCGTTAGCTTCCAGAGATATGTTAAGTACTGTAGATTAAAGGAAAGATTAGATAATAGCCACATCAGGTACCTAGATAGTGGCTCAGAAATATTTATCCTGGAATTTAGACAATGGTATCCGCCATTGGCTAACTTTATTCCGTATGAATCTATTACCATTAAGTGATTGACAGCAAATTGGTCCCACACTATGAAAATAGGGGAAAACTGTAATATGTGTAATTTTGGCATTCAGAAAGTTAATCATATTCAGTTTGTTTGCCCAGCTTTGTTACCATAGCATCTTCAGTGGCTTCAGGTGATATTTGTACAAAATAACATCAAAAGCGGACCATTAGCTGGTGAGTTTCTCTTTGATCCGAAGATTGAATTAGTATGTAAAAAACGATTCACATTTTTACGGAGTTTTTGAACATATTTTAGTTTTCACTATTCTACCATTTGAGAGAGGAAGGAGTCTATTTTAGTAGGACCTTCTTTTGGTATTGCATACTACATTTTAAAGTATTATGGATAGAGAGGGGGACTCTACTTCAGGAGCTAGGAAAACCAAACTTTACCCCTGTCACCTATTAGGACATATGGCACCTCACAGGAACTGGCACCTAAGTATTGGACCTTTTAATTATTCTTATAAAGGCTACTGGTGCTTTATACCCTCTGGAATAAATTTTCATGTGGCTATTGCTGCTACTTGGTTGCTTTTTGCACAAAATTGGAATATATTCTTGCATTTAACTACTGCTGTTAAGCGGAATTTAAATTTTAGTTATACATACCTTTGATCTCTTTATTTTTTAAAATATTTTCACATAAATCACTGCTGCTACATTATGCTCTTTTGCACAAAACTGGATTATTGATAAAGTTGCTATTGAATGGAAGCTTAACATTAATAAATTGCTTATGTACTTAACTCAAAGGTTTAAATTATGTAATTGCAATTTACTTAATCAATTTTAATGGTTATAATCCCTATTTATATCCTGTTTTACTCAGTGCTCATGTCCCCCTCCGGTATACTCTTGCACATCCCTCTTTGCTGCTAAAGGGAGAATTTAGAATTGGTCATTGAGGATTTCGTTCTTTACTTTCGTAGAACAATTGGCTTTTACATTTTTGTTACTATATAATCATGAATTTTTGTTTCATAACGAAATCGCAACCATATGAAGTGATTTTACATTGAAATGTTATAATAACAAATTGTTCACTGTGGTAAAGAATTGAGTATACTATTGTAATCTGACTATTGTGTAATAAATGATTATTTTTGTATTATTTGTCCTATTATGTGGACCTCATTGGAGTTCCAAATCCTAATAAACAAATGTAATGTAATTAAATTGAATTGGGGGTCCATGCAACCCCCTTCCCCTTTTTTATTGTCTGTGGCCTCGGGGGATGGGATCCCTGGGGCCCAAAAATTCTTGGTAAGCAGCGCCATGTGGCCCCCCAGCCCTTTGTTATGGTATTTGGGCCCGGGGGATGGTATTCCCAGTACCTGTTAAGGCTAAGGAAGGTAGCAGCACATCCCTCTCCCACCCGCATTCCTCCTTTCTCTTACAGGAGAGTTGGTTCGAGCAGAAATGTCTATTAGGAACTATGAAACAAATCTCATGTACGCTATACCAGCAACATTTGTTAATACAATTTATAAGCACTGGGCAATGACCTGTGCAAGGGAAGATACACAAAATTATTTATTCTTGTGGACAAGCTCTAAATCTCTTGAAGAAAAACATTGCAAGAGTATTGATTTTCCACATGGATATTCTCCCTCATGTTGTAAGCGTAAAATATCTGGTTCTCGTAACAATTATGCTTGCTTCACAAGAAACAGATACACAACTTCCCCTACTCCTAATAAAGAGTGGTGGAATGTATCACTGTATTTATTCTATGAGGTAAGAGGTATCATAGGGACCAGAAGTGAAAATGTGATGGGGAATGTGCCTTTACCATGACTTCAGCCAATTTCCATCTGTACTCTAAGGCGCGCACCAGCCTGCTAAATGCAGACACCGTGGCCCCTGTGAAAATGCTTCATTTTTTTAAGACAAGGGTTTCTGGAAGAGAATTCATTAAGGGACATGAATGGTGTCTCTGAAGAGTCAATGAATACAAAAAATCAATTTTCGGTGACAGCAAAAAAACAGAAGGTGGAATTGGAATAAAGGAGACTGCTCCTATTGCGAGTGACGCTGATCTTAGTGAAAAGAAAGCAAAGGGGCACATTCTCATTTAATTCCCCAAAAATATGGACCATCTTAAGCATGGGCGAATTTTGCGAATCTCGCGTTCGCGAATTTTGCGGATTTGCGAACTCGCAATCCGCAAAATCCGCGAATTCTCGCGAATTTGCGGATTTTTTGTGTGTGTTCGCGCGGGTTTCTGCCAGTTTGCGAGGGTTTTGTACAATTTCGCAAACGCGAACTTACCTGTCGGGTCGCAAGTTTTGCGAACTTGTTGTTTTTACGTGTCCAGCCTGTTTGGGACACTCTTTTTCATCACTGCCACTCTCTGTCACCACTGCCACTCTCTGACTACTCATGCCACCCTCTGGCCCACCCATGCCACCCTCTGTTTCATCACAGCACCCTCTGGTGTACATTATTGTGGCAAAGCAAAGCGCACCTTCCCTGCCTCAAGTGACCTGAATTAATTTGGGGCTGATTAATGTGTCACAGAATTTTTTTTTAGCTGGCACCTGCTTCCTTAGTGCTTCCTGATTAGTGATCTTTTGCACTTGCTAAGTGCTTTCATTGTTGCAAAATTAGTTACAACACCTGCCCTGCCCCAACTGACAATAATGAATTAGGGGCTGATTAATGTGTCACTGGATTTGAACTTCCAGCCTGGCTCCTGCTTGTCTGCATTAGCTGTAATTCAGGACCTTTGTGTAACTATTCTGAGGGTCAGAGCAGGGTCACATAATAGTTGCAAGTAGGCAACTGAACTCTGGAGGGGCCCCTCAGGAAGCACTACAGGAAATGGCTACTAATGATGAGCTTGAACTTTTGAACCTGGTAAGTAGTTTCAGTTTTGCTAAGATCGTATTTCTGCAATTTAGCGCTTATTCGCGGGGCGCGAAGTTGAACTGGGAAGCCGCGAACTCACGGGAACAGTGCGAGCAAGCCATAAAATCCGCTGCTCGCGGATTTGCGGATTTTGCGGGAAATTCGCGAATCTCGGGGATTGCGAATTTACCGAAAATCCGCAAAATCCGCGAGCGTAACGGATTTTCCGCCTATGCTTAGACCATCTACTGAGCAGGAAGATGAAGACAGCAACAGTGTACATCAGTGACTCTTGTACATCTGACACTTAAACATTCTTATGTTTCATCATCCAATTTTATTAGAGCAACTTACACTGAGGATTATCTTGTGTCATCCTTGTACAGTGGTGAAAAGGCAGAATATTGTGGAAGCCGAAGCACTTGTGTTTGTCTTTCTATACCAACAACCCTTTGTGAGTGCATTGCATGGTGCCTCAAAGTGGCTGCAAGTAGGTAGGTATCAGGCATTCTACAACAGCACATGTAAAGAAGTCTATTTAAAGTGTACTTAGTAACACCATGAATAATGGGAAAGCCAGTTGTAAAATCACCATCCCTGCCTTAATTGACTGTTGCATAACCTGGTTTGGCTGTAGGCAAAAGAAAGGAAGGCTGTGATGTGATTGAAAATCTGATGTTCCAGGGACGAAGATGAGAGATTGGGATATAACTCCTCAAAGTTCTTCTCATGATCATGGCACCCCAACCCAAGAAAGAGAAGGAAGGACTTCCATTTGGGCACCAAATTCACAAGATCTTGTTCTTCATATAACTGATGACATGCCAGCTTCAAGAGCTATACGTAGACCATTTGGAGCCAAAATAATCATATTGTCTGAGTGTGTTAAGTTCATTATAAAAACTAAGCTGGCTTAGAAGGAAATTAATTCACCTGCCCAAAGCCCACAGAAATGTCAAGGATGGATACTCAAACATATTGATGCACGGTTGATTTAAATAGCATAATGGCCTAGATGTAGGTAATTTCATTTTACCACTTCTTAAATACCAAATTTTACCGATTCGGTATTTAAGAAGTGGTGAAATAGAGGGGGGGGGATGTAGGTATTACAGAATCGGTAAACACCGAATCGTTAAGATTCGGTATTTACTGATTCTGTAAATACCGATTCGGTAATGCCCATTGATTCCTATGGGCATTGATGCCCATAGGAATCAATGGGCATTACCGAATCGGTATTTACCGATTCTGTAAATACCGATTCCAGCAAGGGTGCAGGGGGTGCCACTTTGACACCCTCTAGCACCCCAAATACAGGCATGTGTGCCATGTGGCACACAGACATGCCCTAAGGGCATGTCTGTCTGTCACATGGCATAGGTGTGCATGCACACATGTGCTTGCACACCTGGATTCGGTATTTTACCACCCAATTGGATTGGGTGGTAAAATACCGATTCTGAAAGGCCTTTGGGACTCAGAAGAGTCCCACCTACATCTAGAAGTTACCGATTCAGTAAATATACAGATTCTGTATTTTACAGAATCAGTATATTTACCGAATCGGTAAAATTACTGATTCTTAAAATAACATGCCCCTACATCTGAATACCCTAATACCGGTCGAAAACGGCCGAAATCGTCCGTTTCCGACCGGTATTAGGGCTCCTACATCTGGCCCAATATGCTTAGTACATTACCCAGCATTCCTTAACAAAATCACAACTCATATATTTTTAAACAACAGCTTTATAAGTGGCAACAGTCCCTCGTTGATCTCTGTGGTCTTCTACCTCTGCCCATGTAACAGCCAATCCACCAGGTTAAAATCTAACCTAAATCATGACAACTTTATAATGAAGTACACTTGGCAATGCATTAGAGAAAATAAGACGAAACTGCAATTCTGTAATGTTGAGATTCCTCCATGGATCATCAAAAGCCTTTCACCCACCCATAGTCACAAGTCGATAATTTAATTGCAAAAATCTAGGGAAATGAATTGAGGATGAAAATGAGTAAATAATTTGCTAGATCGCTTTTTTATCCTTTTTCAAAAATGAAGAATATCTCACTCTATGTTCTGAGACTAGTAGAAGCTGTTCATGTTTGTGTAAAAAGAAGGGCTCTAAACTCAGCCACTGTAAACTGCTTTCAACATTACTTTTGGTAGATTAGCATGTCCTGGAGTAATAGAGTTGCTAGCCAACAACCTCCAGAAGTATTACAGTTGTTAGCCAACAATTTAAGGAAAAAAACAGTCAATGAAAACTATTTGAGCCATAGGTACTCCCTATGGGAAAATGCCCCCAGTTGCATGGTCAACCCCATTCTTTGCTAGTATTTATAGATGTTTTCTGACTCTGAACTGGGACAGTGTAACCAGGTTTTAGTGCATGTGCTCTGTGAAAACATGAAGAAATTGGCTATACTCTTGATTGGATTATCTAACTTAATTATAAGTCTCTAATATATGGTGCAAAAGTGTAATAAGGGCTTGTAAGTTAAATATCACTAGTGTACTACAGCACATATTTTGCCATCACTAATGTGACAATGCATGGCATGCCTCTAAGCCTGCCCCTGTAGCCTTGGTATGCAGTTTTAAAACTGCCAATTCAACTTGGCAAAATAAACCTCTTGCCAGGCCTAAACCTTCCTTTTTAATATCTCTAGGTCACCCCGTTAGGCCCATAGTGTCAATGGGGCAGGGACATGGTATTTAAAACATAGGACATGCATATTTTATGTTTCACAAGTCCTGGCTGTGAAAAACCTTCAATGTCATTTTATACTGTAGTAAGGCTGGCTCTCCCATTGGAAAGCACTGGGCTATGCCATAATACCATATAATGTAAAACTCTAGTGATTTTAAATCCGACATAATGGTTAGGTTGGCTGTTATATTTCTTTTCGAAAATGACACTTTTAGAAAGTTGTCACTTTTCCACATAAGCTAAATGTACCTTTCTGCCAGTGTTCACTGTCACAGATGAGCTGTAAGGTTCCTTGATTAGGCTTGAAGTGGCTCAGAGAGCTTAGACAAAGTGGGGGTGGGGATGACCTTCTCCTGATCTGGGATTAATTATCTTCAATGCATGCCTACTCTGTCACAGGATGTAGCTCACACCTGCACCAGCACCTGCCCCCTCTAGTGCCTTTCTAGCTAGCCAGACACTACAACCAGTGGGAGAGGAGCTGCCCCCTGAACTGGTTTTGAGTGACCACAAAGGTGGGTTTATCTATTATCACAGTCACACCTCTGAGTGGGCACAGGAAGCTCTGCACAGGAGAAATGTTCTGTCATGTTGGATTTAGGTAGAGAGGGGCACTGTGAGATAGTTTACACTACTAGTTTTAAAAAAAAACGACTTGCTCTGCCAATTTCTGACCTTGCTGTCAACTGCAATGCAAGCATAATGTTTCAGAGTTGTGTGTGTAGTTAGCCAGGTCTCTTGGATACAAGTGATTTTCTTAATGGTCTCAAGGAATTTCATATGCAGCGTTTATTCTCACACTGCCCAGGGAACTCCTCAAAGTTCTAAAAACATGACATACAGGTCATTGCTCTGAAATATGCTCACACTTCATCTGCCACTACAGTGCACACAATGTCTTATATGACCTTCTAACCTTTCGCAGCAGGGCAACGTTCCCCTTCATGAACTGATCATTGATATTATGGATAAGCACATAAACTACACTGTAACTTTGGATGACGTTTCCTTGTCAAATAATCAGTGATTCCTGAATTTCATATTTATTCATTTATTTAGATGTTTAAGTGGGTCACTGACAACAAAGTTAACCACACCAATATTGAGATACAGAAAGTTATTGTGTCAAAAATATGGATGACAAAAATATTGTTTCCCCATACTTATAATGGTAAGTACATTAAATATCGGAAAAAGTATATTATATATTATTTCACACTAATATTGTTAAAAAACACACATAATATAGTGTAATAGATCGGTAATATTTACTGTTGCAAACACAATAACAATGGACGATGTGCTGAAACTTTTCAGACACTCACTCTCAGCCACAGATCTGGGTTGAATCCATCATCATTCTTTAGCTCACTTCACCACCCCAGTTCAGGCCCAGCCAAATGCAAATCAGTTGTGACCCTGTTCCTCATGGGAACAGTCCAGCCCGAACTGCCAGGCCAGGATCGGTTTCGGGGTTTCATCCCTCATCAGCAAGGCTAGCTTGAATCCAGTGGCAAAGTAAGCACCTAACATGTAACTTAAAAATTATAATGATTACACAATTTACAACATTAATAATAAATTTAATAATTCATAATAAATTAATAATTGTTAATTATATTTATTTACCTTGCCACCCTATACCCCTACAAACCTAGCAACCCCCTTTAACCCTACAAATTGCTATTAGCAATTAAACATTATAAATAACTTAAAATTGCAAACTATATTTGAAAATATTATTAACAATTATACAAACAATAATCCAACACAAAATATATAAACTAAAATATTTAAACAACAATAGTTTTTACAACTATAATATTGAAAACGATAATAACGATGTTCTCTGCAATGATATTACTTAGCTGAAAAATTCTATATTCGTGACAGCAATTTTTCTGCATCACAATATTTTTTTATCACAATATCAATTTTTATTCCGATATTTCTGTAACTCGATATTTAAAATTCAATCAATCAATCAACCTTATAGAGCACACAGCTACTCAATGAGTGTCCCGGTGCTAGCTAGGCTTGTCAGGGGTGTGGAATTTATTAAAATATCTACTTGGCCATGAGTCAGGTTGCTTCATAAATCTATTTGTCCTGTAACAAAATTCACTTGTCCCTTGGTGCCATGTAATGCTGCCACAAATTATGGCAGCAATCTCTTATATAGCCTTTCGGATTATGCCAGGGCATATCCCATAGTAGTGTTTGAATACTAGTTATCATTTTATGTTGCCACGTTTCCGCAGCTCCACATACTGGGACTGAAGATGGTGGTAAGCAGTAGTTCCAGGCTTGGAATGCCCTATTGCGTCTGTGCAAACCTACTAACTTGCATGTTTCAGGGTTTTCAACAAATCTTCTCTAATCTTTCCCATACTGAGAAATGTTGGAAATGTACTCCTGAGAGTGGCATACGTAAACCTTCTTTCAGAGTTGGAGGGAAAATGAACTTTCAAACATCCAGGTTTTCACATGAGCACATTTACACATGCATATTTGCTGATGCAGTTCACAAATATTTTGTAGAAGTACAATTTCTTGCCCTATTAATGCAAATTCTTGTGAATTCACGAAAGCCATATACCAAACGTGCACTTTTGAGACTTTCTTTAATAAGTGGCCCACTAATTTGGTCTGGTGTTAACCATGACCTTTTGTGTTTATTAAAATTATCTCTCTCTGAATCGGCTGGCTTCACTGTGAGTGACAGCATTCTGCTCTTTCACAAGGGGCATATTGGTACACAAAGTAGTTTTGTTCAGTGCCAGTAACTAATGTTGCAGTGTGTGCTTTTTTGAGACCAAAAACTATTGTTGGTTTGCCAATGTTTGTTATATTGGTGAGGGCCCGGCAGCTCTCACATCAATAAGGTTTTACAAAAGCCATGCCAAAACAAGTCACGCATTGCCAAAACTAAAAAGATGACCACCAATGTCAGACCTACTGGTTTTGCCAAGGCTTGTTTATTTTTGTTTCCCATAATCTTATTGAAACTGGTTACACAAATTTTCCAATATGAATATTTTTGGGAAATACTAGCATGCATCAACACATTTTACTAAATGATGCTGCAAAGAAATTGTACCTGATATTTTACAGTAGATTAGCAAAATGTTATTTCCCTACTTTCATTTTTTAGGAACATTTTATATTGAAAGCAAAGAAACATTAATCTTGCTTTCAAGCTTCTGCAACTATTTGCATCTAATCAGTGAGCATTCTGTGAGCATCATGCATAGCCTCATGTCGCTAAACTTTGAAACCGTGTGTACACATTTTCATACTGTAACCACTGTCAGTAGTGCAGTCAGAACGTACATTTGCTTAGAGCTCTCTCCCTAATAAAGGCTTTCAATTAATGAACCATAAATACAAGTTTGAACAGCATTAACACATGCACACAACTATTAATTAAACTACAGGCAGTACCCTTCCCTGATCCTTAATGTGGTACTGCAAACTGGCAGCCAAAGGGTTTGTGCTGCAGGGGTTGGGCCTACTTGTCCTAAGGACAAAATACACATTAAAACTTGTTGCTCTTGACCCCAAACAATATGTCCTGGGCGTTGTGCTATAGGAATTCCACATCCCTGCTTGTAGACTATTCATCCACAAACAGTTATTGAAATGCGTTTTCAAATAGCCAGATCTCTAAATGGCATTTAAAGGGGAGTTTGTCCTTTATTGTGCAAAGCTAGAAAGGGAGTGAGTTCCAAGTGGTAGCTGCAAGGAACGAAAAGGATGAGCCACTCCACTTTTTCCTCTTCGTCCTCAGGACAACTGCCAACAGCGCTTTTGATGAGTGCAGAGGACAAGCCGGATGATACGACCTGTTAGAAATGGGGGTCTCTAGTTGGCAGTGGCTGGCCACATTCCAAGTAGGGACCCTTCTTCCTAAGTCAGAGTAAGGGGGCTACACCCTTTGATAACCCCTGCTCCACTCTTTTGTAACGTAGCACGAGCAGCTAGGCTTATCTCAGAGGCAGTGTGTAAGCATTTATGATCATACACAGTAACATAGTGAAGGACACTTCAAAGGGACACCACACAAGTAGTTATAAAAAATAAGTATCTTAATATATAGACTTAACACAAGACCAATAACGTTAAAAAGCCACAATACTGAAAAGGGGGGTACTCTTAAAAAGCTGGGAAAAGAGTTCAAGGTGTTCAAATAGGGGGTCAGTTCAAAGCAGGGGTCTCTGCGACCCTTCTACTTACAAAGTACCTGGATTTCATAGCAAAACAAGCAAAATGTCGCACACGAGCTGTAGCGATGATTTCCCCACGCTAGGCCGGCGATGCGTTGAATCCTTGCCGCAAGGGAAGGATGATGCGCTGATCTGCTGGTGTGTGCGGGACAAATCGACAGACTTCTTCACGCTAGGCCAGCGATGCGTTGAATCCTTGCCGCAAAGGAGGATGATGCGCTGATCCTTGTTGCGACAAAAGAAAATGGCGCCCCGCGAGGGAACGACGATCCGGGTGCGATGCGAGGAAAATGACAGACGCATGGTGCCCGCTCTGCGATCTCGTGATGCGATGATCTCGATGCGGTGATCCAGGGTTAGTGAGCCTTCGACAAGCCCGCAAACGTGCGATGCGATGATCTCGGGGGTTAGATAGCACTTTGTGGCCCGCAAGCGTGCAATGTGATGATCTTTGGTTTGCGAGCGCTCGGCGGCCGCAGCGCAATGATTTTTCTTACGCTCTTCAGCTGGGGCGGCTGACAAACAGGCGTTAGTGACGATTTCAGCACTCTCTTCTCTGTAGTGTAACTAGAAACCCTGGAACTCACAGGGGCCTCACCTGCAGATAGAAATCCTCGCTGTGTGCGGGACAAATCAACAGACTTCTTCACGCTAGGCCAGCGATGCGTTGAATCCTTGCCACGAGGGAGGATGATGCACTGATCCTGGCGCGTGTGCGATATTGTTGCGACAAAAGAAAATGACACCCCGCCAGGAAATGACGATCCGGGTGCGATGCGAGGAAAATGGCGGACGCACGGCGCCCGCTCTGCAATGTCGTGATGCGATGATCTCGATGCAGTGATCTGGGAAGAGCGAGCCTTCGACAAGCCCACAAACGTGCGCTGTGGTGATTCGGGGTTAGCAGCCTTCGACAAGCCCGCAAGCGTGCAATGAGATGATCTTTGGATTGCGAGCGCTCAGCGGCAGCAGCACGATGATTTTTCTTACGCTCTTCAGCTGCGGCGGCTCACAAACGGGCGTTAGCGATGATTTCAGTACTCTCTTCTCTGTAGTGGAACCAGAGGCCCTGGAACTCACAGGGGCCCACCTGCAGATAGAAATCCTCGCTGGAAGGAATCAGGAGGCTGGTTGGTGAGTCAGATGTACCTGTGACTCCAGCAGGAGGCTAGCTCTCTTCTAGCACTTGGGTGATTGCTTAGCAAAATAAAAGTCTCTCAAAAATCCTTTTCCCTCTTCTTCCAAGTCCAAGGGGAATTACTGGAGGCCAATCCAAGAAACAGCACACAAGCACAAGGACAGTCCTCTCCTGCAGATTCCTTCAGTAACACGGACAGAAGTTCCTCTTGATATCCAGGAGCAATACAAAAATCAGGGGTTTGGGCACAGATATTTATACCCCAAAAGTCTTTGTTCTCAACAGTCTTTAGTCACTGAGCCCAGCCAGAACCAGTTCTGCTCAGGCCTGGAGCACTTTGTTTACCAGGCTGCATCCTTCCTTTCAGAAAGAGGGGGTCTGCCATCAGACGCACCGTAGGAGGCGGAGCCAGCATTCACCGTGCCAGGCACGGCCCTATTCAGGTCAGAGAGCTACCCCTCCTCAGTACTCAATGCAGATCTCTCTATTCAACCCAGGTCTGACTCAGCCTGCCTTGCTCCTCTAAACCCAGACAGCCAATACACATTAACAGCAGAGCACACGGGAGGCAAAGGCAAGAAAATACCTACTTTCTAAAAGTGGTATTTTCTAACACAGAATGTTAAAACCAACTTCGCTAAAAGATGTATTTTATCATTCTGAGTTCAGGCATACTAAACTCGAATTTCTACCATGTTCCCTGAGTCAGATAGGACTATAAGATGTAATAGCTAGTCTGCCAATTCTAGCCTATGGAGAACAGGTAGCCTTGCAGCAGTGAAAAACAAAATGGAGGGTGATTCACTACTAGGACATGCTACACATACAATGCACCTACCATAGGGGTGACTGACATGATGCTAAGGGAAGGTTCAGGGGCTGGGAAGTGTGGGCACTTCACAGCCAAGATGGCAGTTCTGGACCGCACGCAGGCACTGCAGTGGCAGGTCTGAGGAACACTATACACGCTGCTTCTGTGGGTGGCGCAAACCAGCGCTGCAGGCCCACCAGCAGCATTTGGATTACTAGCCCTGGGCACACACAGGCCACACTACTTGGGAATAACAGACAAACCAAATAAGCCAATCAGAGACATACCAATTCACAGTCATATTTACACAGGGAGCATTTGCGCTGTGGCACTGAATGGCAGTGGCACAGCACCCAGAGCATCTACTACCAGCAAAAACAGAGGAGACAACAGCGAAAAATAGGAGGGAGACCCACGCCAATGGTGCCAGATCTAACACAACCTAATCCTTTTCATCAGGTACTGAGGCCAAGAATGGTTAAAGGCTCTGTAAGTCAGTATGAGTCAGAGTAGCTCTTTAAGATGATGCTGAATTTGACTTATTTTGGGCACTTATAGAAGAAGCCCAGCTGCTGCATTCTGACCTACCTGCAATCTTCTCAGTTAGTGTGCTTATAGGCCCCAATAAAGGGTGTTCGCATGGTCAGTCCAGTCGAGAAGTGACAAGGACATGAACTATCATTTTCTCTTATTGCGCCGTAAAATATACAGAAAGTTCTTCACGGATTTTAGGAGGCCATAGCATATGGCTACAACAGCACTGTCCTGTGCATTGAAAGAAGTTTTGTTGTTAAATTTTACCCCAGGATTCCGCACTACAGCGGTAGGGGCTGGTGGCGGTGGAACGTTACTGGGCCAGCAGTGGAGGAGGAGGTGAACTGAACAAAAGTATCTCAGTTTTCCTTGTGTTGCACTGCACATTGCTCCTATGTATCTACAGGAACAAAGCAGACAAGTCATGCCTTGAAGTTGATTACGGAATTGAGAGCATTCTTGTCTAACAGGAGAACAATCTGTGTGTCATCATCATAAGACACCATTTGCATGACAAAGGCTTCAATTAGCACAGCAAACGGTGTCATATATACGTTAGTGCTGGGCTTAAGGCTGACCTCCAGAGCATCAACCTCTAGGGGCTTATGCACTGAAGAGTAGGGTGCCACCCAAACCGCTTGGCTACAGTCCGATAGGAAAGAATGAAGACAGTCCAGAGCGGACCCACTAATACTAATATTTCCCAATCATTGAAGTAGTGTGGATTGTGACACTGTATCAAACGCTGTTGATATATCCAGGAGCAGCAATGCCACTTGCCTCCCATGGTGAACCGCCAATTTAATGGTGTCCGAGCCTTCAACAAGAGTAGACCCCACACTGAAACCTAGTCTAAAACCAGATTGGGAAGGTTGTAATAACTGGTGTTGTTCAAAGTGTTCGAATAGTTTACGGTTAACCCACTTTTCTAGAATCTTAGAGAAAGCCGGTAACAGCAAGACTGGTTGGAAATTAGCCAATACCAACCTAGCTGCTGATGGTTTCTTTTGCAAGGGAATTAGTTTTGCCTGTTTCCAACAGCTGGTCACTATGGCTGAGTTTAGGGAGCTGTTTTGGAGGAGACTGAGGGTAGGGTTAATCACTTTACAGTTATTCGCAAGTCTATCCAGTGGGCATGGATCGTCAGGAGATCTGGATTTGCAGGCTATTATTACTTGTTCTGGTTCAGACAGCAAAATGTGCCTAAACTCATGGAGAGAGCAAAGTGAAGCTTGTGAGGTGGTTGAAGGCTGCTCTTCTGCCCCAGACATTTCTGGAGAGCAATTGGTTCCTGTGAGAGCCTCCACAATATCCCGGATTTTATTGTCAAAAAAGTCTGATAACTGTGAGCACAGCTTTTGGAAAGGTTCTAATGGTAATTAAAGTGCATCTGGATGAGTGTATTTTTTCACTATTTTAAACAGGGGGCACACAAAGGGGAGGCTGATATCCCTTGAGAGGCGGATCCACTGCAGAGCACCAGTGGGGGAGATCCATGAGATGCGATCACCGAGATGTGCCCCTACAGCTTTCAGGCGCAGTCTCGATGCTCTTCAGGGACTTGTCTACTCCTGCCTGACTATAAGATGGCAGATGCCTGAGAGTCCGATTGCTGTAACGCGCAAACAGCAAACGGCTCCCTGCACTACGTAACTCCAGGTCTTGCACGGTATACGTAGCGCTACTTCACTGCTGACCCACCCTGGATAGGGGGGCCTCCTGCTGCGGCACTACACAACTAAAGGCTGCTGGCAGGAGGGAAGGACGGCTACAACGTGAGAAGATCCCAGAAGGCCACAAGCTCAAGTGATGGCAGAGGTGACACTCTGATAGTGGCCTAACATGGATCCTAACAGTACCCATAGGGTTTGTGAAAAGGGATAACCAACAAAAGCATCTTTAACTAGTATGGTAATCTGTGACCTTCCATGTAGCAAAATACATATCTGTGGTCTTTAATACAGTGTAATAAGACCCAACACCTAAAGGCCTATTAGCTTTAAAGAATGATTTTCACAGTAAATAAGCCAGGCCTCCTTTCTTTGTCATACTTTGTCCATAATAAATCAGATCAAGGGCAGCTGACATAACTTTTCCCAATGTAAAACTGAGGCCTATTGCCTGTATCATTGGCTTGTCACCATATGCTGATCAGAGCTACTGCACTATGCATATGTTAGCAACCATCAGACATACAGGCATATGTACCTAAACCTACAAATAAGTAATATTTACAAAATTACTGTTGCCAAAACAATATGCAGCCCCTAACAAAACAAAATATAACCCGTCTAGGAGGGCCCAAAAAGGATTATCACAATGCAAATCTTCAACTTCAAGGGTTTATCAAAGGGAGTACCCAATACCACAGGCTTTGCCTATAATGATAATCTCTGATATTCCCTGAAGCAAAATTGCTGTCTACAGCTTTTAAAAGGGTGTGATAATAATCCACCCATTGAAGCGTATTTCTTTACCTCATGCTTTTCACCATAAACAGGTCAGGGCTATTGTTAATGTGGTTGTTTTTCATAATAAAACGATCAAACTTATAACATTTAACATAACTTTTCTCAGTGAACCAACTCAGACCTATAGCCTTTATCACTGGCACGTCACCATAACGAACTCAGACCTACTGCATTCAGCATAATCTTTCCCCGAAGACCTACAGTCATGGAATTAAAACAAAATACCACTCTCCTAAGAGGACTTAACGAGGATTACCACAGCCCAAATATTCTTTCCCTCAGGATTTGTCAGAGTGAGTAATTAACATCAAAATCCTTACTTACTACAATACCACAGCTGGGGCACCATTCCATTCAGAAGCTTGCCTAAGAAAGACAGTAGTGAAGGTCCTTCATTGCTGCCCTAGATGCCAGTGGCATAGCAGGCAGTAAGCGATTACATACATACTTTGGTAATAAGTGAGATTCCATGTAATTCCTATATGTAGCCTTTAAAACAGCATCAGAACAATCCATCCTTTGTTGGCTTTAACACATACTTTTCACAATAAATAAGCCACACCTATTGGCTTTTTCATTACATTTCATAATAAATGGATCAGACCTTTAATCAGACGTATGTCATTGGATATCACTTTTTCCATCTCCAACTAAGGGCCACTATACTGAGCATAAGCTTTCCCTCAAAGCAACTATCAGGCATACTGTCAAATATCAGAATATCATAGTGCTTTTTGCTATCCCCTGAATCTGTCAGGGTGGGTAACAAACACTAAAACACTTGCCTAATATGGTAGTATGTGAGATTTCATGTAATTCGATATCTCTCTAGAGAATTTACCAAAATGTAATAACAATTCAACCTTAAACTCCTAACGGCTTTAACATATTCTTCTCACAATGAATATGTCTTAGTCATAAATTTAAATAACAAACGGATCAGGCATATAGCCTTGATCCTTGAACTGGCGCCAAAGCCAACTCAGTCCTGTTCTACTGATCATAAGCTTTCCCATAAGGCAAAAATTGCTATGTTATTGTTTATGCTATGTTATACAGATGTGTAGAGTACCCTATCACCTGGTATAGTATCCTTGCGCTGAGCAGGTGAGTAAAGCCACACCTAGGGTCTAGCGGAACTACTCGTTTAGCAAGGTCCTCAGCTTCTTGTGGAATTAAAGAAGAGGGAAGGAGGCACTTATGTATAGAGGAAGGTTGTTTGTGAATGGGAAGCCAGTGTATCTCCTTCAGGTGTGCTGTGATGTAAGTGCCAAACTGGACGTTGAGAGTGATTCTGGGTGCCAAATTCTGAATAGTCTGCAGCCTTCTGGGGATGTATAATGGTAGTGCCCTGGGGGCGCAGCAGCAGTTTGAGCCCGCTTAGCACGCCCCTGGGGCACTTTGGTATTATAGAAGGGGCCGCAGGTGCTTGTGTGTCCCCTTCTGTAAAACTGAAAGCGTTGGTGCACCTACAGCACCAACGCTTCCTTAAGAGGTCAAACCTTAATTTGAATGTGGGCGTAGCCCCATGCAAATGAGGGAATCCCTTTGCCTCTGTGCCGTATTATAGACGCAGGTGCACATAAGCTCTCAGGAGAAGGTGGGACACTGTCAGTGCGGCCCCTGACTGCAGCCCTCTGGAGGGAGAAAAGACATCCCCTTGTAGGCGGGTGGAGTCACTCATTGCACCCGCCAGCAAGGGGATCGCCAATACCTTTTAAAAAGTGCAGACAGGTTGCCATTTGTACCCTGAGAACATGGAGCGGCTTCAAAGCAGCTGCTCTGTTTTTCACATGAATGCGCTAGTTTGCGGTAGCCCTGGGGGCAGTGCATTCCATATAATAGGGCGCATTTTCCTGGATTGCGCCCGGCGCACCTGTTTTAGGTGCGCCGGCACAAACAGGAAAAGTGCACCCTTTACATAATAGGGCCCCAGATGAGTTGTTGATTCTGGCATGGAGGGTGTTCACATAGTCCAGCTTGCTTCTGACTGACAGTTTTCTGAGGGCTTTTGGGGAGCCATAGGATAATCTCACTTAGAATCTTCAGACTGTGGAAGCATGAGGTGGTGATGGCATTGACTTGGGCTGCCATGTCGAGTTTGCTGACAATGATGATCCAGAGGCTCTTGACATGGGTGGTTGGCGGGGTTAGGTCCCTACTCTGTTGGTGAAGACCCAAGGTGATGTGCTCTTCATGAAGATCACAATTTTGGTCTTGTCAGTGTTCAGGTTTAGGCAGTTGGCCTTTATCCAGTGGGCAATTTCAGTCATGCAGGCATTGAACTTGATCCTGGTAAGGGTCGTTTTGTCTGGGACAGAATTAGTTGCATATCCTCTGCGAAGAATAAGACATTGATATTGTGAGAGTGAATTATACTTACTAGAGGAATCATGTATGTGTTGAAGAGGGTCGGGCTCAGGGATGACTCATGCTGGACTCCACAGATAAGGTAGTGGGCTTACAAGGTGTACGGTGCTAGACTGACAGACTGGGTCCTTCCAGTCATGAAGCAGCAGATCTATCGGAGTTCTTGTCCTTGGATTAGGATGTCATGTAGGTGTTGTATGAGGATGGGGTGGGACACTGTGTCAGGTGCTATGGAAAGGTCCAGGAGGATGAGGATCATTATGTCTCCTCTGTTCAAAGTCATGCAGATTTCAACCATGGCAGTGATGAGGACAGTTTCCGCGCTAAAGTTGGCTCTGAAACCAGACTGAGTGCTTTCAAGTAGTCGGGGGTCATTGAAGTATTCAGTGAGGTATCTATTAATGATTTTCTCTTAAATCTTGCCTGCGAATGATAGAAGGGAGATAGGTCTGTTGTTGGCGATTGTTGAGGGGTATGCAGAAAGTACAGCAATAGGACATCAGTTGCGTGTTTCCAAGCACCTGAGAAGGTGGTGAAGGCACACAGAATGTATCAGAGCATGGCGCCGATAGGTTGTAGTCCTCTGGTTTAGGCGTGGTGCGGGCATGGGTTCGATGGGGCCCCTGAGTAGATGGACTTCATGGTGGAGGCAGTTTCAAATGGGGTGATGATGGGCCAAGTGGTTAGCATTGGTTCTTTGGATAAGATCAGGAGGCATTTGGTGAGGTCTATCAGGTTCAGTTGCGGGCTAAAGTTGCTGCAAATGGTGGTGGTTTTGCTGCTGAAAAATCGAGAGGTTGTTGCAGAGGTCATGCGAGTGGGTGATAGACTTGGAGGCAGCCACAGGTGAGGCCAAATATGTCACAATGGAAAAAATTTATTTGCTTCTGTTGATGCTGGCATCAATGCAGCCTACCAGAATGGTGTGTTTGGTGTCCAGATCCTTTGGGTGAACCATTCTAGAGTAGATTCAAACTTGCTCCTCTCTGCATTGTCCTGGCTCAATCTCTATTTGCACTCAAGTTGTTTGCAGTGGCATTTCATCAGTCTGAGTTCCTCCATGTACCAAATGGCCTGGGGACTAGATTTCAAGGTTTTGCTGTGTTTGCGGAGGGCCAGAGAGTCAGTGCAGGAGGTAATCCAATTGTTTACATTCTTGAAAGCTTTGGGGAGGCTGTTGCTGTGTTTGAGTCCATCTGTGGGTATTGAGGGCCGTGTTCCAGTCCTGGCTAGGGATGCTGTTCTAGTTTCAGTGGCTGGTCTGGCAGCAGTGCGTGTACGTTGGACAGTGACGGGATGCTGAACTTTATAAGGGCGTGGTTTGTCCAGGGGACTGGTGTGGGCTCCTCGACTCAGATTTTGCTGAAGTTGGTAAAAACAGGGTCCCGGAGGTGTCTGGCAATGTGGGAAGGTCCCTTTAATCGCTGGGTGAGTTCCAAGCATCCAAGCTCTTCTATGAGTGCTACTGAGATGTGTTCAGTGTGGTCTTCCAAGTGGAAGTTCAGGACTCTGAGTAGGACGTAATTGCTATCATCGAGGGCAAGTAGTGCTGCAAAGTGTATGATGTTGTTGGAGAAGTTGGTGCACAGTCCTGGTGGACTGCAGATGAGAGTGCCACTTAGGGTAAAGTTGATTATAACATGGAACTTGAATGACAGGTGTTCCAGTGCAATACAAGCACTCTTTTTCAACTGAAGCACACTTCTACCCTGTCAAATGAAGAACTCAAAAACGTTATTTGACTATAGAAATACAACCATAATAGTCACAGAAACAGTCAATACGTAGACAAAAGTTCAAGACATCATTTAATTACGGGCATGTCAGCACAGCAAGACAAAAAGCCGGATTGGGTAACAATTAGAGGAAGAATAATGCAGGTCTACATTGAGTAGAATTCAATTTCTTATGTATGGGATTTAAAAACCTTTTCGCAAAATTACAAAATGTACTGAAAAATGTAAAGTGCAGTAATGATTGAACTTACCTCACATCCCACTGGAACAAACCTATGTTTTCGGAGCCAAATTGGCTGAGAAATAACACAAATGTCCCTCCTGAATTTGGTCAGGAGTGATCTTTCCATGATTTATTTATGTGTGAGATATAAATATGGCTCTATCCCGCTGCAGGGTTGTAATATAACATATTGAGTTACCATACGTTTGGCTAATTCGGCCAGTTCTCTATCCAGTCGTCGATGCTCCAGAAAAATATTCTTCATCCGAGCTTTATCACACTTTACTATGGAGCGTAGATTATTAAATAGAGATGGTCTGCTAAAATCACACTTGATTGAATAAATATAAGATAGCCAGGGAATGTCCATGCACTTACCAGTAGCTAGGCAATCAAGAAGACTGCTTTGATTTAGTTTAGCATGCAGGTTCACCTAAATAGATAGGCAAAGTAAAAGAAGGGCCAATTTGATGGTATCCTTTAAATAAGTTAAGTCTGGCTCTGCATGGTAAAAATAATGGGAACAACAGAATGGTAAGCTGAGCAAACTGCAACAAAATCGATTTTCTTCAAATTGTAAGGCTTAACAGTTTACATAACCCCACACTGCACCATCAAAGGTAGCAATGGGAACACACTGTGCCTTAAAGATCTGTTAAAGTAGTTTTTTTTTAACTTATTTCCAATATTGGAATTTTGTAAAGAACCCCTATCGTTAGGCAGAACTTTAGGATCCTTGAAGAGAAACCAGGAGGTCACTTGGCTCAATCATCAAACAGTATCCTTATATAAGGAGATGATACTAAGGGTCTTGTTGTTGATAGAAATGGAACAAAGCCTAGAGGTTTTGGTGCCACAGACCATGATATAAGTTTTAGAGAAATTTGTGTTTAGTCTGAGATCATTCAAAAACTGGCAAAGACATTTACCAGACTTTTGAGGCTGTTCAGGGCAACGGCCAAAATGACAACTTCATCGTCATACAGCAGTTAAGGATGCAGACGAAAAGTACATCCTGTGCACAACCCACTAAACCAGAGGTAAGACTATGCATGTACAAAATAAAAAATAAGGGGGCTAAAACACAGCCTTGCTGGAGTCCTCTAGCTAAGTTCACAAACCCTGAAAATTCTCCGTTACTACCAAACCTAATGTTAGCAGCAAGAGCCAAATGTACAGCAGACAGGAACTCCACAATCAGGATATAAAGGCCTTGGTCAACTAAATATCTCCAGAGCTTAGGGCGTAGAGCAAAATCAAAGGGCTGGATAGGTCCATTAAGACAAGGTGCAGTGGGCAGCCTTTCGCCATGGCGTATTTCCGAATGATAGGGTGTAAATTAAGACATTAAGTAAACCATATTGAGAGTAGCTACGGATTTCATTGTTCTAAGCCCAGTCCATGATTCTGCTGTGTAGCACTCTTCCAAGCACCTTCACCAAAGAGTCTGTTTGGGAAATGGACCTGTAGCAACATGGGTCAGATCTTTAGCCTTTCATAAATATTGATTGAGTAAGACCAGGACTTGAGCAATCCAAATTTGCGAGCGTGATCTAGGACACTGGTTAGTATGGAGCCCGTAGTTCGATGTTGGTCTTATACAGATCCATAGGAATTCTGCCTAGGCCATGAGATTTCCTTTACGAGCTAAGAGAAATAACACTTAGAGCTTGGCTAGAAATTTCAGAACATGGATGAGCTGCTGTATTGTTGTCATACACAGACTTAAAGTGAGAAAATCAGCAGCCCGCTGGAATGAGCATGCCTAAGTCAGTTAGAGAGGTGCCGCTATACTTCGTTTAGTTTAGAGTGTGCCAGAACTAGTTTCTTAAGTTTGGCTTGCCTGAGTTAAATAGAAGGCTTGTAGAGGGCTCTGCACTGTAAAATTGAAGTGTTCAGTGTAATCAACATGTTGGAGGCACTAATGCCCACATGCATCAAAGTCAATTGCATTCGCAAACGGTGTGAATCGCAATTTTCGGCCGTTTGCGAATGCAATTGACTAATTTGGAATGCATCATGCATTTTGCAATTTTAGGAATCGCAACCATGTTGCGATTTCTAAAAATTGCGATTGCATTTAAGAAATCGCAATTTCAGATTTCTTAAATGCAATGCATGATCATTTACCGAAAACTTTCAAATATGCACAAATTGCATTTTTGAAACTTTTAATTCACACACACATGCCCTTGATGCATGTGGGCCTAAGGTCCCTCTCTCATTAGAGCTTCGGAATGCTTTTTTTCTGTGGATCAGGATCACATCAGGTCTATCATCAGCTGTGGTGTCTCCTAGACCTAAAATAAAGTGGTCAGTCTTCCTCTTACTTAGCCCCACTTTGTAAAAAAGCATTTTCTTGGTGAGTACTGTCCTTCTATCTCTTTACAATACTGGACTGTGTATAGTTTTAAAAATTATGTAGCAGTGTGGGTACTTGTCTGACAGTAATCCTTACCTATTGAGACACTGTGAAACCTGACATGCCTATGGTGTTTTACATACTGGAGCAATGTGGATACTGTCTGGTATTGTTTTAGATGACAAGAGCCTGGCCAGTACCCACAGTGCCACACTGTGATCAGACCAGTGCGTAAAGATTCACCAAAGGTGGTGAGTGGAGAGGAACTCAGGGCAGTTTTCAGAGTCCCCTGGCATGTAAAGTACTATAGTCAGGCCAATATTCACATTGACCCCGTATTCAAAACACCACAGCTTTGACAGTTTTCAATTTCCCCCGGTATGTAATGAATGATAATCAATCTGGTTTACATAGTCCCCGAGATTATAAAACATTATAGACGAAGCAGATTTCACAGTTCCCCATGTAAACATTGCTGTTTGGGCAATTATCACAGTCCCCCAGAATGGAAAGCCTGGTCGCCAGGTGAAGTACTCAGTGCTGCAGCACATAAAGCATTTGTACTGTGCGATATAAAGCACTGTAGTGAGGCCAGTTTTTACAATACCAAGGATGTAAAGTAACATAGACACCTTTTAACAGTAACCGGGTACATAAAGCCCTAAAGTTAAGGCAGTTTTCACAGTCCACAGCAGGTAACACAATATATTCGGGACAATGTCCACAATAGACATGTGTGAAAAACCATTGTAGGTAAAGAAGGTGCATGTGTAGAGTGCCTGATGACTTACACAATGTCAGCAACACAGGCTGGAGAGGTAATCAGGCCTCATGCCAGAGCAGATTGGGCTTGTTATCACTTTCAGCCTCATTTGTTGCTGGCATTGCTTGAGGAGAGAGAGCATCGACTGGATTCAGAAAGGTGGATCAGAATATAACCAGGGCAAGTGACCTCAAGATGTGTGAGGGCAGCCCTCACTGCCTTAGAGCTATCAACTTGGACACATTGGCCCCGATTCATAAAGAGACCCCGCTCTCGTAAGGGAGGTTCCACAGTTGTGTCAGGATCTCCACACTTGTGGCGGGGCCTTTTCACTGCAGTTTCTCATTGCCGAGATCCTGCCATGAGTGCAGAGACCCTCCGCGGCTGTGGAGCCACAGCCATGAGTGTGGAGGCTCTTTGTGAATCGGGCCTATTTTCTATAGTGTGATTGGGGGGACAAGGGCAGATGAGGGCTGCAGCCTCAGGCACCATAAACTATAACCATAGGGAGGTGTTGTAGCGTGCAATAGTCATTCCTACTTCCCTACCCTGAAAAAAAGACTAAAGATTCAGAGGATGCTGGTGATGTCTAGGGATCTCAAAATTGCCACAAGTTTTGCAGAGCCTCCTTACAAGAGATGGAAACCTACTCTAGAGGGATTTCCATCTCACTTTGTCTCTAACTGTGTGAAGCTGGCTCTCAAATGGAATGGCTGCTTGACTCAACAAGTAGATATCCATGAATCATGAATGAAAGTTACAGTCAACAATGGCTGATAAGTGTTGGTTGATCAAAGAGAGAATGGCAGTTACAACAGCCAGTGGCTGAGGAATGGCTGGCCATATGTCCTCCCACTCTGTGCAAAGCATATGATCTCTGCAAGATAGATAAAGCTGTCTATGCGCAGACCTAAAAAGTGCTTGTATTTGCCATAGCTATAGAAAACCTAATAGGTTGCAACTTCTCTGAAATCGTGAATGTTTAAAAGATGATCATGTTGCTTAATTGGGTGTGTGTGACATGTTCATGGGCCTTATTTGGACTTTGGTGGGTGAGCTACTCTGCCACAAATATGGAAGCTATTCTGTCAGTGCTTAATTTGAGCAAGTGGAATCCTTAATTGTCAACACTTGTGACAGTCTGCCACTGGTGGCGGTGTTTGTCTAATTTATAGATTAGCACAACAGTTGTTTATTAATGCCTAACACCTGTTGCCCGAGCCATCGTTAAAGCTTTGGGGGGTTGGAATAATCTGAACTGTCACACTTGTAGGCGTGCAGTGGTTAGTAGCTGTGTTGATACTGTCATTAGCAGTGCTGGCAGGGGCAATGGGTGATGCAAGCTGCAGTGGCCTCAAGATGAAGGGCTTGGCACATATCTTTGTAGTAAGGAGGTCCACGCAGGAAGGTTGTAGTTAAAGATGATTTATTCAAGCAGGTAACATGTTGAATAGTTCCAGATAACAATTAGTTGAGATGTGAAGAGGAGCCCCACCAGGAGCAGCCTGCCTGCTGATCAGTCCATGCTCAGCTGTCACTTCACCTCTCTGTCTCCCAACATTCCGAGGCACATCAAGACTCCAACATTCTATTGAGCACAGAGCACAAGCACTGGCTGAGCAGGAGGTGTAAAATTCATTACATTAACAAATGCAGGATACTACACATCCCCTTTCCTTACAACAAAAGCACACGTTCAATATTTGATTAAAATATAACAAGAGTAAACAAAGAACAGAATGCAGAGGAGGAACAACTGTGTGACAGAGTAAACGTCAAGGAAAAGAGCAAACAAGGCAGAGCGAAGAGATAGAAGGGAGAAGACAAGGAGGAAGCAAAGTGTAAGATACAAATAGTGTAAGTATACAAATAGAAATAACCCATCCTCTACAACCATGAAATAGAAAGAAGGAGACAGTGAAACGCAGAAGAAGAAACCAGTAGAATAGAGAGACATAGACTCACCAACAACTACCCCTACGCACCCCCACTGGCCAGGCAGGCAAGAAAGGAAGGAAGGACAAGACATGACGCAAACAGAACAGAAGACATGCCCAAGCACAAGGAGAAGAATAGGAAGGAACTCCTCCTGAACAAGGAAGAACGAGAAGAACACTGCAGAAAGGGAAAGACTGAATACCGAAAAAGAATCAACAAAGGAAAGGGCCCCTTGGAGAATTATTTTTTAGTGATAATGTACTAATTCAAACACCCTTCAATCACACTAGTGTCAGAGATCAGAATGCTACTAAACCATACAAACAGAAATTATTAAAACAATAACACCAAAAACTAAATAATACAAGATCTATTACAAATTTATTGTGCAATTATTACATCAAATATTAAAAAATGCATAAAATCACAGTACTAAAAAACATACTTTTTGACGCATATAACCCAACATTAAATCTGAGGAACTAATAAGGGTGCTATCAGCTGATATTAGTTGTACCGAACATATGGATTCAAATCAAATTAATAATTCAAGAGGTTTTCTATATGATTCACTTTCTCTTTTGTCTCTTATGTATATTTTATTGGTATATCATGTATGTTTATGAGTATATTTTCTAATACTGTGATTTTATGCATTTTTTTATATTTGATGTAATAATTGCACAATAAATTTGTAATAGATCTTGTAATATTTAGTTTTTGTTGTTATAATTCTAATAATTTCTCCAAGGGGCCCTTTCCTTTGTTGAATACATCAGTCCCCAGTAACTTGGTTGGTAGGTCACTCCCTCTCTTTTTTTCTGGACCAAAAAAGAATAACAGCAAGATGTGTATGGTCTAGATTCCAAAGATGAAAAGGAAGTGACATCAAGAGGTGACCTGAACATGTGAGAAAACAGAGAAGAAGAAGCGAAGTAAATACAAACAGTATGACTTATCCTCCCCCATTTTCAAATAGACAATCAAATAAGATATAATACATAGCTTTCTGTATTTAAATCAACAATGTAACATAAAAAGATTACAAAGTGAGAAAATAACAGCTAATGGGACTGAAACCCATGACCATCCTCTACCCCTATGCAAAAGTGTGAGGAGCCCTGTGAATGGGACTGAGACCCATGACATAGTTGCCAGTGTGGGGACAACTCCCGTGTAGAGGTAAAATGCAGTGCAAAGTAGAAATGGGACTAGAACCCATAAGACGCACCCTGTGTGAGGGTGGTGATGTAAATGTAACTGGGACTGTAGCCCATGCAACGGTGCCCCGTGCAAGGGTGAAAACCATTTGTAACCCATGTAGGCAAATGTATGTGGGCAAATGGGGATAGTACCCATTCCCATCCCAGTGTAGGGAAGAATAGAGTGAGAAATGTAACCATGTAAATAGAACAAGCTCACAAAACCCACTAAGCAATTCCCTGCAAGATAATTGCATCAAAACAGTTACATGGGAAATCCAAAGTCCATGGTTACAGAAAAAGCTTGAGATGAGCTAGTCACAGGGAAACTGTGTGAAAATGTCATGCTTCTTAATAAGTGAAAACTTGTCTCTAGGCGATAATGGCGTACGTGTCACTGTAATATTTCCCTAGGCAGACAATGACACATGAGATTTTTGTGCACCGGTTGGGGCTGTCAAAAATGAGATAATAATGGACTATATAGAAAATCACCCCTTGTCAGTGTAGGAAGCATTTTAGTGTTCGAGCGATGTGCCAGAGTTCCCAAGCTGACAGGCATTGCCCAAAATAGAAAGGAAATCCGAAGACATACTTTTCCTTTCAAAGAAAGGACCCGGAAGCGGTAGGATTGCCTGAACCTTATCCATATGTGGTCCGGAGTGAAAATCAGAGGTACTAGGAATCCCGCGACGTGGCTAGTACCATTGCCCTCCCAGGGTTGGGAAACGTAACTTGATTGAACATACGGTAGATGCACAAAAATATCCACAGACAGAAAATGTACTTTAAGATGTACTGCACATCAGGAAAAGTTAATTTGTTCAAGTTCCGTAGGAATGAAAGTTTCCAGTAATGACGTAGGGAGACATTCCTACCTTACACACAAGTTTGCCTTCTGAGGAATGCGCTAAGAGAGACGTACCACTAGAGTCAGTAGGGTGACCCTTTCACCGCACAGCAAGTGGGCAAGGCGTGAACGTGCCATGTTTGGCACCATTGCATTGTGCTTAATCCTTCTGTTGTGTGCAGAAAACAGGGAAGAGCACCGCAGCATTACACATGGCAGCACGTAGAAAGACACAGTCACGGGATTCTCTTGGCACCCTACTGCGCCTACCGTGGAAGATCGTGATGTCACTGAGGTTCGTTGAGGAGAGGGTGGGGCTGAACGGCATAGTCCTTCATCATACTTGTATTGTTGTCTTCTTTTCTTTTCTTTGTAAGGTTTGTTTCTTCCTTGTTGACGTCAGTGTTGTTCTGTATGGAACACGCATGTTTCTTCTTCCCTTTTTTCTTTCCACTGTGGATACCTCCTAGTGTACTTTTTGTTGCACATCATATGTAGGCTGTAGTTCTGTTGTCTTCAAGTCCTCTTTTCTTTGGCAGGTCTCTGAAGAGCAGATGTAACACGTAGCTTCTTTGCCATCCTTGCCGCCAAATAAATGTTGTAAAGAAGTCTACGCAGGAAGGTTGTAGTTAAAGATAATTTTTTCAGGCAGGTAACATGTTGAATAGTCCCAGACAACAAGTAGTTGAGATGAGAAGAGGAGCCCCACCAGAAGCAGCATGTCTGCTGCTCAGCCCATGCTCAACTGTCACTTCACCTCTCTGTGTCCCAACATTCCGAGGCACATCAAGACTCCAACATTCTATTGAACACAGATCGCAAGCACTGGCTGAGCAGGAGGTGTAAAATACATTACATCAACAATTGCAGGAAACTACAATCTTTTAACAAATGAATCCCTTACCTGCTCATGACGGAACCACGCCGTCATGAGCCACGGGTGGCGTCTACTCATGACAGTGTGGTTCCATCATGCGGCTGCTGCTCCGCCCACGCGGCATTCATTTCCTGCCTGTGCGGGCGAATTAATGAGTGGGCGGGGTCGTGGCAGAACTAGGCGGTCATGAGCACACGCCGCCCGTGACCCATGACGGCGTGTTTCCGTCACGAGCACAGTGGCGCCGCGCTCACCCCCCCCCCGTCCCCCCAGGGACCGCGGCAAAATTTGCACCGTGGCCAAGGGTTCAAGCACTGTTTCCTGTCCGTTGTATTACAAGTGCGTTCCAACCTATAGCACTTGTAATATGGCGGAAGGAATAGCTGCCCCGTTTTGAAGGGCTGGGGTATTCAATCTGCTAACCTGTAAATATGGCCCAATATGTAGACATGTGGCACCAGTTTCTTTGAAATTAGGGCCTTTGTGTCTGGCGTGTTGTTGATGGTTCTTGCGAAAATTCTGTGTCTTCTGCATGCGCTTAAAATTCTAATCTCCCGACAACTATCTGTGGAACATTCAGGCAACTATCAGTTTCAATCCTAAAATGCAATGAGAATACATTTGGACTTTTTCGTTCCTCTTGAATGCTTTAGCACAGCTCAAGCGAGGATACACAATGGTACTTAATGTTATTTGTTACAATAATTAACTTTTAATCTGAGAGAACAAAACTAAAAAAAAGGAAGTAAACTGAATCAAATTGAAAGCTCTTCGTTTACATATCTCATTTTATTCCAGATAAATATGCATATATTCATGTATTCTGCACTTCTTGTGTGTAATAGGACTCGGGCACGCCGCCAAAACAATCCCAGACTGAATTTTAACAGAAACCGACTCACCCATCTGACCTACCGAGAGTGCCTTCATAATTTCAGCTTTCTACTTTATTACTTTTTAGCACCAGGCAATGCAGTCAAAAAGAAGAAACAACGCTCGTTGTAATTCATATCTTTGGAAATGCAGAAATTTAACAGGATTACAAAGAGTGAGGAAACTACAAGTGTGCACTGACAAAGGAAGGGTTAGACTGGCCTGCATAGTAATCAGCAGTGCTCAAAGGGCTGGTCTGACAGACTTTTATTTGGGCCAGTTTTTTGGCTGTTTGTGGGCCTGTTTTATGGTCTGCTGCCTCGGTTTTTGCTTTTGATTTCCCTGATATTAAAACAAACATTTCCTGCAGCAAACTCAAATCTATGCAGTCTTGCATACCTTGAAAAATCACTTATAAATTGTTTCTGTAATGGCCACCATGTGCCACTTTTTCAGCTATCTAATCATTAATGGGGGCGACTTTCATTTTTGTGCCTGCTCCTATTTTTTATCCCGGTCTGACCTTGATCACAGGTCTCACATCGCGTTTTGTATATTTGATGAAATTAACAGTCTATGATTACTCTCAGGCTGGACTGGCTATAGCGGGCAACGGGCATTTCCCCAGTGGGCCAGAGGGGTGGGGCTGATTTTGTGCCCATGGGTGGGGGTTTTGGCACTGGGGGGCAGTTTTGAGGAGTGCTGCTTCAATATCGGCACCCTGTAACAAAAGCGGGAGCGGTTCTTCTTTCTAGCACCCCCCCCCTCACTGTCAGGTGCGGTTAAGAAGCAATCTGCCAGGGTTGGTTGCTGTTCCCAGTCCGGGCCTGATTACTCTTAAAGCAAGGACACATGGCAGGAAAATTGCATGCAGTGAAAGTAATTTATTCCGAGTGACTGAAAAGTCACCTTTAAATTTCCTCAAAAGCTTTTCTTTTTCTAGTTCCAATCTGGTACTGCGCCAGTATTGCGATAGTGCTTAAGAAATAACAAAGTATTCATGTTGTGGGTATTTAAAGTCCCTTTGCATTTCTTGCTCTCATTCCCTACTCATAGTTGATGCGGACTGTGGAACGAGGAAAAAGTTGGAGTTTTAATTTTCCAATCTGTTCACATCCATAAATAATTGTTAATGGTCTTCTACCCAAGATGGCAACTGAAATATTCCCATTTTAAATTTAGTGTACAGTTTTATTGTATTTGTGGCAGACTTTGTCACTTTCTGGAAGAAATGTGCTATTGCTAAAAAAAAAAAAAAACTCTGGCATGCTCCAGCCGACCTTTCTGGCACCCAGGGCGTGCACGTGCCAGGAAGCATCCTCATTATGTTTTACGCTTTCTGCACCAGAGGTCCTGGCAAGATGTGCGAAATTCGTAAAGTAACCCGGGTTTCAGCTTTTCCCGCCAACTGGACGAACGCCCTGCCATAAGTCCAGTAACTGATAACTCACTATTTCTACTGTGCCGGACTGGACTGCTAGCTTGGGACCGACACAGTTGTCTAAATAGTGAATGGGGCAGTGCACAGTGTTTTTTAATCTAGATCTTGGTGGGCAGAAGTGGTTTGTACGTAATAAATCCGCCCAGGGACAATGGTGACATGCGGAGCTATTTTAACCCTTTAAATTGGTTCTCAATAATTCCATGAATTTTGTTAATGCTATTGATATTAGGCCTCCTCAGAGTGTGTAGAGGTAAATGGATTAGCCTTAAGAAAAAAGGGTCATTATTACAGTTAAACAATACATGAACGCCCTTTAATGTTGCAATGACATAGATCAGTAAACTGACGCTGTCTCACTCTATTTTTTATTTGCATTTTTATCTGCTTTTTGCACACAGTTGTTAGTTTTATTGTCCAAACAATAACGTTCAGTACTAATACTACCCATTCCCATTGTGCCCTCTTTGCTGGCAGTAGTAAATGCAGGTCTCACTGGTCCACCTTTGTGGGGAGCACAGAGCAGGGTGCTGGGAGGTCTGAGGGGACTGTGGTCCTGATGACGGGAAAAGTGGTTACAGCCAAGCTGCCCAAATAGATTATAGACGGTACCCAAAAAGTACAACGTTGTACCAAGGAGTATATAGTAAATTTCAGTAAATTTTTATTTGATCCAGACCTCAACTGAGAGAAACAAATACAGAATTTAAATTATTATTAATACTCTTAAAAATGATTAGATGCAAAACTTTTGCTTTTTAGACTCACGGTAAGATGGTACAGTAGCAATTTTCTACCACCTACCCATACAACATTCGATAAGAATAAGATAACATCTTCTGATTGTGCTTATGACTTAAAACAGCTTCAAAAAGCTTTTTAAAAACTTAAACAAGTTGTAGCAAACAAATTCATTAACAGGAGAGTTACACAATGTAATTAAATCTTGGGCCAAGAATGCATTATACTTTAATTGAATTGGAGTTATATAACATCGTCGAGTTGCTACTATGCTCACATTGGGACATATTAGCAAAACATGAAGCAAATCTTGTTGGCCACCTTTGCATAATTCACATAAACCTTTGGGGTTATCGGTACCTTCCGAACTAGCTAAAAAAGTGGCTAAGGGGAATATACCCAAATGTAAGAGTAGGATACAACGCCTTACTCCGTGCTCTAATTGAAAGCGCAAATAGGGAGCATAGGTTTTAAATTATATTTGTTCTGCAGACACTTTATAATGCTTCAATTGACTACAATGTTCTTTAGAAGATTCATTACTGATTCTAGGGGCCAGACGTTTTAAAAACAATTTCAAGTGTGCCGAGGACCACTCCTGTAAAAGTGCAACCGTGCATTGAGAAACCTCAAAGGCTTTCACCATATTCCTATTAAAAGTTTACCCTGACGCTTCCTCTCAAAAAAGTCTCCACTTTTAATAGATGTCTTATAGTGTCTGGCTCTGCATGTAATAAATTGTACGCCCACCTAATAATCTTTGAAATTACTCTGGCTGAGATCCCCGTTACCGATATCTCAAGACGTAAGGAGTATATAGACAATGTTCACTCTCCCCTGAAGGGCACTCACTCACAACTGTCAATCAGTTAACTTACCCTCTTACCAAGAGAGGGTTTATACTCCGTGAAGAAGTCTTGCTTTAAGGCTTATTTTGATACCACTGCTAAGTCCGTTATGGATGTGGGGCTTGGCACAGTGACCGATTGCGGTGTGGGTGGAGCCTGAAGGGCTCAACATGTTTACAAAATCTAATGGTCAGTCCAAGCAGGTGCCTACATTTGAGTCAGAGTATGAGATTAATACGTTTTCTTAAATTTTATCCAATGAGCTGCAGGGTCTCATGCTGAATAGAGGTGTGCAAAGTTTGCGGTATTTGTATTTGCGTCATTACGCGAAAACTTGGGAAAACATACAACATTACATGAAATGCAAAACATACAATTGGTGCTATATTTCAGAGTCCATTTTGGACACAGGCTCGGGTTCTTGCAATAGAAACAGTGCAAAACACACAAGTCCTTTAAACAGCAGCCACTCGTGTCCTGGCGATTTCATTGTTCTTGTGCAGTTGCACTAACTATTTGCCACGAGCAGCATATAATTACGTAACATAAAAACTGAGAAGCAACTCTTTAAACTTGACAGCACCATCTTTTTATACTCGTTTGAGGAGCATTGGGGGACCTGATGGCCTTCAAGGTTCTTGTCATTTTAAATGGCTTGCCTTCATACAAGTCAGAAAATATACCTCGTATCACTATGTGCTGATTTTTAACCATAAAATACCTCTGCGTGTTAAAAGTTGACACAAGGTCACATTTCATGCTAAAACATAGTGCTCAACAACAGATGTGCTATTTGTGTAATTATGGGCAATTTCACCTAATTTTCACAACATTTCGTGCAATTATGTGAAAGCAATTTGTGCAATTTTTGCACACCTCTACCCTATATTTATCTCATTGTCTTCTGCCATATATACACAAAGCATTATGTCTGACACACATTCTTTAGAATCATTTTAATTGTATACATTTTGTTCTTATTGCGCCTGCTAAAAACAAATTAAAAACCCGTTATATTTTCTGTTCCTAAATTACCTGGTAGAGGCAGAACACATTTACGTCAGTGTTTTTGTTTGCAGTCCAAGGGAGCTTTTGAGATATAGTAAATAACGGCTCTCTTCTTTGTTTGTTATTGGCTTCTCATATATTACTGTTTTGATTCCAAAGGTAATGCTCGTGTAATGTAGTCGAAGCCTTTCAGAACTTTATTATGTACGGCGCCCTCTGGAAAATTATATATATATATATATATATATATATATCCGTTCCAGCTCCTACTCTCGGCAAAAGTGCAGAGTCCTCGACGTAGGTACAGACCACAAACACTGCGATAAGTTTAGTTCAAGGGTGGTTTATTGCTCTTCTGTCCCCAGCATGACGCGTTTCGGCTGCAACACGGCAGCCTTGATCACATGACTAGAAAGAACCAATAAGTGTGCTTATATACTGTGAATGCTCCCAATCAGACTAAAATGCAACATAAACATGGAAAAAATACTTTGTAAACGGAGCAGTTATTTACAATCCCATCGACAATGTACAATGGTCCAAGTGCAAAAGGCAAGTTCATTACATGATAAAATATCTATCAATGTAAACACATCATAAGGCAAATTAATATATTTACAAACTATTTACAAATAAATATATCATTTTATACTGATGCCTATGGAAATAAAGTGCATTGCCCATCATGTTCATGATTTACTCCAATTCATGTATTTGAGTATTACAGAGTTGCAAAAAGTCTCACATATAGGGAACGTGCAATATATGCTATTATAAAGTGCATTTTTAGTGATAATGTGCAAAATTGTGCTTGTTAAAACCGAGTGCTATACTCTAATATTTTAAGGGAGTGCATTGGTGGTGGCACGCTAATTTAATCTCTATTAATGAAGAGTTGCATGCCACCCACTAACAGAAGTAAATGTGTGTAATAGTTACAGTGACGTCAAAAAACCTTTTATAGACAACGTATGTAGTAAGGTACAACGGAAACATCATAGCGTAGTGCACAAATATCTGACAAGAAAAGCTACACCATGGGGTACACCCTGGGTCCCAACAGGTATCTTAAGTTAATATTATGGCATAGTGCCCTTTTCATTTGTTCAACGGGCAGCTTAATCCCAACGGATACTCGTTCATAATTGAAGTAACAGGGTGGCTGATAAACCTTACTATACTGTTACCTCTAGAGGAAACAATAAAGATCCTCCCCTGTATTCAAACCGTTTGGGATTCTGGTATCGAGTAATATGATGTATTTACTCTCAAGTTGCCTTAACGCTTTCTCCCTGTTTCCCCCTCTGATATTTTTCGGCACCGCATCAATGATGAAATATCTCAATTCATTTAAGTTCTTATTGTGGACCAATTCAAAATGCCGGGCTACCGGATAGTTGCCATCTGAATTGACCACAGCCCGTAGGTGTTGTAGAATGCGGTTAAAAGCCTGCAGTTTGGTGCTCCCAACGTACCTGAGTCCACAGGTACACTGGAGCACATATACTGCAAAGTCCGTGCGGCAGGTGAAATGATCCCTGATCTTAATGGGAGTGGGGTCAAAAGCAGAGCAATACTCACTGGTGTTTACACCAAATTTGCAGGCCCTGCAAGATATACATTTGAAAAAACCGCATTTGTTGGAGATACGATAAGGTTTAATTACTACCTCCGGACTGGATTTAACCAACATATCCCTCATGGAGGGAGCTCTTCTAAACACCACCCCTGGTTCAGCTGGTATGAGGGGGGCCAGAGTGATATCAGTCTTCAAAAGGGGCCAATGCTTCTTCAGTATTCCTCTCACTTTTTTGTGATCATCATTAAAAGTAGTTATGAGGCTGATGTTGTTGGTCTGGGTCTCAACCTCACTCTCAACTGGACTAGGGGTAACAACCCCAGTAATGGATGCTAGATAGTTATCCCTGTCCAGATGGTTGGCTCTATCTTTCGCATCTAATAAGAGAGCCACATCATATCCTCGGGCACAGAATCTTTCCAGTGCCTCACTCTGGCATCTTTCCAAATCTGATGGGGTGCTGCAGATTCTCCTCATCCTAAGAAACTCCCCATAAGGGATGCTTCTGATCAAATGGTTAGGATGGGAGCTACTCGCGTGCAGTATGGCGTTGCCCGCTGTAGCTTTTCTATGCAAGCGAGTGTTTACTCTCCCATTCTCAATATAAATCTCTACATCAAGAAACTGGATGACTTGTGTACTAATCTGTGAAGTGAAACCTAGATTGAGGTTGTTTACATTAATCAAATTGACGAATTCATTAGCTGACTCCAACGACCCTCTCCAAATCACACAAATGTCGTCAATGAAACGCCAGAAATGTACCAAGCAATTGGGGAAATGATCGGCGAGTACTTTTGTGAGGACATGCTCCTCCCACCACCCCACATGTAAGCATGCGTAGGTGGGAGAGAAGCATGCCCCCATAGCCACCCCTCTCAACTGCTGGTATACCTCACGATTGTACAGAAAATAATTATTGTTCAGACATAATTCTAGCATGCTCATTAACATATTGCTATGTTGACTGTAAGATATGCTCCGTTTGTTTAAATAATATCTTACTGCATTTAAACCATCATTGTGAGAGATGCTAGTGTATAATGAATTAATGTCCAAAGCAATCAAAATAAAGTCATTTTCCCACTCGATGCTGTTGATTTTAGAGAGGAAATGGCCAGTGTCTTTTATGTAGGATGGTAGATTTTCCACATACTCGTGCAGGAATTGGTCGACATATCTTGATATAGACTCCAATAAACTCCCTTGGGCGGAGATGATAGGTCGCCCAGGGACCGGTGATGTTTGCTTATGAATTTTGGGAATTAAATAAAAGAAAGGAGTGACAGGGAAATCATTTTTCAAAAAGGCGTGCTCTTGTTTGCTCAGTAACCCAAGGCGCTTCCACTGATTCAATTCTTTGTGGATTTTCTCTTTCAAGCTCTTGATGTCACCAAAGCTGCCTTTTCTGTAGCAGGTGGTATCATTTAGATGTTTCTCCGCTTCTGCCATGTACAAATCCCTTGGCCAGATGACAGTGTTGCCACCCTTATCGGATTTGTTGATTATGAGGTTCGAATCACTCCTTAACTTCTTCATTAGTCGTTGGTATTGTCTCTCCATGTATTTGATTCTTTTCTTTCTGCGTGCAGTGCTCATTCCCAAACTTTTCAAATCCTCCACAACTATGTCACAAAATGCATCAATATTGTCTTTCGGCATGATAGGACAGAAAGTGGACGGGGGCTTAAAGGATGTCACACATGGTTGATTTATTGAAATCCCAGCCCTGGAAAGATTTTCCTGGGTAGAGCCTGGTTCAAACTCTACATTCTGTGCCAGTTCGTTTGCCACTTTCAAAGCATTTATATCAGAGGTCTGAAATACTTTTGAAGGTTGGGTTTGGTTGGTGATGTTCGCAGCCCGAACCTGAGCATTATTCAGTTTAAAATGCTTCCTCAATTTTAGTTTGCGGATAAATTTGAATACATCGATGCGTGTCTGCACGTAGTTAAAAGAATTCTTTGGACAATAGGACAAGCCCAAAGAGAGGAGTTGCATCTCTGCTTTGGATAAGGTGGTATCGGACAAATTAATGACAGTGTTGTCCTGTGCCTCTGTTTTGTTCGCGGTTATGTTCACACTTTGATTATGGGCTTCTGTTGAATTATATAGGGTAGGGTTTGATGCAGCCATTAGCGTTTCTTCCCTTGTCCTCTGCCTCTCTTTGTGTAACCTCTGCCTCTTGAGTTTTCTCCTTGCGCTGCGCTTTTGGTTTGCTGTTCTTCGTTTATTTTCCGCTGTTGGCGAGTTTGCGGTCGCAGCGTTTTGTGTCTGTCCTCCACGAGAAAAACCAATTCCTCAGATGGTGTATATTTGGTGGGGACAAATCCCAAATTAGTGCCTCCTGCTGCCCCTTCATCTGAATCATAACTGCTGCCCCTTGAGCTCATTTCCGGTTCTGATGACTCTAACCTTTGCTCAATACCGCCTGTTACCTCAACATTTTTTGCTGCCAGTGCTTGCCTTTTTACGTTGTCAAATTTGCGCGCGAACGTGAAAATCCTACCAGTTTCATAGTCATTTCTGTCTCTTGCAAACTTGTATTGCTTGCGCTGGCTAATTGTTTCCTGGTGTTTAACCAGCCTGGCATCAATCTCCTCCCTTTGTTTTTTGATATATATTACCTACTGGCGGTCGCCAGTAGGTAGTTATAGTTAGGTTTTTTTTCAATGTTAAATCTCAAAATTCTATTTGGAATAACTTTGGCGCCGGTTGACGAATCTGCTTGAAAATTTCCTCAAAATGGCCTCGCTGCGCCCTGGTCCTTCCCTGAAAGTTTGGGGGGGATTCGTCAAGCGGGGGCCAAGATAAAAAGGGGGTCCCAAAACGTGTTTTCTCCATGTTAATTTCCATAGGGCGGTCGACCTCACTTTTACCCCGAACGGCTGAATGGTTTTCCACCAAACTTGGCAAAATTGAAGGGGCTGGTAGCCCGATGTGCCTTTGCTATGTCTCAAGATATGTGCTTCAGTGGATTTTGAGTAATTTAGGTTAAAAAAAATATATATATCTATAGTCGCGCCCCGGGCGCGACACGCGACTTGCGCGCAGAAAGCTGATTGGCTCTCGGGTGTCTGTAAACATTCTAAACAGTCCGGAGCGGTCGCCATCTTGTCTCTCTGTAAAATCGAGACACAAGAGGTGCCAAAAATAAAGGGGGTAATTGACCATAAGGGGGCAGGGTAGACCCCACCTGGCCCCCTAGGTTTGATGTGGGGGCCATAAAAGGGCCCCCCGGGGCAATAATTTTTTATTTTTTCCGATTTACGCGGGGGGAGCGCCCGGTACGCGCACCGGGGAGCGGACCGGGGAGCATACCATGGGAACAAAAAAATGACAGAGTTTTCAAAAAATGTAGCATTTTTTTTATAAATTGGAGGTAGTTCTAAAAAGAAATGTTTTTTTGCTTCTTTTTTAGTTTTTAATTTTTTTTTACTTTTTCCGAACGTTTTTAAATTTTTTTGGTATTTTTTTCAGAACCAAAACAAAACTAGGGAATGCAAAACTGCTGAACAGGAGCAAAAAAAAGGGGAAAAATTAGGGCTGAGGGGCGCAGCGGTGTTCCTCCCTCTTTCAAACAATCAGGTCAACGCTCTGCTCCCCATAACATAGCAGTTGGTCACACTGCTTACAACGAAATGTAATATCAGTAAAAACAGGCTGAATATTTTGGGTCATCACTGCTGGTCTTCCTCTCACCGATGATGTTGAAGCTCCAGTGGAAGTGAAGGGGCATTCGGGTGGTGGATTGCGAGCCAGGGCCCTGGTGCTCTCCCGTGCAAAATTAATTGGGTGCTTCCTCTCAACATGCCTGAGTAATGTTGCATTGCCAAAACTATATTTCCGGGTGGGATTTCCACGTGAGAGAACAGTGTCACAAATTTTACACGTGACTTTTGCTGCATTGCATTTTTTCTCCCCCTCTGGAAAAGAGAAAAACTTCCAAATGAAGTGGTCCTTCACTTTTCTCTGTGGGGGGACCTCAGGCAGGAATCCATCTGAAGAGTCTGAGGACTGGTCCTGGGAAGGGTTCTGGGAACCAGACATGGTTAAATTTGGTTTTTTTGCAGGAACAGACAAGAGGTGTTGTCTCAGCAAAAGCAAACAGGTTGTGAGGGAAATGGGTGGGGTGTTACCCTACTTGTGAAAAAAAACTGTTATTAACCAATGAAAAGTGTTATTTTCAGGTCACATGACCCGACGCGCTTACGCTATGCACGAGGGGCGCGTCGCGTTAGCACGTTGCGCGATCGTATTCGCTCGAGTGCTTCCGGGTGCGCTTACGCCATGCGTATCACGCGGACGCGGCTACGCGATACGTCACGGTCATGAGATTGGCGCTTTCGGGACGCTCCCCGGTGCGCGCACCAGGGCGCTTCATAGAACTACGCTTCTCGGGGCACTCACCGGGGCGCGCACCGGGAGCGCTCCAAGGCAAAGAAAAAATGGAAAAAAATATATATATACAAAAAAAAGTTTGGCCAAAATTGTAGGGACTGGTAGCTTGATCTGCCTTTGCTATGTCTCAAGATATATGCACAAGTGGTTTTTACGAAAATTAACTTTGAAAAAAATATATATTGGCCTACATTGGGCTATATACATGTTAGAGCCCAAATGTAGCCCAATGTAGCCCAATGTAGCCCAAAGATGGCCTCCAGAGAAAAAAAAAACAAATGTGGCCCAAATATCAGCCAGATGTAGCCCAAATATAGCCCAATGACAGAATGTCCAAGAGTGCTCTAAAGAACAACTAGAGCTCTAACATTCTTACATATAAACTGAGACTTATAGTTAGGAATTAGCATTTAAAAAACCTTTGAAATTCACTGAAAAAACCATGGGTTTCACACCAGTTATAGTTAGGAATTAGCATTTAAAAAACCTATTAAATTCACAGAAAAAACCAGGAACAGACAAGAGGTGTTGTCTCAGCAAAAGCAAACAGGTTGTGAGGGAAATCGGTGGGGGGTTTCCCTACTTGTGAAAAAAAACTGTTATTAACCAATGAAAAGTGTTATTTTCAGGTCACATGACCCGACGCGCTTACGCTACGTGCCAGGGGCGCGTCGCGTAAGCGCGTTGCGCGATCGTATTCGCTCGAGTGCTCCGGGTGCGCTTACGCCGTGCGTATCACGCGGACGCGGCTACGCGATACGTCACGATCATGAGATTGGCGCTTTCGGGACGCTCCCCGGTGCGCGCCCCGGGGCGCTTCATAGAACTACGCTTCTCGGGGCGCTCACCGGGGCGCGCACCAGGAGCGCTCCAAGGCAAAAAAAAAATGAAAAAAATATATATATACAAAAAAAGTTTGGCCAAAATTGTAGGGACTGGTAGCTTGATCTGCCTTTGCTATGTCTCAAGATATATGCACAAGTGGTTTTTACGAAAATTAACTTTGAAAAAAATATATATTGGCCTACATTGGGCTATATACATGTTAGAGCCCAAATGTAGCCCAATGTAGCCCAATGTAGCCCAAAGATGGCCTCCAGAGACAAAAAAAACAAATGTGGCCCAAATATCAGCCAGATGTAGCCCAAATATAGCCCAATGACAGAATGTCCAAGAGTGCTCTAAAGAACAACTAGAGCTCTAACATTCTTACATATAAACTGAGACTTATAGTTAGGAATTAGCATTTAAAAAACCTTTGAAATTCACTGAAAGAACCATGGGTTTCACACCAGTTATAGTTAGGAATTAGCATTTAAAAAACCTATTAAATTCACAGAAAAAAACTGAGGTTTCACACCAGTTATAGTTACATGGAAATTTTACTGACATAAACCATTGAAATTCCCATGTTATAGTTAGTTGGACTCACCATAACTTGTGCGTGTAATGCACTGCTGATGACATCACATATTACATCACTCATGACATGGTCAGTGACATCACTCATGACATCACTGATGATACCATCCAGTGAATGTGTGTCTTTCTGAAAAATAAACATGTTTTATATATGTATATGTAAAGGTCAATGGAAGAATAAATGTTTCAATAAGTGTCTTAATGGATGGTTTTTTTTAAAAAAAAAATGATTGGTTAACTAGCTTATTAAGTGTATCTTAGTGAATACATATGTTAGCGAGTAATGTTTAAATATTTAAATATATGTATCAGTGTTTCACTTTGTGTATAAGTGGCTGCATGGGTTGGTGAGTAGCTACATGTGTGTTTATATGGGTTATTAGATGTTTTTTAAGTATCTTTATAATTGTCTGTTTGATTTGGTGGGGGTGTTACTTAGCACATAGATGCATCAATGACTGACTCACTGTTTGTTTGTGTTTTGAAGACAGCATATGTGTCGGACTGTATGGGTGAATGAGTGTGTATATGTATGTGTTAGTAAGTGAATGACTGTCTCACTAGTGTCTTTATCAGTAACTCTATATGTTTTAATCTAGTATATGTGAGTATTGATGTATATAAGTGACTATATGTGAGAGTGAGAGATTGAAAGAGTTCTTGTTTTAATAAGTATGTGTTTCTATAAGTGATTGTTTAAGTGAGTAAGTATGTGTAAGTTTCCTTAGAAGTAAGGTGGTAGTGTGTGTATAGCTGTATATGCAAGAAAATGGATGTTCAATAGTTTATTTGCATGTGTGAGTATGTGTGTGAGCAAGTTTTGGAAGACTGTCGGTGTGTTAACAGATGTAAAGGTGTCTCACTACATATGATAAGTGAGTATATGTATGAATGACTATATAGAACTGTTGGTGAATGAGTGGATGTGTATATAGATGGTGGAATTACTGAATTGGTTGTTGTAACTGGTATAGGTATCTCCACTTTTTTGTAAATGTTAGTTTCTATTTTTGAATATGTGTTTCAAGGGTTACTTTACAGTGAAAGGAGGTCAGTCACTCTGTCACAAGGATGGTGTCATCAGTGATGTCATGAGTGATGTCACTGACCATGTCATGAGTGATGTAATATGTGATGTCATCAGCAGTGCATTACACGCGCAAGTTATAGTGAGTCCAACTAACTATAACGTGGGAATTTCAATGGTTTTATGTCAGTAAAATTTCCAGCTAACTATAGCTGGTGTGAAACCTCTGTTTTTTTCTGTGAATATATCTATATATATATATATATATATATATATATATATATATATATATATATATATATATATATATATATATATATATATATATATATATACATATAGTGATCAAGCTTGCGTGAGGCGATCGAAACACATCATGACAGGCATTATGTCTGAGTATTGTGTGGATACTTTGTCACAATACATTCTTCCCTACTTTTTGCACATTTTCAAAGCTTCTTTGTATTGATTTTGGAGTGCATTGAGGTCCGTGCCTGGGTACCTGTTGGAGTGTGTCAGGCCAGGATTCGGAGTTCGAGATATATATATGTCCTACTGGCGGTCGCCAGTAGGTAGTTATAGTTAGGACCTATTTTCCTTAGGAAATTTGCAACACTCTATGTGCAATAACGTTGGCGCCGGGCGCCGAATCTTCGAGAAATTTTCACAACTTATGGCCAGCACCGGTCCGCTCCTATACTGAAAGTCTCAGGGTGATTCATCCAGTGAGGGCCGAGAAAAAGGGGGGGTTCCAAAACATGTTTTCCCCATGCAATTTTCCATAGGAACCTTTAGCCGCAGCTACAGATTGAACTGTTGAAAGGAATTACACCAAATCTGGCAAAGAGGTAGCCCTTGGTTCGGACTCATGCCTTTTTGTTAAATGGTGTAAATCCGTTCAGTAGTTGCTGAGAAAATCAAAAGTAAAATCACTTATATAACCCTGTGCGCACTCTCCTGATCACGAGCTGCATGCTAATTGGCTGTCAACTGAATGTCAACACTCCAAATCAAGAAATGTTGGCAGCCATTTTGTGCCTTGGTAGAACTGAGGCAGATGAAATCAGTGCAGTAAGTGCGCAAAACGTAAAAAGGGGGCAGGGTAGAAACTCCTTGACCCACTAGGCCTGCTTAGGGGGTCCCACAAGGACCCCCCGGCAAACAATATATATATTTTTTTTAAACGGCGAAATCCAGGCAGGGTGTGCACATCCTGCCATGAAAAAAAAAGAAAAGTGCAGGCTCCTGCGCTTCTTTAATAATTAGCAACCGGGGGGCCAAATCCCCGGGGCAAAAATATTTAATGTAATGGGGGGCCCAAAGGGGCCTCCCAACCTCGGTGACCGCCACCCCCTGGAACTTTTATGAAATATGTGTGGGGGGGGCTCACAGCCCCCCTAGCCTCAGGGACCGCCACCCCTGTTCTACAAAATAGATGGATGGGGGGGCTCAAAGGCCCCCAAGCCCCGGGTACCACCACCCCCGGGCTTTGCACATTGTGGGCTGGAGGCCACACGGCCCCCCTCCTGGAGCCCTCGAGGGCCTTGGAGTCCACCACCCCCAAGGGCCGGCTTCTGCAGTGTCCAGGGGTGCTCACCCCCAGGACACTGCTGTTTGCTATGGCAGTGTGGGAGCCTCGTGGCTCCTGCCCTGTCATAGCAAACTGTTGTTTGGATTTTGAAAGAGAGAGCAGGGAAACGTGCTCTCTCTTTCAAAATGCAAACCCGATTGCTTTTCCACACAGGGAGCTGCATGTCATGCCAGGGTCGTCGGCTCATTGAGTTTCAGTGCTTAATTTGTGCTGATACTTGCAGATGCTTAGCACCAGCACTTACTTCCTAGGGCTGGGTGAACATATGGTATCAGCTCACTAAGGTCACACTGTCTCCCGGCGAAGAGCTGATATCACATGTACATCCATTCCTCCCTGAGTTCAGTGTTGCCTGATTGGGATTGGTGCGTAAGATATTTACATTTGGAGGAACACGGACGGCACCCACCCACTGCCAGAAACAGCACGGGTGAAGTCTCTGTCTCAGCATAACCGCAATAATAGTAGCTACCAATGACTGATTGAAAATGGATTTTAAGCTCCCCCCCGTTCCTCCTTGACTGCGTTGAATCATCAAGTGTTGCCTCCCGAGTCGGAACAATGCAGAGCAGAGTCCCCGGCCCACATTTCACTCCCCCAGCTTATTGCGCATTTACAGCGCTTAGTCGACTAAACAAGCAAGCAGCGTGTATCACAGCAGCAGGCCTCTGTTTTAAACCAAATTTCAGTAAGTAAGGATTTAATTTTCTTAACAGGCACTAACTGTAGAGCAAATTTTTGGGTATTTTGAAAATAAAAGCATTTTCGGAAAGGGAGCGGAGCAGGGTTGGGGGTGGAGATGGCCCACTCTACTTCTCTGGGTTTTTTGTAATGCCCACAATCCTGTCTCCCAAATAAATAGCCACAAAGTATTTAGTGAAGCGTTTCACAAAACGTGAAACAGCAGTGTCTGACTGGGCTCGATAAAGAATTGCCCACTGACGAGTACTGAGGTACTGGGTTTTTCAGAACCGGTACTAATCCGGTAACCCAGCGGTGTCAGGGCAACACCCGAAAACCCCGGATTCCCCTGTCTTGGCAAACAGAGACACGGGATACTTCTTGATGACGTCAAAGACCAAAGTTTATTGGTTGCAACCAGGGACAGAGATCTACGAAGTACACACGGGTAGTTCGTCAGAGACTGCACACTTAGATAAACGGAGCTCGGTCTTTTATGCCGAAAATTACGCCTCTGGCAACATCACAATTTACATTTGGTGTATACTTACTGACCAATAGCAATGTAGCATTTCAAAAAGTAGCGAATGATGACAGGCAAAAACAATCCCCTTTTCCGTTGTCCAGCCCACCAAAAACGATCGCACACATGCTTGGTTTCCTGTTCGATCAGGCCGGACAAACCCATCATAAACCCTTCAACCCAGATCGATGATCAAGTCGTAAAGGAAAGGCAGAAACAGATGGAAAGGAGATAGAGGAGGTGGAACGGTGTATCATAAACTCGGGCACGTCTTGCCCTTTGATCTCTATCAGGCCAGCTGCCGCACAAGGAACTGGCTCAGCAGGATTCGCCCCAGGAGAGGAGTCAGTTCGGCCAGGTCAACCAGAAGTCAGCTAAGGCGTACGTGTCAAGGACTTTCTTGGCCGCAGTCATCGGGCCTATGTTAGGGCAATCACACAAAATGGCTGCCACATACAAAATGGAACCCGGAGGTTCAGACTAAATCCTCAAATGCAGAGTGTTCTCCTATATCGATTCATACGAAAACACTCAAACACGTTACACTCGCCATTTGCGGTCTGCCGAGACCAAAATCGTCCATTTCCGACGATCTTTATAAATCGGGTTTCGGAACTTTCTAACCCAATCCGGAACTACGGAACCACAGTACAGAGCAGGCAAATTGTACATGGGGTTTTCGAACGCCAGTGCCTGCTGCTCACGTCCTCTCTTGAGGTTAATTCGAAGAGTTGTGTACTCCTTTTGCTCCTAATGTACACAGCGCTCCATCCTCCCTATTTGCTTTCCCCTCTGTCATCCAGAGGCCCCTGGGAAAATATGACGGCATCCCTTCAGCCAGCACCTCTGAAAAGCTAGTAGAGCTAGTAAAGAGTCAGCCAGGGTATTACACCTCCGTCATACAACTCAGTACTGAAAAAGGCATAAAGTGGAATCAAGAATATGCAGAATTTTAGAGTTGGACTGGGACAGAAAATCTGCGCAGACACCAAAGTAAAAGTTGCCCTCATTAGTGAATTTGTCACCTAGAAAATAAACCAATGTATGGAAATTATTGAGGCACCTTTGAACTTGTAAAGAACGCTGTATAAGTACTTTTAAGATATGGTAGTCCTCGTGATTTTGAATTTGCTGTAGATAGTGTTTGGTTCAATACCAGGGAAATCAACAGTAAATACCATCCCAGTAGACCATAAAACACACCCACAAACAGCCCAAAAAAATGGCCCATACTCTGACCCTGTCAGAGCAGCCCATTAAATGAATTCGAATTGAATTCAGAACTTGTATAGCGCGAAACTGCCACCGTACGGTATCCTGGCGCTTAGAGAGATTAATAGCCACCACAGAGCAGAGTCAATTGTCAGTGGAGGAGTCTACAGATCCTCCCTTGGAAATAGCCAAGTTTTCAAATTCCTCCTAAAACAGGTCAAAGAATTAGCCTGTCTGAGGTTCTGAGGCAGCTCATTCCATTAGCGCGAGGCAGCCACACCAAAGGCTCTGCCCCCCCATCCGGGATCTCTTAAATCTAGTGGTTGTTATTAGATTTGCAATCGAGGAGCGGAGCTGCCTCCCAGGATTATACCAGGTAAATCTGCAGGGGGACTGGACCTTGGCCATGTGCTGCCCTATAAACGATACAGAGAGATTTAAAACAAACTCTCTCCTTAATAGGCAGCCAATGGAGATCCCTCAAGGCCAACGTCGTATAGGACCTACGCTGTCTGTTCAGCACCAATTTTGCTGCCATGGACTGGACTCTCTGCAACCCCTGTACGATATATTGTGGTGCTCCCAAATACAGGGAGTTGCGGTAGTCAAGTCTACTCAGAATTATACTTCTCACTACAAGGGATCGAGTATCTTGTGGGAGTAGTGGAAGAACCTTACGCAGCATGCGTAACAGGGATAGGCAGGCACTGGCAGTTTTATTTGCCTGTGATTCCATTCCATCACTACCTGACTGCCTTATAGGCCTGTCCGAGCCTGGCAGCCTTGGCATTCTGCACTCTGACATTCAATAGCACCAACCATTCTATTCTTAGTAAAACTTTGAGCCCCAGCACTTATTCTTTTACAAATTAAGTACTGGTCATCCGACTTCTGGTAGGATTTATATTTTTTGATTTTGTGCTTCCTCTGGTTCTTCACTATACTCTGGTCGCTGTAGTACACGGGTGTAAGTAGTGTTAGTATGTGTTTATACTAACAAATGCATCATTGTCCTAGGGAGGGCAACCTCTCAGGTGCAGCTCATACAATGTCTCGTGGTTTGCATTTGCTGGACATTTGTGTTTTGTATTAGAGGGTGGGTGCATGGCTTCCACCCTGTGATAGCAAATACTTGTTCAACTATTTAAAGCGAGAGAAGGAAAACCTTGTATCGCTGTAACAGAGGGGATGCAGATGGTAAAAATGGAGAGAAAAGAACAAAAAAAAAAGTGGGGTATCACCTGTTCTTTTAAATGAGGCCACCGGTGGGTAATGTTCCGTAGCCAAACCAATTATTATATTGCGGTGTCTCTGTAGGATTGGGGATCATAATGTAACATGTGAATTGGGTGCGGAAGGGCACAGAGATGCTTTGAAGTCTAGGAGAGTGCCACCTTCCCGCGGATTGTTTAGTAATTGTTCGGGGGGTTCGAGACCAACTTAAGTCCGGGGATCACCATACTCCGGGTCTTTATTTAAATATACAGGGTGGGCCTCGGCAATCCCTGAAGCCTCAGTGGTCCTAGGCAGCGCCTTATTTGTTCTGTAATCACACGGGCATTACTTATGGTGTTGTAAAGTGATACACTCATAGAACTTTTGCAGTTGTACAATTACCCAGGCTTCATTTGTCTAACAGTTAGTTACATTATGTTTTGTAGGTGCACTCTAATATTAAATAATGTTGTCTTTAAAATCTCCTATAAACAGATGATTATCACAATAAATAATAAACAAGTGTTGTCAGAAAAAGAAGACCTATACACTCAGTTATTTATTTTTAAAAAAAAGTAACCTTTATTAAAACAGAAATAAATAGAAATGTAACTTTAATAGAATAGTATAACAAAAAAAGGTGGGTTGGACTTCAGTGGAAGCAGCGAAGGAAACCTGTATGTCTGCTATGTGGAAGAGGTAAAGAAAGCTAGTTCGAATGAAAGGACCATCGTGAAAATGGAAGGGAGGGAGAGTGGGTGGAAGGGAGAAGGAGATTGAGAGTTAAAAGAAGAGAGCGAGGAGGAGACAGAACGTCGGCCTATTGCACTCAGCCCTTAGTGTTTACCCTCTGTCACCTGTTTGTCTAGGACACTGGGGTCTGCAAGAAAGTGTAGTTTAAGAAGTCCTTAAAATTAAATACATGAAGCCAGAGATTATGGACCATATTATGAAGGAAGGGCAATAACATTATTCCAGCTTTAGCGGCAGGAAACTGCCGCTAAAGTGGCGATAAGGGGTTCATAATATGCCCTTGTGAATTCCCTTAGAAGCTCAGGTTTTGGTGTGAACCTGGGATTCTATGGGAATTCACAATATTATCAACCCCTTATCGTCGCTTTAGCTGCAGTTTCCTGTTGCTAAATTGGTGATAATGTTATCACCGTTCTTTGATAATATAGTCCTACATTATGAGCTACAGGAAAATAGCTTGCATGCACCTGTGCACCCAGGGTGCTGCACCCCAACCGCTTCCCCCGCACTGTGCTCAATTGCAGGTCTTGCACACTGAGGCTTCACTGCTCACCTGCCACCACTGGTGTGTCCCAGGACGTGTTGGTGCAAGCTCCGAGTCTGGGGTACTTTTGTATGGTAGACCAGGTCTCCAAAATGGAACGGTGTCTTGATATTGCCATGGAAGGTGTTAGAATGCTCAGGGCATCATTGCAGGGAGAGCTCCCACTCAGCCCGTTTTGAGCCAATCAATGGAATTTCTGTCAAGGGAGAAATAATTTAATGGTAGAAACGTCTGGAGGTAAATGAAGGTTTATTTCAGGCTTGATAGAAAATAGGAGTTGAGTGCATCCTTAGTTTTGAAGTACGATCAAGCAACTGTTAGTGGTAATCATGGTTCAAAGAGGAGTTGGAGTGCACAAGAATATACAAGGGTAAATAATAATATGCTATGGCAAGGGTTACATACAAAGGAATAGAGCTCATGCTAGAAGCATAATGTTCGCTTGTATTGCAGTGGCGCGAGCCTGCGTGCATGTACACTCAGTAAGGAGCTCACTACAGTGTCCTAAAAGCCAACGGCACGTGTCTGTAGGGCAGCACTGCCCGCTGGCTCAGGTCTACAGTACGGTCCAGCAGGTCCTTACAATTAGACCAATGTGACTGAATGAGGTCAGAGATCACAACATTACGGACGGCAACATCGCTTTTTCGCACGTCAGCACTCCGGGTTTATGCACCCCACCCCTCCCGCAGAAAAGCCCTCAACAGGGGTCTGTAGGGCAGCGCTGCCAGTAGGCTCAGGCCTACCTTATGGTACAGCTGGTCTTTAAAATGAGACAGAGATGTGACTGAATGAGGTCAAAGATCACAACATAGCACATGGCATTATCACTTATTCGCATGTGTGCAGTCTGGCTGATGCATACCACCCCTCTCGCCGCACCGGTCTGAAGAGATGTCAGTAGGGCAGTGCTGCCTGCTGGCTCAGGCCTACAGTACGGTCCAGCAGGTCTTTAAAATGAGACAGAGATGAGACTGAATGAGGTCAGAGATCACATCATTTTGCATGGCAATATCGTTTGTTCGCACCAGAGCAGCAAGGCTGTTGCACCCCACCCCTCTCGCCGCACCATGCTCAATTGGAGGCCATGCGCACCTAGGCCGCTCTGCTTACCTGCTGTCATTTTTATGTGAGCAGACACTACAGGCAGCAGAGCTCACAATTCAAATGGAGTGTTGATTGTAGGAGAGTGTACACCTTATGGATCCCTTTTGAACCCAACGGAGAGTTAGTTTCACAACTTAGAGCCAGTGTTGTCGCCGTTCTTGATAATATGGCCCTATAAGTTAAGAATGAGAGAAAGGAAGAGACAGAGAGAGAGATAGTGTGAGAGAGAGAAAGGAAGAGATGGAGAAGGAGTGTTGACACTGGAGAAAATCTTCGCAGCTCACCTTTCTGGCACCGGTGTATGTCCAACCATGTGCCGGGTCATAGTGCACCTTCAAGTTTAGTGATCTAAAAGATAGTATATAATTAGTATTTGCAGAGTACATACAACTGCACATGCATGATTCTATGTTTCGTCTCTGCTGCACCCCATCCACTACCACTGCAAGGACATGTCTGTGCGCTCTTTTTCTCCCAGGGTGCTGTACTGTATTCACTCCCACTGCCCAGCGGTGACTTCCCATTCCTGCGCACCCAGACTGATGCACCCCATCCACTCCTACTGCCCGGAGGTGAGCGCCCGTTCCTGCATACCCAGACTGCTGCATCCCATCCACTCCCAGTGCCCGGAGGTGACTGCCCATTCCTGCGCACCCAGACTGCTGCACCCCATCCACTCCCACTGCTCGGAGGTAAATGCACGTTCCTGCGCACTCAGACTACTGTACCCCATCCACTCCCACTGCCTAGAGGTGTTTGCCAGCTCCTGTGCACTCAGGCTGCTGCACACTATCCACTCCCACCGCCCAGAGGGGACTTCTCACTGCTGCGGAAAGAAGCTTCTCTGCTCACCTTGTGACACCGGCGTGTGTGAAAGAGGGTCCACCACGTGCCAAAGCAACCTTCTCAGGCATTGTCAGGATGGCCACACATCCTCACAGGTTCTGCAGGCGTTGAGCTCTGGGGGTGTTGGGGGGTGGGGGAGCTCCATTTTGGAAACACAGCCTGTTAGATAAAAAGCAAGATAAGATTGTGCGTCATGAGTTCATCAAAGGAGAGAGGAAGAGAGAGAGAGAAAGAGTGAGAGAGTGGCACTGAAGAGAATCTTCGCAGCTCACCTTTCTGTCACTGGTGTGTCTCCTACCACGTGCCGGGACATAGTGCACCCTGAAGCTCCAGATATGAAAGATAGTAGAGAATTAGTAATTGTAGCAAAGTCCAGTATGCAGGAAAGAAAAGACAGAGACGGTAATTCTCCTGATGTGGATTGATCCTCAGAACACGATTTTTGTATGCCGCAAGTATAAAGCAAGAATGACTGAACCCCCGGTAATTTCTACTTCCCAACCTTCTCACATTTAAAGCATAACATTCCCTAAGCGAAGCGAGGCAGCCATGAGCTGTGAGAGGAATGTCAAGCTTGTGTCTGCATGCTCCGATGCTCGTAACACACCTTACCTCCTTAAAAACAAGCATTTGCAATGCAATAGGTCTCGCATTATTAAAGTTTGAGTTATTGGCATTGCTAAATAATGCAACACCAATAGCTCAAACTTTAATAATGTGAGACCTATTGCATTGCAAATGCTTGTTCTATGAAAGACTTCAACTTAAAGTGACATTATAGAAACCATTATGTATGACACAGATTTTTTAACAGGAATAACACAAAGGAATATAATATGACTGGTAATTGCCACTATTTTAATCTGGAGTATAATAACACTGCCCTCTCTCACACCCCCCACCCCCATTAAAAACACAACCACCTGCATGGTCCCAACTATTTTAATGGGCTTGAATTTACCAACAATTACTAAAATATTCTATTGTGTGTAACTAGTTACTGGCCTCCAATCTGAGTGAAATGCTTGTTAAACGTAGTATTCTCATGTTCATTCATACCTGCCCTGCCAAGTTAGGACTAGAGTGCTTTCCGTCCCCATTGCTCCCCCACGCCCTCCCAAGGCGACGGTGCCTTATGACTCAGACGCACTACCTGTGATATTAGGTACTAAATGTTCATGTGACCAGCGGTAGGCAGCACTGCTACTTAGCCACCCTGGTGCGAGTATCCTGGGCACCTCTCTCTGAAACGTTGCATGCATGCTCTAACTGTGTCCCAGTACGAACCAATGTACTCAAACCTGATTCCCCAAGTGAGTCAAAGGTATAATCTATAAATGATTTCTGTGCACGCAGAGGAACAAGCACCCTGGGATATCTGTGCAGTGCTAGATGCACTCAAGGGTACCTCCTTGCTGCGTTCATCACTCACATCCTTCATGCCTTGCAAGCACCCGTTAACACCTGTTCTAGTTTAAACATGTACAAGAGTAACCTGCCCGCCCGGAACTGCAATATGCTCTCTTGTTGGGGGCCAGCCTTGGAAAAGGATACCCTACACAGAAGAGGAGATCCCTCCGCGCTATCAGGAAGGCTTAGGTATGGGAGGTGGTGTGGGGGCCTCTCTGCAGCCGCGTAGCTAGGGGGGGGCGGGTGGGGCGGTCCGCCCCAGGCGGCACGAAGTTGAGGGCGGCGGCAGCCGGGCCGCGCTGCACTGGCCTGTTGTGGCAGCCTTTATAATTTATTTGGGTACACTGACTGACACTACTGCCAGTCAGTGTATCCAAATAAATTATAAAGGCTGCCAAAACAGGCCACGTTTGAATTGCCCCTGGAACCTTCCACAACTTCTTTCTCAAACACAGGAGAGAAATAATTCCCGGAGCCTCCGGGGTGCTGCGCCAGTGCGCCCCACAAGAGTTCAAAAGGGCAGAAGCAAGGGACGTCACAGGCCCCACCCGTCCCCTGCCTCTGCCCTTTTGAACTCTTGTGTGGCGCAGCACCCCTGAGGCTCCGGGAATTATTTCTATCCTCCGCTGCCTGCAGTGGCACTCTGCAAGAACTCAAGAGGAACTGAGGGAAGCATGAAGGAGGATGTAGCATGGGGATACATGGTACCATTTGGGTCACAGTGCCAGCTTCAACAACTTGTCGACTCGGTAAGAGAGAGGCCCCGGAATGTGAGATGTTTTATCTGTGCCTTTTTGTTTTTTTTGCGCGCGCTGCTGCAGCTAACAATTTCAACAAATTTGCAAGAGCTGCACTTTTTAATTGATTTGAAGTATGGCCGAAGGTTTCGACAAGTTCTTATAATTGTGAAATAATTGCTTTGCTTCCCCAAACCGGTGTTATTACGAGCAGGCGCAGCCTGCTGTTCACTTGAACACAAGCAGCTTGATGAGCGCTAACAGCGGCAGACAGAACATTTCCATGAGCTCTCATGCGGGGGAATTCTCATTACAGGAAGATGCCCCTTTTGGTCCAGGAGAGGCGGGTACTACCCTCAGTCAGTGTATAGTACCTCCGGAGCCTGATGCATACATTCCGTGATTCCATGGAATGTAGGGATCGGAATGCAAGGCTCAGGACTCAGAGGCTATGATGGGGACGGTTGCAGAGCTGGCTAGTAGCTACCTCCCAGCGATATGAGTATTCTCTAAATAAATAAGGAAATAACGAGGTTATGAAAAAATAAATTGTAAACATTATTTCCGTTTCAAAAAAAATGTTTACAGTTTCCTGTCATTATTTTTTAACCAAAGTCGTTGAAAATCCATAGACAAGTTCCCACAAATGGAGCTAGCAAAAGCCACTCAAGTCGTTAACAGAAATGCTCAGTTTTTAGGGACGCAAAGCGTGGCATGGATGGAATAAGTTACTATAGTCATTGGTACTTCAGTACACTCTGAAGAGTAGAGATCGCCAGGGCCACAGGCCTGAAGTAGAGACAAGCGTTGAAGCGTAAACTGGTTCTTTATAAAAATGAAATCCCTTTGTACTTGCTACTTTTATTGTGAGTCAGAACTGTTTGATTTGGCTATATTACAACCCGAAATAAAGTCTATATCGTGTTATGAACACATGGCATCGATGCGTGCGATACACCGATGATTCACGCTATAAGACAAACAATACTCCATGGAGGTGGCGTTTCTTTGGCTATCAACGTGCTTGTGAGAGTTTAATGCAACACATTTAAAAATGCCCATAAGCACCTTCCTCTTTAACATGTTTTACATTTCACAAGTCTCCCTCTGTCACCAGTGCAATGAGTAAGCATATATCGAACCGATATCGACATCTGCTGGCTGCAGTAAGTCGATCCTTATCGGCGGATGACTTAGCTGAACGTGTTTATGCGCCTGCTGCAGAGATCTATTGGCGACAGTGCAAAGGAAACAGTGATAAAGCAAGGCCTTCACAGTGCAGACAGATGAGGCCGATACCCAATTCAGCATTCTTTCACTGCAGGCCCTGAGGGACACTCATCAGCCAAAAGCTTTCTTCAAGAGCTTGGTTCCGTCTGGCTAGAAGTAGAGTAACTTTATCAGGCCTGTAGAGTTCCCATTTCGGTAGTTTTTTGGCATCCTATGACAAGACATCTTTTTAGCTCAGTCAGATGTTAAGTTTGTAGGAGACAGAGAATGCTCTAAAGTAGGGAGTGTTGCATGTTAACCTCCTTAACAAAGTTATGAGGGGTGAATGGAATATTTTAGTCGAAGATGCTTTCCAATTCTTTCACTTTCTGAGAAGTGGTAGAGTAGCTCTGCTCATAGAGCCCATCTTCCTCTTCCCCTACAGTTCACGCGCCCTGACTGTGCCCCTTCCATCCTGCACTTCCTGTGCCCTGCCCTCACACTGCTACATCTTTTTTTGTTTGAGTCAGGCTAGGCTGACTAGGATGGGATGGAGGTTTTTAAGCATCTACATAACCACATGCACTTTACTCTTCACAGTCAAAAAGGATGTGAGCATTGGTTTACACAACTTATTAATTTGTTTAGGCCAACCTTCACCTCGTTTTTGATTGTGAAGAGTAAAGTGCATGTCTTCTTAAATTTGCTTGAAAATGCACCATTTGCCCACTCATTTCTCAAAATTTTCTCAGGGGAAAAGTAGAACCCCCCCCTTAGGTCATTCGAGCTTGCTCGCTATGCTCGCTTGCCACGGTGTGCTCCACTACTAATTTTACGCCCTACCACTTTCAAATGTCACCAGCCGCCACTTCCACCAGCAGAGCCTTCCGGTGTGTGGAGCGTAGTCTGTAGCTAAGTGGAGGGGCCACAGTTATTAAGCGGCAGCCCTACCCAGGTTCATCTCTCTGATCTCAAAGGCCTGCTTCAAGGTGCCACAAAACACGCCACACCGCAAACACAAATCAGTGGCAGATCAAGAGCCATTACTTCAAACCTCAGGTCTGCAGCCCGCTATTATGCTACAGCATAGCCAGGCGAGAGCTACAAAAGTGAAGAAGTGTCGCTCTAGGCTTTAGGTCAAAATATGTTCATGGCAGTAACGAGTTGGAGCACTGTTTAATTAGTTACAAATCTTCAAACCAGCCGTTACATAATTGTCATTGATCATGCAGCGCACTAAAGAAGGGACAATAAAGAAATAATCCAAAAAGCAAGTCGAGTTACCTCTGTTATGAATACAAGAGGCAGAACAGTGCTCTAGATTAAAGATCCAGGCCCACATTTATCAAGGGCTTGCATTGCCCTTGCCTCACACAAGGGGCAACGCAAGCCCTTAAGTGGGATTTACTATGCCACACAGAGCCACCTTGAGTACCAAATTAAATCTGGAGCAACCCAAGGCAGCAAAAGTTGCTGCCTTGCCCTACTCTGTTGGCAAGGAGTTCCATCGATGGAGCGTGAGTGTTCCCACGCATCCTCTCATGTTTTTTAGTGCATTCCCAGATTTATTAACAATAGTAAACCTGGGAATGCGTCAGAATGCTATTCCTTCCTAGGGGAGGCGTAATAAGGAGAAATACATTTAATTCTAATCGTTTTTCCTCTTTCTACATGTGCTGCATTCTACAGCACACATAGCAAGCGGTAAAAGCCTCAGAGGATAGTTTTTCTGCAGGAAGGTGTCCCTTCCTGCCCAAAAACAATCCTACCTTACACCACAGTGTCCTCATTGGCTCTTAGCAGCTACAAGTGCGCCAGCGCAGAGTAAGAGCAGGAATGCACAATAGCTTAGTACACATGGCTCATTCCTGCCCTCTCCATTTGATGCAGTACAGCAAGTTCTAGTAAATGTGCCCCCTAATGTCTTGCTTTAGACTTAAGAGGGATATCCCTCTTACTAAGAACCTTAATGAATGTAAGATTTTGTCGCAGCAAGAAAATGTTCCATCCTGCCCACTTTTACATATTGTGGAACAGAGCGAACAAATACTTTCCACCCAGAATAATAACATAATGCATTGTGATAAAAATGCTTCTGGTATAGGGCTAAAAGATTGCACAGCACTGTAACAATCTTAAATAAATAGTCCTCTTCGTTCCATTTCTATTGATGAACACAATGGACCACTAATTGAGACAAGGGGGCATATTTACAAGCCCCTATCGCCACAGAAATGTCACTTTTGATCTGTTTGAGCTACAAACAATTTATTAGTTCAAATTGTCAAATTATGCAGCAGATGATGCATTATGTGGCTAACATTGCAGAGCCATATTTATATACATAATATTGGCAAATTAGGATATTTTGCCATTCATGTTTAAACTTCTCTCATGGAAAGAGGGAGAAGTGCTGATGTCAGAAACTCCATGGCTCTGAGACAAATGGCTTGTGATTCCACTTTTAAGCATATTTGGAACATTCTGTGATTGTAAATGAATCCCACTCTGTGAATGTATTTCAATGTCAATAACTCATAACCTTAAATAAACGTGTATCTATGGGTTGAATTAAATAATGTAATAATCAGTAACTGAGTAGTGAAATGCCAAACAAATACTAAAAATAAGAATAATTTGCTCTTTCTGGCCTCTCCGCCCACTGACCCTGAACTCTGGTTATTCCTGCCCTCTGATTCTCCGTCCCCAGTTCCCCTACTTTTTTTGCCCCACTATGTGTGACATCGAGAGACTACAGACAACCTCAGCCTCTTCATGTTACCACTAAAGCTGCACTGGCCTCCATAGCTTGTCTGAACCCGTGACCGCCCCTTTAGGACTGGGAGTGGAATCCTTGTAAAATGGGGGTTCCTCGACACAGTGCAGACCTGGGTTATTGTGCTGCACACCAAAGTGTCTGTATCCTCAGCTTTGAAAGCAATAGATGCCCCTTTGGAGGGTTGTGTGAATGTGTGCATGTTCCTCTTGTGCTATGTGGTCCCTGATGCAGTCTGCAACACCTGTCCCACACGGATGTAGAGCAGACCTCACACTCGCACATGCACGCACACAGACACAAACCAACACAGTCTCAAAAGCAGGTGTCAACATACACGCACACAGAACAGACACTTGCACAAGCATGCACACACGCAATGCAACAGCCACAGACCGTGTCATGTATGTGCATGTAACTTGCATGATCGAGGTAACTATTAGCGGCGATACTACATGTCTCTCGGACCACTTTCAGGTGCTAGATGTCGTTTTTCCCCAGCACCCCCCTAGGGGGGCGGCAATCTGAAGGATAGCCCCGGGCGCCACAAGCTCTAGCTACGCCCCTGCCTCTCTGACCCACGTCATCAGCTCCAACAGTATGGAAATGCTTGCACTGTCCATAAGGCCACCTCACGCGTCACCCGAGGGCTGGGCGTCGCTCACCTGTGTTCCCGATGATAATATACTTGAAAAGGTACATGTAAGCCATAGTACCGCCACCCACTGGCTGCTGTTGCTGGGGCTGCAGAACGCTTTCCTTGTGTATGCCTCATGCAGGGGGGTTGCGATCCTTACTACAATCTCTATGCGGAGATACGGGTGAGGGGCCAGGCCAGTCCAGAGCAGTGGGGGAACCAGTGGTGCGTGTGTACCACAGAGGAGCGGGGGGAGGGAGCACGGCAGCGGCAGCTAGGTGAACGCGCGCTGCTGCGCGTGCTAGCCACCGTCGGGATTGTGCGTTACAAAGGCGGGACATGCGCCCGCCTTTGCCCAATCGCGTGACTTTTTTTTTTTAAAACATGCGAAAGTCAATGCCTGACGGCGAAAGCTAATCACATGCACGAGACTTTGGTCAGCTTTGAGAAATCTATACAAAAGGGCTCTCGCTGCGCAAGCAATGCCGCGCACTGCAATGCAGGCGCGAGCCTTGCTAAAACAGAGAAAGGAAAGGTTGTCAAAATAAGATGGAAAAATTAAAGGGTACAAAGTATGAAAAAATAAATACTGAACTACTTTGCTACAGATGTTGGAGCAACGGACATTTGGCCGACTCTAAAAACTGTTCTGTATTTGGAGAAAAAAAATCAAAATGCAATAAGACAACGTATATACAACTGCGTGCGCCTTAATCACTGCATCGCCTTTCTGTATCCAGGCTGCTGCCCTCCATCCACTCCTGCCGACCAGAGGTGTCTGCCTGCTGCTGGGCCTCGCTGCTCATCTTTTCGCGGACAGAGCAACCTCCACATCATGCAGCCCCGCACTGCAACCAAAAAGTCTCACATTTGGTGCTGCGACTTGATATCGCCATGGCAAAGGACATACTTTGCACCCATCATCATCGGAGGTTGTTCACCCGGTCAGTCCTTCTGGTGCTACTAACTCAGTAACCAGTGAGGCCACGCACGTGTCGGTAGGCACCACTGTTGCATGGCTTAGGCCTACACTGTGGACGAGCAGGGCACACAATACATGAGGTGTCGGGACTACCAGGACGGGCCATCACCGCAGGCTGCATACCCGCTCAGCACTTACAATGCCCCAAGCTCAGTGGCCGAAATTCCCCGTTCCGTGGCTGTGTGCCTGTGCCGGCCGCAGTGCAGCCGCTGTGAGCAACTCTAAAATGGCGTTGAGCACGTGTGTGCCCGGTCTTTTTTACTGGGAGGGTCATGTGCCCTGTGACGCCAGAGCTGGATGGGTGTGGTGTGAGTGTATAGCAAAGACGGATGGTCGCAGCACTCGCGTTCATAGTTTGTTTAATTCACAGGTATGAACAATGTTTGAGTTGGTAGAAATCCTTATAGGTGCTCAGGGTGGTCACCTCCTAGTCCTTGAGGTGCTGATATCAAATGAAACAAGAAGCCTTCCTGCGAGGAAGGTCTGACTCCGAGCACTCTTGGAGCGAATAAATGCTTGTACAAAGGTATAAGTTCGGAAACACTCCTTATATTTATTTTACTTTTTCGTGTATTACTTCAATCAGTGAATCAAAGTTCATCATATTCCATCATATGATTAGCTGTTGGTTTCAGTAGTAATCACATAAATCCAATCAATCCGACATAGTTGATAGGATCAAAAAATTTCCAAACCATGAGAGGCGTACATCAATCTCCTATGCATTTCATGCACTCGCACTTCATCAGGGGGAATCTGTAAGTAGAAAGTAATGAAGTCTATATATAAGGCTGACACAGGATAGTACAGACGCTAAATGCTCAATTCATAATGAATTGCAAAAAATGACCGTAAGTGCAAATAACAGATAATGATTAGAGCTCCAAGTGATAATAGAGTAAGAAATGTGAACAAGAATGGGAAATGTGAAAAAGAAATGCGAAGAAAGGAAAAACTGAATCACGCGGCAATTTGCATGCTTAACAGGTGTGGGGACTAAAAGAGTCTAGCTCCATACTCCAAGTAAGAAATGTCAAAGATGCAGGGTGCCGGTTAATAAAACCAAGATTTGCTCATAAGTTCAGAGGAAAGAGAGTTACATGCTACACAGGATTACGGGTGGTGATTGTTGTCTTAAGTACAGTAGAGTTTCATTGATTTACGGCAAGCAGTGGATAAAAGTTAAAGGAACGTGCAATTTTAGGACAGAATCCTGCAATTATCCTCAAGGTCGTTTGTAACCCTGGGCATAGTGGGCGTAGTGGGGCTTCGCGGAGCTACGCGAAGTGGGCGAGAAACTACGCCCACCTCCGCACTCCGCGTAGCCCCACTACGCAAACACCACTGGCCGCCACCCGCCTCCCTCCCGCCCTCCCTAAATACTTTCAATGAAAAGAGTAAAATAATTAAAACGCACTTACCTTGCCCGCCGCTGCCCGCCGCTGCCCGCCGCGTCCCCGGGGCTCGCTATCTTCATTCTTCCGTCTTGTTTACTAATGCGCATGCGCGGGCGGCCGCGCATGCGCATTTTCTCGTATATATTAGAATATTATACATATTTTGCTTACATTTATTTGCTTGGGTTACCCGTGTTTCTCTATGCGACAACATGTTTGCACATAGACTAATGAGTAGATTGCATGCTATGTGATTGAATGTTCTAACGCCGATGGTTCTTTTTCGCAGCATGAAAGTGTAAAGGGGAGAAAAGTCATTAATTAACAGTCAATTAGGCAACTACATAGGGTTAGTTAGTTTATTACAAAGTTAAAAATAACTGGACACAGAGACTCCTCAACACGAGGGTATGCAAATGCAAAGGAATTAGCATGAAGACAAATCTACGCATCCAATTTAGACAGTGCAGCATGAACAAAACCAATAATTCAAGAAGTAGAATACAGAAAATCAGGAAGTATGAGTCCAAATATCCCTGCGTCCAGGGTTGGTGAGTGAAAAGCATTACATCTATCCCTACTCTAATGTTAAGATGAAATCCCTACATACACATTTTCAGTGAAAAGGAGAAATGGTGTCAGTATGTGGAGTCTTCCTAAGAAGCCTCTCCACCATCAACGGGTCAAGTAGCATAAATCCACTAATGCAAAAGAAAGAGCTTGTTTTGAGATGCTCTATCTCTGAAGGCAAGACTGAAGTGGGCTCTTTCTCTAATTCCAACAAACAGTTATCCACAGGTAGAATTCCCATAGTGCACCTTGCACAAGCCATCCTGTTTGTAGCGCATATACATATATTTTAGCAAGTGGCATGTGATTAAGAGTTGTTGGACTCAAAACGCGTAATGCCTCTTGGTCTTTTAATAAAGAATCCTTTCAAGCACTGCTGGTGTGGCCCGTATAGCGTTGCCGAAGGAGCCCGTGTTTCTTGTTTTGATTTCACAGAGGTGTCTGACACACCTCACAACGGGCCCCGATCAGCGAGGAAGAGGCACTCCCAAGTGTCAGGGTGATTCTTGAAGCTCAGAACTTATTTTTGAGGAGTACCCTCCGGCTGTGAAAGTGAACAGGAACAAAGTTTATGACAGAAGGGCCACCGTGTGAGGCCCGCCTCAACTTGGGGAATGGACTTTTTCAGCAGCCAGGATTTGCAGAGGAATTTTCCTTGGCATTGCGTGTTTGAAGTAACGACTTTGAAAGGAACACGAAAAGCTGCACGGAAACTCAGTGGTAGTGAGACTTTACTTGTACAATGGGTCAAGTAGCATAAATCCACTATTGCAAAAGAAAGAGCTTCTTTTGAGATGCTCTCTCTCTGAAGGCAAGATTGAAGTGGGCTCTTTCTGTAATTCCAACAAAAAGTTATCCACAGGTAGAATTCCCATAGTGCACCTTTCACACGACATTCACTCTGGGTACAGTCCTAAACATACTTTTCCACGGTGTTCTCCTTTCATCCTTGGCTCCTAGGCCTTCTCCCATGTAAAACCCAGTGTCTTTTCGTAATCGATCCAAGTCACACGATTGTAACTTCTTCGCTCCTCGCCAACCTTCTAAAACAGCGACATTATTCTGTCTAAAAGAGCGCTTCTTCACCTGCAATACAAAACGTGAGCAAGAACAGCTCCCACAGCGCACATGAAATTAAAACTATTAATTCTAAAGCCAGAGTTGTCAGGGACTTGTGTTTCAGGCCTAAGATTTCAGCTAACATAACTTCTCATTTTAAGCATTACAGATTGGCATAACCTTATTGCATTTTGACTAACACATTTACCAATTATAGAAACATCAGTGTTAAATACATTCAGTATATGAGTGGCATTAACTTCACAACATGAGTTCTTCATGTTAACATTTTCTGCTAGTTACATTCATTTCCTATGTTAATTCTTCATCTACTTTACAATAACCTAAATATGTCATGCAATTATGTTAATTCTTTTCACAATTCTAATACCTCATGTTAATATAGTTGCAAGATTATATTCGGCTGCTCTCTACTCGTGATTATGATACACCCCTATAAGTGAAATGAGATTCCAGCTCCATCATGATGGTTGTTTATACTTATGTGATATAGGGATCCTTCTCTTACCTCTATCTGTGATTAGTTTGCACTGAAAAACTACCTTATAGAACCCAATGACCACGCTGGCTGCACAGCTACATGGCATGTCTTTCTCAGTCTGTTTGTGATGCTTTAAAGAGATCAAACCTCTCTGTGCGCACACCATAATATTTAGTGTGCCTATGCATTGGGAATAATCTTTGTATTTAACAACTGATATTTGAAAGCCTATCTCAGCGTTATTTTTCCTGTTCAGATGATGGGCACAATAGTATCTACTAATGTAGTAAACATTGCCTGCTATTGCATACTTTAAAAAAGATATATTTTTAATGGCATTTATGATCATACATTTTTATACATTTATAAACAAGAATTAAGTATACAATAGTTGTAGAGCACAGATTACATAAGTTGTATCCAGTCAGGCCTCAGGTCGTCGCCGGTCAGCCATTATTACAATATATTGTTCAACAGAGGGAACCAACATTTGCAAAGTTATAGGTTGGTAGGACAGTTCTCTAGTGTGACCTGTATCTGGATGAAGTCTCCTCTTATATTAGACCAGGTTGCGTCTTATATGCTCTATTACCCGGTCCCTGGTCGCATGGCTGATTTCCATGATATCGCGATTCACCTCTTGGCCAGGGGCAAATCAACAAATCTGCACCCCACTTTGCATTTAGGTGGTCTGGAATACAGACCAAGAAGGCAGACCTCGACTGAGTGATCTAGTGTGGGATTCAATGTGCCATTAATCTTAATCATCACTGTCAACCAGAACTTTCGTATGGGTCTGCTGTTCCATGTCATATGGAGGAAGTCCGCGTCTGGGTGATTACTTAAGCATCCTCTAGATTCCCCTCCGAATGCAACATGTATGCAGTGGGATATGTCATAAGAAAGTAATTAAATTGTAGGTATTTTAGATGGGTATTACAGGAGATTTTTTGGGGTGATTCCAGTACGTGGCACCATTCTGCATCAGTGAGTGTCCTTTCCAGGGATCTCTCCCACCTGCCCCTCAAGGTCAGAATCAGGGGCAAGGACACCTCCCGGAGCGACGCATAGAACCACTTTTTTGATAGCCGGCTGTGTCCAGCATTATCAAGGAATGGAGAACCATGTGTGTATTCGGTTCCTCTCTTCCTGTACCCCACAACCTCTCAAATGTCTGTACCAGCACCTCATACATGAGGAACTGGCCAGTAGAGAGCCGTATCCCTCCACCATCTCAGCAAAGGGGATTAGGCATTTGTATTGGAAACAGTCCCCTGTGGTGTCAATACCTGCCTCCGTCCAAAATGCCAATTGTTCGGCTCCTAAGACCGCCTGGTGTTCTCCACAAGGCAACCCTATCAGTGGTAGTGTAGGTGAATATCTTGGCACTGCCGGTAACCTTACCATGCACCTTCTCCAACACTGCAAGGCCGTAGCCTGCAGTGTTGATATATAGGGTACCTTTATAGCTGGATTCAACGGCTTGGCCAGCAATAATCGTGGGTGGTGTCTTGGCTCTGTCAGGTACGTTCCCTCCTGGTTCACCCCCTCTAACCACTGCGCCACCCATTGCAAATGTGCGGTCAGTAGATAAAATAAAAAATCTGGTACTCCCAGTCCTCCATCTCTCATGAGATGTTGCAGGTTCCATAAGGGAACCTTTTCATCTCCCGTCCGCCCATATTAGGTCTCGTACTAGCACATCCAATGGTTTGAACTACCCCGCAGGCATCATGACCAGTAAGTTGGTGAAAAAATACAATAGTCGTGGCAGCATGACCATCTTAGTCAACGATATCTTACCCATCAACGGTAACCGCAGTGAGCTCTAAAAGGCCAGACTAGGTCGCAGTGAGAGGACTGCCCTGCCCAGATAACTCTCTCTCATGTCATCCAACGAATAAAAGATCTAGATACCCAGATATCGAAAGTAACTGGATGTCCAGTTAGAGTCACCAGGAAGATTCCCGGGTCTGGGGAGTGATGCAGCAACCGGGAACAAGTGCATCTTATGATGGTTAACCCGAAGGCCCGACAAGCAGCCAAATCCCTTTAATAGTTCAAAGGCAGTATCCGCTCCTTTTACAGCATCGCTCAACTGGATCAACAAATCATCGTCGTAGGAAGAAATTACTTATGTTCTACCATTCAGCAATATTCCCAGGCCCTCTCCTCCTTTGCAGAACAATTCAGCCAGTGGTTCCACTGCTAACAAAAACAAGAGCAGGGACAAAGGGCAATCCTGTCGGGTCCCTTGTTGTATTGTGTAGTCTGGAGAGATGGTACCGCCTGCCTTAACCCTCGCAGTAGGGGAAGTGTATAGTAATTGGACCCATTTCTGCCAGCCCTTCCCCAGCCCCTTTTCCCGCATCACTTCTACTAGGTACCCGCAACTTACCATAGCAAACGCTTTCTCCAGGTCTACTGAGAGAAACGCAGCCTGTGTTAGGTTCTTGGCCTCTGAGTGGTAGTGTACAGTGTATAGTCTTCGTAGATTATACAATGTATTACGGGAGGAGACAAACCCATTTTGGTTGGGATGAACCAAATTTCTCATGTGAGGGTTTAGTCTGAGTGTTAATATTTTACTAAGTAACTTAAAGTCAGTGTTGAGTATAGATAAGGGCCGGAGGTCCCTCACCCCTGCCTCTTGATGCTCAGTCTTGTGGAACGGTATCACCAGCACAGACCTTGTGGTAGACGGTAGGTGTCCTAGTCAAAGGGCCTTGTTATTCATGGTTACCAGGTAAGGGGCCAATTCAGTTCCATATTTCACACAGTACTCAGCAGGTAGGCCATCAGGGCCTGACGTTTTACTCCCAGCCATCGATGATATTGCACTCCTGACCTCTGTAGTGTGATCGGTCCTCCTAGCTCCTTCACAATCTCGTCATCCACCACCTTAAGAGCCAGAGGGGCCAGGAAGGCGGCAATCTCCTCCAGTGAGGTACCCCTCGGTGGTGTATAACTGTTTGTAATATCCCTGAAAGGCTCCATTTATCCTATCTGGGTCATACTCAGTCCTCTCCTCAGTGATGCATATACGGGTTATCGGGGAACCCCGCGATTCAGGTCTGATGATCCACGCCAGTAAGTGTCCAGCCTTCCCTTCCTCACTTTGCATTCTGTCCAAATACTTTCTATAGTCGTAGGATCACAGCCTCTTTAACACCTCATCATATTGTTTCCATCTGGCCATTAGTTGCACACGTTCCTGAGTCTCTGAATCCTGCATATTGTCCAGTATTCGCATTGCTCCCTCAATTTCAACAAACTCCCTATGTAGGTCACTTTGTATCTGAGTCGTCTAGCCCATGCAGTGTCCACTCACCACTACCTTCAAAGCCTCCCACTCTACTAGGGCTATGGAGGCAGTATCTGTGTTTTCTGTAAAATATGTGTCTATAATAAATCGTAATGATTCTGCGAACGGTACATCTTCCAATGTCATTGGGTTGAGTCTCCTAGTAGGTATTGGGGTTCTCCACCTTTGTGGGCGATAGGAAATTAGCAATGGGCTGTAGTCTGAAAATGTGCAGCCTAGATATTCAGTATACTGGGTAAGAGTGCCAATGACTGGAGAGCAACAGAATGCATCTATTCTCGTGTGGAGGTGGTGTAGGTGCGAATGGAAGGAATATTCTCTGTCCCCGCTATTTTGAAGGCGCCATAAATCATGCAGGTCCCAGTTTGCCATCCACTTTCACAGTCCTGTCGCAGCACTATGAGCTTGTACTTCCACCAGAGGAGTATGGGACTGGTCTAACGGCACATCCTCCACGCAGTTAGTCTCCCCCTACCACCATCTGTCCTGCAGCTATATATGCTATATGTGCAGAGAGGGAGGTCATGATTAGGGGCATAGCAGCATCAGCAGAGCATAACCTCCTGCCCTAACAATTTCCCCGCCACTAGCACATATTGTCCTTCTTTATCAGTTAACATGTGTGTTGCTTCAAAGGGGACTTCCTAACGTACCCATATCAATCCCCCTCTGGAGTATGCTGAATACTCAGTGGCAAAGATCTGCCTCCTTCAACTCCTCCTCAACCTCCCCACCTCCCCCTGAACCAAGTGTGTATTTTGTAAGAAAGCGATTTACACTCCACTGCGTTTCCAATAATTATAAATGTTATAATGTTTGAACATGGATCCCATTCCTCTAATGTTCCACGTGATTACCTTCACGTCCTGTTGTGCAATCGCCTTTCTGTACGTGCAACAACCCATCCACCGCCAGAACCCTCACCCTACCCCAGTCAGCAAGATTCATTAATGAGACATCTCCTCATGCATGGGCGACACAGCTATTTAACAATAACAATCCCAAACTTAAAACAACTCCCCGGCCTCAGGGCATCCTGGCAATGGCCATCTGCCCAAACTCTAAGTGTACTGTAATACAAAGCAATGAAGGCCCAAACCGACCACAGTAAGGACCTCCAGGGGGGTCGCGGCTGCACAAGCTTACTTGCTCTATCGTGAGCGGTAGAAGAACAAAACAACTTGTGGCCCACTGCAGAGCCTCCTGCGCCGACACGATCCCACAGCAGTCCAGACTGGCCAGGCCCTATAATATAATTCTGTCTGCAGTATGTGGGGTCACCTTCAGGAGCTCCAGGCTGTTCTTGTCAGAGGAGTCCGATTCCAAGCCCCCAGCTCTCTTCGTGGATCTCTGTTGCTGTTCTGCTGGGGAGCCACTGATCGGGTGATCTCCACCACTGCCTGCAGCACAGCCGCCCTCTCCAACTCAGTCTGTGATGAGTTTCGTTTCTTCACCTCTATACGTTCTGATCATCTCTGGGTGTGCTTCCTGGGCCCCCAGTCTCCTGCCGTTCGCCGGGGTTTCTGTGTTTTTGTCCCGGCTTTCCATATGGTAAGCCTTAATCCAGACCCAGGACATTTGGGGTTCCTCCCAAAAGTGGGTTTTGCCAACTACCACAATGCGGAGCTTGGCCAGAAACATGAGGGAGTACTGGATGCCCTGAGCGCTTTCTTAACTTCAATGTATGAGGCACATATCCGTTGGACTTCCAGCTTGTAATCTGGAAACATGAAGACTTTAGTGTTATCTATCATGAAGGGACTATCTGTACGAGCTTTCTGCCAAATGATGTCTCTGTCTCTATAGTGCAGCAACATGGCCACCACCGGTCTCTGGGGGCGACCTGGCACCTGCGGGTGAGCCGACACACGATGCGCCCTTTCCAGCGTAAAGATCTGTGTCAACGCTCCCGGGCCACCACATCTTTGAGCCACAGCTCTAGGTATGCCACCATATTGCCTTTCTCAATTCCCTCCACAGGCCAAGGATCCTTATATTATTACGGCGGCTGCGACCTTTTCCGTCTTCTGTTCGCCGTTCCAAAGTCTGGACCTTGGCTGTTAACTCCGCTACTTGCTGTGAGAGGGCCCTGTGCACTGGCGATAATTCCTCAAGCCCAGTTTCTACCACTTTCACTCCCTCATTAAGTTTTTGGTGTTCGGCACGGAGGAGTCCAAGGCCCACCGATACCGTACTTATGTCCTGGTAAGCGTGGCTTTCGTATCAGAAATGACCTCCAGAATTTTGGACAGTTGCTGCTGGATAGGATCTTTTGAAGCTGAGTTTCAGGGCTATACCACACTCGTTCTTGGTGGCCTTCCTATTGGTCTAGGGTGCCCCCGTCTGCTTCCCCGTGATTTTCTCATCTTTTCAGTCTTGAACAGGGAGGGGATCTGGCAGTTGTCCACCTAGGCCTCTCCCGCCGTGACACATTCCCCTCAGCCACACCTCACTCAGCCACACTTCCAGTTCTGGCCTTTCTGGGGCGCAATCCTTTTCTATCAGCCGGCCGCAACTGTAATTTTTCCCCAGTTGTGATCTCAGGCCCCCAACCGGCATTCACCTCCCCCTGTTGCTCCTAGCACTGCCATCCCCTGAGGGAAGCCAGGTCCTTGTGTCTGAGCCAAGCTTCCCACTTCCGGCCATAGGCCACTCGCTCCACCTGGTCTCCCTTGCAAACCCGGCACTTCACTGCACGTGTGTGGGTCTCAGTCGCACCTCTGTCGAGTACACCAGACCGTTCTCAACCTCACTCACCTCCGCACTTTAGTCCACTCTGAGTCTGCTGGTGTTCTTCAGCTCTGGGTTGCTGCTTCACCAAAGTAGGCATGGATTTATTTCTGTTGGACATTCAGGAAGCACTAATCTCAGCAGGCTGCTTCTAGGAGGTTAGTTCTGGTGGGGGGCCCTGCCTGTGATGGTCGCCACATCCAGGGCTGTGGAGGAGTTGCAGGATGATCCAGAGGCGAAAGGTACTCAGGAGTACCCTATGCAGAAGCACAAAGGGTGCTGAGGCCCAATATCCCTGGGAGATCCGTGCGGTGGACCCTGGGGGTGCGACGGCGCCCCGTTATCCTACGGGCGGTTGGTTACCTGGACAACCGGGGGTCGCTTGAACGCTCCGCCCCTCGTAGGGGGGGGTGTGAGCTAGAGGGTGGACCAAGGTGAGGGGCTATCCTCTCACCACAACCGCTAAGCACCGTCTGGCCAAGGCCACGGGCTACTTGGCCAATCAGGTGGCAAGCTGCGAGGGGCGGCTTGCCTTTGGATCATCTGTAAGTTAACTCACCGTGTGTTGGCATTTTATGCTAATAAACCTGCGACTACTTTTCCCCAACAACAAGTTATCTTGTCTACCTATTTATGATGGGGATCATGAGTTTGGGGGGATGGTGTGCGGGCCGATATTGGCACTATGCAGGCCGCCCGACCCGTCGCCGCAGGTGACCCTCATAAGAGGGCGGTCACCGTAGTGCCACAAGATGGCAAGCGCACCAGCCTTCTGGTGTCCAGCGGCTGGGGCCGCTGCTATGACGTCAGTTCACTTCCGTAGGGGGGGTGGGGGGGACGGGGTATTTATGCCTCCCCCTCCCTCTGAGCGGCCTCTTTGTGCTCTTGCTGCCCTCGATGTTGCCCTCCCTGCCGCTTACCCTACATCTCTGGAGGCGGGGGGGTGCTATGCTTTTAATATTTGTTATTTGTGTTGCAGGAGGAGTTACAGGATGATCCAGAGGCGAAAGGTACTCAGGAGTACCCTATGCAGAAGCACAAAGGGTGCTGAGGCCCAATATCCCTGGGAGATCCGTGCGGTGGACCCTAGGGGTGCGACGGCGCCCCGTTATCCTACGGGTGGTTGGTTACCTGGTCAACCGGGGGTCGCTTGAACGCTCCGCCCCTCGTAGGGGGGGGGGGTGTGAGCTAGAGGGTGGACCAATGGTCTACCGGACAGGTGAGGGGTTATCCTCTCACCACAACCGCTAAGCACCGTCTGGCCAAGGCCGCGGGCTACTTGGCCTATCAGGTGGCAAGCTGCGAGGGGCGGATTGCCTTTGGATCATCTGTAAGTTAACCCACCGCGACTACTTTTTCCCAACAACAAGTTGTCTTGTCTGCTTATTTATGATGGGGATCATGAGTTTGGGGGGATGGTGTGCGGGCCGATATTGGCACTATTCATTTCGGTGCCACTCAGAGTTCATCAGACCCCGCACACTGAGGAGGTGCTCCCAAGTCCTCCGCTCTAGGGCATCCACTGTTCCAGGGTCAGGCCTTGAAGCTGCACCACCTTAATTGCAGGCCATCTCCGCAGTCTCGGGCTGCCCCTGAAATCTCGCCTGGGGCTGTGGACTCTGCTGATCGGCCCGGTCTCTCCTCGTCGGCGGGCAGGACCACCAGTCTGAAATCACAGCGGGGACCGCCACTCTGGCTCCTAGCACCGAGCAACCCACTTTCAGCCTCACTGGCTGGGCTGCGCCATTCAGTTTCGGCCGATAAAATACAGGCCTTCGCAGAGCTCTTCGCTCACGCGTCTGCCATCTATAGCATATCTATTGTCTTTAAGGGGCGATTTTAAGGCAACAGCCAACAGCCTTGTTGTAAGTCTGGAGTGCTATATTCTATTTAATTAGGTGTTGCGCTCCTCCCTTGTTGCTCATTGGTGCTGTTTGCTGCACCATGCTCAGTCCTGTCCCATTCTGCTCACCAGTCACAAACCTGTTTTGGCAGTGGCATTACCAACAGACAAGGAGGGGTGCAAGTTAGCTGGGGATAGTGGGAGTGGGGTTACTGGAGAGCTGGAGCTGCTTTTGTAACATGTGGTGGGATAAGCTGGAGTCACGTCCCTGCCCCACTGAACCCTCTCGCATCCTTACACTCTCTCGCCACAGTAGGACGGGTGTGAATCCCACCTGAAACCTGCTTAGATATAACTTGATGGCTGACTGCTCTAGAACTTGAGGATGGGGCAGTTTACAAATGCAGCTGTGAAAAACTGACAACGATAGCTGGTCTCAATCTTTCCAGCCCTGTTAGCCTCCACAGGATGCCACCTATGGATCCACCATTTCACCCACTGGCATTCCGGGGTAGCCAGAGGGAGTCAGAGGGTGCTCAGTAATTGACAACTTTGATCCAACAAATTGATAAGAACATTTTAATGAATACGAATTCTTTTACAGAGCAAAAAGCCTTGGGGTCGTTGCGGCGGTGTTCATCAATTGAAGCATAGTCAAGGGAGGAGATAAATCGAGTACACTCTTTTTCTACATGCTGTGTGCCTTTTGAATGTTCTGCTCCATTGACCGCTGCCATTTGAACTTTACCAAATGCCTAGACACGGGGGCGGGGTCACCTCCTAGCAAAGGGAAGGCTATTTGCTCAGGAACTTGGAAGCTAGCGCACCCGAACCTTCAAAATGAGGCATAATAAGGCAAAGCAAGGCAAAGGAAAGAATAGCTCCCAAAGCAATTCTGAACAAACAAACAAAATCAACTAGACCAACAGAAAGGGCCAAGAGGCAAAAAAAGATTAATCCAATATGCCATAGATGCAGCAGGAGTCAGCATTATTACAGTACTTGCTACCTACGGTAACAAAACAACAATGAAACGTTATTTTTTGGACACCAGCATTATAACATCTAATGTAAGCACCTCAATTACACCCTCAACTCCTCTACTTGAAGGCATTCCACAGCTTGCACAAGTTACAGATTGGTGCGCTCAGCACAACAACCACACAAAGGACTAAGGGATTTATGGACATCACCCATAATATCTACGGATGGTTCTCCGTCAATAAAAAAAAACATCAGAGCTGGAACCTCAGAAGCTGACCATAACTTTTAAACATTGTAATACAGTCAACACAATCCCTTGAGGACCCAGCATATATCTCAGTCATAGACCACTTGTCAACTTCATCACCTTGTGCTGTGTCACTCAGGAGTAAAACTCAATTAAAGATAACACAGCCCGCTTTGCCTTTAGCGAAATTCATGCAAAACTCTTGGATGGTATAGGAGACACAGAATTAGTCCATGGGCCCCTCGCAGGAGGGATCATCCACAGCTGGCACGCTATTAACTTGCATTAACACAATTGTACTTATGGCAACATATGCTTTAAATTGGCAAACACACAAACTGGAATTACAGGTGGATCTGATGCATTCGCTTGCAGCAAGTATAGCCAATATGGAGAAAAAAATGAACAACTTAGAAACTATACTAAATGTCCTCACCTCAGACTATACCTCGATATACTGCCGACGTGCACTGAAAATAGATACGATGTGCATCTTAAAAGACTTACAATTCCTTGTATTGGACCGTCTAAAGAACATTTGTAGGAATCATCCTATCACTCCAGCAGTAGTCTGTGGAAAATCTAATAAGCATGAATTTAGAGTTGATAAGACCAAGTCTGATATTTTGGAAAGTTAGATCTTGGATCAAAAAAATTAGGCCAGGATGAACAAATCGAAATTATCAGTTATATCGCCTATGATTGTGAATACAGAAAAGGGAAAATTGAGGCTCCCATCCAGGTTTCTGACAATTTAAGATCTGCAACAGATGTGAAGCTTACTCGAAGAGAAAGGAACAGATTAAAAAAGAATAATACATTTAGGAGGGCTATACTTTCAAAACTGCTATCAAACATGTCACACAAGGGAGCAATGTCAGACCAACTCAAGCCCTATACAAATATTTCTAGACAAGGGACTTAATCGGCATTATAACAGCCCAATTCAGAATTCATCGACCATGGAGCACAATCATATAGGTTTTATCTATAGAAAGAATGGACAAATTAATACAGCAAACCAACAAATGCTGCAATTTAGACAGGGCTAGGCCAAAGCACAAATGTAGTCTGAAGCATCAAATGGTAGCATGACGTCAGGAGAGAAAATCAAGGAACACAGCATTATTAGGAGGTACACTCTAAGAGCGCACAACAACTTGATGGAAACACAACAGCAGTATGCTCTTGATACAGTATGTGGTACAAAAGGGGGTGGTGATGGACAAAGCATCTGAATCAATCAAACACTGACACCCATTCAAAAGATCTGAGTTTAATCCATCACCTTTCTTAAGCCCACTCTGCCACCACAGTTCAGACATGGCTATATGAAAATCAGTCTGACCCTGTGCCTCATGGGAACAGTCCAGCCCGAACTGCCAAGCCACCCAGTCAACAGAACTGGGGTGGTGTGGAGTGCAAAAAAACGATGGATTTAGTCCCAGATCTCTGTAGTGGGGTGAATGTATGACATTGTTCTGCATTCTGTCCATCAATTGTTGTTTTTGCATTTTCTATTTGAAGTCACAGTGCAAAGAGTGATCTGCTTGCATGCATGGAAATGACAGCTACACCATACTAAAAAGGATGAGCATACATGTTATAGATTTAGGTTTGCATATATTTGCACATCTCAGTACTGAATGAACTCTTCCACAAGGTGTGAGGTTCGTTTGAAACACTTCTTCACTCGTTTTGTCAATGCTATTAGGCTTATGTTTTATTTACTATTGAACTTAACATTTTCTTTACATTTAATATCTAGGTTTTATCGAATGTGCTTTTCAGAATGTAAATGAATGTGTCTACATGGGAAAGGGTGATGTGAAAATCAAAAATATTAGCTGTCATTCTTTCAACTCATCTGCTATTGACCAGCTTTGGTGGGTCATGTTACCTCCAGGTTGTAGGCACGATGACTTAATAACACATCGCAGCTAGTGTTTATGCTGTGTTTTTCACACAGAGGCAGGTGGCTTTGGAGCTGTGAGGCTTTAGCATCCTATAACAATTCATCCTAATATTTTAGCAGGAAAATCACTACCAAGGGTGATACATGTTGTACATATTGTCCTGGCTTCGAACCAGCCACAGCACTACAGGAGCATAATTCATAGGATTCGATACAAGGTTGCCAATACTGTAAAATTGGCATTTTACACTCTCACAAAACAAAGCAGTAAATCTCTATCCAGTCTTGAAGGTGCATACAACACGGCACAGTCATTCGTCATAGGTGTAACGCAAACTTAAAACAGAGAGCAAACATATTTTTTAAGCAACAGGCATTGGCAATGCAAACTCAACAAGGTGAATAATTGGGAAGCCTAGCATATATAGGGTTGAATTTGAGTAACAAATGCCGGTCTGCTCCGGTTGTGAATGGAGAGATCTGCATGTTGATAAGAGGGAGGAGTTCACCTGGAACCTGAATAGGGCTGGGACGTCCCTCCACAATGCTGGCTCCACCCCCTGTGGTGTGTCTGATGTCCCTGACCCATCCTGTGAATAGGCAGAGGGGCTGAGCAAAATAAAGTGCTCAAGAACCAGTTGCATCTGGTTCGCCCCTTGCCTGCACCTTTGGAAACAAAGAAAATGGTGTATAAAAGAGGGGCTGTGACCCCATGAAAATTTTTTGTTGCTCCTACTTGAATCTACCAGGGGCGTGCTTCTGCTGGGGCCCAGGGGAAGGCTTGCCTCCCTGGGCCCTGCCCAACCCCTGGATGCCTAATGAACTTTTTGGGACCCTTTGCCTGGCTTTCTCCTGTCGCCCAGGCAAGATGCTGCCTTTTGCGCCCTTGGAGCGCTAAGATTTGGCTCTCAGAGGAGCCCTGGAGCTTGGCAGCGCTGTGCTGCACTTTTGCACTGAGGGAATCCCCCTGTGTAGGGATTCCCCCAAAATTGCTCAACTCGGGTGCCCACCCCGCTTATGTCCGTCTAGTCATGTGTGCTATTTTATAGCAGGTGCCCACCCTGCATTATGGCCATGTCATTTGTATTTAAATTACAGCGGGTGCCCATTCATTCTCGAGGTAGCCTCCTACCCCTCGTTTTGGGCCAAGGAAGATCACTGCGGCGGCCCGAGTCCTGATCAGGGCATAATTCAGGCAGCGAGGTGCCTGACGGCGGGCGGGACTTCCGGTTTTGAAAAGGAAGTCCCGCGCACGCTGCCGCCGCCGGCAGAGAAGCCCGCAAGTATGGTGACGTTGGCTGAGGGGGCCCGAGGCACATTTCCGGTGCCTGACCCCCGCCGCGGATGAGGACAAACCAGAATGCGTCCAAGGTCCGACGGGGCTCCCGGTACGAGGAGGGAGCCCCGCATGCCGATCGGGATCAGAGCTCCGCGTTGGAAGAACACGAGGGAGGAGCCCGACTGGAGCATCAAGAGCTCCCCGGGTCGAGTCCCCCCACTCACACAGGAAAGAGGAGCCTCCCCTACAAGAAGCCCGGTGAGTGTGGTGCGCGAGGGGAGAGGCAGAGTCAGAGCGGCCCCGTCTACCAGTGGGCCTCTCCAACTGTATAATCTACCTCCTGGGAACCCCCATGGGCCCCACAGTTCCTCGAGGGGCATTTTTGTTGTGTAGAGGGCCCAGGGTCAGTTCCAGGCCACAGGTGTTTTCCTAGCCCGAGGGCACCGAGTCAGAGCGGCCCGTGTGCTCAGTGGGCCGCTCCAACGGTTGGGGACATAGTTAATTATCTAAGAAGCCAGAGTGCTCCAGGGGCCATGTGTGTATTTCAGAGCCCAGGTGGCCCCAACGTTTAGCCCCATTATTTTCAGAGCCTTGGTGGCTCCAACAAGTGGCCTAAGTTATTTCAGAGCCTAGAGGGTTCCAATGTGCGCAGTATTTGTTCTAGAGCATAGAGGACTCCACCCTGCTGCGCAGTTGTTCCTGAGGGCCAGTGACAGCCCTTGCGGCAGTTTACAGATCCCAGCTGCCCAGCAAGTAGTGGGCAGCTGCACCGTTTAGGCATTTCTTTTCAGGGGACATGTATTTATGAATCTAGAAGTGAGGCTCACTCCTTTGCCCTACCTTGGCCTCTCACAGCTGCGCAGCACTTAGTGCCAGCTGCAGCGTTTAGGCCCTGTTCTTTTTCTAAGCTGCCCAGCAAGTAGTGGGTAGCTGCAACGTTTAGGTCTACGCAGATGGCGCACACCTGACTGGCGCTGTGCTGGCAGCGCGCCCTGACATTCTGGATACAGGGCATTTGAGCCCCTTCTTGGATGGCCAGTTGGCCAGGGGGGCTGGTATAGGGATAGGGTGTAAGGCGGCCCTAATGTGATTGATGTGTTCTAAATGTGGTGCTAGGAAATGTAATACATTTAGTATGTTTTACGCACCCTGTGTTTGATACCTCTAGAGATGGTTTTACCTATGGAGGTTTGTGTTAGTGAGATTGTACTTCCCTATGCTTTGCGCCCCTAATGTGAGTTATACTTAGGAGGTAGGGTCTAATGTGTTTAGACTAGTGAGAGATTGCATAATGTGTTTATGGAGGTGAGGTTGGCGCAGGATGTAATTTGCGCCTGATGTGACTGTACATAATGTAAAGTTATGTCATAGGTTAAGGTGGAGTACAGTGATTACCAGTGGCTACTGGTTGTAGGTCTATGATCTATTTTTACTTGTACCAATTTCTGCTAAGTGTTGATCCTGACAGTGGTCCACGTGGCCCTGTCCTGTGTAAATAATCCCTTGTGAATATTGCCCGTGCCAGTTGGCACAATGTATATTGTGTGATTACTATCTGATCTGTTTGAGAATACAAAGGCTACTTTTATATAACCTTGTGTGGAGTTCCTTTTGTAGTGTGCCTGGGATGTTGTTGCTGTGTGCGTGCGCAAATGCTTTACACATTGCCTCCGGGATAAGCCTGACTGCTCGTGCCAAGCTACCAAGGGGGTGAGCAGGGGTTATCTTTGGCGTGTAACTCCCTTGCCCTGACTAGAGTGGTGGTTTCTGCCTGGCTTTGGCGCAAGCCTTAGCCAACCAGAAATCCCAGTTCTAACAGTCGCTTCTTGTACACAGAAAGGTTACCTTAAACTCTGTGGGGCAATCGATCTTCTGTGATCGTTCGAGCAACAGAAAGGCGTGCAGCAGCTACGTTGGCTATACTCAAATGCGTTTGCGCTCGGTTCTCAAACTCTGTCATGAGGCCGCATCGAGATGCCATTACTTCCGGCCTGTCTCTTTAAAGGCATGGTTACTTTATTAATAAAACACTGATGTTTCGTAAACCTGGCGCCATTACGACATGATCAAGAATTAGTTGCAGAAGATGACTCAGTGTCAAACCAATATAAAATGGTACCGTAAAACCTGAAAAATATATTTACATTGGAATCCTACTACATTGTAAAACCCACAGGGGGCTGTTCTAATCTACAGGTGTGAAAACCTACCACCATGTTGTCAACTATCCACCAAGTACACAGGATAGATTACATCAGTTAGATCTGGGGGTCTCTAGTTGGCAGAGGTAGGTACCACTGTCCAAAGAGGGACCCTTGCTTCTAGTCAGAGTAAGAAGGATACACTCTTTAGATAACCCCTGCTCACCCCCTTGATAGCTTGGCATGAGCAGTCAGGCTTATCAAAGACGATGTGTAAAGTATTTGTACAAACACTCACAGTAACACAGTGAAAACACCATAAATGGACTCCCCAACAGTTTAGAAAAATAGAAGTATTTAATCTAAACTAAACAAGACCAAAACAACAAAAAACCAACATACACAGTTCAAGATTATGGTTTCAAAAAGAGTTCTTAAGGTTGCGATAAAATAATCCACAGTTGCGTGAAAATTGTCACAGTTGCGTCATGTTTAGCCAACATTACCTTTAGATGTGACAAACAGCCTGATTCATCAATCTCCCGTTTTGCGAGGCCCTAATAGCCAATTATAGCAATTCGCTATTAAGGACTCGCAAAACGGGATTCATGTAGGATTAGCAAAGTTTATTGCGATTCCTACTGATTCCTTATTTGCGATTAGCAAATTGCTAATCGCAAATAAGGAAAAACTCCCCATTCATTCCTATGGGCCAAAAGGCCCATAGGAATGAATGGGGAGTATTCCTTATTTGCGATTAGCAATTTGCTAATCGCAAATAAGATTGCGATTTGAAGGGTGCCAGGGGTGTCCAAAGGACACCCTGTAGCATCCCTCAAATGCACATTTGAACAGGTGTTGCGCACACACATGTCCAGAGGACATGTGTGTGTGTAACATGCAAAAGAAAAAAATGCACTAAAGTGCTTTTTACTCTTTTTTCGCAATTTACCACCAAGTCAGACTTGGTGGTAAATTGCGACCAAATATTGCGAATTCGCAATTTCCAATTGGTTGATGAATTGGATTTAAGGAATCTCTATTAGAGATTCCTTAAATCCAATTTCTCGCAAATATACAATTTCGGTAATAGCGATTTTTGCATTTGGGATGATGAATCCCAAATGCAAAAAACGCACTCGCAAACGGCCAGATTCTCAGAATCTGGCCATTTGCGAGCGCAATTCATGTTGATGAATATGGCCGAAAGTTCCAAAACAGAAGCTGGTGCGGTGGAAAACAAGTGATGCGTCACTCCTGAGACCCTGGGGAGGTGATGCGACAGCCCCACTGGATGCAGCAGGCGTGTTGCGATGAGTCCGGTCTGTATGGGGAGGGAGGCGATAACTTGTGTGGATTCAGGTGCGTGGGTTCCGTAGGGAGCGTCTCGCAAAGGCACGATGCGACGATCTTGGGAACGGCGACAATCTGAGGTGCGGCGGTGATGCGCTGCGCAGCGTCGATCTTCTCATGTCACGGCCCCTCGATGTGATGGCTCTGCGACTATACTCGCAGAGACGTGATGTGGTCCACAAGCAAGCAGTGCGGCGATCTCACCCAGGGATGACATGCTCTGCGACGATACTCGCACCGATGGTACTTTTCCCTCACCGGAGCGATGCGTTCCACAAGTGAAGGATGCGTCGGTTCTTGCAGCGGCAACAGGCACTGCAACTATCTCGATCTTCGCAGCGGCTGGAATTTCATTGCACGGACGGAGATGCGCTCCGTAAGTGAGCGATGCGTGAAAACTTGCAGATAGTTTCAGTTTCTTGTTCTCCAGAAGGCCACAACTTCCAGATGCCCCTCAGTCGGATTCAGCACTCAGGAAGGGCAGAACTTTCTCAGCAGAGTTCAGGGAAATCTGGGGGTGAAATGCTTTTGTTCCTGGGACTTCGTAACAGGAGGCCAGCTCACAACAGGCCCTTGGAGATTCCTTCAAGCAAGGGGACAAAGCAATAACAAAGTCCTTCCCCTCTCCTTGGCAGCAAAGCAACTGCAGGTCAGTCCAGCAAAGCAACAGCAGGACAGTCTTCCTTCTTCAGTCTTCCAGCTTTTTCCTAGGCAGAGGTTCCTTCTTGATTCCAGGATGATCTAATTTTCTGTAGTCAGGGGTCCTGTACGTATACCCCAAAAAGTCTTTGTTCCCTTTGTGCAGGAGGGCTCTGAGCCCGGTCTGAACAAGTTCTGGGTGTTCCTTGAGCACTTTGTTTTCCTGGCTTCTCCTTTCCTTTCAGAGTGAGGGGCAGGGTCGTCAGCCGCCCAGCAGGTGGTAGAGCCAGCATTGTGGGAGTCAAGGACAGCCCTATTCAGGCCCAGGTACTATCCCCTCCCACCCCTCAAGATGCAGATGCAGTCATTCAGCCTAGGGCAGTCAATTCACAAACAGGCCAAGGCACACAGACAAGTCAGACAAGAGAACAGCCACTTTCTAAAATTCAGGGTTCAGGGATACCAGACTTTTATGTCCTATCTTGCTCCTATGGGAAGATATGCTGGTAACCACTGTAGCCAGCATCTCCCATGATAGCCTATGGGCAAGATAGCCTTACAATAGTGAAAAACAAAAATGGCTGTCATTCACTACCAGAGCATGTCACCTGCATTAGTACATGCTCTACCTTTCACATACACTGCACCCTGCCCAGGGGGTACCTTGGGCCTTCCATAGGGGTGACCAATGTGCACAGAAAGGGAAGGGTTAGGCCTGGTCAGTGATGACACTGACCAGGAGGACATGGCAGTTCACAGTCTGCACACAGGCACTGCAGTGGCAGGCATGAGACACCATTTTAGGGCTACTCATGTGGGTGGCACAATCAGTGCTGCGGGCCCACTAGTAGCATTTGCATCACCAGCCCTGGCACACCCAGTACACTTTGCTAGGGACTTATAGGTGATACAAATCAAATATGCCAATCATTGATAACCAATTCCAATCACAATTTACACAGGGAGCACTTGCACTTTGACACTGATCAGCAGTGGCAAAGTGCCCAAAACATCTAAACCAGCAAAAACGAAATCCAGCACAGCATCAAAAATACAGGAGGTAGAAGCAAAAAGATAGGGGAATACCACACCAAGGATGCCAGGTCTAACAACATCAGTCTTAACAAAGCTCATATTCATACACCATAAAGACCAACAAAACATATTTTCAAAACCATATAAATATAGCAGAGGACCGTGAGCTAGAAATGCGCAGCTAGAGCAACATACAATACAATCTTTTTTCAAGCACCCAGGACAATCAAGAAAAATCATGCATGTATATTCTTAACAGTTATATTTCCAAAGCCAAGAGAAGTCATGCGTGTATAAATATGTACAATTATAGAAGGGCCCAAATTTCATTGCATTCATTGAAACCTTTGGTGGCAGTTTTGTACTTCTCGATCATTCTGGCTTCTAGTCTATTCAACTTAGCCTGAAGAATTGCCTTGTTTGTATTTTGGTCTACCATGAACACTGACCACTGTATACCATTTTCGTTATGTCCCTGTTGCAGGCGCGGTGCGTCCATTAGGGCGTGGGGGCGTAGCCCCCCCGCCTGCAGCCGCCCGCAGCTCCAACGATTCTGAACTTAAGTAAACTGAATAGTTTACTTAAGTTCAATTTAGACCGACCCCGAGGGAGAACTGACAATGCATTCCAGCCAGCATGACGTCAGACCGCGTGTCATGTTGACTGACATGCATTGTCAGACATGGGGGCAGCAGCACAACACAAGTGCGCATGTGTGGGGACGGAGGACGAACTTTCGCACCATGCCCACGCATGCGCACTTGTGTTTTAACTTGTTAGCGCATGCCCATTAGGTCTCCTAATGGGTGTGCTGCGGGCGAGGATTAACTGTGCCCTGGCGCTGCAGATTGGCTTAGGGGTTGCCACTCGGTGCTGCTGTTCCTGTTCCGGTTCCTGTTTGGAGATGAGGCGCCAACGCGGACCAGGAGCAGAGGCGGTCAGGTACGTTTTTTTAATGTTATCTCCCTTTTTCGCACCCCCACACCATCACCCCCTCCCCCCGCAACCCCCCGCCACCCCCCCTCGCAAGTACTGCATTGATTTGCCAGCATTTATCGATACTGTTATATCACTGTGGGACCTGCCATTGTCAGGCTCTAATGATATCATTGTCTGACTCTATTTCAAGTGTGTGCGCATGCTGTTACATCACTCTGGAATCTGCCGTAATATGCCTACAATCATATCACAATCTGACTGTACATCCAGTAGATATCAATGCTGTGATATCACGATGGGACCTGCCATTGTCTGGCTTTTAAAGAGCAAGGGAGAGTGCACAAAATTGAGTCCTGGGTGAGTGATGTCTGTGTGAGTATAGGGTGAGCAGTGTGCTTGTGTGAGTCCTGGGTGAGTGATGTCTGTGTGAGCGCAGGGTGAGCAGTGTGCCTGTGTGAGTCCAGGGTGAGTGATGTCTGTGACAGTGCAGGGTTGGTGATGTCTGTGTAAGCGCAGGGTGAGCAGCGTGCCTGTGTGAGTTCAGGGTGCTTAAGAATGCACCATTTGCCCACTCTTTTTTCAAAATGTTCTCGTGGGAGAACCCCCGAAACCCCCATAGGTGGTTGGGCCTCGCTCGCAGCGCGCTCTCGCCACAGTGCAGTATTTACGCCCACCACTTTCAAATGTCACCAGCCGCCCCTGCCCTGTTGTTGATAATGTTGAACAAAGGGTGCCCCCTGTATTCCACATCTCACTCTAGATCTATGCTGTAGAATCTGTGCTTTAACTGGTTGTGTAGTTTATCCTATATAAAACATCTCGCACGGACATTTAAGGCAATAGATTACAATTTGTGTGTTGCAATTAGAAAAGCTCTTCTGGTAATGTATCGGACTGTTGATGGTAATGGATTTCATATCACTAGTCATTTGCCATGCCGCACAGTTATGGCATTTAAAATGCCTGATTACTGGAGGTAGGCCAAGCATCACTCTAAGATCTTTCATAGTTTCTGCAGAACGTGCCCCATAATGAGCCTACTGTCTTTCACAGCAGAAAGTCCACTGAACACCAAGGGAAAAAAAAGAAAAAAAAAGTGGCTTACTAATGTATTAGACCATGCCCCCGTCCCATAATGACCCCAGCAGTCTTTCTGACCCCCCCCCCCCCCACCCCTGGGGTAGATTGAAGGGGGTTTAGGGCAAAAAGCCCACTAGGCAGCAAGTCGCTGGTATCAGCACAAAAGTGTGGCTTTTCTGCTTCTTACAAAATCCTGGCAGCAAGATTGTGATTTTCGTTATCACAGTTTTGTTACAGTGAACCTGCTTTTTTTTGGATACATTTTCTCACAACTTAGGTTGTCCCCCATCCCTGGAGTTGCATACCTCTCATGGTGCCTTCCCATGGCTGTGTTTTTTTCCATCCCAGCGCAAAATATGCAATTTTTTAAAATCACAATTTTCAAGATGGCGGAAAAATTAAACCCCTTCATCAGCCAGTCGCATATGAGAAATATTTTATTGTGATTAACATGAATTGTGATTCTCTGGATAATCAATTTTAACAGGCAGAGATATTTCAAAGTGTTACATTTTTAAAGTCAGCACAGCAACTTCCTTACATGCTTATATCTCATAACTACTGAACAGATTATATCAAACCAAAGGACGCTTTATGAGTTAAATTCTGATTTCATGCCATGTTTGATCTACATCCGTTCAGCTTTTTCGGCGTTAGACATGACTCAAATTTTACATGGGACTTAAAATATAAAACACTACCCTTTTTACCACCCCCTTTAAATTTTTCATCAGCTAAGCTCTTGACAAATACTGGCACGCTGGACTCTGGTTAAAAATCCCAAGTGATTGTTAATACTGGTGGAAATCCATCAATGTGGTCAGACATTATAGGCAAATACAAAAGGTGCCTTTTCAGCTAAAAGTGTGTCTTAACTATACCTAAACTGATGCAATTGCCGCTGTGCAAAACACACTTTGCGGAGTTGTAGTTCAGAAACCATTAACATTAAAAATCTTTTTTTTTTATTTGCTTGTAAGATTTGACTCTATTGACGGATTTGCACAAAATTTAGCAGTACATTAACTTAGTCAGTTAATGTTTGGCATACCTGGTGTGAGGGAAGCATTTTTTTATATGGTGTGGTTGTGCGACCCCACTGTGTAAAAAACTCACTAACTGCACTGGGTCAATTCAGCTTAGTTTGTAACCCTGGTTAACTGTGGCTCTGAGCAGTGAGGTTTTATCAAAGGAACAAGTGCAACGCATTAAGTAGTACTAATTGTCATCAAAATCTGCTATATTTAATGAATAACACAATTAAAACAATTAAAAACAATTAAAAAGAGATGTTTTCCACACCGTAAGTTTGGTAAACCTCTGTTTTACATTTATTACAATTCAAAAAACAATTGATCATTATACATTATTGCAATCTTAAAAAACACATGTTATACATTTTTATAAAAAATGACTTAAAAACACAAAGAATCACAGGTCGACGCGGCGTTTCGGTATTCTGTTTGTCTACCTTCTTCAGGACTGATTCTGGATAGATTTAAAAACACAGAGTTACCATTCTTACAGTGGTGCAGATTAAAAGTAATTCTCATAGTTAAAACCAATAGATAGTCACAACTATAGGACCTATAACCACATTTTTTTGTCTTCATTTTTAACTAACATCTCTTAATCAACGGGCATCATTCTTTCACACAAAGTCTTTGATTTTCTTTACAGGACACTGTTGTGTACACATATTCTACACAGTAAAATGATTTAAGTTTCACATCCCATTATGCTGTTTCTACGCGTACCTACACTTAGACAAAACTATTAGTGTTTACCTTTCCCTTGGACTATATAGTCCAATGCTTATTTGACCCCAATTTCAAACATCTTTGAGGATATGTTAATGGGATTCTCATTCTGGCGCATACCTTTTGTCAGATGGAGTGAATCTCCCCACCGGACATTTATTTGCTTCTTATCGGAACCCTGTAGGCTTCAAATGCATGGGCCTGTTTTTCGGATTCTGCCTTTGATATGTGATGTCACTGTATAAGATAAATGCACAGATGCTATGTTTTCTAATAACCACAACACTATGGATTTATCAGGAAGAAACGTTTCAATCTATAATTAAGGCAGATTGTATTTCATGCCTAATTACGAGGAAACAATATTTTTTATCTATATATACTATAACGTAAATACCTGATTTTCAGCATAAATGTGCTTGATATTGGACTACCAGGAGGAGCCACCGTATTTTCAATTGTGGGTATCGTCAATCACCCTAGAAAATTATAATTGTTTTATATATATGCATACTTAGGCGTCATTTATTTGGGAAACAACTTATTATCAGTACCTATTCGCTGTAAGGGGATCACTCACCGTTAATATCAGGTTGACTGGTGCAATTCCAATGATATTTGCTTCCAAGTCACTCCGTTTTGGAGAGAGGGTCCGTACTACATTGGACAATACAAAACATATATCAGATGGAATAGATGGTAGTTTTTATTACTATTCATAATTCCATAATCGTTTATTTTTAAGTTATCTCATGTTATACGACAAATGGGGGATTTTAGTCAAGTTGATATGTTGCAGAGTTTACCCAGATTATTGCGTTGGATATATTGGGCTTATAAGGATTGTTGAATAGTAAAGTTCGGTTTACATGGGGCGTCTAAGTCGCTAATTTCAAATCAAGCGGTCCCTATTTTCTAATTGTCCTTACCTTTAGTTCGGTAATCGGCCTCCCTGCTCCTATATCCTGGCAGTCTTTCGATGTGTCCTTCAGCCGGTATGTTCCGAGCCGCGAAGAGCACTGAATGTTTGCAATTGACGAAGCTTTTTATGCTTCCCGCGTTCTGATTGGGCGTCCCTCTCCTTAAACCGTATTGGTTCATCGTGGGCCAATCAGCGTCCGGTCTCTGTGGTAACCGAACGCTTTTCCCTTTAGTTCCGGACTTCCTCTGCTATTGGCTCATGCACTTTCTTTCCCTCTTCCTGATTAGGGGGTCGGTTCCATGGTAACCGAACGCGTTCCTATGTGATTATTTAGCGCGTTCTTCTATGTTAGCATAATCGCGTCAGTAATTCCCTCACGTAGTGTTTCCTATTGTCTATTTTATATTACAGAAACACACGTTTTCCTTTTAATTTTACTGCGGCGCGTTCTTCTATGCTAGTATAATCGTGTCAGTTATGTGTTCACATAGTTTTTCATTTTGCCTATTCCATATTAAGGAAATCACGTTCTCTTTAAATTTCACCGGGGTCTAAATTCCGGAACATAAGTATATACATATTAAAGAGTGCGCCTGTTCTACTTTCTTGTTTTAACGCATTTCTGTTTTAATTGTGTTATTCATTAAATATAGCAGATTTTGATGACATAGAGTTGAATATATAGTCAAAAATTAGGTCCTTTTTTAAACACGTGGCATCAGTTAATACACATTATCATTGGTACACAGAATTGACTTTTTTAGCTGAAATATACTGTTAGTATTGGTGATTGACCCTTTGTAACTTTACCTTTCCCGCCTTATTGATGGCATGCGCATTGAATAATAAGCTCACTATAATGTGCACTCAATAGGAGTGGACACACCTTCATACCGTCCTTCTGGTGGGGACGCCCTTGTCCTTTTTGTAAACCACTATCCCCCCAGTCCCCTATTTAGCCTGTGTGGGGTCCTCCTTTAATTTTTTAACTTAAGTAGTACTAAAACAGTTAAATTACAAAGAAACAAGACCTAGTAAAAATTGAACACCAATTATAAAAATAGGTTATATTTTTATCTTGGAATAGACACTTTATTGTCAAAGATCCACCAGAAAGTCAGGATATATCAATTTTCAAAGGAGAAATAAATCACTGCTTTTTCACTTAATACAAAAAAACATTATAATTGACCGTGCTATGTGTAAACTTTGTAAAACTGTTTTTAAGTTGTAAACTAATAATCAGGCCCGCTTTGGACAACCAACTCTGGCAGAGAGTGAGTCACAGGGACCAAAGAGCTCCAGTGAGACAGTTAACTTGCAGTCAAAGCAGTCTCCAGTTCAGTTCCAGGCTCTATGGCCATAGAATTTATTGGAGTGGCTTTGATGCAAGGTGTACAGGAGTCCACAAACACAATGGGGTGATTTTTGCCACAGTAGTCGATGTCCCTCGAAGTCCGTTTGAAGTTCAGCCAAAAACCATCAGCCACTGGTTGCAGTGAAACCAGCTGTTCCCCTTAACTGTCAACTAGGAGTGGGCGGTAAACTCTGCTTCTCCAAGCAGAGTGCATAGTTGTGGAAAAACTCTGCCAACCGCCATGTGGGGGTGTTTTTTCTCAGATGCGGCTCGCATTGAGAAAGTTGCCGCTTGAGTAGACAATCTACTTGAGGGGCAGAAATTAGCAGTACCCTCTGGCTCACTGCATGGTGCCGTTCATGCCGATTTTACAGCGCAGACAAGCGCGAGGTGCTAAAAATCAGCATGAGCTGCACAAAGTACCAAACTCTGCTGCTTGCAGAACTCTGTGGAATCTCACAGAGTTTTTAAGTAAGTCTGCGGGATTCCATGGAATAAAACTCTGTGAGTTCTGCCCAGCCCTCCTGTTGACCAAACAGCACTCTGATCACTCTCCTGGTTCCTGCAACGTTTGAAGGTTGCGAATCGGCCCCCCTAGCTACACTTTGGTGGACAGTGGCAGTCAGGCCTTTTTGGCTACCAACTCACCCAGGCAGGCTTCTTAAGCATTTGTGGGCCTCTAACTGTAACAGGAAGTCAGGCAACTGACTCCTGGAGTCACTTCTATCTATCTGAGACTCAAGAATGACCTTTTCTTGAGCAGCTGGTGCAGTCCAGACTTTTGAGCGGCCTCTCCTTCCTAGGTCCAAGTAACAGCAGAGCAGTCCTTCTTCTCTTCTCTCCCCAGTACATGCATGGTCTGGGGGCTGGGTGCCAAGGGAGTTATTTGTATGCCCAGTGTGTGCCCTAGGGGGATGTGGTGACTACTAGTCAGTTGGCTACCAGGTCCCTTCCTGCCTAGAGATTCCTTTCTCAAAGGCGTGGCATATAGCTATCCCAGAATGCACTATTCTACCCACTCCCAACATAGCAGAGCTCTTCTGTTGGTATGGGAAGTTCCTTAGTCCATCCCTGGGGTGTGGCTATAGTGAAGCTTCATGTCCAAGAAAAACTAGCTTGATAATGGCTTCCCCCTCTCTATCCCAGATGCCAAGTGTCTGGTAGAACAAAAGGGTAGCCCTCTTGCATGCATCCAACCTTTGCCCTTCAAAGGCAGATTCCTCTTTGAAGCTCGACTTTTAGGGCTCACACCCTGTTTGGCCCTCCTGCCACGAAGAGGTTATATGTATTCCAATGGCAGCCCCTTTGCGTTACCTTCCCAAGAGTCATTCACATCTCTCCCCAGGAGGGCAGAAGGCTGTCTCATAGCCAGAAACCATAAGTGGTCACTAAAAACTTCAGTAAGTGGCTACTTACTAAAGTCACCACTTGTGCAAAGGTTACATTAAATTCGACTTGGGCATCAAGTCGGGTCTAATGCAACCATTGTTTTGATACCTTGAATTATAGTATTTAGTAGCCCCATTCAGAAGTTAGCATTACTGATTTGTAAGAATGTAACCCTGTACATGCCAATGGGGCTACTAGGATTTCCACAGTAAAAACGACAATGCTGTTTTTTTTTATTACTGTTATAACATGTCAAGTTAAGAACCACATGTCCACATTTTTTATATAATGCCTAATGTCTTTAGGGTTCGGTAGGCCTACCATTGGGGTGACTTACACCTCTTAAAAAGGAAGGTTTAGGCTTTGCCTTTACTTTAAATGTCAGAGTCAAGTTAGCAGTTAAAAAAAGGCTGTGCCAGCCACTAATAGTTGGTAAGGAATCACACTTTGCGTTGTCACATTCATGGTGGCACAGTAGGTGCTGCAATTCATAAAAGATACTTTAACTTCCATGCCCTCGTTATGCCTGGTACCATATACTAGGGACTTGGAAGTAAGGTAGCTTATGCTAATTGTGGGTGAACCAATCAGACGTGTACCTTTTAAAGGTCAAAGCAATGGCACTGAGTTCTGGTTAGCAGAGTCGAGAAACAAGCAGCATCAGTCCAAAAACATGGGTTGTAATCATCAAAAAAGAGGCATTTCTTTACACCTAGTTAATTGCTGATCAGTAGCAGGGAAGAGGTTACGTTTTTTTTTCTTTTTTTAGCACCCATGGGAAATTTTTCTCATGCCTACAGCATGAAAGACTGAACAGGATTTACTCCAAATGTGGCATGAACGTAGAACATTTCTTCAAAAAGTTTGCTTTTTTATTAGGTTAGTGTAAAATTCATTCATCAGTTTTTTTTAGATATTAGAATTTAGAAAGCTTCCTTGAGCAGGTTTTAAAGGGTTAACACTTTTAATATATCTGTCAGCAGTCCTCTAAATCAAATCTTATTTTTTTGACAAATATGATTGGCTGGAGAAGGGCTTGAAAATCTTTTTTTAGCCATCTTGGAACGTGTGAGTCAGTACAGACTTGCGAGTTCCAAACTGTGGAAAATCTTTACCTCAGCCATTGGACCCACCCTCATAGGTGCCTGACGCCATAGGAGTGCTGGCGGGAACAAAGAGATGTAAAAAGATAAAAAGCCAAAAATGTATTTAAGGCAGAGAGATAGTGATGTGAGCAGGGTGATTGGGCACCCAGAGCAGGCGGGCCACAGGGTCTAGCCGCATTGCAAGGCCTGTGCCCAACCCCGCTGTATGCGGCCGAAGGACATGCGCAGAGGAGTTGCAAATTAAGTACATTACAAAAGTAAAACATGTAGTTATGGTGGTTGTTCAAATGTGTGAAACCACTGAAATTTGACAGTTATGGTTGGAGAAGTGTGGCTCAATGATTAGAGCGGCAGACCCTTATGCAGAGGTCTAGCCCGGGACCAGGGTTCAATTCCCCGCCTCGGCGGGTCTTGGGATCAAAAATTCCACGGACCTGATAATTCCTGCTTCGGTGCCTATTCCAATCATGGAGTCCCACTCTGCAACTCTGGGCAATAGCTTGCTTAATCTCCACAACGGCCCCCACAACGCTAAGGATGCCTGGCCTCCACCTTGGGGGTGCCCAGGAGTGGACGCCTCACAGGGAAAGCCAGGATGGGTTCCACAGCTGTATTCGTACAAGCGCCTTGAGACCCTTGCGGGTGAGTAGTGCGCTATGCAAGTATCAATTTACATGGTTGTCAACCCACTCTACACATGCCATTAACTTGCGCTGCCCGCCATGCACAAAACACAAATTTGAGGATGTCAGAGGAACAAAAAAAATACATCCAGATACATCAAGATGGGTAGTACAAGCTATGGCGGGTGTGTGTACTTTGATAATCATAACTGGTGAATTTTAGTCTATCATTTATATAATAACTGCATCAAGTTGATATCAGGAATCACATGTAAAGTGAAATGCAATCGTTTTTGATCACATAAAAAATGGTGACATGGTATATAACTTTGTAATCACATTATTTTCCTTATCACTTTGAAGCAGGCTCCTGATGGCACGGAGCTTAACTAAAAGTAAAAAATAAAGAAATTTAAAAAACATAAAATGTAAAAAGAATATTTGAATTTTTTGTTTAAATGTTGTGAGCCGTCACATGTCTCTTTTGGACATATAAATGGGCATTCAGTCTTAGAAATGGCTCACTGACAACTGTTCTAAATAAGCAGATTTTAATTTCCGGATTAATTTTCAGTAGTATTCTTAGCTTCAGTTTTCTCTTCCTTCTGGCAGTACTTACACTTTCACCCTCTTGCCTTGAATGCGTTTGTCTACAGGTTGGCGTGCCCTTCATTGCCTGTGCGTGGCGTGGTGTGGCCTATGTAAGTGGACTGAGTTCAATGAAATAATTTTGGGGATTTTTTTGCCGTTCTTTTGGAGGTGAAATACTGAAATAAGCAATGGAGCGGGGGAAGTCAGTGTAGAGATAATTGATAGTTTTGTATCAGTTCCAAAGGCCATAGGTAGCGGAGGTGAGGGGTGTTAACTAAAACACCCTATGAGGTCACATTACAAGTGTATGTACAGCAAATAAGGAATGTACGAGGACATGCATAGGGTGATGCCAAGACTCTGTTATCACTACAGATATTCCTTTCCAGTCCTCTCGCTGGTGTCTCCTCTGCAAACAGGATAGGTCTAGAAATAGTGGCTGGGCACCTGAAACTCGCATCCACATCAGACTTGTGCCCTTCACATAAGTCTTTTGCAAGAGTTGCCCCTCTCTCTCACATTCATACTGCTCTTGAAAATGTTACATAGCACAGCTTTTGATAGGCATACACTTATTATCTTGAAAAGGCAGCTTGTCAGAGCTCTCTTCTTCCGGGTTTGTCTTCATGCCAGTAATTAAGCAAACTTTATCACTGAGAACGTTACAGTTTTTCCTTTTGTCTTGTCCTGGACCTCTTTGTAGGAAGGAATCTCACTCCTTGTGACTTCAGTCCTGAACCGCATCGCTGCGGCGGCTTTTCCCGCTGTGTGCGGCAATTTTCAAAAAGCCGCGTTACATGAGCTCGTCATCAGCATACGAGCGCTGTAGCTGATGACGAGCTGAGCTTGTCATCAGCGTCTAAGAGGTTAATGTGAGCTGGTGATTGCAAGCGGGGCCTACCAGCACTGATTCTTGGGGCCACTGACACATATTTTACTCAACAGACTTTGACCATAGCAAGAGAGAGAAAAACACAAAAAGGGGAACGATGGAGGAATACAAAGTGGCAAAAACAGTGATAAAAAAAAAGAAAGTAGAGATGAAGAATAACCTGAACTAAAGGGGCAGGGAGTGTCTGGGGGTTGATGAAAGAAGCACGAGATAGAATTAAGACTACAAGCCTTGGTATTTCGCTCCCCGACATTCTATCTCAGCAGCCCTGGCTTCTGAGCAAAGCTTTGGGCCCTGGTAGTCATTTTACAGACTGAGCACTGTGTGATGATTTAACTTCACTTCCTGTTATGAGAATCTCACGCCCAATCATGGCACCCGCTGCTCCACAGCCTTGGTTCCTGCAGGCTGCATTGGTAGCTGCCGGCCATTCTCCTCCAACGACTCTGGCAGGGCGGGAGCCCGGTGATTTTAAGCTGGCTTTGCTCGAGCATAGCATGACAGTTTTAGCTAACATCTTGTGTTTGAACTTCTGTTATTGTAGTTTAGACAAAATGTTTCAATAAAATGCTGGCAAGCCTGTCGTTTTCTCCCTAGCCGCCACTTTCTTTTTCCCCATCAATTTTCCGTGCAGGTGGTTACTGTTGTACGCCTTTTGGATTTACATGCCCCCGTGGGCAATGAAGGCTGCAACTTTGTCCATGCTAAGTGAATGCAACATCCGGCAATTGTTTGTCTGTTGGTTTTTAGTTTTTAATTAACTGCGGCGCGCACCTGTTTATCTGTGACCCGAAACGTTTGAGTAATAAGGTAATCATAGGATATAAAAATGTAAAAACCCAGAAGAACAACACATAAAGCAAATGCAGGGGAACCCTCCTGGGAAGTAGCATTAGGCTGGGAAAGATGTCTGAGTTATTTCGCTGGCAGTTTCAGCCCTTGATGTGTTGTGCGCCTCTTGCATATTAAAAAGGATGTCTTCAGAAGCGAGCAGAGAGGCACAGCTTGTCCCTGCCTGAGATGGCGTTTAGTTCAGTTATCGCCATTTTATCGCTCAGCCCTCCTGAGAGCACTCCCAGATAGCACATTCTGCTCTTCGGCCTGGGCGTTTTTTTTAGTTTGCCCTGCAGACAGCTTAAGCTGTCAAAAAGACCTCATGTCGTCAATGTTTCAGAAAAGTACAATATGTACTGAGAGAGGAGGTTTTAGATCGCCCCTTCCCCATTTGACTCGTGTTTTTCACGCTTTGACATTGCGTGGATGTGCTGTCAATCAAGGTCATGGCATGTTGTGGATGGTTACATTGTCCCATTGGTGCACCTGTTACTTATTTTTGTTGATGGGCTACAAGTAGTCCCTATTTTTTAGACGAGCGCCAGTGTGTACTCTTTGACGTATTTACTTTTTTGACAGTATTTTAATGGCTAATTGGTGACTTCCATCTATATGAAGTGTGCGCTATTTAAATAGCTTAGCATGACAGGCGCAATGCAATTGACTAACCTCCCTTGCATGTTCATTTGTGTTACTTTGATGTCGTGATAACATGTTGGATTTACAGATTTATTGTATTCACAAAGTTAAGACATGGATGCTCATAGGCTTTCTTAAAGAAGCAATGAAAATACTGTTCCTTCGCCAAAAATATCTTCTGTGCAATATTTTTGAGTGTATAACTTTTGGTGTTCATGATGTAGACGACAAACATCCTCTTCTGAGCAGCCTGCTCAGTAAAGCTCAGTAAATGGGTCTTAATGCCTGCTAACATTTTGTTTTACCTCAAGATGCTGCTTCCTTATGGAATTTTCTTTCAAAGGCTCCTGGGGGAAAACACACACACAGGGCTATTCACAAAGGTAATCCACACTTATGGGAATCTATCTATCTATCTATCTATCTATCTATCTATCTATCTATCTATCTATCTATCTATCTATCTATCTATCTATCTATCTATCTATCTATCTATCTATCTATCTATCTATCTATCCACTCAAATATATACATATCTATTTAAAATATATATATATATATATATTGTAATTTTTAAAATATAAGTAAATATAAATATTTTACATTAGGTGGGATATGTTTTCATTAAATCTTAGCAAATTATGTTAATTTAATTTAACATATTTTCAAAAATTAAATCCCTAATTCTAAATGTGGTTAATAGTGCTGTCAGTTTAAAAAAAATGTTTTCTACATTTAAAATAAATATATATAATTTGTACATTAATATTTAACATACCACTATTTTTACTAGTAAGTTCAAGTCTAGAAAACTTTTTTTACTTTTCACTAAAATGTACCAGAGAATGATTTCATATTTATTTATTTGTTTGATTCATTAAAATCTTACAAAAAGGCAGATAAAACTTTACCAAATTTAAAATTATAAAACACATATATTTTTTTTCTAATATCCAGAGACAATTGACCATGCGTGGCTACATTTGACCAGAGTATCTTTATCCATAATCATGGAGAGGTAGTTAGTTAGTTTGTTTATTGTTTTTTGAAGCTCTCCGACGTAATTGTGGTTTCCCAGATTGGTGTTATACCAAATTCTGCAATAGCGCTGTTAAGCAGGAGCTGACATTTATGTTTGTTTTGTTGTTTACTTCCTGCCACAATAAGCGGGACATTTCATTATCCTTGTCGTTTTTTATTCTGTTTCACCCGATGGCAGAAAACTATTTATGGTTAAGTGTAGAATCATGTAAATTGGTTTATTGAACTTGAAAAAATAGTTTAAGTTAATTATTAAGATAAAATGCATATTTTTATTTTAAATGTAGAACAATATATGCTACAGTGCAATTAACTATAATTTAAAATGTATTTATTTTTACTATATTAAATTAAACTACAATATTTATTGAAGTTTAAATTAAAATAAAATACCACCTAAAGTAAGAAATATATAATTATGTATTAAAGCATATTAAAAGTAATGGATATAATTAGTTCAAAAAAGTCATTCAATTTGAATACCATTAAAACAATTATTAAAATATTTAAAATAAAATATGTTTTCTTTTTAAACATTCATTTAAATGTTTTTACATTTTTACAGTATAAATTATTTAATTTAATATTATTTCCTATAGGGTTTTATTTAAAGTCACTATCTCCAATAGTTTTAATTGGATGGTGCTTCAGTACCATTGGTTGGTCATGTGTGATGGTGGATTTTACTCCAGCTCTGAGGTGGAGTACATTTACCACTGTTTTGGGTCCTTTTTAGTTGTAGTAACTTTAAAAGTGCACTTTGTGAATAGCAATGTATTTGTACTCTTTTGCCGGTGGGTGCGTGTCTCTCCCTAAACTTCTCCCTAACCTGCGCTAAGGGCCTGATTACCCACCGCCATCGTAATACTGATTACCTGCGGCCACAGTAGGATGGCGGGCAGATGGTTGGCCGAGGGAGAGACCAACAGCAACGGATCTGATGGTCTCAAGGAGCCCGTCGGTCTGTCGGAGGGACTTCCATCCCTACAACAGTGGTAGTGCATGCCAGGCACTGTTGTAGGGATTTCAATGTCCCTTCCTGTCGGCCGTTTCATGGCGGTTTACCCGCTATAAAAAGCTGGGTGGAAAGAGACATTGGGAGCCTTAGCGGGCCCCCTTCCTCCCTGGCCCTACAACATGGGCCCTATGGTGGCCCCCAACATATCCTTGCACCATGTGCACCATGTGGCAGGCTCCGCATGGGGCCTGACACATAGTGCAGGGATATGCACGGGGTGCATATTTTGTACTGTGGTGTTTGCTGCAGCCCGCAGCACCTGCCACAATACAAAATATAACTTTTGCGACCATCTTGATGGTGGTCGTATCCTGATTCAGGGTGCAGGACCACCAACAGCTTGTCAGCCGGTCCCACTTCCCACCAGAATGGTGGTCGGACATAAGTCCGACCGCCATTCTAATCAGACCCTAAATACCTTTTTACTCCTCTCTAAACTCCTCTCGTAGCAGGTATATTGCATTTTTTCCAGGCACTACCCCTGGCCCCTCCCGTGTATACTACAATGTAGTTACCGTTAATGTGTAAGGATCTCCCTTTAGAAAAGATAGGAGAGGTGGAGGTAGATAGTTATATTCATAGGTATGCAAATTCAATTTTGCAGTAAGAAGTACTACTTTGGTACTACTTTACACACTACAAAATATAGTTTATGAATTGGGTCAACAAAGTCACATGACTATTAACAAACTCTTCCACAAACAACAGCAAGCATGATTAGTTTGACAAAGCTTGTTTGCAGATTAGACTTCCTGTTCAATCACTGCCATACACCTACTGCCGGGACGTTATAAAGTAGGACAGAGCACACCTAGTCAAAGTCCTTATTTTGAAACTACAGGAGTGTAATTCTCAGCAGACTTTTGCCTAAACCCCTACTCTTACCTGTGCACAGGCTTTCTTAGACATCAAATGGCACCCAAAATCTGTGGTAACAATGGACAATTTAATTTCAAGAATAACATAACATCACCTTCATGAATTTGTGCATACGCTCTTCTACTTGCTATTTCGGACTATGCACCAATTTCTGACACTACACCACATGTTACCTAGTCATTGTTTTCCAATTTATCTTCTCTTGCACAACTGCTGTACAAGAATAAACCATTTTTTTTCATTGAAGTATATTATCAATGTTATTATTTTACATATAGCTCTTGGTGCTCCAGTGTGACAATACCAAATACAGGATGGGACATAGTTTCCAAACCATTTAGAAATACCATAAGTGGCATAACATGTGTTGCCTAAGCAACTGGGAAGAACTCACACAGCAAAGGCAGAATCTTTGTCTATGTACTGCAACACTTTATTACTAGACACTATTAGACACACATCAAGTTGTGAACACGGTCAATGTCCATTGTAAAGAACAAAGACATGCTTCCTAAAGCACCTAAAATTGACGGTGCTAGACTATCTCCTAATCCATCTCCTGATCATCTTTCATGCACCATCAAGACCCAGTGTAAGTGGATCAAACGCAAATGGAAATTGTTGACTTCACCATTTTGGCTTGCAGCTTGCCCATTTGATGAATAGCTTCAGAGGGTTAGAAGTAATATCTGGTGCCACAAAACGGTTGTCCACTTTTACCTGAACCTGAGCTCCATGTATTCACTCATATTCAAGACTGCTCTAGTACAATTCAAACTATGGGGCATCATGACTTCTAAGGAGACCTACCACTCTTGATTTGGGGAGATTGTGTGCCAATCTGCCCAGCACTTGGATTTCTCTCTCATAGAGCATGGCACATCACTCGGGAACCTTTTTCAGGTTTGACAACCACCCAAGTATGCACAGGTGCTGCATCTGTGGATAAGAAAAAGATACACTGTTTTGAGCACACAAGGCCACATTTCTGATTCTGATGTGCATGATATTGGGGTCAGAGACGTTTTAAGGCATGGGCAAGGTGGGCAATTGCCCAGGGTCCCCACCTTCCAAGGGGCCTCCTTAGAAGGTGAAATTTCTATTTGACCTCTGTATTGTTTTTCTCTATCAAAACCATTCTCAGCCTACCTCTACTTCTGTCTCTCTAACCCGTGTCATTATATGGCAAGATATATTTAATTTTTTTTGTGTGATTCTGTTAAAGTTTTAACATATATTTTAGTATTGCTTGGTATCATGCAGGCTTGAATTATTAAGAAATGGGTATTAAAAATCAAAGTTGCTCCGTAAAATAGTCCCCAAAATTGGTCTTGCCTAGGGCCCCGAAATTCCTTAAGATGACACTGATTGGGGTAACGGTACAATTGTATGCGATTTCATTTTTAAAGCATGCTGTAATTTAGCATCAGTAACATGCAGTTACGAGTAAGACACCACCCTCCCCCACGGAATTGCGAAATTCAGAGTGGGACTGATTTTTCTGGTCATAAAATCGATTTGAGCAAGTGGGAAATATACATGTGGGCCTGTGGTTGACATGGTGGGCGAGAGATGTGGTGGAGGAGTAGGGGTGGGAAGGGGAACGTATTTTTTGTCAGGTGGAGCATTTATTCTCCCCTTGGATGCTGCTGAATCCAAAGTCCCATGTGATTTTTCTGGCTACTTTCAACAGCAATAAACATTGTCAGATTCTCCCACTCCCAGAAAGACAGGGCATGGAAAACCTCACTAATTAGAGTCAAGTGGAGATGAATTCCATTGCAGTGCATTTATCAAAGACATTTCAAGGATTTTGGGGGCCCTGGGCCAAAAGCATTTTGAGGGCCCCTGTTCGGAACAGCTTTGAATTTATGATCCACTTTCAGCATTCATGTCTTCTTTGGCCAGGTCACTGACAACGAGCCGGTGCACTTGTTCAAATTCTAAATGTGCTTACTTCTAATATCCAGGGATAGTGATATGTGTTTTCAATATTGTAACACAGCGCCAGCTCACTAATATTACTGCAAATAATGTCTGTGACACTCTACTATTTCTCATATGTGAGGTCCTGTTTTGATCTAAAAGAAACTTTTTTATAGCTGTTGCATGAAACATAAACATATTAATCTACACAATGTCTGTAATAGATTCCAATACATCACCCACATAATAAAAATAAATTAAAGGAACACGGTATTTAAAACACTCCGTTTAAGGATTGTTCAAGGTCATCAGGGCAAAACATTCTGCAGAACAGAACTGGCTCTATCAGGGGGCCGTTGAAAGTTTGAGGCCCTCGGCCAGAGCCCACTTTGCCCATGCTTTAAAATGTCTCTGGCATTTATAGCTTCATTTGACGGTGTTCAAACACAGACACTGCACAATCGGTGGACAGTATGTGATATCACATGTTCAGTAAACTGCCCTATTAAAATTAAATATCCACACTTGTCCCTACAATGGCATATTTTCACCCGCCTTCAAGTACAGTTGTTTGAGGTTCAGAAATTCAGGTCCTGTTGACTCATTTGTGTTTTTATTCCCAGTACCAGTAACTTACCTTAACCCCTTCCATTCTAGTGAAGGAACCGCTCCGTCACCAGCCTTGATTGCGCTGTGCTGGTGACAGAGCGGTTCCGTCATGGCCCACTCGGCGCGCCTGCGCAGCGCATTCTATTGAGCGGGCGGGCCCGTGAGAGAAGCGCTCCATCACAAGCACAGCGCGCCGAGGCTTGTGACGGATCGGTTCCGTCACAAGCATGGGAGCGCCGTGCGGCCCCTCCTCCCCCCTAGCGCTGCGGCGGAATTGCCGCCGCAGCAAAGAGGTTAAAGAGCCAGGGAGCTAAGTTAAGGCTCTGTCTATATTTTCATGATCAACACACCATTTTCATCTCTCCTCCCACAAAATGCATCCTGGTCTATGGCACAAAGGTACACTGTAAACCCCACCTGGACATCTGCCAGTGCAGTATACATCTGTTGGCCACAGCTGTCATATGCTGTTGCACCATTCATGACACCTTCTATACCAAGGAGGGTGCAGCAGGAAGTATTTGCTAATCTTAGAACAAGAAGCTTAAAGGGTGCTGGTCAGATTCACAGAAAATGTATGTGCGGGAAAATAAAATCTCACCAAAATCGGTCCTCTCATATTCCAAGGTGCTTCTCTGGCAATACATCTCATGAGTGTTGCTCAAATATTTCAGGGTGCAGTCACTGCTTTTAGGAAAGTATCCAAGTGTTCGTGAGTATGGCTCATATATTATTTACTGTGTCACCTGCCTACCGGGGTGCTTCTCAGATTTACTAAAATTCTGCTGAGTATGCCAGGTCCTCACTCAGGATAAATGATGCTCAAAGAGGTCAGAGATCCTCTTGTGGCAGGAGGTTGCTCACTGAGTCTGAGCGAGGTTCAGGGGTCTAGGACAGGTTCTTTAACCCCTTGGCTGCGGCGGCTATTCCGCCGCAGCGCTAAGAGGGAGGCAAGGCCGCGCGGCGCTCCCGTGCTCGTGACGGAACTGCTCTGTCACGGCCCGCGGGTGAGCTGTGCTTGTGACGAAATGGTTCCGTCACGGCCCCGCCCGCTCTTTAGAATGTCAGCGCAGTAGCGGAATTCGCGCTGCGCAGGCGCGGCGAGCGGGCCGTGACGGAAGTGTTCCGTCACCAGCACAGCCCACCCGAGGCTCGTGACGGAACGGTTCCGTCACGAGCATGGGAGGGGTTAATTACTGGCACTGATCCGCTTTCCTTTTTACCCTTAGGTTACTGGTCTTGCAGGTTTAAGAATCAAACAGTTTAGTGGAGCAGTGTGGTTACTTGATGCTTGCATCCACATTGCCTCGGTATTTGAAGCACATATTGCTTTGTTCATTTTCCACAGTGCTGCTGTATGAAAACTATACTTAAGTATGCACTCATCACTGGAGCCTTGATTCACAAAGGGTCTCCACACTCGGGGAGGAGCCTCCAGAGTGGTAGCGGGATCTTAGCACTTGGAGCAGAGGGTCCATACTCGAGGCAACATCACCGCACTGTATTTTCCCACTGCAGAGATCCAGGCACGCATGGGAGATCCCACCATGACTGTAGAGTCTCTGCCCGAGTGCGGAGGCTCTTTGTGAGTCAGAGTCTGAGTCTCCTACTATATAACAATTATGTGAGCTCCCTTGCAAAGCACATCACAGCTCACTTTCTTCACTTATGTCATTTCACCCAAATACTGCTTGATGGTGGTGGCCCATCAGATGCCCTGCCGTTTCCTGAAATTAAACTAAATTGAATCAATTTGTCATCTTTACTGTTAATTTGCTTTAAGAAGAACTCTTTGGTCTAAGTTTAGGCATCTTGTATTTCCCATTGTCAGAAGTAGACAATTTCAGTGAACTGTAGGATGAGAATCTGTCCCTTGTTCACCAGGAAATAGAAGGGTACACTTTCTGCTACTATTGGCTTAAGATTCTGGAGTTGAGTGTTACCTCGTAACCCTAAACGAGGAATTTCATCCTTTTAAGATTTATCTCTTCCAAGGGTCTTCCAAAACTGTTCTCCATCACTTGCTGCTTATGCAGAATCTCATAGTCAGGATAATTTCCACCAGTTGCTAGCTTGACTGAATTTAACCAGAACTGGCTTAGCTCTACTGGTCTGTGATGCAACAGTAATAGGCTGATTTCTTGTCCAATTGACTTTGGGGACATTTACTAACCTTTCACGCAACGCAGGGCAGCATGAAATGGAGACGGGAGAAATGCTCCATATTTACCAAGATATGGAGCATTTCTTCTCTTTCCTTGTGTTCTGGCTAGATCTAACAAGCAGGATTGTTTTTGTTCAGGAAGGAACACCTTCCTCTTTGTATGCGTGCCGCAGAATGCAGCACTTGTGGAAAGAGGAAATAACGGGGAGAAATAAGGATATTTCTCCTCATTATTCTTCACTGGGGAAGGCACAGCATTTTGACACACTCTCAGGGTTATTACCTTTAGTGAATCTGGGATTGTGGCAAAATCCATGGAATCAAAATACAAGAAACCTGGGGGTCTATCATCGAGACAAAGGTGTGTCTAAAACCATGACTAATGTTAAACTACAGAGTATCTGTGCGGTAATTTAATGGTCTAGTTATATAGAGTATATTGAACCAACGCATGGAACCACCAGCAGCTTTAGGTGAAATCCAATATCCAGAGATGGATTCCCATCAAAATCTTGTTGGTGATATAGTTTTCTCATGTGGTCATCCACAGGACTAGTCTGGTGTGTCTCTAGATCAAATGAGACTACAACCAAGACAGCCTGTCAGGACTGGGGTCACTCCCGCAGTTACTAGTCGACCATGCGTGGGATCACCAATTGGAAAAAAGGTGCAGTGCAAAGGGTGAAGGTGTGAAGAGAAAGTGACATTAAAAAGAAATAGAGGACTCACAGTAAACTTTAATGAGTGAGAAACCTCTTTCAATTTAAAAACCAGAACAGCGCAAAAACAGCAGTATAAACAAATGACTACTTTAGGGCCATAGGAATGCCCATGCTTCTCTCATGGAACACCTCCCAAGGTAAAATGCAACTTAACGCTAGCAGCTGCATCGTATTACATATCTTTACAAAGCCATGCAAGATGGCAAAATCATCCCCTGCGTAGCTCTGTAATTATTACTGAACCCTTTGTGTTGTCCTTGCATTGCGCCTCCGTCCCTAAAAGCAGCCCAGCAGGGCTTATGTTGAGCCGGTGTTTTGCTGTGCTTGGCACTGGCACTTAATTGTCAACATCAGCGTTTGTGACAGTATGCCACAAGGTGGCGCTGTCTGGTTAATTTAGAGATGACCATAACAACAGTTAATTATTAATTCAATATACATTAAAAATGACTATTACCCGCTGTCCAAGTCATTCCTATAGATTTGGGGGCCTGGAATAGTCTGAATTGTGACACATGTAGGAGTGTGATGGTTAGTAGTTGTGTTGTTACTATCATCTGCAGCATGGATGGAGCAATGTATGGTGCAAGATGCAGTGGCCTACTGGCGAAAGCCCTGGCACTTAACAAAGGGAGCACTGCAGTCCAGTAACCTACGCTTGACTGAGCACAATCCCTTCGACGTCTGAAACTTTCTGAAGGCCGGTCGCCAGATCCAGAGGCAGGGCCTTTGGGTTCAGGTAGTAAAATTGTGGAATTACCTGCACTTGCCCCAGGTAGAATCCTATTTGCTTGTACACAAAAGCTCAAATCTTTGCTTTTCCCCCGTAGTCTGTTAATACCAACCCATGGCAAGTAGGTGACGTGTTGCTAGATGAACATTGTCTCAAGCACCAAGAAACCTACACATATGCATGCTTCAGGGGCGGCTCTAGGCTCATGGTGGCCTGGGCAGGGAGCGTAGGTAGGGGGCCCCGGAAGAGGGGGTCCGGGCGGGGCGGAGCCCCCCGGAGGGCAGGAGGGGGGGGGGGGTCAGGGTGTTAGGAAGTGGAACAGAGCCGGAGGCCACAAAATCCCTGCCAGGGGGCCGCCACGCAAATATGTATCCACCCTCAGAGGATTATTATATTAAGGATATATATTGGCGTGGAGGCCCCTGGGGTTTGGTGGCCCTGTGCAGGTGCACAGCTTGCACATGCCTAAGGCTGCCCCTGCATGCTTTCTATAAGTAGATTTGCCACAGCATTCGGCAAAAGATACTTTGGAGGGGAAAGGAGTTTTTCTTTTCATATTGCTGTCTTTCCTGGGAGCCAGCCCCCACAAAATGTATTCTCTTGGCTATGGCCCTGTAAAGGAGGTGGAGGGTGGTGGAATAGGTAAGGTCTGTCATTCCTTCTTGGTTGAGGCTTACATATGTTCTGAAAATACATTGCTAATAAAGGCTAACATTAAAGGATGGACATCTTCATAAGACTGCAGGCCAAATCTTGTACAAACCTATGTGTTTTCCTATTTAAAAAAAATTATTAATACCTTACCAGAAAATATTTGACTGGCGGTGCTCTGTTTTCTGGTCACTACAGCATTCGAGCAATCGGCTTAGGAGGGCTTGCACTCTATGTGTAAATACATTAATCAAAAATCACGTGTTAAAAAAAACCTTGCAGGAGCTACCAGAACACGCTAGTAAATTACAATGCTTCAAATAGCTGGCCTCTGCTGAGCATAAAGGGCTCTTGATAAATTGTAAACCAAATGCCTGTTGATTCCTGGTCACAACTCGAGCAAACCACAACTGCTGTAAAGTAAAATTGTAGTCGGCCTTCCATTTAATTCACTGGTAAATAAATACGCGTATAGCTTATTGAATCAGTTTAAATTGCAAAACAAAATTAGCGTTGTCCAGTAGAGGGCAGTATTGCGTCACGCTGTAAAACCTGAACACATTTTCCTTATTGTGATTTATGCAGCTTGCCGCGGAGTCCTCTGTAGGGTATTTACAATGCCGATGATAGAGCAGAAACCGGAAGAAGGTGGTAAAACGCAGAAGGCTTTGTTTTTTCGGGGCTGCCTGTGCCAAGCTCGGCATTAGGCTGCCTGCGTGGGCACTGTTAATAGCAGAGCATCTACGGCTTGCATTAATCTGAAAATCAATCCTGCAACGCCTGCTCAGCGCCTCGCGGTGTGGGAAATTCAAAGAACATAGCCAACAACTGCAAAGATGAAACCTTGGTGCTTATGGATTGACTCTTTCATATTATCCTTGTTTTCGAGGGTTTTCATCTTGACATGCGCTTGTTAGGATATTGAAATTGCGAAAAAGTTCGAAAAAAGAGCATTTTTGTGTTCACAACATTAAAATGGCGATGTTCTAGTTATAATGTCACAAATTATTTCCTAGCGCCTGATCAACATATAGTTAAAGGACAAAACTATGGTACCTATAGTTTCTTTCTAAAGTTTGTATTGTGTCAAGGGAGTAAACTGGAAATATATTTTTTACATTTATATATGTCGTTTGTGGCATATATCTTACATTTTAAATAAATCACATTCTAAACTGTGTCAGGCCTCTTAAGAGGGCCCCGGGGCGAGCAAGAGCTACTGTGGTGGCTGAGGCCTTCTACTCCTAATGTCCCCTAGAACCAATCTACTATGGGTCCTGAGAAACTGGGCCAAGTACTACTCTCAGCACTTGACTCCCAGTGGGAGCGCGAGTCGAGCAGTCCAAGGCTTCTTTGGGGAATATAAAGAGAAACATAGTATACAAAGAATAATGCGCATAGTCTTTGTGAGGCTGGCCCTCTAGCGCTGTACGGGTACGCCCCTGAGTCCCACCTCCGTATCTAAGGACGATGGTTATTCCCCATTCACATAAGGCAATCAATCAAGGTAGGCCCTGCTAGAAAGAAGTTCCACAATGGCTTTTTAAAAGCAAAAGTTCCCCCCAGCATAGTAGCACTTTTAGGAAGAGCAAGTTGCTTCAGCGGCTCGATGGAACGGCCATCAGTTTTACCCCATCTCACCCAGAGGGTGTGTGCCAGCGGCTCGGTGGTGATCAAAGGGCTCGATGCCATGCCATGTAGCAGGTTTCCTTGGCGCTCCTCCTGTCCTGCGGTAAGTCTTCCTGACTCTAGTGGCCAGTCTTGGGTTCTCCTGTGTTCAGGTGAGGGAATCGGTGCTCCTCTCCTGAGGTTCACAACCCGCTATGTTGATCTAACTCATGTTGCTCCAGGGCGACAGGCCTCTTTCTCACCATGGCCTCCCCTCCCGTCAACGGCGGTCACAAACAGTGCTCTCTGATTAAGCATAATGTTGCATTTCACGACTTCGTCGATAGTCGACAACCAGACTGGGTATTCATTACGGAGACCTGGGCCTCTGACTCCTCCGGACATGATTTACTTATGGCTATACCTGACGGCTATGCCCTTTATAGGCAGGACAGACAACTACGCAGAGGGGGTGGCATCGCCATTCTTGTAAAAACTCCCTCTCTCTGTGTGATTAAACCAATACCTCTACCCCTATCTCGTGTGGAAGCACTCTATTTTTGCATTACCCCATCTCCCTCAATTTCTTTCTCTGGGATCCTTATTTATAGACCTCCTGGCACCAGGGCCAGCTTTCCTTCTGAACTTATGACTATTCTTGAACCGTATATCGGAAAAACAGCCTTTACCATCTTGGGTGATTTTAATTTTCACTTAGATGAGACCAACTCTAAAGACACTATCTCTCTCGTCGAAACCCTCAAAGCGTGTGACTTCATCCAGCACGTAAATAGTCCTACACATAAGGCAGGACATATTCTTGATGGTCTATTTTCCAACGACGACAGGCTTTCCACTGGCGCTCCATTACAGGTGGTCTGGTCCGATCATTTTGCTGTACCATTTGATCTTGTCATCCCCGTCACCTGTTCCTCCAATCACAATACCACTCCTTTTATTCTCAGGAGAAACTTAAGGAATATCTCAGATGACACTATTGCCCCTTTGATCTCCACTTCCGAACTTCTAGCTGTCACGGATGCTTCAGAGGCAGCCCAGTCTCTGACTGACTCCATCTCCAAAGCAGTGGAAAATCTTGCCCCCTCATCTCTGTGCTATGTAGCACGCCTTAAACCTACGGCACCCTGGTTCTCTGACCAGCTCAGACTTATGAGACAGGGCTGCAGGAGTAGTGAGAGGAAGTGGAGGAAATCCTGGGACTTAAAAGATAGAGAGGCTCATAAATCCGCACTTCGTGCCTACAAATACCAAGTGATAATCAAGAAACAGGAATATTTTTCAAATCTGACCAGCTCTCTTTCTTCTTCAAGGGAACTCTTCAAAATCGCTGACTCTTTATGTTCCCTGCAACTTCCCGATCCTGTAGTCAGTTCCCAACAACTCTGTAACGATATTTCTGACTTCTTTCACAACAAAATACATGACATTCACGTCTCTCTCGAATCCCACCGTCTTGCTCTTGATCATAACACTCCCCCTCTCATATCCAATCTTGATGCACTAGGCAAGGACCCCCCCTGCCTACTCACAACTTTTCCCTCCCTATCCCTTGAATCTCTGAATTCACTCCTTGACAAAATTAAATCGGCCTCCCCCCTTGATCCGATACCCCTTAAGAAACTGAAAGAGTGTAGAATCTGCCTTTCTCCTCTTCTGCTTGACGTCTTAAATAAGGCCATCGCTCAAGGCTCTTTCCCTTCTATCTGGAAGAAGGCAATAGTCAAACCGCTACTTAAGAAGCCGACTCTGGACCCGGCCATGCTGAAAAATTTTAGGCCCATTTCGCTTCTTCCTGCACCCGCGAAGTTGCTTGAGTCGCATTTGAATTTCCATCTATCTGCCTTTCTCGAATCCTCTGAATACCTGGATAACACTCAGCACGGTTTCAGAAAACACCACAGTACAGAGTCCGCCCTTACCTATGTGGTCGATAACATCCGACGCAAGGTGGACTCTGGCCAAACCACGGTCCTAGTTCTGTTGGACCTCACGGCCGCATTCGACACCCTCTCCCCCGCCATCTTGTCATCTCGGCTAAGGGAGGCGGGTGTCACTGGATCGGCCCTGAGTCTCCTAAATTCCTTCCTGACCGAAAGGGAACAGAGAGTGATGCTTGGGAACCACCTCTCCCCTGCCAAGTCTCTGCAATGTGGGGTGCCACAAGGGTCGGCCCTAAGTCCGACCCTTTTTAACATCTATGTGGCCCCCCTTGCTAGACTTATTAAATCTCAGGGGATGGAGGTGGTATCCTATGCAGACGACACGCAGATTATGGTCTCTCTTGCTCACACCTCGGTTAGTACATCTGCCGCCAGCTTCAGGGTTTGCATGCAGTGTGTGGCAGACTGGATGACTATAAATTCCCTGAAGCTGAATGGTGAAAAAACCGAGGTGCTGATATTTGGGAAGAACCAGAATCTGTGGTCGAGCGAGTGGTGGCCCACTTCCCTTGGCATCTGCCCCACTCCCTCCCTATCTGCCAGAAATTTGGGAGTGATATTTGACACCTCACTCTCTATGTCCCTGCAAGTCAACAGGACCGTTTCCACCTGCTGTGGTGTGATCCGGGTACTCAACAAAATCCGTGGGTACCTTTCCCCCCAGGCGCGTAAACAGGTTGCAGTCGCCCTGGTGGGTTCGAGACTGGATCACTGCAACTCCCTCTATATGGAAGTCAACAAAGGGTTGATCCACCGTTTGCAGACTCTTCAGAACTCTGCAGCACGCTTTGTTTTGAATCTCCCCAAAGCTTCCTCTGCCACCTTAGCCAGGAAGGAGCTGGAACCCTTCTCGGCCTCTTAGGTCTCCCTCCAGCCGGTGGTTGGCCCGATCCCTCTTCCCCGTCTCGCTCCGCCAGCCGCTTCTTTATGTCGGACATATCCTTGAAAAGGGCCCGAACCATCTGCTCAGTCGTCATTCTCTTAGCGCCTTTCTTGGGCATCTCTCCGACGAAGTATCTAGAAGACAAAGAAAAAGATCAAAACGCTCAAAATTGGCTCTTCGTTCTGTCCCGAGCTCACGTGTAGCGAGGAGGTGCAGCTTCGGAGCACAAGAACAAGAGGACGTCTTCTGGTCTTGCGTCTCTTTTTATCCGTCTTCAGGGCGGGCGTAAACCCGCCCCTGCCTGCCCCGAGGGCGTGGCCGGCTACGTCGGTGTCTAGGCCAGCCCACTCTAGGGCGGGAAAAAGCGCGCCCCGGCTACGCCGCTTCGGGCATACCAGCCGAGACGCGCCTCCCGCCCAAAAAATGGCTTCCCGGGGGGATCGAGGCACTCCGCCATACGTGCGGGGGGACCGAGTGGTCGCCCCTTTCCAGTTGCAGTCGCCCTGGTGGGTTCGAGACTGGATCACTGCAACTCCCTCTATATGGAAGTCAACAAAGGGTTGATCCACCGTTTGCAGACTCTTCAGAACTCTGCAGCACGCTTTGTTTTGAATCTCCCCAAAGCTTCCTCTGCCACCTTAGCCAGGAAGGAGCTTCATTGGCTTCCGGTACAGCACAGAATCGCCTTCAAAATTCTCTGTCTCACCCACAGAGCATTGATGGATGGTCCTGCTAGTGCCATTGGCTCTCTTCTCTCGCGCTATGTTCCCACAAGAAATCTGCGCTCTGCGGGACTCTGTCAACTAGCTGTCCCCCGCATCAAATTTGTCAGATGGGGAGCCAGAGCCTTTTCCGTCGTCGCTCCGCAATTGTGGAACTCCCTCCCCATGGAGATAAAAACTCTCCCTTCCATCGACTCTTTCAAAAAGGCTCTAAAAACGTATTTCTTTAAGAAGGCCTACTCATGATTAAATAGGACTAGGTAGGGTCTTAAGTTGCTGTATTTAATCTAGGCGCCTTGACGCCCACTGGGCTAAGTACGCGCGATATAAGAAACTCCTCATTCATTCATTCATTCATTCATCCTGGACTATGGCCTGTTCGGTTGGCAACACTGCCTTGGAGCAGCGGCTCGAATGAGGCGCCGCTTGTTTTGTTGATTTTAAAGGCCTAATTTTAATGTAGAAGCCTCAAAGGGTCTACTATTACTTTGCACTGCTGTTTGCCTACCTGTTCCTTAGTTCCTTTATTCTCTGGTCCGCCACGGGGCCCCCATTTGTGCGGAGAGAGTATTGCGCTGACTCTACTGCTACAGCCGTCATCTTCGTAGGTGGTGGTTGGCGGTCTAGCTCATCCACTACTTCCGGGGGGAAACATATTTAGCCCATGCTGAACCGGACACGCAGCCAAAGGCTAGCCGGTCTGCGCCCATCAGTGCCGTGCACCAGGACCCCTGGCCTTTTTCCTAACTTGTTCTACACCAGGGAACAGCTACTTTACTCAAACTATGGTAGGTGTGGCTCTGTTGAGTTCTCGTTTGATGAAAGGAACAATAACGCTCTGTTATGCCCCCATTGTAAATATGCACTCCTAGCTAGTAACCTCCCTGCTACCTCTCCAGCTCTCAGCATAACAGAAGAGGTAGGTCTGCAAGCCCATGCAATTCGGGGAACCTAGAACCAGAACTTCCTGGGTACTTCTCCCTCCCAGGCTTCCTCAGAGGCCACCAATGTTCCACAATCCAAGGTGGTGCACTCAGTGCCATCTTACTTAACACAAGATCTGCAATTAAACACAAATATGAATTAGAATGTCTGCTCCAAACCACAAACCCCAATGTAGTGTTTCTCACTGAAACATGGGTTACTGCCTCGTCCGAACCGGACTGGGTGATAGCGCTTCTTAGGGGCTACTCGCGAGCCAGCCTGCCCAGATTAGGGCAATTGGGCAGTGGGATCGCAATTATTAACAGGTCCGAGTTCAAAATAGTTCTTGAACCTGCTCTGCTGCCGGGTGCAGAAGCCATGACGTTCAACATAAAAATCAGAAATGTGTTAACCTTTTCATGGCTGCTCCTTTACAGGCAACCCAGATATAAATCCCTATTCGCTCAAGCCTTACAGTCCCTGCTGGAATCATGCTTAGGTTCCCTGACGTTCACCATATTAGGGGATTTCAGCTATCATCTAGAATTTAGGGATGATGCCTGCACCTCTGTACTGATAGGCACCCTTGAAGCCTTTGGTCTTACCTAGATTGTCTCAGAACCTATTCACAACAAAGAAATGTCTGTGGGTCAAAAAGAATATGGGTTCAACTGTGTTTTCTACATTTTGGCCCAACTTAAGAAAACCAGGAAAATTACTCGTGCAAATGTGATACAAAAAGCACTAAATTCCTTGAGTTGGAAAAAGTACCCATCAGTTCCCACTCGGTACCGCCCTTGTCATCATCTGGACTCTCCGTAACCCAGGAGAGAGTGCAGTCCGTCACTAGATGTTATTGTGACGGACAATCAATTCAAGATAAAAATGATTTAAAAAAAAAATTTCTAGTGGGTGGTATTGATAGAAAATCAATACATCGGGGTAACTGAATTGCAGTGCATAGGTGTATAGTGACAAATTTGTGAAATGTTATAAAATTGGATAGAATTGAGTAGAAGAAGACAAATTTAATAGTTTCTCCTTAGTTCTCCCAATATTAAAAACAGTATAGTACGCTAACAGATTTAACAAAATATCTGTATACAAGTAGGGTCGACATGTTTCAGCAATTGTGGCTAAAAGTGCGCCAATGCTTTCTTCAGGACCATAATGTAATAGCTACTGCAATAATAATAAAAGATGTCACCTGTATAGTTTCAGGTCTTACTCGGTCTCCTCCAATACACTGTGGAAAAAGTTGCGCCCAAACAAGAAAACACAGAGAACCCCAAAAAGAAAAAGGCATAAATATTACTGTATTATTCAACCATGTAGTGTCAATAACACAATATGCCAAAGAGTATGGTGATTATTTCCATTACCCCAATTGAAACTCGCTTACCTATTTGGTAGGAGAAAAAGCGTCACCCCACCTGGCTACAGCTCAGGTGTGTGGAGCACCGCTCTGGTGAAAAAGCAAAACAAAATGAACAAACTCACATTCACGAATTACAGGTATATTAATTTAGAAATCGTAATGTTAACAAGTGATCTCTAGAGTTACCATATCTTTATGGCGCCTATCTCTTTGTGCAATCTAAATAATACGATCTTTTCAAGGTTTATCAGCGCAAAACAATCAAGCTAAACTTAACTGTATGCACAGATACTAATAGACAGTGGGGAAGTCTCGAACTCGCAATACAGGGCATTGACATGACGAACTACAACTCCCATCAATACATGGTAGTAGTGTAGTCCCGAGCACACTCGATTTTTCTTCACGTGTTGATTGCACGTCGGCTGGAGGCAGTGGGAATTGAAAACACTGCACTCACCCTTCTCACCTCCTTCCTCTCAGTTAGAGAACAGAGGGTGTGTTGGGACACCCTAGAATCAGGGAATTTTTACCTTCCAGGGGGAGTGCCACAAGGGTCCGCTCTCTTTCCAACGCTATTTAACATTTATGTTACCCCTTTGGCCAAACTAACCAGGGACCGTGGTTTCTCGCTAGTATCGTATGCAGACGCTACCCAAATTATTATTATTTCCATTTTGTCAATGATACATTCGGTGGCACACCGATTTCATAGATGTCTCAGCCACATCATGAAATAGATGCATAAGATCTACTTAAAATTGAACACAAACAAAACCGGGCTTGGAATTTGGAAATGATCCGCCATTCTGGACCCAATCATGGTGGCCAGCAGCAGCTGGACTCTGTCCTACCCCTGCTACCAAAGTGAGAAACCTAGTCTTCCTATGTGATGCCCAGCTCAACTTCTCAGGGCAGATCAATCAGCTGACATCCACCTGTTACTTCCTTTTAAAAGTGCTACATAAAATCCTACCTTTTTTAACAATGGATTTGAGGACAGCAGTTGTGGTGGCCCTTGTTCCTTCCCGCCTAGACTATACCTTGTACCTAGGCGTTGACAAACGCCAGCACTCTAAACGTCAAACCCTGCAGAATGCAGCGACACATACTCTGTTAAACTTTTCAAATTATAGTCACATTTCTGGTGCCATTAGAAGCCTACACTGGCTCCCACTTAAACAGAGACCTGAGTTTAAGGCACTTTGCCTGGTGCATAAAGCCCTATATGGAGGTGGTCCTAATGACTGCCATAAACTGTTCCAATGGCATGCCCTCCGTCAGCTGTTAAGATTGTCCAACAAAGCCTTGGCCCGCATTCCTAGAGTTAACAAGACCAGATGGGGAGGCAGATGTCTCTCTTTTATGGCATGTAAGCTCTGGAACCAACTTCCACTCAATATTAGGCAAATTCCATCCAGGTCCCAGTTCAGGAGACAGGCTAAAACTTGGCTTTTCCCCCCCTTACAGCTATTGAGCGCCTCCTGATTCTCGACCTCTGCTCTTTCTTTCTTCCTCTAGCACCAAGAATCCTGGCATTTGTGCACTTTATAAGCCCTTTACTTACTTACTTTCTTGTCACAGCCCTTATAATCACTGTAGATCCCCCTGCCAACATGGGTCGCGAACAGCAGCACTTGGTGGGGGGCTGAATTGGTGCAATAGTCTGTACCCAAAATCTCACACTTTGCTTCAAAGATCCACTCAACTTGATCTCCACCGGGCCAAGCACCCTCCAGGCTCTTTCAGCCTCCTCACAGGGCCCCCTAGGCTTGGCAGGCAGATGCTGGTGCTTCAGGTTCTAGGGCAAGCAGTATTGCTTCTCCTGGTTTTTGTCCCCTTACCCAGTGTGGGGACCTGCCAGACTTCAGTTCCCTGTCCGGTAACAACAGGCAGAAGTTATGCTGAGCTTCTCCACGTTGATATATAGCTCCAGTTTGATAATATTGGGAGGCTCAAGCTCCCCTTTTTATAATCCATTTCCAGAGTCAAATGTGATTTTGTGTCTGAACCTTTGAAGTTTGTGATGCTGAGGTTACCCCTTCGAAATGCCCATTCCTCCGAGCTGTCATTTGTCCAGGAAGTAGTCTATCAAAGCAGCAGTGACTCCGAGCTTAAGAGCCCCACACACAGGCATTGGCAGTGGCTAGAGGATCACACCTGGATGTCACCCTCACTTGTGTATGCCTTTCAAAAGGTTACCCAGATCCCCAGATCTATTCTTAACGATTCCCTTATCAGCCTCATCTCCTTCCTGAGATGTGCCCAGGCCCTGCTAACCAGTGACCTGAAAGAACCCATTTGAAGTGCACAAGAGAGCCTGGCCCTTCCTTCCTCCAGTGTTTATGTCCCACCCAGCTCTCAGGAATGGAAGCAACCCACAGACCTGCCTTGAAGGCTTCTCCACAGGCCTCTCCGAGGCCCTGGACTTCCAATATAATACCCGCAGGCCCTCGTGTACTGTACATACACTGGCACACTTACATCACAGTAAAGCACACCCAATCAAATGTGTGATGCACAGTGTTAGATGCTAGCATGATGGGGCCCAAGGGGGAGTGAGGTACACAGCAGTGGAACTTCAGATGAGTGGGTCAGTAGGCCTCACTCAAGTAACACAGATTAAAAGGCCTATTCACTTTATTGATCACTTTGCAAAAAACGATGCTGCTACCACCACAATCATGCTACTTAACTCCGAGTAAGGGCACTTGCTCATTACCACCAGAGGGCACACCTTGAGAGCCCCTCCTAGTCTAATAAGACCCCAATCCATGAAACACGCATGACCTGTGTTCACCCATGACGAAAAAATTGGTACCAAGCATCCAGGTACGATTGCAGCTGGGGGACTCAAGGTATCAAGTGTTATTTTACATACGTACATATATATGTTGACTTTCGCATCTTCATACACCCCTGACGAAAGCTGTGGTCAAAATGTCCAGAAACGTATTCAGGGTGCTGTCTGAGAATCCTCCAAGCGGCAGTCCTGGCTAGGTTTCTAAGGCCAAACAATATTGAAGAACAATTGTTTTTAGTTCATTTAAAAAAGGGCTGCCACTCTTGTTATCATGTGGCCACACCTGTGCACAGCCTGTGATGCACAAGCTATTATTTCGTATGTCCCTTAATACAGCTTTGATAAATCGGGCATCAGCTCCATTATACTTCTTTCTCAATCTTCTTTTTTTTGCAGCGTAACAAAAGAGACATTGGTATGGTTCAAACTCATTCCAGAGTCCCCACTTCCAGGGGGAGGATGCATCTGACTGGTCCAGAGAGATGTCTGTAAGTCAGTAGAGGATAAGAAAAAAAATCATGGTGACTCACATATCAATATTCTGACAATGTGCTCTATTCAAGCGTTATCTATTGATGAAACAGTGCCTGTAAATTTGAGTAGCTTCACACCCAGCCCTGCATCACTTGCATGATTCCTGCCAAAGCTCTTTGCAAACATTCTGAGGTGTTTTGTGATTTCATGTCATTTACACTTTTCAGCAAACATGTTTTGTGTTGCAAGTCAATTTGGCAAGAGATTGACAAATATTATTCTTACAGTCGTGACTGTGCTGGCAATTTAAATGAAGAGGTAGCTCAGCTGCAGTTCTGTTTTTCAAAACGAATATTATCACTTAATAGAAGGATAACATGCTATGTTTTGAAGGAACCTATCAGTTCAGTTCAGTTAGACTTTATTTGGTTACTTAAAACCATAAAAGACACAAACGAGATAAAATATATCACATCCTAGAAAAACCATGAACCAGAAACAGTACATCAATTAAAATACGTCAATACAGAGTACATACTTGCATTCAAATGTTGGTTACAATTTTATATGCACATTTAAGATCTTATAGCAATTAAAATAGATGATGAAAATCCATTTTTATGTTGATGCAATAAGTTAACAGGCTCACCTAAAATGATGTTGTCACAGAACCCGAGGCTGGTACAGGACGTATCTTTCTGCTTCGGACGGTCCCTACTAGAAACCAGCTACATTTAGAAACACAAATACACCCTGCAGCAACTGTAAATATAAAGAGGCAGCAGTGGTTAATTTGTGAAAAAATAAGTGACAGGGCTCTCGGCAGGAGGCAGCTTGCACCAGCCCATTGCTCCTATTAGCAGTAGCGGCCTCTCCCCTGCCAAAGTGGTGTGGCAGGCCGGAGAATAGAGGTGGGGAGGGGGTGGGTTCGGGGGACTAAAAATAAAAATTACTTATCTGAAAGACAATGACCCAACCGCTCGCCGCATCACGCTCTTCCTTGTTCTGGGAACAGGCTCCCAGACTGCACTGCGGCCTTTCCTGAAGCTGCATGAAAGCAGTGTCGGGATTGGCCTTGGGATCTCAGACAGATTGTGAGCCTTTGCCTGCTCTCTCCAACCCCAACAACGCAGCTGGGGCTGCAGAGAGCTTCACTGCGCAGGACGGTTTGGCCGGCCATAGACAGCCGACCAAACCGTCATGCACTGTGAAGGTAGTGCTCACCAACAGCCCCACCAGCAGTGTTATTCCCCAGGACCTGCACCCAAGACTCGGCAGAGGGATTGAAACCCAGTTTATTATCATATTGTTTGAGGGTGGTGACGGTGGCAGCGCTCCTCCGCTCTAATGGAGGGGCTGCTGCTGCCTATTAGCGCCGCCTAGAACAGAGATAACTCCTAACCATGAAACCCTACAAGTGGTGAGAGGATGTGGTGTAGCAGCCAAAGCTGTCGAATTTGGAGCTGAGGAACCAGGTTTGAGTTTCGGCATCGGCTCAACATCCTGTGATTCTGGGCAAATCACTTAATCTCCTCCTGCCTACAAAGAATAGGGCTTTGGGGGGGACGTCCGACCAGGGGGAGGCCTACCTCCCCCGGGGGGTTTTGGGCCTGGGGTGGGGGGGGGGGGGGGGTGGGTAGCAGTCAGCACCACAGTTGGGCTGGTTGGGCGGTTTTGTTCAGCTTTGGGCTAGTGTGAGCTAGGTTTGGGCTTGTTAGGGCCTAGGGGTTATTTAAGCCGCCATTTTAGGTCACTAGCCAGTGGCAGTGACACAGCAGCCGGCCGTGGATGGTTACTTTGGGTGAGTTATTTTCCCTCCCCCCCTCCCAAGTTTGGGTTCGTTGTCTTTCTGGTGGTTGGCGGTATGGTAGGGGATAGGGTTGTGGCTTTTAGGCGGGCTGTGTTGGGGGCAGGTGCATTAGGTGCAGTTTTGTTGTACAGGGAGTTGTCGCAGGAGCAGGTGCTGGTGTGTTGTTCGGCAGGTGGGGTGGCGGTTTTTCTAAGTACGGGGTGAATTTAGGAGGGCTGGTTTTACTGTTGTGGTAGGTACCAGACGTTATTTAGTTAGGTAGAGAGTAAGTTGGCAATTGTAGGTTGGTGTTTATAATGCTCAGCACCGGCACTTAATCGTCAACACTGGCACTTATAGCGCAAACTCAACCCAAAGGTATTGGAGCACTTTCCATGAGCACCAGTTAAGGACACATTCATTGGGCCCACATTGGTGGGGGGGAGGGGGGGCAGCACAAACCACAGACCAGCTTGTTGGTGTGTAAAAGGCTTTGTGGGAGTACAGACAGGGGTATCTTTTGTGATGCCACCATATATCCCATGAAAATGCGTCACCTATGTGTCTGAGGTAAAGGTACTCTCCAGTACACTGTTAGACCCCCCCTTAAAATGGGATGCTTCACAATTTCCCAGAATCTGCGCTATTTTTTAAAACAATAGCATCCAGTAGGTGATCCCAGACTTTCCCTTAAATATTTTTTTTACATTTCCTTAGAGCCAACTTATAGCTCTTTCTACAGGTGGTGTCCTCACTGTTGTTCCTCTGAGTTTTCTTGAGGGCTCCCATTAAATGTTAGTGTGCTTTGGAACAGTAATGGTCAAACCGCCTCTCTCCACCGGGCTTAGCTTTACCCTCTATTCTAACAAGGTTGTTGGCAAGGTTCTCACAAATCCTTAGTAAAAGTTCTCACCACTTGGTTTGAGCGCGGGAATCCTTCTATACAAAAGTTCATGTCTTGATCGCATTTGAGATGGAGATTCTTTAGAAAGTGATCCAAGTGGATCTTGTTACATTTCAACCTGCAGGCTTGGTCCCGACGTGTAATATGAGTGTCGATGGGGCCTTGATTGGAATGGGCTGCCTTCCCCATTCTCCATTCAACTGTCATAAAAAAGGCTTATGATCGCTAAATTGGTTCCATTCGACTTCAAATTGTACTACAAATGATGCTAAGAAGGCAGAAGAAAATATGTAGTTAATAGTTGAATTAGAAGCTCTCCCTGTAAAGGCAATAATATCCCCTCTGTCTCCATATTGGTCAGTATTTACTAGATTAAGGTCAGCCAAAATATTATTAAGCATATCCCCTGTTTCATATGTTTAAAATAGCCTCTCTCTGTGGGTGGCTCTTTATTAATATAACAGGTGACTTGACACTGATGAATGTTAAAAAAACCCTGGGTAAAATGACCCAAAAGGGGGCATTTTGTCTTTCCACATAAGACTCAAAAAAGACTTTAAGCCTGCGGGTGTACGGCCAGTTTCAGCTGAAATGGGGATTTATAAAAATTGACCACCAATAAGGTGGATGCATAGTTAAAATCCCACTGAAGCGCCAGCAGATAACTGGATCCTGCTCTACCTGCATGGACTTACATGGAAGGCTTAGGGATACCATAGTCATAAGAGCGCCCTTAGCTCTGCCTGAGAGGGATGGTACTGCCTTAGAAATAAAGGAGGCATACGCATCCAAATTAAAAGAATCCTCTCTATCCCATGTCTCTTGTTTACCAACAATATACTGATCAGTTCGCAAGTTGAGTCACCTCTCACCAATCTTTTGTCACTAAGCCCCCTATGTTCCTTAAATGTGGCACTGGCACAGATGGTAGATCAACAGGGATGGCTACTCTCTAACATTCAGGCCAGTCTCTTACCTGAATGTGAGGATAGCACATTCAGGGACCAGTCAGTCATTGTTATTTAGGAAACTCAATTGGAGAAATGTTAGTCAGCTGAAACAGAAGCTGCCTGTTCACTTCGGGTTACTTGTTGGACCTGACGGCCTCCTGTGGTTCCTATTGGGATACATATCCCCTGGTGGGTAAAAAAAAGCCTAGCGGAAACACTTTCATTCCTTTGGGCCTAGAGCAGGATGCCTGCTGTATTAGGATTCCTGGTATATCAGGTTTATCAAAGTTGATGATGATACAATCTTGATCACCCAACTTTCCCCTCATTCCTAACTATCACACTCTTCTAGCCAAGATGATATGGGAAGTAAATTTTGACCTATAACCCAATTGGTTATAGCACTAGTGTGCTACCTTACATAGGAGTTCCGAAGTTGTTTCCACCATACCTGGCCTCAAAGGGGGGATGTCTGCCAAAATTGCCACCAGTGGGGTAGATTCTGGGGGTGGGTTGTAGCATTAGTTTATTAGCTATGGACCCTATCGTGGTCATTGAGGATCGGCTTTCTTCCCCTTGTCGCTCACCCATACTAAATGAGGGACCATTTAATGGGGCAGACGATCATGAATGGAGGTATCCCTACAGTTTGCTCCTGCCCTCTTTGTCTACACGTGTGCACATAAGTGTTTATCTTTTCCTTAAAGACTTGATTATTCCCTTGCTGTTCCACTGTTGCCTCTTGACCTTGGGGTTTAGAAGTTGGGTTAAGGGGGATACGCAGGTAATCCCTGCCATTCAAATGACATTCAGAGTTGGCCTCCTGTGTACCACTAAAAGGAGAGCCCAGTGACCTTCCCCTTTACCTGCCATTAGGTACTTCATGTAAGTGACTGCAGATTCTAAGGCTACTATTTGTGTCTGGAGGCCCTCCACTTCGGTTTTAATTAGCTTCATGATATTATCAAACAAGTTAATAAACAATGGCTCTAACAATGTTGTGACATTCCCCGCAGAAAAGCATTTATTAAAGTGTCCCCTGATAGGGGGTTAGAGTTGAAAGCCACCTCCTGGAGCCAAAGATGACCCTGGGGACCGCCACCCCAAGGGCCGGCTCCTACTACTGTGTCTCTGGGTGCCCAGCCCTGGAACATAGGTGTTTGCTATGGTTTGGCAGGAGCTTTACCGCTCCTCCAAGCCATAGCAAACTGTGCTCTGCTTCCAGTAAGCGAGAGCATTAGGAATGCTCTCGCTAGCTGGAAGTGGAGCAAAATTGCTTTTTTACAGAGGGAGCTGCGTGTTCAGCAGCTCCCTTTGTGTAACAGCAATGCCGGCTCCCACAGGAGGCAGGGAGTCATAAGGGGCAGCGGGGGTCTTCAGGCTGCCCACGGTCCCCAACAGATGTAAGTGGGTGCTCTGGGCACCCACAATAGAGGCTGAGCCCAGTGGAAAAGGGTCCCCGGGGCCAAAATCAGCCCAGGGAGGCAGGCTGTTCTCCCCATTCAAAAAAGACATGACCCGGGTGTGGGGGCCCCGGGCAAAAATTGGTCCAGAGAAACACATTTTTTTAAAAAGACCAGCATGTTGCCGAAGGCCCGCCCCCTTTCACCACCACTCTGCAAACACACCTCCTGGCACACAACTGGTTGAGGGATGATTTCCCCTTAGCTGCAGAGAGTCCTTGGGGGGGAAAACAAATCCTCCTGTTACCTCCAGTAAGTCCCAAAAAGTGGGATTTCTGAGAGGACTTCAACGGCCACGCCCCCTTTCTCCACCACTCTGAAAATATGTCTCCTGGTGCACTACTGGTTTGGGGAAGAATTTCCCTTCGTTGCTGATGGTCCTTGGGGACCAGCAAGGTCTCCTGTTACCTCCAGTAAGTCCCACACAGTGCTATTGCTGGGAGGACTTGCATTGTAGGGTAATGGAAGTAAAAGACTGAAATGCTCCCCATTGCCTGTAAATAAACACTGTTCCTAAAATGGCAATATCCTGTGCATGTTGCCTGTTGCTCAGTAAAGTTGCACGTTGCTCAGTAAAGTTACCCTGGTAATATAGTCTGCAAGGAAATCCAGAACATGTAGTACAAGGTGCAATCTGTGCCGGGAAGACGAGGTTCCCTGAAACAACAATATGCCAAAGGTCATGTTACACGCCCATGTGTGACGTGTAGCGATGGTACTGTGCAACTCTCTCACTGCTGCTGATGATGTCACAGGACGCAGATATGACACAAAGCTGCTTACTGCTTCGAAGATACTCGAGTATCTCGTAGCAGATGACATGATGGCACAGGCAAGATACCAAGCTGCTCGTGGCTTTTCCTTTAATTGTGGTGCACTCCGGCAGGTGAGTTGTTTCTCCTTGAATGCTGGCACACTCTTAACACACGTCTGTAAAGTACTGATTTATGCCTCCAAGAAATAGCCAAACAAACCCACAAATGCTGGCCTATACCTCCAGGGAATAGCGGGCGCAGGCTTCAGTAGTCCAACGGCCACCCAGCAAAACAATGACCCATCAGTGTCCAACAGCCACAAATTGGTGCATCCGCAACGGTGCAGGGAAAACGCCGTCAGGGTCAGAAGCACAAAATTGCTCACCGGTTAGGCAGCGCAGGTTGTCCCATATCCAATTACATACCATGAAGAGTCCCGGAGCTGGTCTTGTCTTCAATTGTCGCTTTGAAACTACCAGCTTTAGCTGACTCCAGAGCAGTATCAGGCAGGGTTGATGTTGAGGCTTGTAAGACACATAGAGGAAAAGTAGAAACAAATATATAAGGTCATCGCCAATGTCAGAAGGTCATGCCACACATTGTGGGTACAAATCCAACAGATATTTATAAGCATTCCTCAATGCAAGCCTCAACCATTAGAAGCAGCTCCTTACACCACCACCCCTTGGATCAGTACTGTGTCCTCAAGTATACATATTCCAACAACAGGGAAACAGCCAAGTGTTCCAGAACTGACCTTAACACAGGAGACTGATTAGAGCTGCACAGCAGTGCTGCCAGCTAACCAGTAAATAGGATACCACACTACTCCTTTCTGATCAGGAATTACAGCTTGAAAGTGTTTTAAGGAATCCCCAATGCAAGCCTATGAGAAGAGAAGGCCTCACAGCAGTGAAAAATGAATGTAGCTGTTTGCCACTGCCGGGACATGTGAAACTTAAAAGTACATGTCCTGCCTTTTAGTTACCCAGCACCCTGCCTTTAGGGTCACTTATTGCCTACCTTAGGGGTGACCTATGTGCAATAAAAGGGGTGTTTAAGTCTTGGCAAGTGCCTTTAAATGCCAAGTCGAGGTGGCAGCATTTGGATTACAGGCCCTGGGTATATGGTATAGTACTTAACAAGGAACTTACAGGTAAACTAAATATGCCAATCAAGTTCACAATGTTTAGAGTAGAAGCACATGCACTTTAGCACTAGTCAACAGTGGTGAAGTGCTCAGAGTCCTAAGACCAGCAAAAAGATACGGCAAAAAGTTAAGGGAAGCAGGCAAAAAGATGGAGGAAGACTACCCTAAGGATCATCACCAAGGCGGAAGAACCTAGACAGACCCGTAGCATTGACATATTCTACTATTGGTCTGAGTTACACCCTGAAGACCATCCCTTGTAGGGAAATGGACCACCCCAACAATTTGGGATTCTCACCCCTCATTTGCTTGAGCCACCTGAGAGGCCTGCGTCAGTTTTAAATCAGGAAGTGAGTGTCAAACTGATATGACCTCAACTTCTTCACTGCCCAAACCACAGCAAAAGCTTCTCTTTCTATTGCACTTCTCCTTCGTTCCCTGGGAGTAACCTCCTGGAGATGAAGGCTACAGGTTGGTCCAGGCCCTCTTCATTGAGCTGTGCTAGCACTGCCCCATGTCATGTTCTGAGGCATCTGCCTCAACGATAAACTATGGTGAGAAGTCAAGGACCCTGAGAACAGGAGCTGTGCACATGGCTTGCTTCAGGGAGTCAAATGCTTTTTAGCATGCCTCTGTCCAAATCCCATTTCTGTGCTGCTTCTTCAAAGCCAGCTCCGTCAAGGGGGCATCAAGGGTGCCATAGCCCTTGACAAATTTCCTATAGTACCCGGTGAAAGTCCAAGAATGCTCCGACCTCAGTCAAGTAACCTAAGTATGCCATTCAAGAAAACACCAATGTCACCATGTTTAGAGAAGGAGCATATGCAATGTAGCACTAGTTAGCAGTGGCAAAGTGCGCGGAGTCCCAATGCCAACAAAAAGATAGAGAAAACAATTGGAGGGATAGAGACAAAATGTTGGCTGAAGGCCACCCTAAGATGACAGGTCTAACAAGGAAGAAAAAGGTGTCTGAGGAAGTAGGATGGAAGGAGCAGGGTATTCATGAGCAAAAACAGTGATGCGAGTAGGGGTTCAGTAAGCATGTACTGAGTGAGGGGTGAGCAGAGGGAGATGAAGGTGGAGTATGAGGCTTGTGAAGGATGGTGATGATCAGAAATGAGCGAATGATAAGTGATGGAGGAGTGGCCAGAGTATGAAGAGACTTGAGGATAGTGGTAGAAAAAGAAAGAGCAGAGGCTGACAGACAGGGAGGGGGATGGCTAAAGAGAGGGTGATGGGAACGGGAGAGACTGGTGAGAGACAGGAGAATGGGAAAGAATTGGAAGCATGAGGAGACAGTAGGTACTGTTTGCAGCTCACATCCTTACAAGACCACCCAGCATGCCCAGACCAAGCACACAGACACCTACGAGACTCTCGCCCACCCATGCTTTCTTGTGGCCCGCCCAGATCTCAAATCCTGGAACCGGCCTGCTTATACTCAATATGACCCACCCACAAACCTTGGTCTGCTGGTCTTACTGGTAAGTAAGGCAGAATTCCGGGAAGGGTATACCTTTAAAGCGTCCAAGGGGGATAGGCAAGACGTTCGCCTTCCTGAATCCTGTTTGCTGTCTTTTTTCATGTGATGAGGTTGAATCCACTTCAGAAGTAATGACTGCGAAGAGGGCGAGTTGGACTAAGGATAATGAATACTACAGTTAGTAACCGAAACATTTCAGATCGTGATATTCTCCTCGACGCAGCGGCATAACACAAAATGACCATTTTGAACCATGCGTCTGGCCTTGTTTTTGCTAAGTTCAAAAGTCAGTATTTGGAATTACTCTCATCTGTTTCACGCAGTGCTGTTTCAGGGTCACGACATTTTCTAACCTACCCTATAGATGAGACAATTTCCGCGGTTAAGCAATTTGACGAAGGAAAATGCATGCTCAGGTGTTCAGTACCGACAGAGCTCACAAGGGGACAGCAGAGCTCTAAACAAAAGGACTTGTCAGCAATTTATTTTCAAGACAATCAAACTGTCCATCTCTCTGAAGAACCATTTCAATGTACGTTGCCGAATATGAAAATTCTCTATGTCCATACATGTGGGCTGAGTAAAATTCGGCAATCCAACACTTAAGAACTGATTTCAGACATTTTCAATTGTGCGCCCCAGGGAATATTGTCCTCTTGTTCCGATCAGGATATTGCTTCAAGAGGAAAGGGTTATCCATCCGTTGAAAAGAGCCGCTTGAGTGTTTTTTTACACTGGAAAATAAAAATCCGGGATTTAATTTTAAAAAATCGAGATTTAAGTACTCGGGCATACCTTGCTGAGTACAAACGAGCCCCCCACCCCTCCTGGCCTGGCCAGTCTCCTGTATGTGACAATCTCTGGGGGCTCCAAGACATTTCCCAGTTCTCGGGTAATTTCCGCGTTTCCTGCCTCGTGCTTCAGCTGCTCGGTGTTTCTTCCACTGGGACACCGGAGCAGTAAACCCCGAGCCCTGCAGCGCACAAGGAACTTCACTTCCATTACAGTCCATTAAAGGAGCAAGTTGGTCAGAGAGGAGCCCGAAGCACTTCTAGGCGCGGGGTGCGGGAGGCTGCAAGTGGAATGTGAATAGGAAGGCACTGCGCCATAGAGGGATGAGTGCTGCGTGCATAATCGACGGAAAAGTATTTTTCAGATGCGTCAGAGCTTAATTTGTAAAACAATGAGTACCGGTGCCCAACGCTCTGCTCAGAAGCCCTATTAAATGAATGTCGGCGTGCCGAATACCAGGGCTCTCTAGAATTGAATCCACCTCAGGCCTCTTTAATCCAGTACCAGATGCCTTAAGCGCCTTTATTCCTCGTTCTTGTTCCTGCTGTCTCCGTTTGTGACGGTTTTTACTTCTTTTTTCATCCTCCTGCTTTCCATTTGTGTGTTTTTCCATTTATTGCTCTCTGTAAATGTAAATGATTGATGAGAAAAAATATAAGTGACGGTTCCCAAAAATTATTGCAGGTTGGCCCCACCGGCTACCACTGGATCAAATTAAGCACTCAATACCATTAGTCAAAGTGCATGAAAAGTATGAACTCCTCTGCTAAGGTGGAGGAGCATCGCCTCACTGCTCTGAGGGCTGGAGAAAATAAAAATAAAATGATAACCCCGTTATCATCATCTTATTTTTCACTATGGGGCTAGGTGACATGGGGAGGAGTGGTGTGCACTCCCTAAGTGTGCATGACTGTTTGGCAGGCCCACTTTGCATGTTCCCCACCTGGCTGAGTTACGCAGCCTGTTGAAGAACATGACCAGGCGCCCATTCCCCATCTGAGCGCCGAACCACAGCGATCAGACCAATCACACCGTTGCATTGCAGTGTTGTGATTGGATTAGGGGAGGGAGCCTGTGTACTTCCGCTAAAACTGAGGAGAAGGCAGCGTGGGAAGGGGCCGAAGCAGAGGAGAGACCGTGGCCGGCAGAAGGTAAGTGGTTTAAAAAAAAGAAAAATGTGTCCCCCTCCCCCTCTAGCCACGTTCCCTGCCAGCTGCCATAGAGAATGGAAACCATGTTGCTCATTCCAAAAGGGTTGGTGCCTGTTGAGCTGAGGTTTTAGTATGTTTAGGCTACAGGGCAGAGCACAATATACCCTCCTTCCTGCTGGGAGATGGTTTCAGCCCATGATGTCTGCAAATGTATAAGAGTGTACATGAGTGGATGGTTATTAGCAATTCAACCTTTTTTATAGGTGTCCAATTAAAGGATACATTCTAGAGCTGGGAACACCATGAAGCTTCAAATGATGACACCAATTAATGCCCTTTTCTAGCACCAATTAATGCCTTCTTCTGGTGTATACATATAGGGCCATATTATGCATTGCGATTGTGTGCGACCACCGCACCTTTTAAAAGGTGCGCTGGGCGTACACAATCACAATGCGCCCTATTATGTTGTATGCGCTGCAGGGCAATCAGGTGAAAAGATGGAGCAGCCTGCTCCATGTTTTCACAGTGCATGCGGCACCCGCCTGCAATTTTACCAGAGAATAGAGATCCCCTTGCAGGCGGGTGCAGTCAGTGACTGCACCCACCTGCAAGGGGATGTCTGGGGGGTCAATAAGACCCCCTTTACCCCCTGCAGAGGGCTGCTCTTGGGAGGCGCACTGACAGTGCACGACCTTTTAAATGGTACACTGTCGGTGCGACTCCTGAGGGCTGATTTCAATCTGCGCTTGTGTCTGTAATATGGCGCGGGCGCAGAGTCAAAGGAATTCCCTCATTTGCATAGGGCATGACCCAATGCAAATGAGGGAACACCCTCTGAAGGTAGCGCTGCCGCGTTAAGTGCGCCAGTGATTTTCGTATTATAGAAGTGGACGCACAAGCGTCCCCCTTCTATAATGCCAAAGTGCCCTAGGGCCGCCGAAAGTGGGCGCAAAAATCTGGTGCGCTCCCGGGGCACTTATTGTAATCTGGCCCCTAGTGTCTGTGACACAAAAAACTTGCCTTCTTCAGTGTTTCATGTAATAAGCTACATGTTGTTCATGTATAATAGAAACCACAGCCCCCAAGAGGTGCACATGACAATTGACTTGCCTCTTTGTACACTATTAGCATTATTATCATGGTGTAGGGAAGAATGAATGTTAATTACTTTCTTTAATTTTAATCAACCTTTATATAAATGCTTGTCAGTTTATTTAACACATGTTTTATGCTAAAGCTGAGTCACATAAACATTAGCCCAGTGCTGCTCTTTTTTTTTTTTTAAACATTTTATTATTGAAGTTCTTGTAACAAGTTTCAACTGGTAAAGAAAATGCATATATTGACAACCAAATAATACAAAATCAATTTACATAGTACAGTTTCCAAAATTGCTCAAAAAAAGATTTCCAAATGTTATCAAATTTCCTTATCCCCCCAATTCGCTTTGCATAACGAAATTCGCTTATTCTAACATTTCTCATTTTCTGAAGCCAGACATTAAACGTAGGAGCTGGGGTTGATTTCCAATTCTGTAGCACCAAAGACCTCGATACTGCCAACACAATAAATAATAATTTAACCGTCTGTCCAAGCAAACCGAGATCACTATCATATCCATAAAGTATTAATTTGGCGTTATAATCAATCTGATTCCCACAAAACTTTCGTAAGTATTCGAATATCTCATTCCAGAAAGGGACAATTTTAATACAGTAAGCTGTAATGTGGGACCAATTAGCGGGACTGTATTGCTTACATCTAAAGCAGACAGCACTAACATTCGTAGCCCAGTGCTGCTCTTGACCAGGGGGGACTGTATGTAAAGGTCAGGAGGGCTGCATGCGGCCCCCTAGCCGTACTTTGAGTCTCAATGCTCTAGAATAGGGAGGAAAGCCATTGAATCAGGAGCATGGAAGAAAGACAACAAAGCCATCCAATCATGAGCCAGAGGCTTAGGCAAAAGCCAAAATATATATGAAATGTATTGGAAACAATATTTAGGGTGATCGGGTGTCCTGCATTTGCTGGAACCGCCCTGGTTTTTTAGCAAATGTGTCTCATGTCCCAGTTTTCAGAGAGGGTCGAAAGCAGGAATTGGCACGTTTTTATGTGTTCCAAAGCAGGACTAGTTCGCAGCTGTTATCAGAAAGTAATTGAATTTACAGGTGTGATATCGAGTTTAAAAATGGCCCTTTATTTTTTTTCTTAGTGCCTTGTCTGTTTTCCTGTGGTGTGAAGTGCTTTCATTCTGTGCCCCTCGGCAGATAAAAAAAATGGGAACCATGCTTCTATTTTAGTGAAATGTCCCTTTAATAAAAAAAAAAATATGGTCACCCTAACTATAGTTTTCCCATGTCGGCTGCCGCCCTTAAAATAATCACACTGCTGTGGTTGATTTTCAGCGTGTTTAAAACCTGCGCTATGGGAAATCGAGTGGGAGTTGTTGTTTTGTTGCCATATCATATCATAAAGCGTCGCAAATCTTTGTCACGTGCTGCGGGTGCCTTAATTGGGGTTTCACTTAATGCTCGTTCAATCTGCCTTAGTACCCCCAAGTTTTTTTTATTTTCCTTTGGGTGATGTTTGCAGACATGTACTCTCTGTTTTGTCCCCTTTGGGGAATTCTTGAACCTTTGCAACACCTGCATAGGGATGTGCCAGGTTTGCTTTGGGAACCATTTCCCCAAAATCACGTGAATGTAAATGGCCAAATATGGAAGAATACCTTTCAGTGTCATTTATGGTGTGCGACAGCATATGTGTGAATCGTTATGTGATCTAACTTAGATATGCTTCTTTGTTTTCTATTTTTCTTCAGCACACTCTCCTTTGATCTGAGAACTCCGGCTTAAGCGAAGCTAGCATGTGCAAATGGGAACACGCTGGAAGCTTAGTAAGGGTAGAAACAGTGCCAGAGCGCCTCACTATCATGTCACTGTGACTCAACAGTGAAGATTGAGAGGTTAACTGAAATGTGGGTCCATTCAGTAATTGGCGTCTTTGCTGAGATTGCCAATGAGCTCTTATGATGATGGCGATTTGAATGGAAAGTAGCTTGAAAAGTATCTTGGACCTTGACAGACAATGACTTTTTCTCGATTCACTACAGTTTGGGCACATGACAGAGTTTATTTTTCAATTGCATATTGAAATGCTGGTTTTTAGAGTAAACATTGCTTAGTGACTCAGCATGCACATTTCTATGTAGACTCAAGTACATGCAGTGCTTAATTTGTGCCGGTGTTTGCAGGTGGTATGCACTGGTATGGCCAGGTACTGCAGAGTCCCCTCCCCAGTACTGACAACTCTTCCCAACCATGACCCCTTGGGTATCCCAACCCCTTCCGCTCCTCCCCATGGTACAGATGGACATCAGCAAAAGTATTGGGTTAGGGGTCGTAAACCCCGGCCGTATTTTATTACAAAAACATACAAACAATTTACATTTTCCTATTTCATATTTACAATACACAGAAAATCCATCTGTCATATTACTAAACCAAAATTCGTATACAAAAATGTATTTACATTATTTTCCAGATGGCTAACCTTAACATGTTATCTAATACATAGCCATTCCTGTCATAAAACGACATTGTATACATTTTTCTTTTACGCATATCACGACTTAAGCCTATTGACAAGGTCATGACTCGTCCAACTACATGCTAGGTCCTACCCCTCCTATCGGAGTGACCTTGTGCAGGAGGCCCAGTTTTTCCAGAAGGTTATATCCCCCGGGCACCCCTTACACCCTCATTCATATCTCCCCGGGGCTGTGCTGTTATGCCAACTTTTTTGCCCAGGCACCTGTGCGGGGGTTGGCCCAAAAGCCTACCGGAAGCAGAACTTCCCCGCTCCTGCACCCTCCAGCCTCCCGTCTGTTACTGCCCCCTGGAGTTCCATGAGAGACCACTGACCCTCCCCACGCATCCCCATTGATCATGGGGATGCCTATTAAGGACCGTAAAAATGCCCACCAATCATGACCTTACTGCCACAGGCCAGCATAGTTGCTCGACTATCTGGCCCCCTCCTCACCTTCCAAAGGTCATGTCCTGCTTCTCGCCCCCTCCAACCTGGCTACCAAGTTTGTCAGTCAGTAATTCTTTATTCGATGATTAAAAAACATCATAAAAGTACAAGTATATACAAAGTTAAAAAATAGAATTAAATTACACCTGAGCAACATCTTGAATTACCAATAAAAACGGATAAAAATCCATATTTAAAAAAACGCATAATTAGCTGTCTCGTCTTGTATTTCTTAACCTCACAGCAATCCTCATAAAGTTCACATTACAACAGAGTGTCCATGGGTCAATATCTCTTTGCAGGTAGAGTAAAGCCATTTTGGCATGCCTGAACTTTTCTTTTTTTTAAATTTCCACCAAATATTTACGCCTGGGGTGCTTAAAAAAAGGGCACAGAAGTACAAAATGAAGGGTGTCCTGCGGAGACCTATTGTCACAGCCACAGGCACCCTTCTGCGCAATTGTCAGTGTAAAACCTACAGGATCAGCCAATAAATGTGGTAATAAGTTAAACCTAAGGCGAGCCATTAAAAATCTATCCTGTGCATTATACATCAAATACAGGTATGGCTCCATGCCCTCATTTTTTATAAGGCTAAGGGCACCTACAGATTGTTTGGTCATCTCCCCTTCTGCTCTGCGCTTAACAAGCTGATCAGATAACAATATTTAAATTTTTAGTTTGTCGGAGGGTAAAATAGAGCTAGGGTTAGTAAACAGATCCTTCCGGTCAATACCCTCCAGGGTGATCTTAACATATTTTAACCAAGGGATGCGTAGCCCTTTGTCCCTGTGCAAGCAATCTTCCAGGATTTGTCTACTTAGAGCTGCCTCGGGATTTGATCAGATTTTCAACCATGCCATGATGGGTCTTAACTTAATCTGATCCTCGATAAATGGGCTCCCCAGTTCTCTATGTACAATTGCAGCTGAGGTGCACTGAGGGACTTTTAAAATCCTTCGCATGTATTTATTTTCCTCAACTTGCAGTTGCTCCACATTCACATAGCCCCACACTTCAGACCCATACATTACTCTTGAGCAGCCTATCGATCTATAAAGATTTAAAACCTGTTCCGGGGACCAACAACCCAACCTACGGCCATAATTTGCTATGGCGCCATTTGTGGAAATTAGTTTTGAGCATCGGTCCTTCACTAAGGATCTGAATTTTAGTGCGCCATCGAAAAATAACCCCAGATAAGAGAAATACTTCACCTTTTCCAGTGTGTGGTTCCCTATCTTATATGAGAACCTATTACAAGGTTTAGTACCAGCCAGCATCACAAAGGACTTGCTCAAGTTTACCGACAGGTCCAAGGTCTTCATAAACTTTACAAAACCGTCAATTAAGCATTGCAGGCCCCTCGGAGTGCGAGCGAGCAAGACCGCGTCATCCGCGTATAGGAGCACCGGGATATGGCGCGGTCCTACTCTTGGGCAGTTGAGTTTAAAGCCATCAACGCCTGCTCTAAGTTGTTAATGTACAGCGAAAACAGGAAGGGTGCTAGAAAACAGCCCTGTCTCACTCCCCTCGTGCAGGGAAATGATTCAGTATTCCCCCCTCCGTGTTATAACAGACCCTGGCTGTTAGGTCCTGATGCAGCTCTCTTAAGATGTTAATCAGACCTGGGTTAATTCCCATGTCCCCCATCAAGCACCATAACTTTGTCCTATTTACGTGATCGAAAGCTGCTGCTAGGTCCATGAAACTCAAATACATAGCCTCGTTGCTTGCTTTGGTGTATTTAGCAACCAGCAAATAAAGATTGAGGCATTGGTCGCTTGTGTACCTCCCTGTTCTAAAACCGTACTGGATATCCATGTTTAAATGATGTTCTTCAGTCCAGTCCATGAGCCTTTGCAAGATTACCCGACCCAAAATTTTGGCTGAGACATCAATCAAGGAGATTGGTCTATAGCATTGCGGATTGTCCCTGTTGCCCTTCTTGAAGATGGGAACAATGACTGCAGTAGACCAAGAGCGAGGTAAACCATGCTGGACAGCCGTATTTAACACTCTGGCGAGGATGGGGGCCCAAAGATCTACATTGCTCAAATACAAATCGGGTGGGGAGCTATCGGGCCAGGAGCCTTGTTACGTGTGAGGCCTTGAATCCCCGCTGTTATTTCTGCAAGGGAAAACTCAATGCCTGGGCCCTGTTGTTCTTCTCCCCCCTATCTATATCTGTATCCTGTTTATGATTATACAATCCCTCGAAGTGTGATACCCACTGTTCTGTAGAATGCTCGACCCAATCCCAGGGGAATTGCTGTCCTGAAAACATGGGTTATTAACAATCCTCCAGAATTGGGTCATGTCCCTTCTTTCTACAGCCTCTCTTAGGTCTGCCCATGCTTCAGTTTGAAGAGTGGTCTTTCTTTGTTTCAGTGCATTTTTATACGTGCGTCTGCACTAAGCTATTCTTGGATTATCCCTGGGCTTAGATTTTAAACTAGATTTTAAATTTCTCAAGGCACGTGAACACTTACTGTCGAACCACCTCAGCTGCAGGTTATTCCTCTTGGGGGCTTTTATCTTTAATAGACCATCTACCAATTTGGTCACTGACCTAAATGCCCTGATCAGATTACTCCCCTCTATCATTGGGTCTAGGCATTCCTCGATCTGAACCTTCCCTTGTGCTATTAACTCTTTATAAAATGCTTCCCCATCAATTTTCGCCCATCCAAGCCGCCTTCCCTGATCAGTTACCTTCAGCACACTGTCCACCTGGGGACAGATCTTGTGGCGACCCCACTGTGTAAATGTTAAAATTAGGGTATTATGGCCGCTGAATGCGCTCCACTCAATCCCCACTGTACTGATCGATTTTTTTGCTTGCCTGGACACTAGTATATAGTCTATATAAGTGGAGCTTCCTCTCCCTTTAAAAGTTGGGGTGAGGAACCCATCTTCTTCTAGGCTGACAAAATCTAATGTGTGTTCCAGGTCATGAGTTTTTAAGAGATTACTAAGAACTAATCCTTCTGGAGAGTGTTCAAAATGTGGGCCCTTCTCCATGGAACATCGGGACCAGTTTACATTCAAGGGGAACAGGGTTGGGCACAGATGACAATTAAAATCACCCAGAACTAATATGGATTTTTCTATGGCCCCCTTTCTATGGTCTAACTCCTGGTGGAGTCTGTGGTCTAGTTCCTGTAGTGTAGGGTTATTTCCCTTTGTGGTCCCCACATTATATAAGTTGAACAAAGTCAACCTAAGCCCCGGTCTTACAAGCCGTAACGCCTGGATAGTATGTGCTGACCAAGGTGGACTCGTCCAGACTCCTTCCAGGTTCAGGTCTAAATATAGCGCTAGACCACCAATCGTTCTTCCTGAGCTGGCTTTTTGCGCTGGCACAAAAAAGCATTTGTACCCTGCCATATGAAAGGGATTACTGTCAACCGCCCAGGTCTCTTGTAGACAAATTATCTGAAACCCCCCAATGTACTCTCTCCATTCTTTATTATTAAATTTTCCTTCCAAGCCCTCTATGTTCCATGATAAAATCTTCAGCTCCCCCTCTAATTCCCTGCCTGGATTTTTATTTCTCTGGCATTGGGCTGTCGGCCCTTCCTCAACCCTTGAAGATGTAATGTGGGCCCCAAGACTCTGCATTGGTAACAGGGCTGGTGCCACCCTCCAGGTCTCTTCCTGTGTGCAATGTATTTGGGAGCTAAAATGTCTTTCATCCTCCTGAGTACTCTCCCAATTAGTGCTTGCCCCTAAGTAGGGTAGTTGACTAGCAGGTATTTTTGACGAGGGAGCATTATTGTTCATCAACCTCAAACCTCCTCCTTCCCCATCCAGTGATCTTGTTATGTCACCCTCCCTGTTAGTTAACTCCACTACTTGATCCCAAGATGTTCGTGGTCAGTCATTATCTTCTAGGCTCATAAGGGGACTACATCTATTTACCCAATTGGCAGCATCTAGTTCTTTTGCCTCAACAACGTTTGTGGCAAAACTTCGAGCCACATTAACAAGTTGGCCCATCCCTGCTCTCCCCAGATGGTGTCTAGGATCATAGGGGGCATATTGTATGGGGTAGAAGTATCCCAGTGGTAGTATTTTTATGTTACGTGATGATTGAAAGGAGCCACTATTTAGTATATGTTCCACCAATCTGGTATCCCTAAAGTTCACAATTATGCAGTTGCCCACCAGGTCTTTACTTTTCCTGCCAATCCAGTTCACCCTTCTAACATTCAAAGTTTCTCCACTTTTATTCCCTGCCAGCGGTCTATTCTTATTCAACCACGCTATTGTCTTGTTTTTAAGTTCAGGGTAGGACTCTTTCAGGTCAGGCTTTAATTCTGCCCCCCCCCCCGAGTACCACTACGTAGGGGCACTCCTCAGGTGGTAGATTTATGCTAGGTAGGGGATTTGTTACTCTTGGATTGGTTACTCGGATTATGTGTTGTGTCACTGATGAGTTATCAATCAGTGATTTTTTCTTTTGCACTTGTGCTGTTAACATGCTGGGCCCCCTTTCATAGACACTAGTAGCTCTGACCTGGCGGGGTATAGCATTCGTTAGTGTGGGTGAACCAATAGATGTTAAATCGTGTGTTACAGCATATTGATTACTGACGGTACAATCAGTTAATGTGACAGGCTGGATGGCTGGGCTAATAACTGTTGTGGAAGTGCTTCCATTGACACTGGCATTCGCAGGGTTATCCTGTGTCCTTCCCCTCTTGTGTAACTTGTTTATAATTTTATCCAGTCTACTAATCAGGAGTTTGATCTGGCTCACTATGAATAGTTCTAAGGAGTTTTGTAGGTCTGTGACCACCTCAGCCATCCAGGATGGAGGGCCCATCTGTTGGATCACTTGAACTTTGGTAACCTCTTCCTCAATGTGTCTCTTTTGAGGAATAATTGACCGGGATTTCGTTTTCTTGGTACCTGGGTTCTTCTGACATGATCTTCTCTTCTTACTGGTAGGTGCTTTCTCATCTGACAGGGCTATCCCCTTGACTATGCTAGTGGCTAGCTGTGCGCAAGGAATGTTCTGGGTGAGTGACTCCGTGCCAATATGTGGAGAAATAACTATTGACTCGTTAATAGTGACCTGGGGTGAGTTGAGAGTGTTAGTTATTGGTGTTAGCGACAATCTCCTCTCAGTGCGCTCTATTTTGTTATTGACTTTCCGCAACATACGATCTATCGCAGTGGGTTGTAAATTAAGAGGGGGCAATATGTTAGGGTCCTGAACAATTACCTTTGGAGTGAGAGGTACATTTGATTTTACTTTCGTGGCACGTGTATTTACTTTGGGAGCCATGCTATACCTAGGCAAAAAGAAACGAATACTCAAAGTCCCGAATGATAGCACCTATACCAAAACATTTTGTCGGCCCAATGTTCAGTTCCAGTACACCTTCTGCTGCTCCTCCTCGTGTCACCAGTTTACAACACTCCATCCAGTGGTACAGAAAGGTCCAGAGCCTGGAGGCCAAGGGGGGTGGCCCAACCCAACCTCCTCCAGTCTCGGACGGCCATAGACAGTCCCGCCCTTGTCCCGGGCATAGCCCGGCGCTGCTCACGCGCGTCCTGCGGGGTGGGAGGAGTTCTGCTGTTAAGTAGCGCCTCCTGGCGCTGGCTGTAGCATCGCCGGTGTACTGCTGGGGCACCTGGGGCTTTTAGTTGTAACAGCCGTTCCCCTCACGGCGCTGGAAATACTGCTGCGCTGCCCCGCCGCCGTTTCCCTCACGGCCGGAGCTTCTGCTTGGTAAGATGCTGCTTTTTGGGACCCCCAGAGCGCTCGGCATTCTGCTATAAAGTAGCGTCTCCTTGCGTTGGCTGTAGCGACACCGGTGCGCCGGTGTACTGCTGGGGCACCAGGGGCTTGTAGTTGTAACAGCCGTTCCCCTCACAGCGCTGGAAATACTGCTGTGCTGCCCTGCCGCCGTTTCCCTCACGGCCGGAGCTTCTGCCTGGTAAGATGCCGCTTTTTGGGACCCCCAAGTTTATAAGAAAGACTACACTGCCAATCTTGAGAAATGAACACCATCTTGTGGGGAAAAAAACCTCTTCTTCCTGATCCACCCCTGTGAAATGTCCAGGATTCGATGGATCTAAGCAACTTGTCCATTTGTTTATTAATTCTCTACATCGAGTGGTTCAGTGCCATACAGACTAATTTCCCGCCATTAGCCCTGGGGATGATGTGGTACCATTCCCTCTCTGGGAGGAAAGCCTCAAACACGCTCTTCCTACTTAGGTGTACCAGGTCCTTGCCTCCCAGATGCACCATTACATCAGCAGCGGCATGTGACTCTTACCCAGCCAAATTCCAACACACTCCTCAACTACCCCAGGCACAACCTCCTTACCCATTTCAAGGAAACATTGCAACCAGTCTGGCGGGCCCTCACAGCATACTTGCCTGAGAAACATTTTTGTTTCAACCTGTCCACGTATGGCTGACCACTATTCATACTTCTGCTTCACCCGGCCCCCCAAGCAGTTACCTTGGGAGGCCTTCCGGCAATTGGTCAACGATGGGAAGCTTCCCTCCTGTGGCCCAGGATATGAAAACTGTGATAAACCAAGAACATCATTGTCATTAAGATGGAAGCATCCAAAGCATATGTAGACGAACATAAATGCTGGTATCCATTAGAAAAACCAACGACCAATCCTCTGGGCTGCCCGCCCCGACAGGCCCCTGACCATACCTCATTGGTGAACAGAAATGGGTACAACGTATTGCTGTATCATGAAACAGCTGCCTTGAGTGCCAAACCCAGCATCCTGTTAAGCTTATATTTGGTAAGCGGTCCCCCTTCCTCATGAATTAGTAGTGGCCCCCCGTACCCTGTGGTCTGTATGCAAGGAAAGATTTGAGGTTGTGAACGGGACGGCAAACTCATACCTGTGCCGTTTGCTTTTTTTTTTTAAACATGTTTTATTTTTCCCCATCAGTATTCCATCAGATTTACACAAAGAAAAAAGATAAACTGAAAGAATTCTTACATTAAAATACACAATTAATCTTACCAAGACAGAGCATTACAGAAAGCACAAGTGCAACATTACCGCATGTCACATACAGTTTTTATACAGTACATATCAATAACCGAAAATTGAGGTCGGGATTGCTCCATCCTAGCCTTCCAGTCTGTGATCGGAGCCCAGATAAGTTTCCCCAGTTTCATAGCCTTCCACCCTTTCTTCTCATAAAGGCCTTTTTCCAGGCTTAAAGTGGCTAAGAGCCGTGAAACCCATTGTTGAAAAGTGGGGGGGGTTAGGATTTTTCCAGGCTGTTGCTACGCAAATCCTGGCGATCGTTATGGCAATAAATAGGAACTCCATGTGCGCTATTACAACTCCCCCCCCTGCAGGTACCTAGAATCACTAATTCATTAGATAGATTTACTATAATCTTCAGGGAATGACCCATGAAATGCTCTATTGCCATGTGCCGTTTGCAATATAACTTGGCCCCACCCGCTGTTGTGGTCAGTCTACAACCTAAGAATAGATACAACGGCGAGCTTTGCGCCCCAGACCTGGCATGGGAATTGAGAGAAAAAAATTGGATTTGACTGCTTCACATTCCTGGACTCCAGGCAATCTGTCAGTGGTGATGAAAAACAAACAACACCTGCTCACTTCAGGGTCCCCGAGATGCCTTCCAGCTAGTCCCATTCGATGGCCCCCAGATGTCACTCGACCCCAGGTCTACTCAGTGCAGGAGTACTCCAACGGTGCTGTACCGACCTTTGCACGAGCAACAATGGGAGGCATTGCCCCCAGCTTTGCTAAGCTATACCGGACATCAGCCTCAAACGTGTCGCAAGCCTAGTGGCATTTGTTTGCAAAAAATGTCTCTGTATGGCCGGAACCCTGCCATGTACCTTCTCCGAATATGAGTCTTCGTCCAAGACCAACCCTGCTGTACGACCACCTGGATAGCTGCCCCTTCCTCCAGAATTTGAGTTGGGACTTCTAGAGGCCAATACATGGTAGAGGCTTAATTCCTAACTTTACAACAAGGCAAAAAGTCCCAACCAACCCCCATCCGCCTGCGCTGTAGCTGCTTTCCGGCTGGAGCAAGTGACTGGGCTTACAACATTTCTGCCCATACCCAAAGAGAGGGACTCCAATTTATCTGCATTCTGGCTACATCACTTCCCGGTTAGTATACTCCAAGGTAGGCCACAGGCCTCTGCCATCTAAAGAGGCAACCAATAGCTCAGCGGCCAGTGAAATAGTATGCCCATAGACCCCCATTCACTATTTATTATAAGATACAGGACCCAAACTAAGCGGGCCCGATCCCTTGGTGCCCACGGAGCCTTTAATACGAGAACTGTCCTCACTTGAATTGTGGCCACAACCCCCCCCCCCCCCCCTGCCCCCTCTTAGCAGAACCAAACAGGGTGGGTATTTTTTAGGTAACCATGTGGGACCTAAGTTCAAAACCCTCTGTACGTTGCAGCCGTTCCTTATATAGCGAATTGCAAAGAATTTTTGTTCCCTCACCATTGTCCTCCCTTATCCCCCCCCCCCCCCCCCCCCGAACCGCTCACTGGGGATGGCTTTTTAAAGAATACACATTTGCAGTGCATTGACCATGTATATGTTCATTGTGCCGCCACTTGTAATTGTCAAGATCATGCTCTTGACACCCGGACTGATATTTTTGGAAGACAGAGGTGAGAATTGCACCCCCACACCATGGAAAAAATGGCTCCGCTGTTTCGTCATGAGGCACTAGTAGAATAAGGTTCTGAGCTCACACCTTGTAACATACCATCCTGGATCCGCTTTGCCCTTTCTTTGGCAGTGCCCATACTTGCAAAAAAAATTGGCCCCAATTTCCTAAACTGTAACTGGTCCTGTCGCGACTTGCAGCAGTTGTATGCGAGGGCAGGCGTAACCTACACAGTATGCAAATTCCCATTTATAGTGAGAACCAAACAGCGTTCGGTCATTGCACCATCCCAACAAATTAAGAGGACTTCATTCACACTTTAGGAGGCCAAAGGATGGAAATAAAACACACTTTTTTTCCAAACTCTACACAGACTCCCTGCCTGCACTGATTAATTGTGGGGGCGGCTGTCCTGTCCCTTTTATATGCTGCTTTTTCACGCGACCATTGAGTTATGCCCATGACCTGGAAATCATGCAGAAAACTCCAAGAAAATTGCTTCGGAGTGAAAGGTTACATTCATATTCATGCTGAACTATATTAAAATAATCGTGTGACGTCGGACTCAGGATGGAAACATCCCGTCCGCGTGCCTTGAGGAGCTCCTAGCAAACCTATTAACAGAATAATACCTTACCACATCCACAGTTCCGGCTCTCCAGGGATGTCCAACGTGGATCCAGCAGAGCCGGCTCCGTGGCAATTGTGGGATATTTTGTGACTAATGTAAACTTCATTGATCTGCTGTTATCTTGAACATCTGATAGGATGTGGTCCTCCGGAACGCACTCTGGACACCCCTATCGTGGCGTAACACACACTAATTGGTACAAATCGCACAGATTTGAACTGGAAAATGCTATTCTAAAAAAAAAAATCAAATAAGGTAATCAATAATGTGTTAGATGTAAAGTATGCCGTGTTTTAAGATGCAGCGATGTCATTTGAGGAGAACAATCTCCACACAAGGTCATGTTGAAAAATATTTGTATATATTACCCATCTTTTTAGGCACAGCTGCATGCAAGTGACGTCTGATTGGCCTATGAATTGTAAAATTCTGCGTCATAAATGAAGGGGTTTAGCTGCTCGTTCGTACATCCTAAATGTGACTGTGAACTTTCATTGAAATACCAGTAATTGAGAACTATTTAACTTACGGTGCACTCATTTTGCCATTTACAGTAAAAGAAATGCCCTTGTCACAAGTTTTGCCCTACCATTGGAAAATATTACGCATATGTAGCAAATATTAGCTTCAAGTTTAAAACTTCAGGGTACTGGACGATTTCCATATTTATCTAATCACAGATAAGCAACCCCCAACAAGCCAGACTCCGTTTCATGACGTACGTGTCTTATACGAATACCGGTAAATACACAATATGGCCACGCTTCTGTCCGTACAAGAACCTGGGGGCATATTATCAAGGGGGTTTATCTCCGCTTTTTTGGCTTTAAAAGCCAAGAAAGCGGAGATAAAATTATCTCCCTATTACCTAGCTGTCGCAAACACCAGTTAGCGACAGCTAGTAGGAGATAGCGACCATCTTGGGCCCCACTTTGCATGTCAGTGATATTTATCACTAATGACATGCAAAGTGGGCGTGCCAAGATGTTAGCGACTGGAAACAGTCGCTAACATCGCTATCTCCTATTACCAACTTATGGAGATATTCGCGCTAAGCGCGAATATCTCCAAAAGCTAACACCTGCCCTGAGCAGTTCTTAGCCATGTTATCCAATGGGAGGTGGATAACATGGCTAAAAGCATTAGCTCGGTAATGCATGAATATCGCTGACTTTTCAGCGATATTCATGCATTGCGGACGATTTTTATCGCATTTGCGATAAACCTTGGTAATACCAAGGTTTATCTGCGATAAAAATCGCTGCAGCTCAGCTGTAATTTTTGTCTCTAACCAAGCAATAGCGATAATTATCGCTATTGCTTGGTAATATGCCCCCTGGTTTCTTTGAGCCTTCCGTTTCCCGACAGCGGGTACCAGAGGCGGACATCAAATGCACTTGTGCCATGTCCGTGACGTGTTACTTTATCAAACAGCAATAACTCCACAATATCTCCAAACGTCATCCATAATTCTCCATTGGCTACATGACAGGGCCTGACACAGCGAAGGGACCTTGTAAAATGACACAGACTGATGTGCCCCCGTCTTGAAGAGGCCCACTGACTTGTACACCTAATTGGGTTGAAACGTCAACACGCGAAGATTGATTGTAAGATGCCCCTTTCCAACATTCCAGCTCCACATATAAGGCACCCTTTTCACTTAAAATCCCTGTCTGTGTTCACCATTCCACTGTACACTCCGCCGTCAGCATTACACACACCACAACAAAAGTCTATGAATATGAATATCAACATTGCTAATAGATAGATAGATAGATAGATAGATAGATAGATAGACAGATACATAGATAGCTAGATAGATAGAAAGATACATAGATAGCTAGATAGATAGAAAGATACATAGATAGCTAGATAGATAGATAGATACATATAGATAGATAGATAGATAGATAGATAGATAGATAGATAGATAGATAGCTAGATAGATAGATAGATAGATAGATAGATAGATAGATAGATAGATAGATAGATAGATAGATAGATAGATAGATAGATAGATAGATACATAGATAGATAGATAGATAGATAGATACAGATAGATAGATAGATAGATAGATAGATAGATAGATAGATAGATAGATAGATAGATAGATAGATAGATAGATAGATACATAGATAGATAGATAGATAGATAGCTAGATAGATAGATAGATAGATAGATAGATAGATAGATAGATAGATAGATAGATAGATAGATAGATAGATACATAGATAGATAGATAGATAGATAGATAGATAGATAGATAGATAGATAGATAGATAGATAGATAGATAGATAGATAGATAGATAGCTAGATAGATAGAAAGATACATAGATAGCTAGATAGATACACACATAGATAGCTAGATAGATAGATAGATACAGATAGATAGATAGATAGATAGATAGATAGATAGATAGATAGATAGATACATAGATAGCTAGATAGATAGATAGATACATAGATAGACAGATAGATAGACAGATAGACAGATAGATAGACAGATAGATAGATAGATAGATAGATAGATAGATAGATAGATAGATAGATAGATAGATAGATATAGATAGATAGATAGATAGATAGATAGATAGATAGATAGATAGATAGATAGATAGATAGATAGATAGATGATAGATAGATAGATCCTCTATTTGAGCTAATGGGGGATAGACCTTAATACTTTATCTCTTTCATGTTTGTTCTTACAGCTATGGCCTATGAAAGGCACCGGGCCCCAAAGTTATTTTAATTGTGTTTCTCCATATCTCTGTGTCTGTTCAAGCTCATATAAGCCTTTGTCTCTAAGATGCTTTCTTTGAGAAATCTAGAACATAAGCTTGCTCTCCCTGCTTTCATTAGATTCCATGCGTTCTGTTTTGTTGTGGGCCCTAGGCCCACATGCTACCAATAATGGACACAGACACACAGTAGTAGGGAATTGGCCCAGGGCCCTTTTATTAGCAGGGTCACCTGACCGGTGACGCCGGTGATGGGTGGGTGTAAAGTGTGTTACATCACAGTCCTCAACACTAGAACGTGTCCAGGCGGATGCTACATCCCTCCCAAACTTTATTGGAAAAGAACCAAACAAAAAGTCAGTCCTGTGGGAAAAACACACAAGAAGACACAGCACCACTGATGGCTTCAGGTGGAGAGGGAGTTGAGGGGAGAACATGGCGGCCGTGAGCTAAGCGGTCGCTTGCTGTGCCAGGAACGCTCCTGAAATGCCTCGCTAGAAACCTCGCTGGAAAGTGCTAAATCTGCGGAAAACGTGCTGAGAATCTATAGAAACTCATCTCGGGAATTGCAGTCGGAACTACGCTGACATTTTAAAAGTATTTTTAAGTATTTTGTTGATCTGCTTACCGCATCAGTGGACCTCCCGTGTTGACTCATCGTCGCCTCGGAGTTGAGGAAGGGGCGGAGGGTTGCGGCTTGTCTGCTGTCTCTTAGTAACCTTTCCCGAGGTGTATCCAGGAATAGAGGGGCATATTACCAAGCAATAGCGATAATTATCGCTATTGCTTGGTTAGAGACAAAAATTTACCGCAGCACTGCGGCGATTTTTACCGCAAATAAACCTTGGTATTACCAAGGTTTAACGCAAATGCGGTAAAAATCGCCGCAAAGCATGAATATCGCTGAAAAGTCAGCGATATTCATGCATTAGCGAGCTAATGCTCTTAGCCATGTCATCCACCTCCCATTGGATAACATGGCTAAGAACTGCTCAGGGCAGGTGTTAGCTTTTGGAGATATTCCCCCTTAGCGCGAATATCTCCAAAAGTTGGTAATAGGAGATAGCGATGTTAGAGACTGTTTTCAGTCGCTAACATCTTGGCACGCCCACTTTGCATCTCATTAGTGATAAATATCACTGACATGCAAAGTGGGGCCCAAGATGGTCGCTATCTCCTACTAGCTGTCGCTAACTGGTGTTAGCGGCAGCTAGGTAATAGGGAGATAATTTTATCTCCGCTTTCTTGGCTTTAAAAGCCAAAAAAGCGGAGATAAACCCCCTTGATAATATGCCCCAGAGTGAGCAGAGTCAGCACTAGGCAGGCAGCGGGAGCCATCATACTCACCACACTCACGCTGGAGAGGGATTCTGAGGCCCCAGGGTGGCGGGAGGGCGAAATATCTGCAACAACGGTACCCGGGGTCCAAGAGCTCCAAGATAAGGGAAGCAACTTTAAGGGGGCTCAAGTTGGTAAACTTCTGGTGCCTCACGCTGCACCTTACTGCTTGAGGCGAAAGGGGGTCTCTCTATCAAACAAATTAGCCCACAGCAGTAACGTTCCGCCAGAAGCAAAACAGTTTGAATTGGAGAAAACTGGTAAAATAGCAAAAACCTTAAGTCCCCTAAAAGCTAGATCAGGTAATAAATATAAGAAAGGGGGGGAGCGCATGTGCCCGAGATACAGGAGGCAAAGGGGGTACAAGAGTGTAGGGTGAGTTGTGTCTACAAAGAAACTAAATATATTAATAAAGAATCTCTGTGAAGTAAGGAATCACTTGGTGGGAAGCCAGTAGGAGACATCGAAGATAGTTTCTCTCCTTATCAGGTTTATAAAGTTAAAGGCACAAAAAACACAAGGAAGAAGGGTTTTTTCTCGGATCCTAAAGTGAGAGTAACGCCATCCTTGAGGTCGTATTTTAAAGTTCTTCCTCAAGTTTTAGATGTGATGAGACAGGGGAAGTCTCTCAGAGAAAGTCAAGGTCATTCCGGCTTAGAAACGCCGTCTTCTCACCCTGTAAGCATGTCAACAGAGAGTTCCCTGCCCCTGACTGTCCCTAATGAGTGTTTGGTCACACTGCCTACTGCCGATTGCCCACTGCCTACAGCTGGTCTACTGCAAAAGTCAACAAACCTACATGCGATGCTTGATGAGCAATCAACCGCACAGCCACCTCAGATAAATGCCTCCGGCTCCCCAGATTTAACAAAAAGTAAAGGGTTATGAGCTCAGATGGTCTAATGATGAGTACTGATGTGGTTAACCCGGTGGTGCTGCCTCAATGGGAGCGCTGGGAGCTATTGAGAGTGATAATGAGGTAGGGGGTGTGGCCCCTGGGGATCCAGGGGATAACCCCCCTCAGGAAACTCATTAGAATTGTTATTTTTAACCATGGAATCTGATATAAAAAAGGGATTTGCAGTTTCGGAGTCAAATCAGGGAGATATTAGACTTTTCTGTAAATCCTTGTAAAAAAAGTTTGATATCTTAAGCTCCAGGACGGTAGCTTTTGAAAACTCAGTGGAAGAACTTAAAACGGACCTGGGAGCGATTAAAGCAGATATCTCAACTCTAAAAAAGGAAGAGTCCTCACTCTGAGATAGAGTGGAGACGTTGGAAAGCCATTCCAGGCCCAATAATTTGCGCTTTCTGAGGGTACTGGAAGGAAAAGAGGGGGAAGACCTTAAATCTTTTATTGTAACCAACATTAAGGAAGCAGTGGAGATTGAGGAGTCGGAAGAAGAGCTAAGGCTAGATATACAGAGGATTCATAGAGACGCCTTTAGGAGACATCCTAATAGAACAAGACCAAGGAAAATCCTAATCAACTTTCTTACCTTTGAATTAAAAGATACTAGCTGCTGCTCTCAAATTGAAATCGCTGAAATCGAGAGATTTTACTTTTGAGATTAGGTCAGACCTCTCACGAGTCACTTTAGACCATCAGTGGGAGCTGGGAAAGAGAATGGAAGACTTTAATAAACTGGGGGCAACTGTCCAACTCAAATTCCCGGCCCAATTGAAAATTATGTATAACAACAATATGCACAATGTACGAACAGTGCAGGAGGCAGACGATCTTCTCGAAAATTTAAAAACCTAAAATTATTTAGGAAGTACTAATATTTAGGAATGGCAGTATATCTTTTAGAGTGTGTGCAGGGAGGAAGAAACTACTCTCGGAAATTCCATCATCATAGCAATCTAAGTCAATGGACACATTAGTAGAAGACGAGTTTTTTAAAATCTTTAATGACATAATCTTACTTACTTAGAGGGGTGTAGCACTAATATTAAGTAAAACGAGGTAGAGCAGGGCCTACCGGCAGGCAGAATCTGGCTCGTTCAGGTAAATAGGGGAAGGGTTCTCCAGGGGGGTGTGGGGGTAGCACGTATGGGGGAGCAGATGGGTAAAAAAGAATAAAAATCATCTTTCGACTTCTGACCTCAGTATGTTTTACTTTATATTGCTGTCTGTTTGGTGCTGATACCTTATGGGGTGAGGTAGAGTATAATTGCCGTCCCTTTAACCCTCCATGAGAACGCTTCATTGCTTATCATGGAACTTAAATGGCCTCCGAGTTAAGAGCAGGAGAGAACAAATCTTTCAGTATTTAAAGGACTTGCATGCACAGATAATCATCCTGCAAGAAACCCACCTTATTAAAGAAGAAATCATGGAAATCTGTGGGAAACTTAGGTGGGTAGAACATTGTGTCTGTTCTGGTCAATCTGCAAAAGTTAGGGGGGGTTGCTATTTTTATCAAAAACAAGCGGATGTTAGCCTTCTGAAGGTTTTGACTGATGATAGTGGCAGGTGGGTTATAGCGAAATTTTCTCTAATTTGCTCGGACTGCCCGACACGCACATTTTTGCAGGGGATTTCAATATACTACTGAATGCTATACTGGATAAATCCCCAAGCAGTAGGGCAAATCTCCCATCTAAATCTAGAGCTTATTTAAAAACTATGATCATACAAAATGTGCTAGTCGATATCTGGAGGGAAAGGTCAGGCACCCAAGTTGGGGTGTCTTTCTATAATAAAAACTACAGACATAAATCCAGGATCAACTATTTTTTAATAAGCAACGATCTTAGAGGCAACATACAAGATATAGGTTATTTGACCCCCCATTTATCCGATCATGCAGCAATCTGGATGGACTTGAAATTAGCAGGGAAGGTTCAGCAAAGGGTCTGGTAATTTAACCGTGCACTTCTTTTGGATGAGGCTGAAATCGGTTATCTGTCTCAGGAAATAAAAATGTTCCTAGATATCAATATTGGCTCAGTGGATCATATGGTGGTTTGGGATACTTTCAAATCCTTTTTGAGGGGTTTAATTACAAATAGGATGTCATACAAAAACAGGCAGTATAGGGAAGAAATGTCATCTATTGAAAGACAAATCAAGGAGGTTGAAAAGAAAATCATTAAAGAAATCAATCAAGATCAAATTCAGCTGTTAATAGCAAATCTGGACTCTATGAAAGCTAAACTAGATAGTACAGTTCAGGCTAGAATATCTAATAGGTGGGAGGTGAGCAAACTTGCTCATTTCGAGTACGGCGAGGGAGCAGGAAGATTACTAGCCTGGAAGGCTAAATCAGACAGAGTGCGCAATTTGATAAAACAAATAGACAACGCAAATACTAAAACGAGTAACGAAGAAGAGATAGGAGATGCTTTTCATACTTTTTTTAAGGAACTATCAGCCTTATTCATGAAGGCTAAATCGGCTCGCAAAGGGCCGGATTCTGAGAATCCGGCCCTTTGCGAGTGCGATTTTTGCATTTGGGATTCAGCATCCCAAATGCAAAAATCGGTAATTGCTAAATCGCTAAATTGCGAGGAATTACATTTAAGGAATCTCTATTTGAGATTCCTTAAATGCAATTCATGAAGCATTTGAAAATTGCGAAAATGCAATTTTGGGCCGCTATTTACCGAGAGGTCAGACCTCTCGGTAAATAGCAAAAACTTAGAAAAATGCTTTTAAAAGCATTTTTCTAAGTTGCATGTTGCACACACACATGTCCTTTGGACATGTGTGTGCGCAACACCTGTTTAAATTTGCATTTAAGGGGTGCTACAGGGTGTCCTTTGGACACCCCTGGCACCCTTTAAATCGCTATCTTATTTGCGAGTAGCAAATTGCTAATCGCAAATAAGGAATACTCCCCATGCATTCCTATGGGCCTTTTGGCCCATAGGAATGCATGGGGAGTTATTCCTTATTTGCGATTAGCAATTAGCTAATCGCAAATAAGGAATCAGTGGGAATCGCAATTAATATTGCGATTCCTACATGATTACCGTTTTGCGAGTCTCAAATAGCGATTCCTTATGATTCGCTATTTGAGCCTCGCAAAACGGCCCGATCATGAATCAGGCTGTATATGATGAGGATAAGGGTACAGACATCACATCGGCAAAGGATTGGTTAGAACCAATCCATCTGCCAGCTTTGGAATTAACCAAACGAGAGAAGCTTGAGGTGGAAATTTCCCATCAGGAAGTTAGGAAGGCTCTTCTAGCCTGTAAAACAGGTAAGGCGGCAGGGCTGGATGGCATTCCTGTCGAAGTGTATAAATCCCTGGATGATGAGATTATACCTTTCATGACCATGGTTTTTAATGAAATCTTGATAGAGGGGGCCAAACTACCGTCCTCGTGTGGAGAAGCAAATGTCACTCTGATATTAAAAACGGGTAAACCAGCTACGAAGTGTGGGTCGTATAGACCTATTTCACTTCATAATTCTGGTTATAAGGTTTTTACCAGAATTTTGGCTGATAGGTTGGGTGCAGTTGCAGGAGCCCTATTGCATACTGGCCAGAAGGGTTTTATAAAAGGCAGGAATCTTTTTGATCTAACGCACAACTTAATAGGTGCGATAGATTTTGCCTCGAATTTTACTCTCCCCTTGGCAGTAATGACACTAGATGCAACAAAGGCCTTCAACAGGGTCAATTGGAATTACCTTTCTGCCATATTGGAGAAATTCAATTTTGGCTCAAATTCCGGCAAACCATAAACCTCATATACAGTGACTCTTCGGCAAATTTGGTTGTCAATGGTAAATTGACTAAACCCTTTCGAATTAAGAAAGGAACTAGACAGGGTTGCCCCCTCTCCCCACTCCTCTTTGATTTGTACATTGATCCGTTTGCTCAGTGTCTCAGGGAGGAGACAGCTATCAAACCATTTAAGAGTGGCACATAGGAGAGGAAGGTAGCCCTTTATGCAGACGACATTCTAATTTTTTCGTCAGATCTAGAGTTATCATTTCTTCCAGTTATCAGTTTAGCTGAAGATTTTGGTCGAGTCTCTGGCTATGATATCAATGCAGACAAGACCGAGATCATGACCTGGAATCTGCCAAAGGGTAAACACCATACTAAAGATGAGATGAGGTACCTGGGAGTTAAAATTGTATCTAATATAGATGACATAGCTAAGATAAATCTCCTGAACACTCTAAAAGAAAGTAAAAAACTAATGAAATCTTGGGCTCACCTTCACTTAAGTAATTTAGGTAGAGTCAATTTGATTAAAATGACAATCCTCCCCAAGGCAACATTCCTTTTAAATACCATACCACTACATTTTGACAAATCAATAATTCACAGATTCCAGCAATCAATTAATTCATTTGTGTGAGCGTATAAGTCAACCAGGATTACCCGGAAAAAATTAAGACGCAAAAGGGAAAAGGGAGGTCTTGCACTTCCAGATATCCAGTTTTATGCATGGGCATTCCAACTGATTCACTCGAGAATGTTGATAAAATCTCCAGATTTATCAGTTAGAAGGAAGATGTTTAAAGCCATGTTGGATCAGGCGGCGCTTCCGCATGAAGGCTTCCTTTTTAAATATGGGGACAGCATTTTTTTAAAGAAAGTAAGGTTTTATGGGGTGTAGTCCAAATATGGGCTAGAGTTAGAGCAGTAACGGGCATCGAATACTACTCAAGATTGGCTCCATTGTGGGACAGCCCGGGGACACCTAATTGTCTAAAAGATGCGCTAACCATACCCTTAAAAACAGCGGGGCTATTAACATGGGGTGAATTAACGGATGATGGCTCGCTCCTTTCTTGGGCAACTCTTAATGGGAAATTAGATGAAAGCATGTCCAGATTTAAATACCTACAGTTAAAGAGTTGGTCACAGAATCAAAAAACACTGATATGGTAAGGAAATGCCCTAGAAGAACATCTGGTAAGAAAGCCGGTAGGAAAAAAGGAGGTATCATCTTTCTATTGGGCAATCGAGGAAGCCATAGATGGGGACTTTAGATTAGTGGGAGAACTATGGGAGGAATCAATTCCAGAGGCAGATTGTGCTGAGCTCTGGCAGACTTCCTATGGGACTCTGTTTTTAACGGTGAAACTAGCATTGGTGAGAAGAAAAAATTATTTCACCACTAACGGGGCCTATTTATCCCCGGCAAGGCTTTCTATGATGTCTAAAGGCCCACCAGCTAAATGTAAAAAATGCAACATGGAAAAAGCCCCAGACACACATATGTTTTAGACCTGCCCAGCCATTTTGGAATATTGGAAATGAGTGGGGGCTAGCATAAAGTCTATCCTAGGATACCCATTATGTATCACACTTAGTCTAATAATTTTCAACCTACAAGAGGATATAATTGGTGCTAATAGAGGTTTTTTGTTTTTAGCTATATTGCTGGCCAGACGAGAAATTTGTAAGAGATGTTCTGCGCCCTACACACACTGATTGGCTGTCCTCATTGTATAGAACATCTAAGATGGATTTGGCCAGACTAAAAAATAGCAAGAAGAGAACCATCTGGGATTGCCTGGTAAACTGGACTCCAGCTTAGACAGACATCATGATCATGCTTTTATACCACCTTTTTGTCATCTTTCTTTCTTTTTGTCCTATGATTAAGCCTCTCTGGAAGCTCTCAGATTGTGCTGGACACTACCAATATCACAGGTGCACTAGGAAACAGTGATTTAAGGGGGGTGCCCAGCCTACAATTTTTTGTCCCATTAAATCAGGGGAGAGTATGACCACCCTCTGCTTAACAACGAGAGGTCAGCAACAGGTAGAAAGCTTGTGTGCCACTGGTAGGCGGGCGATATAAGGTTCAGGTGGCACCCCAAACCATCAAAGTGAATCCTACCTTTCCAAGCGAGTAACAGTGGCGACTTGCGGATCACCAGTTAGATGGAGTCAGAGGCGAATAAGAAGTAAAAAAAAAAAAAAGACAGCACCACTGAGTGTCTTCAGGCCCTCTGCTGGGCAGTGCGGAATATCTGGATTGCATGGCAGCGATGTATTTCGCCTCGGCAAGGCAGTTCGGACCAGCCTGGTCTCACGGTGTTGGAGACTAATTACACAGTTCAATAGGGGTGCATCCGGAGTGGTGGTGAGCTCCACTTGGGAGAACTTCTTGAAGGCTCTCAGGCTCCAATAGTGGGAAAACCTGAAAAGACTAAGCATGACCTTGGTGGATGAGGGCCTTCCTTGAAGGGGATGATTCATCCCACCGCCCGCTGGCAGAGCTGCTTCAGACTTCCCTCTCCTGCCTGGACTCCCTTCTTACAGGAGTCTCCTTGAGTCTCTTTTCACCCGGCTGCTATGGGACCTCGTGGACTGTGCATGGCCTCTCATGGGCCGGGCAAAGGCGTCACTGAGGAACTGCCAACAGGACCTCAACCAGGTCACTCCTGCACCCACCTAGGGTAATGTCTCAGGGTCTGTGTGCTCTGGCTGTCAGGACTCAGGTTCACATGCTTTCTTCAGATAGTCTTTGGGTGGCCAGTCTTGGTCTGCAACCGCCATGCTTCCTGGTGCCTGTCGTGGAGCTGCTGCAGATGCATCTCTCTTGGTGGGATTCCCCTACAACCGAATTCCCTTGAGGACCTAGCCCCATGGATTGTCATGTGACTGCGTGGACTGTGCGGTGCCTCTTGTAGGCCGCACTGCGGTGTCGCTGCAGAACTCCCAACAGGGCCATGACTAGGCCTCGTGCAACCCCAAGGGTGGATAGCCTAATGGTCGAGTATGCTTTCCTTCAGCAGGCCTCCGGTTCACGGGGGAACACAGAAGGTTTCTGGGTGGCTAGCCTTGCACAGCACCAGGAATGGTTGATCTCTACGGCAACGCCCTCTACGCCGGTACCACCGCCAAGCTCCAGAAGAGACTCCAGCGGATCCAGAACGCCTCAGCCAGACTCATCCTCGACATTCCACGAACCAGCCACATCTCCGGACATCTGAGAGACCTGCATTGGCTCCCCGTCAACAAAAGAATCACATTCCGCCTCCTCACCCACGCACACAAAGCCCTACACGACCAAGGCCCGAGCTACCTCAACAACCGAATCAACTTCTACGCTCCCAAACGCCACCTCCGATCAGCCAACCACGCCCTCGCCGCCGTCCCCCGCATCCGAAGAGCGACAACAGGAGGAAGGTCCTTCTCCTACCTGGCCGCCAAGACCTGGAACTCCCTCCCGACCGACCTGCGCCTGACCCAAGACCACCTCTCCTTCAGGAAGAAGTTGAAGACCTGGCTGTTCGAGCAGTAACGGCACCCCCCTCCCCCCAGCGCCTTGAGACCCTACGGGTAAGTAGTGCGCTCTATAAATGTCTTTGATTGATTGATTGATTGATTGATCTCTGGATGTTTTAGTCATTTGGATCCACTCTGGTGGTGCGATGTTCCTTAGGTTTTTCTGCCGATGCACCTGGATAATGAGTACGATTACTTTTTTTCATTACTCTTGGGCGACAGGTGGAGATCTCTTGCATGAGGCGGTCTCTTGGAATGAGGAGGACTAGAGGAACTTTGTGGCCACTTGCGGTTATTTTGTGGTAGGTGCACTTGCTAGCTGTAACGCCATCGATGCCAAGCAGCTGGTGACAGGTGGCTGGACAGGCACACTGTGAGGCATGGGGTCTGAAAGCAGAACACGCTTGATAGCGGCTCATGGTTGGTCCTCCCGTCTTCAGTGAAGTCTTTGCACCCCTGTGGCTGGCTCGTTTTGATGAACACCTTCTCCATTGCTGGCACGAGTCCTCTGTCTTGTCGCTCTTCTCCCTTTTCTTTTGCGCACCTTTGGTAGTTGTTTTCCCTGGGGCATTGTGCCACTCTCTTCTCCTTTGCGATGTGGCATACTGCCACGCTCTTCTCCTTCCGACCAGGTTCCTTACTCTGATGTGGCGTTGTGCCACATGTCTCATGTTCGCACCACATGGACATCTTGCTGGTCGCGTCCTGTTCTTAGGACTGTGTCTTTTGCTTGCTGCAGACCTGTCACAGGTTTGTCCTGTCAGTAGGACCTGCATCTACTGCTCGTAGACCTCTCGCAGGCCCCATCCCCTCCTCAGGGATTTTTGCGGTGCTCCTTTGCCAGGATGGTCACCTTCTTTGCTTGAGGGCGTGGTACTTGTGCCTCAAGCCTGCACCGTTGTAGCGCTTGCTCCTGTCGCCATTCAGGAATGCTTGGCAGGGTCAGTCACTTCATGTGACATGCTCCTTTTTGCTTGCAGTACGATGTGGCAGTCGGCCATGTGTCACATGTCTTCAGTACACATGTTGTGGTGGCAGCTTGACAGTTGGGGTCGGCATCTCTCCTCTTGCCTGTCTTGGGCCACATGCGACTTCGTCTTGAGGCAGTATGAGGGAGGACACTCTGTGCTGTCTTTGACTGCCTGTGTGGCTTCTCTGGTGCAGTGGAGATGTGGTAGTTCTCCATGCTGGATTCAGCATTGCTTCTTCTCTGTGGAGAGGTAAACCAATTGGTTGCGAAGTCTCCTTGTACCTGCAACCGTCTTAGACTGGCACACGCGTCCTCCGATCACGTGCCCCCTGGGTGGCTGCCCAATGTCTAGTCCCCCATGCCGCGTCCCACCGGCATGTGTGAAGTGGCAGGGGGGACTAGACATTGAGCAGCCAACCCCGGGGGCAAGAGATCGGAGGAGCGTGTGCCAGACTAAGATGGTTGCAGGTACGAGGAGACTTCGCAACCAATTGGTTTGATGTGAATCTCACATGAAGTTTATATTTGGAACCCCAACAGCCCTGAAGAAATTGCATGACGGTTCAGCCACGAAACATTTTGGCTTTAGAGAATTGATTATGATTTGACTGAAACCATTTTTAATTGGGGAAGCTTACAGCACCTAATATAGTTAAGTTGAGTCAGTAAGCTTCACCGGTTTTTAATGGTGAGAACTATACTTTTATATTCTCACAGGGGTCCAATGGGCACTTGCAAAGACATTAGGCACTGATAGTTCATTCACACTTGAGTTTTAATATCTTTCCTTACTTCACTGGGTTTGAGATTTTTTCAAGAGAATACACACACTTTCTTTTTCTATTTGGAGAGAAAGCAACCTATGATGATAGGCGGATATGCCGGCAAGTACCAGCCAGCAACCCCCTTGGTGTTACTACCGTGAGGTGCTTTCTCTCCTTTCCCACACTTTTTCTGGTCACTCCTGGGTGGGATTTGCGTTATGATGGTTTGATGACATTCTAAATTTGATACACCACGACACTTTAGCGTAGTGATAGAAAACACACTCTCGAGGGAATTGGAAAGTATTGGAAACCCTTCAAGTGTAGCATTTTCATTATCAGGTGTACTGTAGGTCATGCTTGCGTCGGTGCACCTCGAACTCTGCGCTCTTGGTCCTTCCTCAAGATGGCCCCTTCTGGCGCTTGACGTGCATGCTCTTCTTTCTTGCAGTGGTGGCTGTTCACCACCAGGGGCGTGTGGTGCAATTTCCTTGCTTGCAATGGCTCGGTTAGCCACAGGGCTTGCGTTGCACTCACTTCCCTCTCAGGTATGATTCTTCCTTGGTGTGTGGCCTCTTCTCTCAGGCTAATACTCAGTGAATCTTTTCTGTGGAAACATATATCTAGCTGCATGCAGTGGTAGCAGTGCTTGCTGGCTCTAGCAGAGTGTGTTTAAGTGTTATTATTCCCTCTGGGGAAGGAGGCAGCCTTGTTGATGTTACATGCTGTGATGCTCCTCACAGGCACTGCAATCTGTGATTCAGTAGGTCATGCTGCTTTATCACTCTTCCCCTTGCTAGGCACTGCCTTTCCCTATGGTCTGCTGCATGGGGCTTCTTGGGATTTAAAGTCTCTCACCTTCATTTTGAGTCGTTCACTTCACTGCGGGGGCACTGCAGGCCATAATAGTCTCTTCTCATGGCAAAGCAGCTTGGCTTCTTAAACTTAGCACGTAGTGGCTACTTACACTGTTCATGCCAGGGTATGTGGTATCAATTTGGGCTCATGAATGATTCTGCTGTAGGCGGGGTGACTGTTCAGTGGGGCCCTCTTCATTGTGTCTGCGCTTTATTGGTAGGGGTATTACCCGCATGAGGCCCTGACTGCCTGTCTCTCCCATGCGCAGTGTGGCTGTGGGGCTCATGCAGCTAACATCTTTCTGAGGCAGAGTTGGGGTGTTGCAAGCAGGGCTCTTTACTTTCACTTTATACCACGGCTGCCGGCTGTTTCCTTGCACATTGTTCCCTTTAAACTGGTGCGGTAACCACCAATGACCACTAGTTGGCAGTGCATAGTTAGTTATAGGCCCGGGCAGCTTTCCTGACATTGTGGGCCTCGTTGCTCCCTTAGGCACTGTAGAGGGAAGGTGCAGGAAAGGTGGTACTCAGGGATGGTGCTCTCTGTTCCGGCCTTGCACCTCACACCTGTAGGGATGCCACCTCTGGTAGCAGCCCTCCTGAGGCTGCAGGCCTTTGCATCTCAGGCAGGCATGGTGTAGTTTTGGTGCTGGGGCCTGAGATGCAGATGCCGGGACACAGTGTCGGTGAGGTAAGGCGGCTCATGTAGTGCAGGCTTTTCATTTGCGTCTCTACTGAAGACTCCATTTTAATCTGGTTGGTTTTTTCATTTTGCAACATTTTGAGTCTCGTTGGGGCCACTACATTCCTGAGTCAATCACTTGGCCATGTGCGGTGTACTAGGCTGCAGCTGGGTGGCGTTATCACCACCATTCTTCGTAGCCCACAGCCACTATTCTAAGCCTGCGTGGAGCAGCGAAGATGATCTTGAATTTGAGGATCGTGTGATGCCACTCATGCAGACATATGCCCAGTGCACTGGGCAACTTGGGATCACTATGCATTATTCTCTTTTGGCTGTGGCAGTTAGCTGATGGGCATCAAGGCATCCTTTGTCTATCTGCAGGTCAGTGTGAAATACGGGCTATGTATTGCATGTGTGGTCAGTCTTGCGGCCCGCTGCAGAGTCTGTCTTGCGATTATGGGGTGTGTCACTCACCCTGGAGGCAGCCGCAAGGACAAATCTCAGTTGCTTTGCCAGTGGACTGGGCTTCCGTAGGCAGCTGGGTTGCCTTGCACTGGGTCTTTGCTCAGGTGGTGTGGTGGCGCTCTGTGCTCGCGGCTGCATACCACTCTCTTTATCCACCCAGACCTCTCTGAGAGACGGTCAGCGTGCTGGCTCATTCACCGCTTGTTGTGGGGGACTCCTTGTTAATGGCAGCGGCTGCCTGGGCCTGAGCGCAGCAAGGGGCTCGTTCCTTCAGTCTCTCACTAGTACGAAGACAGGTGGGAGAATCAGCAGGGCTGATCCATGCTCCTCACACCTGCTGGCCTTGGGGCCGCTTTAATGTCAGTACAGTCTCTTGGCCCACGCAGGCAATTTGTAGCAGTGGGTACTGTTTGCCTCTTTCCGTGGGGTCGGCGGCACCGAGCCACCTCCAGCTTTGTGCTAGTGTGACGCTTCTCCCTCTTTCTCAGTTCAAGACAGCTGGCAGCAGATGGCGGTGATGCCCTGGACAGAGGCTATTCTTCTCCCCTCATGAGGAAGCACCAAGTGGTCGGCAGGTCACATAGGGATTGATCCGCTTGTCGCCATTGTTGTATTGTGGACCCTAGACCCACATGCTATCTATAATAGACACGGACACACAGTAGTAGGGTACTGGAACAAGGCTAGGGCACGTGCCCCCCACCCCTTTAATTAGCGTGGTCACTGACCGGTGAAACCTATGATGGGTGGGTGTAAAGTGTGTTACATCACACTATTCAACACTAGAACGCATCCAGACTGACACCAAATACTCCAGAGGAAGTACTCCTGACTGTCTAGATCAGCAGAGTCCCTTGCTTGTCTTTGCTTCTCTAGAAAGTGTTCTGCAGTAGCGTAGCTAGAGCTTCTGGTACCCGGTGCTATCCCTCAGATTGCCGCCCATGGCCGGGGGGCTTGGGAAATAGGATGGTGAGCAGCGGGGGTGGATTGGCAGGGTTCAAGTTACAACGCCACTCTCCACTGCAGGTGAAAGCAAAGGACGGAGCCGAGGTGCTGCGTTGGTCCACCCACTATTTTCACAGGGTGAACGCCACCCACCCTGCGAAGAAGTTCGGCCACACAGAAATATGCTGAACTTGTCCGGGTGTCATTTTCAGGCTCCTGGACACGTTCAGCAGCACTGCACATTGTCTGCTTTTCATTCACATCAGCAATGTGCTGGCAGCGAGAGAGGGTTTTTTTATTTTCACATCTAGCTGGGCCAAAGATAAAGGCCAAGTTAAGGGGGCATTAGGCCTCCTGATGGAGTGGCCTGGAACCTCACACTTAAATGTAAATGCAACAGAGGGAAACAAAAGCACACAGCTTGTTATCTCTTCACAGGTACTTAAGAGAGGCATGCTTTTGACTTTGTTAGGTCCCTTTATGTAAGTGCATGAACTCTAAGAATGTCATATGTGTTGGTCTGTCCCAGTATTTACACACAATTTAAATGGCACTATTTGCATGCAAGTGTGTAAATCAGTGTACAAGATGTGTTGCTTGAGTCAGTGAGGGTTAAAAGGTGTAGCAGTCACATATCCTACATAGCTCACTGTGCTATATTGAAAGGCTTACTATTTATGAACTGCAAGTAACAAAAGGATCTGTGTTCAAAGCAGTAACCCACTTACCTTGCTACATTAAAAAAAACATTCTATTGTCTGCATATTACATGATATGCTTTGCAAGCAAATTAACCTTCTATCGTACTTCGAATCAGATCTGGGACTACAAAAAACAGAAATCTCTCCAAGAAATACTTTAACCGACAGAGTTATCTCGCCAATTATTATTCCATGATATATATACTGAGCACCTCTGCGGCAGATGCCTTTCCCCATGAAAATATTAGAAAACGCAGACTTTGTAACCAATTAAGCATAAAAGATCTACCAACATGATTCTCCTTGCTGCCAATTTTTTTAAGGAAGGGTTTTAGAAAATGTGTAAAATTAGTTAAGGCATCGGAATTGCACCACTTTTTTTTAGCACAACCCCAAAGCAAAATCTAATTTGTTAAATCTCATAATGTGCTTAAATGCACTCATGATATGTGATGTCACTTACTGTGATGCCACGTGAGAGGTCATGCATTGTGACATTAAAGGCTGTGATGGCACACACTATGATGTCACTTGCCTACTGACTAACTAGATTAGTCCCCCCCACATGCTGGAGCTTCAAGAAAGTCAATAGCATAAAAAAATTCAATTTACATATTTTTTCCCACAGCGCAGGCAGTTTCATGCTGTCTCATCCACCACATGCATTCCAAAAAGGCCTGCCCCGAACCCTTGCCTCCGGGTAACTTCATGTGGTGTCAGCCAGCCCAGCAGTCATTCGAGACTCCTTTGAAAAGCACCGCCACCGACCCACCAGTGGCCCCCAGGTCCCCAGGTCAAAACTAGAGATCCTTCCAACTGTCAGTGTCACCCATATCCAACAAGCGATACCTTAAACTGACAGCCACCCTTAAGTTAAGTTCCTACTGCTGAGAACAGAGGAATAAAAATTCAAATTTAATTCATTTTCACTTACCTTATTTAGGCTGTCAGTGTCATAGCTACCAAGGTTTCAGATTGCTATGTGTGACATTTTCAGAATTTCAGTGTAATTATGAGTGACATTTCAACGACTAGGAGTGACACTTTCTCCCGAGCAAAATCCAGCAATGAAGAGGGAAATATATTAAATTAGAGCAACAAGAAAATCATAAAAATGCTGCAAAGCACCAGAAATGCATTAAGCCTCAGGCTGAGAGTCAGAGAAGTCCAAGGCATAGCCAGCAGCTAGGGCACTGTAATGTTTATAATTTTATAAACGAGTCTCTCTCAACACTTACACAGTTGTTTTGAAGTTCCTCAAGGAATGGCTGGTTCAACTTGAGACTGCCACCATGAATTAGTTAATATACAGATAAAAACGTCCTGCTCCACTTTCCATCCACGCGCTCCAATATCTAGCAGATTTTTGATGTAATTCAACTTCAGTTTAGTTAGCCATTCACAAACACGGGCACCACCATCAAGAGACACCCATCGGTCTCTCCTGAGCCGCATTTAATTGCCTATCGTGACTGAAGTAAAGCACAGTTGTTGGCTGGCCCACCGCTAAATGAAAACGAATTGTGGCAGATTGCAGCATGCACGCTGGGCATCTGGGGCAAGGCAGCCTGGAGCAAGTGGGCAATTATATGGAAGATCATGTGTAGTCGCATTAGTAGATGTCAAGTGACTGTTTAGGCCAGCACAGAGAAATCATGTTACATTAGCTGAACCGCCTGAGAAAGGTGTCATGTTATGCATGTTGTGGGTGTGCGCGCGCGTCACTGACTGGCTGCTATTTGCAAGTCTGTGTGTGGCTGTGAGTGTGGATTGTGACGCATATGTATGTAGAACTTGGAGGAGGTCAGACTGCAAAGCCGTGAGCACAGATCATTTGGAACATTATTGTCAGCAAGGAATCTTATTTTACGCCCTCTCTAACTTCCAGTGCAGCTAAGCACACACTTACTTGAAAAGAAATTGTAGCTGTGGCCATCTCGAGAGCAGCTCCATTTCACGAGATGCCGACCGCCTGGCTCGCCTCTCTCTCCCTGTAGAAACTGGCCACCCACATCAGGCTTGCTCTGGCCGGCCGGCTCAGCTGCACGGTGTAAAGTTGGTGAAGGGCCCTAGGCCCGCATGTTAGGAGAGCAGCAATGATGGACACGCAGACACCAGATGGGGGTAGTGGGAATGGCCACGAGCATGTGCGCCCGGCCCCATTTATTGGCCTCGTCACCTGACCCAGTGACGTAGATGCTGGGTGTGTGTAATGTGTGCTTACAGGCTGCAAACACTAGAACGTGTCTAATGCTCAGACACTACATCCCTCCCATTTTTTAATTGCAAAGACCCACATTCAGAAATCAACCTGTGGGGAAAATAACATGTATCAGGATGCAGTAAAGTGTTCAGCTTCCGCAGTGTCTTTCTGTCCGCCGCTGCTTGGAATCACAGATGATGATCAATCTGCTGCGGGGTGTTAGATGGAAACAGTCTGTTGACGACTCGGCAAGCAAATTGTCCTCACAGTCTTTCTTTTGTTGACTTCCGTGGCAACGGGTGCAGTTAGAGTTCTTGTTGTTCGCCGTGGAATGATGTTCACATGCCGGTCTCGGCCTTGGTTTCACTTGTGGTCTTTGTCTTACTTAGCAAAGTCAGATCTGTTGAAAGGCATCCCTCTCACCAGGACGACTTCTCTCGTTGGTGTTCCCCTGCCACGGGATATCCTTGAGGTCCTCCTTTCTCAGACTTGCGCTGGGCTGGATGTGCCACATCAGTTGCTCTAACGCCGCCGTCAGTGGGGGTATGGAGGAGACGATGTGCCTCACCTCAGATTCAGCAGCCTCGTCCCGAAGGTAGCTGTTGGTTTCTGTCTTTGCTTGCGATGTCTTCGCCCTCCCCTAACCTTTCGGATGGGCGTTGGATGACCATCTCTCGTCGCGGGTACTGTCGTCCCGGAGGCCTCTGCCCCTGGGCCACCACGGCTGGCATTGTCCAGTGTCCGTGTGACCCCAGAGGTGGATCTCACAAACAGTCTCGCTTGCTCCTCTCCGCAGATCCTGGGTGTGCGGAAACATCGTCGATCAGATCAGCTGGTCTTCTTTGCCACTGGTGTTCTTCCGGCTTGGTCATCTTTGCCACTGGTGTTCTTCCGGCCTCGTGCTCCTCGCACCGTTGTTTTGGCACTTGTCGCCTTCCTTCTCTTCGGGAGTGTGAGAGGTCTTCCTGCACTCCTCTCTCTTTCCTTGGTTGGTTCACTGTGGGGACGTTGCTTCGCACTGACTTCTCCTTCCGCTCTTAAGTGTGGCAACAGGCCACGTGGATATACTTCCTTCCACTCTGGCAGTGGCAGACGTGCCACTCTGATCTCTCCTTTTCTTCCTTCCTTTTCGCGGTGGCAGACGTGCCACTCAGATCTCTCCTTTTCTTCCTTCCTTTTCGCGGTGGCAGACGTGCCACTCAGATCTCTCCTTTTCTTCCTTCCTGCTTCGCGACATCACTTGGTCCGATCTTGTGTCTTCTCTCCTGACCTGGCTCCTCCATGCAGGGCGCGCCCGCTGCATGTGTACCCCTGGTCTTGTCCTGTGGGGGACACTTTCTCCTTCTTCCTCAGCAGCCAGAGTTGGTGTCGCGAACCCTCTTATCTTGATTCTTGTTGGTGACGTTCGTGGGTCCACGTCCCTAGACCTTGTTTTGGTTGAACGTCCTGGACCGTTTGGCGGTCCACTTCTGCCGATGTCTGGCAGGTTATCTTCGGTCGTCCTGTCGGACTTTGCGCTTTAACAATTTTTTGTTTGGGGACCCGTCGTGGGTCAGCACTTGATGGGCGATCATTCTGTGGATCGGCTTCTGGGAGGCGCCACGTCGTGTGGTTGTCCGCGATAACTGTTCTGCGCGATGGCGCTGCCTGCGCTCTTCTTTCTCCTTGCGGTGGCTGTGCGTTGCCACGTGGCGCGTTATCTTCGCACTTACTGTTCAAGGCTCTTGGACGCCTGTTGCGTGTCGTTGGGTACTTGCTGCTTTGGCTGTCGTCGGGTACTTGCTGCATTGGACCGTTGGCGGGAGTAGTAGATACTGCGGCGAACACCTGTGGCCACAAGGAGTCGCTGCTCTCTCCGTCTTCTGATCGCGGCAGTCTTTTCCCTGGACGTTCTTCCCGTGCTTGGCAGTCGTTTTCCTCTAGACGTTCTGTCAGTGCTTGAGTTCTCGCTGAGGCGTTTGTGCCTCTTCCCACGTTGCGTTGGAAGTGGCGACTGCCAACTCCTTGCTGGTGCGTGTGGGTGTTTCCTGCGTGGTTGCGCACTTACTTGCTGCTTGGTACTAGATTCTCCTTGGGGGCGCTACTCAGTCTGTTGCCCCTTGCTGTTGCTGACTTATCTTCTGTTGTGCACTTGTGCAATGCTTGTTTTCTTTCTTTTCTTGCTGGCAGATGCACTTTCCTTTTTTGGCCACTGGGTGGCAGTGATGCCTGTTTCCTCCTTGCTCACGACTGCCTTCCCCTCTCAGTGCACAGGGGGCTGGAGCTGCTGCAGTGAACTGGTGAGTCTCTATCCTTGGGTGCACAGGGGGCTGGAGCTGCTGCTGTGACCTGGTGAGTCTCTCTTATGTTCATTATACTTTTGGGGGCAGACAAGCACAGGCGCCCCATGCAGTGTGTTGGATGAATGCTGCACAGTTCATTTGTGTCCGTGTTTGGGGCATTGCTGTGTTTGCTCACGGGGGCACATGTTCTGGTTCTTGCACTTTACATTTGGTGTTTCGGGAGGGGGCACACCTTTTCAACTCGGCGGCGCTGGCCGAATGCAGGCGCTTCCTTCTCCCCTGCTTTCCCTTCCCAGCCCGCGGCAGCCTCGGCAGTCCTCACGCGGGCGGGGGGGGGTGTTGATGCTTCCCTCAGGCGGGGGAGCGCGTCGCTCCCATCACTCCTCCCTGGGCGGGGGCGCTCGAGGCAGGCCGCGGGTGGGCTCCGCCGGCTCTGCCTATTCAGACGCTGGTGATTGTCCGGTGCGGCAGGCTTCACTTTCCCCGGTCTCCCGCCGCAGCAGCTTCAACTAGCACATGCTGCGCGGCGGAGACCTGCCATGCTTCTCGCAGGCCGCGGGTGGGCTCCGCTGGCTCTGCAGTGTCTTTCCTCGCTGGGGTGCCGCCGGCAGGCCGCGGGTGGGCTCCGCTGGCACTGCTTGTTCTTTCTTTGTTGGGGGTGCTACCGGTGGGCCGCGGGTGGACTCCGCTGGCCCGGATCACGTTGCGAGGGGGGTCGGGAGGCGGTTAGCTACTCTGCTCCCTCCCCCTCGTTGTTTATGTTAGTTGCGGGTCCGGCCGCACTTTCCCCCACGCCGTCGCTCGTCTCTGGGCCCCACCGCTTCCAGTCACACACGCGGCGGGGGCAGGGGACGACTCGGGCAGGCCGCGGGTGTACTCCGCTGGTCTTGCTTATAATTGGGCATAGTTCATTAAAGTCACTTCGCCCATGGGGCTCACCCTCGGCCGGAGGGCCTGATGCTCTGTCGCGGTCATGGCGGGTGGGCTCCGCCCGGCCGGTGCCCCTCTCTGGTGGGGGTCGCTGCCTCGCGGCCGTCCCAGGTGGGCACTGGGCGGTCCGCTCTTCCTTGGTGGCACTTGTAGGTGGCAGCCGACGCGGGTGGGCTCCGGCCGGCTTGCTATGGGCCTCCTGGTCGCTGCGGGGCTCCGACGTGCCCACCGGCTTCTCGGCGCGCTGCGCCTTGCTGCAGGGATGCCCTTCAGGCGGGCAGCTCTCTTCCCCTTTTCTTTTGCTGTGGGTAGTGGCACGCATGGGCTGCACTACCGGCCTCGTCGCCAGTGTAAAGTTGGTGAAGGGCCCTAGACCCGCATGTTAGGAGAGCAGCAATGATGGACACGCAGACACCAGATGGGGGTAGTGGGAATGGCCACGAGCACGTGCGCCCGGCCCCATTTATTGGCCTCGTCACCTGACCCAGTGACGTAGGTGCTGGGTGTGTGTATGTGTAATGTGTGCTTACAGGCTGCAAACACTAGAACGTGTCTAATGCTCAGACACTATACACGGGTCATCATGGGGGGACAGGCTGGGTCATTGAACGTGCGTGATTGATTACCTCGCCTCGCCAGCTGTGACCTCATCAACAGAACCTAGGAGCCATTTCTGAGTTCAGCTGCTGCCCAACTGAACGAAAGTGAAAGCAGTGACTCTCGAGTAGACTCGAGGCATCACTGTAGTAGCGCGTGGGCTGGCCAAAAAAGATGCCCAGGGCCGTCATTGGTAGCGCTTTCGCGCGCTACAAGATTGACGGCCCTGGTACCCACATAAACGGTACAGTGTGTGGTGAACCGACGCCGCACCACCACTATGCTAGGTGGTGCAGGATTTGCTTGCAAGCAGGTGCGCTTACACTTTCAGATACACGTGTGGTGTACTGTCTCTCAGCAACAGCCGGCACACATGTGCCCGCCCCCCCCCCCCAAAAAAAATAGTGCCGCCTGGCGTGGACCGCCCCCCCCTAGCTACGCCAGTGGTTTTCTGCACCCCTCAGTGCCTTCTTTCAGCCATTGATGAGAATATTCGTTGCCTGGGTGACAATGGGATGCATTTACCTCCAGTGGGTCATTGGCAGTTGACTGTTTTGTACTTGCACTCTTTTCTCACACGTGCGCACTGGCAGTTTCTGTCCAAGGGCGGCTGGGCGCTGCCCCTTTACTTACCGAACTACTGTACAAAAAAGCAATCATAACAAAGCTTGTATCTTTTTTTAATCCCCCTTGTAAGCACTGTTTCCCCAGACACCGACACCAGTGTTGTTGCTGGACATGTGACTTCACTTACTTTCACTGTGTGCGTTAAGTTGCTACCCTGGGTGCTTGCCGGGCTGATCATCTCAGAGCCTTGAGGCCTGTGAGGTTATCAGCTCGGCAAAGACCTAACATCATGTCCCAGTCTCCACCCCCTGATGGCGTGGAGGTAAAGTTAGCCCTGGGCGCTTTTGATACAAGCCCGGTATTGCTAAGCTTCCACGCCAATCAGGGAGTGGAGAGCATTGTCACCACACCCTTTTTCAACTCATTACATGGTGTAGGGTGGGACCCACCACACTGTGATGAGTTGGAAAGGGATGTGGCAGACAGAAAGCTAAGATTTCGAATCCGCGCAGACTCGACTTAAAATGAGCCTCTAAATCCTGGACGACATTTTAGTAGACTGTGTTTGTGTCCTGCTGATATACTGCAGTGCTGTGTGACAGTCCTACTGGCTGCTTGCGCACAGCACTGCATGTTTGGACTCGTGGACATTGTGTGTTTTATGTTCTCCAGCCCAGGTAAGAATAAAATTAAATTGACTGCTGCCGGGCCCTCGCCAGGTCCATTTAATACTTGTAATTAGGCCTGTGTTTGAACCGACTCCACGCCAGGATACATCTTGATTGATCTTGGCAAGGCGTGTACGGGGGAGAGGGCACATTCCCAAGGCCTGGTGGAGCATCAGCATATTGCTTCAGGAGGACTGAATGTATGTGAGTTAGTAGGTATAGCATGAGGGGCGGCATCACGCTGTTCAGGGCAGGGTCGCACTTAACAAACAGTTAACACATTTAAAATTCTTCCGTGCATAACCCTTGCCATGGTTACGCAGCCGTACGCAGAGACTGCACTGCCTTCTGTTTGTTTCTGTACTTCAAAATTCAATGAAAAGAATGTTATTAAAAATGGGCCCTAAGCTTCATCAGTTGTTTCTCATTGACCATGCTTGGTTGAGGTAGTACTAACCGAGTGGGTCTCGGATGTAACTTCCATGTATGTTTATACTGTTACGGATATTTGTGTTATATGTAATACACTTGGTGACAGCGACAACACTGCGCTTACTATTGTAGCAACAAATGAAATGTGTTATTCCACCTCATATCCCTAGTTTTGGCTTTAGGGAAGTGCGCAAAGTATGTTAAAAAATACATTTTAGGGTAGCATTCAAAATTACGCCGAGAACGTGCATGCTCACATTATTATATATTCCGTTTCTGGCATGTCCGTGTGTGACACGCGCCAGCTGCAACACCTGAAGCCATGGCATGTTGTATGACAGTCAGCCAGACATAATGGTCCACAGATTGATTTGTTTGCCTATAAAATCTAGGTAGATCATATTGACGCTACCTACAAGACTCCCTGAAACTCCTGGATTCAGAAGAAATCTGGAACTTGAACCCACCGCAGCAGGCCCTCAAAATCCACATCAAAAGGATCCTTTCATTCGGACAGAGCCCAACTGGCCCAACGTAAGCATGCTTGGACAATTGTATCATGGTTCAAGCCAGGAATTATGGCCCCATATTTGTCATGTACTTACTCTGTGCGCGGAAATAAAGATTGATGGCCCTTAGAATGGGCGAATGGCCATTCCTGTACCACCTGCCGAGCTGGCAACGCGTAAATACCAACGTAATGTGCAGGAGGTGTGGGAGTAGCAAGAAAACAATTGTCCTACACTACTTGACGACCGAAAGATCATGTTAAAGAGCGAATGGAATAAACTCGGCATTCGCACGTGCAGACAAGCTATCCTTGCATCAATTTTTCCGGACAATTCAATGCTCAATATTCGGTTCACCAAGTTTATGACAAGAGCAGCATGAAGATTTATAACTAGAGAGAGCCAGCAAGCAAACAATGGTCAACCATAAAAGGGAGGACCAACCCCCTCTGTTCCACTAATTAGCAGTTGACCATGGCCTCTTTCTTTACACAGACTATTTTCTTGGCCTCTTGTGCGCCCCAGGACCTTAACTATCATATGTAGGGTCCTCACCATATTAACGGACCCGTGCCTCCAGTAGTATTAACCATTTATTCTCAATGACTATGATCTTGTTCTGTGGCCTTAGCAGATGTTGAACCAGAAGGGACAACCACGGCCCCCAACTGTTTTCTAATTGCTTGTTATGAAGTTGTATTACCCAGACAAAGTTAACTTTTTACTAACAAAGATAGATTGCTAGGTCCTTTTAATCATTTATAGATGAATTCTATTTTTTAATTCACTGTGATGATATAAACGGATTAAATGGACATTCTTAGGGAGATTCTTAAAGGAAAAAACAATAATTTTTTTTAAACACCTCATTGAGATTAAACATCCGTCTCTTGTACCATGTGTAAATACTTTAGCAATATTGATACAAGTTTTTATTATCACTGATGCATGTTTACCAATGTAATGATTTTTATTAATCAAACAATAAAGTTTCTATCTATCTAGAATAAAGGGGCTCGCTGTCAACAGGTATTTTATTGCGGTCTTCCATCTGCCTAGGAATAATTATTTGTAAAGCCATGTTAGCATTGTGTTGTAACACAGTCTTTGTCAGTATTGTGATCGTGTGCTACTGCTGTACAGGAGGCCAATCATGCTGGCATTGCAGCATTCATCTACTGCGTATCTCTAGTCAGTGCTGCCGGTAAATTAGCTGCAAGGCCCCCGCCACACTTGCCACTGCCCTCTGGTGCCCCTTCTGAATCGAATTGCTTCACCTTCCTGCTCCTGGCTGTACTAGTGAGTATCATTTCAGTCCATGCAGCTAAGTGAATAGCAGGCTGCACTGCGCACTTGCTCTGAGACAATAAAAGTGCATCTTCAAGAGTGTTATCAAGATAACTTCCGGTCCCTTCAGACATTATTTAATTTCAGTAGGTTTTAGACTCGTTTATAATCTTTTGTCATTTACAATAGAAGAACATGGCGTATTTCTTTGCGAAGGAGTGTTTAATGTATTCCTTGCTTTTACATAGTATTCAGGTTCTTAGGAGGTAGCATCAAGCCTTTTAAATGCCACGTTTGTCTGTAATGTATCCCTGCCATCGATTTGGTGAGTTTGAATGTCAAATGACAACAATAAAGTCTAATTTCTTAACCCCTTCTGTGCTGTTGACGGAACCACTCCGTCACGAGCCACGGACGCGCTGTGCTGGTGACGGAGTGGTTTCGTCACGGCGCGGCCGCCCCGCCTACGCGGCGTCAATTCCGAGCCTGCGCGGCCGTTTTATTGAGCGGGCAGGGCCGTGACGGAACTACTCTGTCACAAGCACAGCACGCCCATGGCTCGTGAAGGAGTGATCTGTCACGAGCATGGTGGCGCCTTGCGGCCCCCCCTTCCCCCAGCGCCGCTATGGAATTACCGCCACGGCCAAGGGGTTAAAGGAATCGCTTTATTTCTGAAGCTGTGCGGTGGGCAGGGGCGGATTGGCAAGGCGGGCATTCGGGCATGGGCCGAAGGGCCGGTGCCTCAGTGCCCTCTGTGGGCCGTTTTTTTTCTCCCCTGTCCCAGTCCACAGAGAGTGGACTAGGAAAGGGGAGAAATAAAACGGCCCACAGAGTGCACAGAGACAGAGAAAATGAAAGCAGCCTCGCAGTGCGGCCAGAGAGCGATTGTCAGCTGTGGCCTCTCCTTCACCCCTACCCTGTCAAGCAATCAAGCTGAGGCTGGGCTGGGCTGGGGAGGGGTGATTGTTTGCAATAATCAGCCTCCCTGGGGGCCAGGTGGTTCTCAGGCCTTTGAGCCATTTGCACCTGGCCCCCTGGCGCCCATGCAGCCCAGAAACGGTGTTAGTCTTAACACCTCGCCCACAGCCCTTCACATTCAGGGCATAGTGGGCGAGGAAGAATGGGTCTTGCTGTGGGGGCCTGGTGATGTTTGGAATTTTTTTGTTTTATTTATTTATTTATGCGATTTTATATAGCGCGGACTTTACCCGAAGGTGTCAGAGCGCTTCACACTAGGAACAGCAATAATACATGAGGAGAAAATTATAAGTGGACAAATTACAAAAGCAAACGTTAAGTTACATGATTCAAAAGTGACAATAGTGAGCAACCAAAATACAAGAGGAGCAAACGATACATTACAGGAGGAAAAAGTGATATGTGTGCAGGTTACAAAAGCGTACAAAATACAAGTAGCGGTATAATACTGCAATTATTGGCAGACACTCCAGCACAAGAACAAACGTTGCGTAGGCAATGGTGGCACTTGTGCAAGTATCTAAAGCAAACAAAAGTGAGAGGTAGCAAACAGTGTGTTACAAGAGAAAAGTGACGTGTGCAAGTTACAAAAGGGTACCATACACAGATACAAGGGTAATACTACAGTAAATGGTAAATACTCAAACTGCCAGAGCACACTGGAAAGGCACTTCCCATGCACCAGCTTCACCTCAGCCTCCCCCCTGGCTACCTGGCTACCTTGGATGACCCAGAAAGCTGTGTTTTTTGCTCCCCTGCCAGGACATTTTCCCAAGGCCTGGAGGGTTGATTAATTTACTAATTGCAGGGGCCTTACCTCTGTTCATGTGCTCCTGAGCTGAAGGTCTGAGGAGGGCTAAGTAGGTTAGTAATAGCAGGGGCTTTGCTGCTTTTCAGGTGCTCGTGTGCTGGAGGGCTGGAATAATTTTGTGACAAAAAGGGGCCTCGCTATTTTTTTTAGTTGCTCAGCATGTAGGCCATTGTCACATTGGCCCTGTGTCCTGTGCAAGAACAGTATCCTCCCACTTTCATTCCTTGTCTGTGCAAATGGTGTTTCATGAAAGGGCACGCCCCTTGAATGTTGGCCACGCCCCTTAAATATGGGCCACGCCTCTTGAATGTGGGCCACTTTTTTCGTCATTGCCCGGGCCGAATTGTGATCCCAATCCGACCCTGGCGGTGGGTGATATGGGGCACAGGGTGATGGTTCTGTTTTCTGAGATAGGTTTGCAAGTATGGCATTGGATGCCCTTTGAAATGCATCAGGTCACCACATATAAGTAAAATAACTTGTTCCTTCATGTGCGCACATTAGAGAGGTGGTTGCTAGATGTGGCTCTCTAGAGCACTTTTGTCAAGGGCAGCAAAAACTTTAGGACTGCTGACTGTCTGGTCTCATGGATCAGCTGTGTTGTCTGCGCCTCACTTCAGTTTCTTGTCTGGGCTGGCCTGTTGCTGATGGATGATCTTGTAGGGCCAACCTTGCCCTGTCTCCTTGTATTCGACTCTGAGCTGTCCTCTCACCCTGGTGTGTCTTCTTCTCGAGGCGAGGTCCTTGAAACACAGTTTCGTGCTTCAGAGACAGTTGCACACGTTTTTGCGTCTTCCCACGTACAGGAGCCATTTTACAAACACTTCGCGCACAGGGAGAATACTAGCAGTCCATGTACCGCCCAAACAGAGTGCTACACGCAGAGAAGTCCAGGAACAAATGAAGAATGCATTCCTTTTAATAAAACATTCTGACAGACTCGGCTGAGCTGCCAGCACTCTAGGTTGACCGACAGACTCCCAAAGATTATGTTTTTTCAAATAATTTGGGCCAGAGTATTTAATATAATGGAGCTGAGGCAAACATTTATTTTACTGAGTGCTATCAATTTTCCTCTGTCAAAGTAAAGGCAGCAGGAACGTCGTCCGAGATTAACATGAGAATCTAACCTCTGAAAAGTTCCTTTTCCGTCTGAGTTTGGTGTACCTGCCCTACCTGTTTTCTTTTAGTTGACATTTCAGCCTTGTTATATTTAACACTAAAGTTAGGCTCCCTTCAACCCAGAGGTTTCCTTTAAAATCATTACTTCTGCTCGAGCCCCCGTCATGTATACAGGCCCTTGACGAACGCACTTAATGTGAACCAATTAGGGAGCGTTACAAATGCCTGAACCATTCTTTACTTGCTATTCTGCTAATGGATTTTTCTGTTCTGAACACACACAAATCCCCTGTGCGCATCAGGCAAAAATTACAAGCTTGGTGTTAAATCACATTAGGTATCCGTGGGAATGAATACTGATGCGTCCCATTAGGGCGCAGGCTGCGCGAGAGTGCCAGTAAATACCTGCTTCTAAACCGCGCGGCCATTAGACTGCGGGCACGCGCCACCACAGCTCTCTGAGAGGGTCCGGGGGCTTTGGGCAGAGTGGTCACCTGTGCCCTGTCGCCCAGGCATAATGCCAGGTATCAATGCTCTTTAATGCCTGCTTAGCTGTCACTGATGAGGAGTGATGGTAATCGCGCCTCACCCATGATGGCTGCCGCCCACGCACTCTTATGAAGAGCAGTTAAATGTCACAAATGTTTGCGCCTTCAGCCTGAGGTCGAAGCATGCTGCAGATACGTAAATTTTTCTCAGCACTCTCTTTGTGTCTGGGCTACTACCTGAGGCTTCATATGAAAGCGCCCCCACCGCGTTGCGTAACGAAATTTGAGCCCCCCACTCCCCCCCCACCCCCAAGGTACATGGGTAGGGGGGCCATCCGGACTCAACCAGGAGCTCTCAGGGCAGGGTTCTGTGCTGAGGTGGCCTCCTGGAGCTCGGGCCCCTGCACCGCAAGGACTGCAGGGGCCTAGGTTACGCCACTGCCCCACCCTCATTTTGTGCACTGGCGTGGCCCTAGTAGAAGTGGCTGCTTCTTGCTTGTGCCCAACAACCCATATGTGTATTTAGAGGTGCAATGGGGGAAGATGTGTTCACCCTTAATGTGACTGCAGCTAAGTAACGCTTCATATCCTAGGTGGGGTGCTGAGGCCATTAGTGGATGGATCACATGCACACCCTGGGGTGTTAATAGGTGGAAGATTGTTGAATTACAGTGTAGCCTACTAGGAAGCCTTTTGGTGTGCTGTGTGAGTGGCAGGAGTGGTGCTCTTGTCCTGTCTTAGGTGGCTGCACCCACGCACGCAACCGAAGAAAGGACAGTTCTAGAATGTAGGCGTGTTCTAATAAATTAATGTTGCACCTGATTTAGCAGGTCTCCGAAGACTCCACCCAAGAGCCACAGAGGAGCTGTCCATGGCATGCACTGGATACAGACAGTCATGGCAGAGGCTCTATATATTAGTGTATCCATGGCACAAATCGGGGGTACACGCAGGTGGAAGGTCCACCCTGCCAAGAAGTTGACCCCACTGAAAAATAGGCTGAATTAGTCTCGGTGTCATTTCCAAACACCGGGGCACATTCAGCAGCGCCTGCACGTTGTCTGCTTTCAATCACAACAACGTGCAGGCAGGGAGGGGACCTTCTTAGTACAGACTCCTGCTGGGCCCATAACAAAGGGCCTATGCGAGAGGTCATCAGGCCTCCTTTTGTTCGAGTCTCTTGGCTGGGAGCAGTCAGGAGCCTCACACCTAGATGCCAATGAAGCAGAGGGGAAACAAAGGCTCCCACCTTGTTAGCACTTGACACATACTTAAGAGAGGCAGCTTTTCACTCTGTTCAGTCACTGTTTAGGAGATATGCAGGCACTGTAAGAAAGTCAGATGTGTTGGCCTTTTCCTGTAAAAACACAACATAAATGTAATTTATATAGTGCTTACTACCCCTGAGGAGGAATTGAAATAATTTATTTTTCTTGTAAAGCATTATGGGTAGAGGGCGTTTACGCTGACAAAAGGCAACGTTGTTTTGTATGTAGCTTTCAAAAGTGTGAATCTTCTGCTTAACCCCTTCACTGCGGCGGCAATTCCGCCGCAGTGCTAGGGGGTGGGGGGTCGCACGGCTCACCTGCGCTTGTGACGGAACCGCTCCGTCACGCGCCTCGGGTGAGCTGTCCTAGTGACGGAACGGTTCCGTCACAAAAGCGCCCGCTCAATAGAACGTGCCGCGCAGGTGCGAAATCAGCGCCGCGCAGGCGCGTCGAGCGGGCCGTGACGGAACTGTTCCGTCACTAGCACAGCTCACCCGAGGCGCGTGACGGAACAGTTCCGTCATAAGCGCCGAAGGGGTTAAATCAGGAGGGTTTCCCTGTGTACTCAAAATGTGCTCCAATGTACTCATGATAGACCTGCTAAACATACATGTGAGGTCTTAAGATCTCATTTCACTTCTTGTGATGCCACTTCCGGATTTGTGCCCTGAGTATGTCAAGGAGAAATTAGATTTATTGTCCGTAGAAATGGCCCTGCAAACCTCTACCTGAAAAACAGACCCGAAAACCACACTGGTCGCACTGTAAACGTTACATTACATTCATTTCAATGAACAGAAATGTCCTTAGACTGGATATCAGCAGAATCACCAAACCAAAATATCGAATAACAAGCATTTACAATGCAATGGTTTCGCCTTTGGAAAAGTTAGAGCTATTGGCATTGTAAATGACAACATTTGTATTTATGTGTTGGTTTTGAAAACAGATAAATAAATGGCATTGTCATTTACATTGCCATTAGCTTAATCTCTGCAGTCACTCTGCACTCCCTAGTACTCCCTAGTCACTCTGCACTCCCTAGCATTCTGCAGTCACTCTTCACTCCCTAGCACTCCCTAGCAGTCACTCTGCAGTCACTATGCAGTCCTTAGCACTCCCTAGCACTCTGCAGTCACTCTGCACTCTCTAGCACTCCCTAGTCCCTCTGCACTCCCTAGTCACTCTGCACACCCTAGCACTCCCTAGTCACTCTGCACTCCCTAGCACTCTGCACTCCCTAGCACTCTGCAGTCACTCTGCACTCCCTAGTCACTCTGCACTCCCCAGTCACTCTGCACTCCCTAGTCACTCTGCACTCTGCACTCATTACTCTGGACTCTGCACTCACCATGCTCTACTCTGCACTCACCATGCTCTACTCTGCACTCTCTACTCTTCACTCTCTACTCTGCACACTCACTCTGCACACTCACTTTGCACTCTGCACTCACACTCTGCACTCACTAGTCTGCACACTTACTACTGTGCACTCACTACTCTGCACACTCACTACTCTGCACTCTGCACTCACTACTCTGCACTCTACACACTCACTCTGCACAAAGATCCGTTACAATTAAAATAAAATAAAACGATGTGTAAAAAATTATATGAAGTAATCTTCCTCGAGTTTTTCTAGCACCCGATTCTCTCCCTTCCGTCCCTCTTCTAGCTCCCCACCTCACCTTCTGCCCACACTTTTTCAGATTATGCTGTGAATGGGTGCAAGTATTTATTTTACTTAATGCAGTTTTATATAGCGTAAACTTTTCTAGCACCCGATTCTCTCCCTTCCTTCCCCCTTCTAGCTCCCCACCTCACCTTCTGCCCACACTTTTTCAGATTATGCTGTGAATGGGGGATGGCGGGCAAGAAGAGATGGGGTGAAGGAGGGACGAGGGGGTCGTAGGGAGGGGGTGGGGTGCCAAGGACGGATGGTGGACGTGGTTTACAAGGACGAGGGAGGGATAGAGTTATTGGGTGTAGGGATAGGGAGGGTCGTAGGAAGTGGGTACGAAGGGGAGGGGCCGGAATGGAAGGGGGGAGACGAGGGAGGAGATGAAGAGAAGAAATGTCAGGAGAGCTGAAGGAAGGGGGCCGGTCAAGCTGGCTGCAGAGAGAAGAATGGCTGAGTGAAACCGTGTAGTGGAGAGAAGGAGGAATAAAGTGAAGGAGATGTGAGAAGGATAGGATGAGAGGGTTGGAAGGGAGCCTGGCTGAGGCTCGGCAGGGGCTGGAGCTGAATAACAACGGGATGCAGCGGGGGTCTGTGTGAAGTGATGGAGGTGTAGGTGAGGCGAAGGGTCGTGAACTGATGGTGGGAAGAAGGAGCACCAGAGGAGAAGACGGACTCAGGAGAGACAGGCAGGGAGAAGGAAATGAAGGGGAGGAGGAGTGAGAGATTGGGGTAACTGGAAGGCGTCTTGGAATGAAGGTTTGGCAAGTATAGAGCCGAGACAAGAGTGAAGGGATGGGTGAAAGGGGCTTAGGGGGTCGTGGTAGATGACACTCGGGAGGGGTGGTGTTCGAGGTGATGTAGAAATGATCACACATCATTGATAGGCTGGTGCAGACGAAAGAGGCATATCTATGTGTGAGCAAAAAGCAGACATAGAAAACCTGCCGGACATGTCATCATGGACATCCACAAAAGCGGTGAGCAGGGTTGTACTATGCACACAAGTACACATTGTGATTATTTTGCCGTTTTATATAGCGCAAACTCGACCCGAAAGTATCAGTGCGCTGTAAGCGAGCACCAGTTGAATTACGGACGGACACATTCATTTTTAGGCAGTGGTAAATAAAGTGATTTGTCCAGAAACACAGGATGTCGAGGCTGCCAAGACTCGAACGCGGATCCCCAGCTTCAGAGTCGGCCGTTCCAGCCCTTAAGTCACGAGAATGGCTGCGCTGCGTCTCATGTATCAAAGCCCCTGCTTTCCCGGAGTCCCCAGTCAACCTGGCGGATTCACAGCTCCCCAGTTACCCACTTCCATGCGTGAGTACGTCATCCACTCCACGGTCTTGCTTCTGCAATCTGGGATTTGAAGGCTTTTTTCTTCCGCGGTAAAACGAGGACTACAAATCCAACAATACAAAGACATAACAAGGGGCCGGAGACCCAGCCAGGGGGGGGGGAATGGACAGCGGGAGGGGGTCAGGAAGGCAAGAAAATTAAACAAGCCGTAGACAAGCCAAAGCCCCAAGCCGTAGACGACCCAAAGAAAATCGGAAATAAAAAAAAAACATCAGTTACAAGCATCCCGTGCAAAGCGAAACATTCACAACACGGGGCAGCAACTAGACACACAAAGTCGAGAAACAAACAGTTAAAAATTTAAATAAAATGCATCTTACCTGAACGCATATAAAAACAACACCAATCCGGCTGAAGGCCCTCCTGAAAAGACGAAAACAACACAGGAAAAAAAAACCCGCCCACCGCCGCACTGACGTGTTAAAAGGGGCTGGATGAGAAAAAATCTCAGGAACGCCCACGAGTCGCTTCGCAGAATGACGGACGCCTCTGTTTTCCAATGGCTAGCCTCCATTTATGGAGCTAGCCAATGGAAACAGAGGCGGACAAAGCCCACATACTGCAAAACAAAAGATTTTGCCTGCGCGAAACGCTGCTTGCGCAGCTTTCGACAGGCGAAACCTAAAAAGGACATTTTATGTAACTTGCTTTCTCATGGTGAAATGCAAGTATCAAAAAATGCAAATCGATAATACAGTTACATTTACCGTATTCTCACAATTACAAATAGCAAATTATTCAATCTTTGCATGATGACGGCTTCATTCTTCGATGTTAGCAAGCAATACGATTTTGGTGGAAAATCTCGCTTCTTCAGGGCCATAAACCAAGAAAAAAGTCCATTAATTGCATTTCTCAAAAGTAACTGTGTAATGCAAGTTAATTATTCCTGCTTTTGCAAACCCAAATCGAACAGCGCAGCTGCGTTTTCTGTATGCCGCGATATAAACCCTAAAAGGAATATTTTCCTATTTGTAACTGTGAGAATATGCTACATGTACCTTTATTATGGATTTGTATATTTTGATACTTGTATCTTCTATATCTATACTAATATTATAAAGAGAGAGCCCAAACCTTTGAGGCGGGTAATCTCAGTAACCACAGCACCAATCACAACACCCAATACAGCATTGGAAAGGGCAGTTGCAGCAGAAGGACATAGGCTATGCAGACGCCCACCATATACATTTAAAAGGTAAAATAACCTTGCAGCAATGTAGTCCCTTGTGGGAGAGGGTGGGGCGCGGCCTGACGACAAAAAACAAAGCGTTCTCTAAACGTCTGCGTTGTGCTGTGGGTGTGTCCTGGGGGCGTGGCAAACGCTGGGGGTGTGTGCCAGGGGCGTGACATGGAGCCAAAGCCTTCAATGGGCGTATGCGTTAAGCGCGAGGCGCGCACAATTGCCGTTATGTTCCGCACGTCATGCCATGTGGGTCGCCTTCATTCCATGTGGGTCGTACATACAAAATAATAAGGCGCCGGGGCCACACATGAATGAGCGTGTCTGCGGGGACAATTACTGCAAATCGCGCTACATTCTAAAATTAGGATACCGATCAAGCACCTGGGCGTATGCGTTCAATGGGCATCTCCGTTCATATGGAGGCGTGGTAAGTAACCCTTCGCTCTACTCCCTTGGGGGACTGCCCCTTTGTCTCACACATACTGGGGCCGAATGCAGTTAGTGCCTTAGCCTGGGTGCGTGGAAAACACACAGGGGGGCGGAGACCGTCGGTGTGGGTCCTAAATGGGTTGCTAGTTTTATCATAGGAAAGCATCTTAAAGAAACTGTTGTTTTTAGTTATTTTGGTTCAGTGATTCTGCTGCTATCCAGTCTAAGGACATTTGTGCCGGTATGTCCCTGAAATTAATGTAACATTGTATATTTTTGGCTGGTGTGGAAAAAAGCTACATGCAAGTGTGAACTGTTTGCAGCCAACGCAGCCTGACCCCCAGGCATGCACGCGAGGAACGCAGCTTTAGAAAACGCCCTCCAGGGGCCACCTGGGAACAGCGGAGGGTGATATCAACATGGGTATCTCGTGAGTTTCCGTTAGAAGGGAGCCTGCTCTATACTGCATGGGTTATGTGTGTAACTCTTCAGTATATATCCCATGCTAAAGCTTCTTGGTACATGTCAATATTACCTCCTCGTCTGTCTTCCTGGATGCAGTCCTTATGCATGAGATACTTCTCCTTTCTGGCAGGAAGAAAAAAACAGATTAGGACTCGGAGTAATGAAGATTACCGGTAAGTAACCAGGGCATTCTCTTTCAGCCCCCATACAGGCGTGTCCACACTGCAGGACCTTGCTACGTATTTGCCCCACCAAGGAATCTGTTGTCATGGTTACATTAGGGTGGTGTTTTAAGAAAAAAAAGATATATTGTTTTATCACAAGTAGCAACAAAAAAAACTGGTTTGTAATGGTTAGTCTCCCTCAATAAGTAATCTTCCATGATCCTTCTATGTAATTGCTAATAGTAAGGTATGGATATAGGTAATTCTGCTTACAATGGTTTAGTGTACTAATGCACACTGTAAAATGTATAACCTTACCTGCTGTAGCCATCTGCTCGGTGCTAACCAGTGTTACCACACTGCACCCATCTCTGATGTGAAAAGCCTCCATCTCCTGCATTGTCAGTGAGACATTTCTGAACAGCTTGTCTCTGCTTGGATAGCTTTCTGCTCATTGCTAACCAGTGCATCCAATTTGCACCCGTCTCTGATATGAAAACCCTTGCTCTCACTGCTGGCATTGTCGGTGAGAAATGTCTGAACAGCTTGTCTCTATTTCGGCAGCTTTCTGATCATTAGGTGCTATGGGACCTCCTTGTCTCCCGATTCTGTGATTTGCAGATTCATTTTCTTTTGTCAGTAAACAGTTGGTGACATCAAATTGGTGTGTGAGCCGATGTTTGTTAAAGCACCCTGCACCAAACATTTGGTTAGCAAATGGCACAAGGGAGGTCCCGCTTTAGGGCAGTGCGACTGGTGCAGCTGCACAGGGCACTGACCTAGAGGGGGGCACTGACCTCGGGGGGGGGGGAGGGGACTCTCTGTTTAGCAATACATTACGATTTAAAAGCACCTTCTGTAGAGTTCCTTCTGCATCCAGCTTTCAGGCAGCAATAAAAATGTCAAGGTAACTCTGGTGGTTAATGTTCCTGCTAGAGAGAGGGATTGGAGTTTTGTCTAGTGGTAGTTTTGACTCACTATAAGGTAGACAATCAAACTATAGCCCTACCTCAGTAAACACACCATCCACTTTACTGACCAAAACAAGGGTAAATGACCACAATGTCAATTTCTATACCCTAGGTGTGTGTGTTCACACTATTCCTTAGGCCAGGGTGTCTCAGTAACTCAACATGAACCAAGTAAAATCACAGGCCAACACTTACTAGAACAAATATACTAGAAAAAATGTACTAGAAAAATGTGAGGAGTAGAGAGAGTACCTCACGGTCGTAACACCCGAGGGGGTTGCTGGTTTAGCAATATCCGGTCTACCCACTTCTCATCATCGGTTACTCTCCCTAAGTGAAGTAAGAAACATGCACACAAATCTACTAGTACACACAGTGAGAATAGTGAGAATAGTGGCAAGGAATAAACACACACAGTACACAGTGAGTGGATTCAGACAATACTGTGACAACATATATACATACTAAGACCCCAGGACAATCAAAACAAACAGGTAAGTAAAACCCGGAGAAGTCTTGCTGGCCGTCTTATTCCTTTATTCTGATGCTGCAAGACCTTCCATTAAAAATTGTTTAATTATATACCATATCCTCTTCTTTATCAAGCCAACATGTTTCGTTGCTATAAATTCAGCAACTTCATCTGGGCGCAAAAGGGGTTCACTATTCTCGAACTTCACGTCAAGATTTGTTTGAACAAAAGACCTTATGGATGCCCAGCCATTATGTACCGGCAACCATCAAATTGACACTGAGTCCCGTGATCACGTGCCTCACAGTGACTCGTCCTGGTAGGAGCCACTGATGCCGAGTCCCTCCGGTGCTTCCGACGATCATGTGATGAGTCACTATAAAGTAGCGCAGTGTGTTAATATGCATGTTGCAAAGAACAGATTTGTATTTTATGTGGGTATCTGAGTGCTTTAAAACCATTGGAATGCGGAGCACTCCATTGAAGACAGTGGAGTGCTCCCTACTTCTACGGGACGGTAAAGGCCTGCAAAGCAACATTCCAATGTTTTCACAAAGGCCTCTCGGAGCTTGAGGGGATTTAAATTCCATCGGGCTTCGAGAGGCCTTTTTTTAATTGTTATAACATTCTACCCTCTAGTGGCAGAATTTTCTAATAGACTTATAGCCCTTCGTAGCTGGGCTGTAATGGCTATTAAAGGCCCGCTCCCTTGTTAAAGTCCCCCGCCTTCGGCTTGGGACTTTAACGCTGGAGGGGGCTATATTGGAACATTGAAATGTTGGGAGCTCCATTGAAAACAATGGAGTAGCTCCGGGCTTATAATGGCTGGTGTAAGCCCGGAGCTCCAACATTCCAATGATTGTCTTTGTTCACAGCTGTGGCTGCGAACAAAGGCTTCAGGGAGCCCATGGGGATTTCAATCCCCTCGGGCTCCCTGAAGCCTTTGTTTTATTTGTAAGAACATTCTTCCCTCTAGTGACAGAATGTTCTAATAGCCTGATAGCCCTTCAACGCTGGGTTATACCGGCTATTAAAGTCCTGCTCCCTTGTTAAAGCTCTCTCTTTTGGCTCAGGCCTTTAACGCTGGAGCGGGCCTTTAATAGCCGGTATCGCCCACTATGGGGGGCTATAAGGATATAATAAATGTATGTGAGAGAGGGGCTATGGATAGAAGAATGGCACTTTTGCCAGGTGGTGAGGAAATCCAAGGAGCAGGTAATGGGGAGGCTGGGTGCCAGAAAAGATTGTTGCATGAGGTGCTACCAATGCTAAAGCTGGCCCTGGCACTAAGCTCACACTCTCTTTGGACTAAGATTGATAATGGCCAGAGCTGCCGACCTTAAAACTATGGAACAGGTTCAACTTCCAGCTTTGGCTCAGCATCCTGTTATTTTGGGCAAAATACCTAATCTGCCTTTCCTAAAAAATGAGTGTGTAACGTAACTCGTAGGAAACAAGAGGGGAGGAAAAAATAGGGGGCTGCGTACTCTTCCTAAAATGATAGTAGAAACAATGTGGACGAACCCACAAAAACGTTACCACTTCAGGTGACTCAATATCCAGTAGCAGAGTGCAGACATCCAGTGGATTTGTAAGAAGACCCCTCACCCACCAACCTAGTTGGTGGCATGCTTCATCATTGGGGTCCCAGCTGGACTGCTGAATGCAACCCAGCTGTGCTACAACGCCTGATTCCAGTGGAGTGTTTTTTTTTTTAGTGAGGTAAGTGCTCTGTGAGTTGGGTACTCAGAGAGAAGTGCGATTAAAAATGTCTCTAAGAAGTTCCCAAGTAAAAATCTGTATTAAAAGGGTCTTAGGACATGGTTAAAAATAAAGACCGGATATAGTGAAGATAAAATTGTACTTCAATATCCCTTAGTTAAAGGTCAACATGTTTCAGCCTCTTACGCTAATCGTAAGGTTTTCTTCAGGACCATAGTGTAAAAAACAGTGAGGTGGCTGTACAAAGTGAAAGCAGCCATGTGAGTGTAATATCAGCACACACGCTAAGGTGTAGTGGGCGCACCGTACTTACAGACCCACTAAATGGTTGAAATCTGTAAAAGAAAACCCACAACATAAAGTACATACAGAGAATTTTTTAATCCCACCTCTCTCTGAGTACCCAACCCACAAAGCACTCCCCTCACTCAAAAACCCTAACACCCTAAACAGAGATGGCCAATTTCAGAGAGTATAGCATGTGGGTGCCTTTGTTTAAAGTGCATACATGAGACACCAACAAGTGGTGCTGGGGCATTGGGGGTAAGGCTTTTTGCCTTGAACTGGCCTCAGTTGTTTTCCCTAAATTCCCTGCTCTGATTTATTTACTGCTTAGCTCTGTGTTCATTCTTTTTTTAGGGCAGCTCTGTCAAGTACCACTCATCACATGTTAGACTCACACATTTTGCCCCTCAATAAATATTGTCTTCTAGATATGTTTAAGGACTCAGGGTTTACATGGAATTCAAAAAGTATAAAATGTTTACGTATCTTATATACAAACAACATTAAAGAAACCATTCTAATTAACCTTAATAAAATCATCACAAAAATGACAGCGTTGATTGAGGGATGGTCCCCGTTTTTTCTGTCCTGGTGGGGTAGATTGGCAACTATTAAAATTATGTTGCTAGCAATAGTTATTTTTAACTTATTAATGTTGACAGTTTCCTTTCCCGCTTTCTTTCTTTAAAATTATTAACCATTCATTGATCATATTTTTATGGAACAATCGTACCCCCAGAATTTCACTCAACAATCAAAGGATACTGGATTGGTTAATTTCCTCGATCTTAGATGATATCACTCTGCCTTTACACTGAAACAAGTTCGGACTTCCCTTCTAGCAAACCCCTAAGTAGCAGCAACAATTTGGGGTCAACTGGAACAGGCCCATTGTAGACCATTCTCTTTAAACGCGGCGGTTCATATCTCTCAACCCCTCAGGGCATTTTTCTCCCCAAAAAATACCCATTCCGTAGCTGTTGCTAAACCTTTAATTGCTTCCTGTAACTCCTGTGTGGTTATTATTTCACAAACCCCTATTTGGTACAAAAAACACCTAAAATTGAATAATAGAGTTCCCTCATGGTGAGAGTGGATTAACAATAGAATTATTACCATTGGCCAAATACTCATAGATGGCTCTCTCATGGATTTTTCTAAGATTCACAAAAAATATGGCATATCTTCTTATCATGCTACTTATTACTTACATCTCAAGACTCTTATTCTTCCTCTTCTCTCTCAGGACTCTACCTCTGTCACAGCAGATCAGCCCCCCTCCCTCACATTGGATTTTTCCTCTCACATGAAAGCATCTAGTATTTACAATATTCTGTCCCGTCCCTCCAATTTGAGAACTCAGTCAAAGGTGGAACTCTTGTGGGAATCGGACCTTCACCAAGAGTTCTCTTTTCAGACATGGGACTCCATTTGGGCTAAAATTCCTACTTCATCTCGCTCAGCAAGCATAACAAAAACTTTATATTGTTTTTACAATAGGCTATTCCTGACCCCTATGGACCATCTTAGATTTAAGCTGACCAATAATACAAAATAATGGTCTTGCTCTCATGATAAGTGTGATTTTCTACATATGTTTTTCCTTTGTCCTTTGATTAAGAAGCTTTGGCTACTCATATGGGCGAAGCTGAAGGACATTTTGTCCACTACTTTCTCTTTTGATATTTTGCACATTTTTTAGTTAGTTCCCCCCCCATTTGGCACTCTCAGGGTATGGTAGGAAAGTTTATAGATTTGACTATTGCTGTAGCCCTACTGATCATCCCCACAAACTGGAAGGACACCACTAATATTTCTTTTACTGGTTGGTGGAATCTGTTATGTCATCATCATCATCATGGATTCGACCGGAAATATATGCTTCCTCTATTCCTTCATTCCTTTATTAATCACAAAGATTTATTATGGTCACCACTTACGTCCTTCTTATCCAGGCAATCTACCTCCATTGTTCTCAGTTATGAACCTCCATAAATGTTGGAATAAACGTTAATAGGTTAAAACCATTATTTATGCAATGCTTCTGTTATTACTTGTTATATTCTCTCCCTCTTTTCCCCTCCCTTCCCCTTCTTCAATCTTTCTCTCTATTCACACAAATTTTAAAATGCATTTAGTTTGTAAAGTGTTTATATTTTTCAATTCAAGCTCTCCGTTTTTTTTAGTTTAACAGTTTATGCATCCTTAATTTTTGCTGTTTTTTCTCTTTGACACTTGTGCCTTTCTTATTTATAGAACTGATGAGTGTTCTTATTTCCTTCTTCCTTTCATTTTGCTTGGATTGAATCGTTTAAATATTACTTTTAATTATTGTATCTATATTATCTCAATGAAGCATTTTTTTTTTATGTTTGAAAGCTTTATTAGAGATAAAATAAGTAATACAATAAGGTGACATCAGCAAATATGAGAAAAAGAAGTTATAAACTGGGACAAGGTAAAATAGAAGCAGCCAATATCACGATGAAAAAACAAAGCATTTTAAGTTATGGGGAGGGAAGGAGGGAGGGGGAGGGAGGAGAAAGGAAAAGCAAACATGGTATTCATCATAGAAGATGGGTAAGCAACAATAAGAAATATAGTAAATGGCAATCAAAAGTACAGTAAAAAATCATCGTATGAGTAATTGCATGAATGAAAAAGAAGTAGGAATGAGGTCCATATGAGTTAAATTATTACAATATTGAGAATGAAAAATAACGTGCAGAAAAACTTCAGGCAAGAGTACATGTGTTCAGGGGGGCTTGAAATTATCCGAAGATAGTGGAGAGTAACTTTTTTTCGCGGATTGATCGAGGTGGAGAGTAAGAGGTAACCAATAAAGTTCAACATTTCGGGAGGGTTTACAGGAGGAAGCAAAGGCCACATCAAGTCTATGTGAATGACATACAAGATTCCACCAACAATTGAGAGATACTTTGTTCAAAGATTTCCAATTAGAAACAATATGCTGTAAGGCCAGAGCTAGCATAAGGTCAAAAAGACCACGAGAGTGTGGGGGGAGGTCAATGTCTTCTGAAAGGCTGCCAAGAAATACTAAAGAAGTAGAAAATTGAATAGAGAGGTTGAAAATGCGAGAAAGGCGGGAGAAGAGCTGAGACCAGAAAATACGAGTTGAAGGACAGAGAAAGAAGAGGTGAAAAAGATCAGCAGAAGGGGCGTTACAAGTCCAACACTCAGATGTTGCATCAGGTTGAAAGCGAGAGATAGAGAGAGGAGAGAGGTAGAGTCTGTGATAAAAGAAAAATAGGGATTGAGTAAGAGAGGCAGTACGGGAAATCTTCAAGGATCGAGCCCATATTTTGTCCCAGAGAGAGGTCGGCCATGAAGAATGTAAGTCTGTTTCCCAAGACAATTCTAATTTAGATTTGAGACGATCTGGATTGGGGGCTGAAAAGTAGCGGTAAATGATAGAAGCTTTAGGAGTTGTGGAGAGGACAGTGAGTAGAGAAGAAGATGAGGTAGGTAGGTCGTCAGAGGGAAGAGAGTAATAACGATCTAGAATAGTTTCCATAAGGATAGGGAATTTCTTTGCAAAAGAAGGAGGGCATTGGAACTGAGAACGAAATGCAGGAAATGAACAAGGGGAGGAGCCATCAAAAAGGTGACGGATCCAAATGATACCTTTCGCTCTCCATGAGGGCCATGCAATAGGTCGATTGTTAATTAATATAAGTGAGTTGTACCATATAGGCAATAGTAGGAATGATTCCTGTGTCACTGAGGTAGGGGAAACTAAAGGGCGTAGAAGAAAAGAAGTATGCTTGAATAAAAGAGGATTAAGGCATGGGGCTTTAGAGGTAAAATGAATTACTTCCTGGAAAGAGTATGGAAGCAGTAATTCCTGTTCAACAGAGAGCCAGAGGGGAGAGAAAGGGGAGGGTTCCTGGGATAACCAGCGGGAAGCCTGTCGAAGGGAAAAGGATTTATGGTAGAGGCGAAAATCTGGAAAGTTGGTACCTCCATTAAGCTTAGATTTACGTAGGTTGAGAAGCGAAATGCGGGCTTTTTTCTGCTTCCAAAGAAATTTGGACAACGTAGAATCAATGCGACGGAAATAGGAGGCTGGAATACGAAGTGGGAGCATGGATAGCAAATAAATCAGAATAGGGGCAATCATCATTCTGATGGAGTCAAGGCGGCCCCACCAGGAAAGAAATAGTGGATTCCAAGAGGTGAGTAAGGAGTCTATTCTAGTTATGACTGCATTCATGTTAAGTTGAATAGAGGAAGATATAGAGCTAGAAAACAGAACACCGAGATATTTAATTTTCGTAGAGTTCCAAGCAAAGCCAGTGGCCGTGAAATAGTGGGGGAGACAAAATTTCGTTAAAGGAAGGATCTCTGTTTTGTCCGAATTTATTTTGTAACCAGAAACCACGGAGAATTTGTGAAATTCGTCTAATAAAGCAGGGACTGATGTGGGCGGATCAGAAATAAACAAAAGAATATCGTCAGCATATGCAGACAATTTAAGATGACGTTTACCGTACGGGAAACCAGAAATGGCTGGATTATTGCGAATGGAGGTAAGGAAAGGTTCCAGTGCCAAAATAAATAAAAGAGGTGATAGGGGACAGCCTTGTCGAACACCACGTTGGAGTGTGAATGGGGAAGTGAGTTGACCATTAACGAGAACAGAAGCTCTGGGCATAGAATAAATCAAAGAAATATAAGATATGAATTTGGGGTTAAAGCCATGCCATTTTAAGGAGGCCAGAAGAAAGGACCAGTCAACCCGGTCAAAGGCTTTCTCAGCATCCACGGAAATGGCTGCAAGGGGAATCGATAGTGAAGGGGCTTTACTTAAAACATTAAGGAAGAGTCTAGAGTTATCCGAGGTCAAACGGCCCTTAACAAAGCCGCATTGTTCTTTCCCTATGAGATGTGGTAAAAGTGGGTCAAGGCGAAGAGCCAATAGTTTCGCAAAAATTTTATAATCTACATTAACTAGAGATATGGGTCGATAATTTTTACAGAATTTAGGGTCTCTACCATCTTTAGGGATAAGGCATATGGTAGCGTCCTGAAAAGAGCCTTGGGCTGAACCAGTGGAACAAAAAGACTGAAAGAGTGATAAAAGTTTGGGTAAAAGAATATCCGAAAAATGAAGGTAAAATTCAACTGGGAAGCCATCAGGTCCTGGGGTTTTGCCCTTAGTGAGGGAGGATAGAGCAGAGGACAGTTCCAAAAGCGTGAGGTCAGAATCAACAGCCGAAATATCGAGGTGGGAAGTATCTGGGCGAGGTATGTTGTCAAAATAAGATTGAATAAGCTCTGGGGTGGGAGGGTTTTCCGGAGTATATAGAGTCTCATAGAAAGCGTGGAATTGTTCCAAAATTTCTGCATTGGTATGAAGAAGTACATTAGAGGGGGAGTAAATAGAATCAATATTGGTACGTTCTTTACGAGACTTTAAATAGTTAGCCAACAATTTACCTGACCTGTTTCGACCTCCATAAAAACGGGCGCTGCTCCGGAGGAGAAAAGAAGAGGCAGAATCTGTGGTAAGTTTGTTAAAAGCAATCTTAGCTTTAAGCAATTCAGGGGACATAATCTTATCAGAGGAGGTGTAGAATTGATGTTCCAAAGATTTAATATGTGCAAGAGTGAGTTTACGTTTTTGAAGGAACTTTTTCTTCTTTTTAGATACGAAATCAATAATAAAACCTCGGGCTGTGGCCTTGAAGGAATCCCAAAGAGTATGAGGTGGGGTATCGGGTGTAGAATTAAGATGAAAAAATTCAGAAGCAAAGGAACGAAAAGAGGAGGAGAAAAGAGGGTCAGTAAGAAGAGAAGGGTTGAAGCGCCAGCGAGAAGATTTAGGAATAGGAGGAAGAAGGTCAAAAACAGTAATGATAGGAGCATGATCAGAGATGACAATCGGTTCAATAGAAGAAGAAATAAGGTGTTGAGAAAGAAATGAGGATAGAAAGATATAGTCTAAGCGGGAGAAGGAAGCATGAGGAGGAGAAAAAAAGGAGAAATCCATAACGTCTGGGTGAGTAAGTCTCCATGAATCTACAAGGTGAGCTTGGGTAATAGTGTCAAGGAATTGTTTATGTGGTTTATGAGGGGAAAAACGAACAGAGGATCTACGATCTAAAAATGGGTCAATGATCTGGTTACAATCTCCACCTAATATAAAAGCATCAGTTTTATGTTGAATACATTTGGCTGTAATGGAGGGCCAAAAAGAAGAATCAAAACATGTGGGACCATATACATTGAATATTGTAAGGGGGATATTGTTAATTAGTAGTTTAGCTAGGACCCAGCGTCCCTCATCATCCTTTTCCTCTAGAACAATTTTACATTGAAGTCGCTTATGAATCAAAATGGCTACGCCATTCTTTTTTTGAGAAGCGGGAGAAAATAAAACAGTTCCAACCCATAGTCGCTTTAGCTTTAAAGATTCAACGTCAGATAGGTGAGTTTCTTGAATAAGGACGATATCTGGATTGTAAGAGGAAAGGTGGGAAAGTACTCTTTGCCTTTTGATGGGGTGATTAAATCCTTTCACATTCCATGAAACAACTTTGAAGGTGAAAGCTTAATAAACTGTTCTAAATCAAGAATTGCAAAAGCATACTGTACACGAAATAATGCAAACTGTATAGAAGTATTAACCATAAAAATCTTCAAAAAGGAAGAAGGAAGAACAGGTAGAAAAGGGAGAAGAAAAAGGAAAAGGGAGTAGGAGAGGGATGGGAAAAAGGAAGGAAGATCAGAGGGGAAGGCAGAAGAAAGAAAAGGGAGAATGCATAGAAGACAGTACAAATCCAGAAGGATGACTGTATTAAACATACCTGAAAGGGAAAAAATACACAAAGGGAAGGTGGGGAGGTGGTGATGCTTTACAAGACGTACGGACCAGGATCAGGAGGAGAACCACATCGAGACCGCACAAAAGGAACATGGAATGGGACAAAGTGTTGAGGGGAGTATCCGATACATATCCGTCTGGGGAGGAAAGAAAAGGGAAAAAATGTTAAAACATACCGAACATGTCAACGTAACAGTAGAGGCCCAGAAAGTAGAAACAGAAAATAGAGGGAAATATAGAAGATGCCAGATACAGATGAGTGAAAAAGGAGATATGAGAAGAGAGTGTAGAGAATGAGATGAGAAGTAAGGAGAATACATGAAGTCAAAGACAAGCCATTAGGAGGACAAACAGGTCAAATAATAAAAGTCCAATTTCAGCCACTAGTCGAGGCAGGAGAAGAGGCATCCATCCCTTCTTCACTGTGTAGAAGCAGAAAGTTCCGTAATTCTCCAGGTTCCTGAAACGACCAAGTCTTTTCTCTATAGGTGACTCTGAGAGTACAAGGGTGAAACAAGCCATATCGTGCTCCCAGGGCGCGCAAAGATGGACGCATAGACAGAAATTCTTTACGTCTAGAAGCAGTGACGTTAGATACATCCTGAGATAGATAGACTCGTTGACCTTGCCAAGAAACTTGTTTTATATTCCTCGCAGCTGAGAGAATCAATAGAAGATCTGTGTATTTCAGGAATAAAATAATGACTCCACGAGGTCTTGAGGAGGAGCCCGTTCTGGCGCCTAGTCTATGGGCTCGTTGGATACTGATGGAGGTGGAAGGTGGTAGGTCCAGAAGTTTCGGCAAGAAAGTGGTGAAGAAAGTCACGGGGTTGTCCCCCTCAAGATTTTCCGGCAGATTGTAAATACGGAGGTTATTCCTCCTATTTCTGTTTTCCAAATCCTCTGTATGCTTTTGGAGTGAGAGGACCGTTTTTTCTAATGAGTCAATGCGTTGTGAATTGGACTGAACGTCAGGAAGGTGTTGTTCAACTGTAGAAAGACGGGCGTCCATATTTTCCCATTTATCCTTTAAGAGCTGCATATCTGTACTCGTTTTTTCAATAAATGGGCGCAGCGCACGTAGTTCTTCGAGGATTTGGTCAGTGGAAGAATGCGAAGGATTGTCTTCTGGCGTAGGAGAGTTTTGTTTGAGGCGCTTGCCCGCCGGTGCGGGTGGGGAAGACTTACTGGTGTTAGTATGAGCCAATGATGATTTAGGAGTCGTCATTTTCGCAGATGCGGTGGCTCTATCTGTACCAGATGAAGAAGCAGCGCCAGAAGTATTCCCCGCTGGTGTGAAGACAAATTTAGGTTTACGTAAGTTGACCATAGAAAGAAATGAACGTGCGATAAACAGTCTCAAATCCCTGTGAGACAACTAAAGGCGCATGTGAAATGTTCCAGATAGATGACGAGCGAAGCACCTTGACGTAGTTCAACTGAAAAGGCAACAGGGAATATGAGTAGGGTAGATAACGAGTACAGAAATGAAAGGATGACTAAAATGGAAGCACATGAAGGAGCATCCTGAAGTAGTTGAGGCGCAGGAGAACAGGTAGAAAGTCTCAAAGAACGTTGTTGTCAAAGCGTCATGAGGAAAAAAATTGAGGAGAAAAAGTATTTCAGAGCACTGAGCATGTTTAGGGCGGGAAACATTCAGGTGTCAGGGGTGAAAAGCCGCAAAAACTGAGTAATAGGGCATTTCCTCAAATGTGGAAGATGAGAGAAAAAATGCAGGAAAAGCGTCTTGCACAATATATATAATTCTCACCCCTGAAATAGAGTCAGTGTCTGAAAAGTCGTTGGTGTCCAGTGACACGTCGTGAAGTGACAGCTCCTGTCAGTAGAGGGTTCGATGGTCGGAAGAGCTTCAAAATGGCGGCTCCGTGAGGGGCAGAAAATTCATCGCGGAGAAGGGCAAAAACGGCTCCACAAGCGGTGAAAAGCTGCTCCGCTGATGCCGGTAATGTTCCGCCAGCCCAATTAGTCGACGGTATTCAGTAGCGTCCCGGTTACATCAGGAAAAAGACTTCGTGAGGTTATCGATGCGGCGGAGCTCCGTACCTAGCCGGCCATCTTGCGCGGCATCCAAGCCACGCCCCCTCAATGAAGCATTTTAAACAAAAAAAAAAAAAAAAAAGACTAACAGTTTAGTGCTGGTGTCCTGATCCCCACACTAAAATGTATTAGTCATGCATAATTACAGCTTCTCTGACTCACTTTGTGAAGTGAGGTCCTGTAATCCTCTCACCTCTCACCCAGTCATATTGCTGCCTCAGACTGCCACTGCAAGCAATTTTAATCAGCTGGCTGGGCCTGGAGTAGAGGAGTGATGTTTTTATGGTTACCGTCCCAGAAAGCCACTTGATACTTTGTTTCAGATTCCCACCTGCACTGTCACTGGTGGTAGCAGCTTCATTAAAAAACCAAAACAACATTGTGAGTTGATCTCAGACCCTCAGACCCAGCTTTACAGGGTCAGGTGGGCAGATAAGTTTTAAAGTAAAGACACATTATTACGTTGAAGAACACAATTTATTCCAAGTATAAAGTACACAACCCCTGGCAGCATTACCAACTGTCCCTTCAAACCCCGTCCTTCCAGAACCTTCAACCCCATGATTCCCGACATCGAGAATTCTACATCTGTTCAATACAACACATTCCCCTTCATCACAGCAAAAAGAATGGACATTTCATATATATATAAACATGTTCTTTGAAGAAGAAACTATATACATAAATAAAATTGCACTGACCATAAAGGAAGAAACCCAATTTCTCTTTAAAGCACCAATGAAACATTCTATATTTCTTATGATTAAGAATAAACATAATCTTCCAATGTTTTACTTCTTTATCAGTTTAATTCTGATCTGACTTAGTACGCTCTTCTTCTCAGCATCTTCCTACCCTGTATTCTTACTTACATCACTTAAACGCCTATGACATTCTAAGTTATAACACAAAGTCCCTCTCATCACCATCTCCCACTTTCCTTCTGTCAACCACACCATATTGCCCTTTGCCTCAGACAACTCCCTGGGACTTGACTGCTTGGAGCTACCTTTTTTGCAACTTCCTCCACTGCAAACTCTCACCCAATCCCCCTCATCAAATGTTCTGCTCTGCCTTTTTACTTTACTATTATGTCTTTGGACATACTTGTCTTGATATATTGTCACTCTAGCATCCAACATCTGTTTATCCAACTCCACCCATGGTTTTCTTTCTTTCCAAGCAGGCACAATAGCAGTGCATGCCACTCTTCCCATTGAAAGGAAAAATGATTTTCTCCAGTAACTGAGTGTGGAAAGGTCCTGTAAATCCACAACAATGTTCTCTACCTCTTGTTTCTAATTCAATCCCCCTGCCAGGGCCAATTGAATGCATCCTCCCAACATATGATTAAAACGTTCTACCAAAACATTCTTGTGAGGATGATAAACTGCAGTCCTGGCATGCCTTATTCATTCTTCTTTCTTGAAAAAGGAATCAAATTCCCCTGAAACAAATTGAGGTCCTTTATCATATACCAACAACCAGGGGCAACCCGCTCTTATAAAACTACTATCACAGAAAGCGACCACATTGGAAGCCTTTACTTCTCTTACAAAAGCCACCTCCAACCATTTGGAATAAAAGTCCATCATCACCAAAGCGCACATACAGTCATGCCCCAGAAAATCAAAACTGCCATTTATGCCAATCTTATCCCATGTTTTTATGGGAAATTTAACCAGAACTAAATGTCTCCACTAGCACGTGGGACTTATCAGTATCAATTAATCAGCAACTCCACACATGTCTCTCAATATTCTTATTTATGCCCGGCCACCAAAAATCTGCCCAAGCTCTTCTTTTGCCAGCTGACATTTCATCATGACCTATATGCAAAAGATGAAATAGTCTAAAATGCGAACTGACTGGAACCACCACTCTCACATTCTAATAATGCAATTCACAACAGACAACTCTTCCCACAGATTTGAACCCTCCCATCTCTTCTTTATGGTTACCTTTAGGAACACTTTTGCTAGGCAATTTTGTTACTAATGAATGCAAAAACCTCATCTTCAAACAATGCTTTTTTCCATTCCTCCTCCAAAATCTCTTCTTTCTAGGATCCCCTTACCTCAGCTACTATCCAGCTCTCTTCTTCTTGAAAAATCTGATCACTTAAGGGAAAACTTGGCAAGCAATCAGCAAAAATATTTGTTGATCCTGGTACATACTTCGCTACAAATGTAAACCTCTGTAATCTATATAACCGTTTTTGAATATGTGGTGTCACCCTTCCTGCTCCTCTCTTAGTAACTAATCTAGCAAAGGTTTGTGACCCATTCGCAATTCTAACTCAGCTACCCACACAAACGTCCTGACATGTTGCACACTCACCAGCATGCCAGTGTCTCTTTTTCAATGGTGAAATATACGCCCTCAGTCCTTTAAGTGTGCAAGATGCAAGCACTACCACCTGCTCACAACTGTGCTCGACCTACATTTAGTACTGACCCTAGATCATAATCACTTGCATCAGTGAGCACAATAGCTCAGTCACGGAAGTTAAAAGGTTTCAGCACTACAACCTCAACAATAGATTCTCATCACAATTTCAAACGCCTGTTGACAACCCGAAGTCCACTGATACTTCACCCTCTTCTTCATCAAAGACCGTAACTCATGTGCTTTATTGGCAAAGTGATCCACACACTTGGAGTAGTACTCCCCTAATCCGAGAAACTATCTCAACTGATCTTTATCGTTGGGAGGAGGGGCATTTTATATGACCTCCTCCAACTTCAATTTAGGTTTCACACCATCAGATGTTAAAGTATGGCCCAAGTATTCCATCTCACAAACACCAAATTTACACTTTAATTCACTCACATTCAAACCAGCTCTTTCCAGTTTACTCAACACAACAGCACAACATCCAAAGCAGAACCATGTCAGCACCCCATATAGAAATACCATCTTGGAAAAATAAAACATTTGGTAAACCTCGCATAATTTCCTACATTATTATCTGAAACCCTGGGGCTGCCGAGGCCAAATCAAGTGTTCTTCCTACAAACTGGGGAAACCCCTTCAGATATAATGAATGACGTTAAGTGCTTTGAATTAGGATGTAATCGAACCTGGTAATGGTGCGCTAGATAAATCTAACTTGCTGAAACGAGTGGCACCTTTCCCACACATTAGCATTTCTTTTATATGGGGAAGCGGATGTCAGTCCACCAATATGGTACTAATCAAGTCTCTGAGGTCCACAAAATTGTGTTGATTTCAATTATTTTTTTGTCTAACACAATAGGACTAAATCACTCTCAAGCTTCTATAGGTTCTATAACACCACATTTACACAATTTGTCTAACTCCTCTTTCAGCATTCCACGCAACGCTAAGGGAACATTACACACTCTGTGCACTTTAGGCATCACTCTATGTTTCAGAATGATTTGAAGCTAAAATTTGTGGAAAATCCAGCTCACTTGCAAATAATTTAGTAAATGTATCACTCCACCTGTGAGCTCACCAACCCAATTAAATATTTCCCTTTTCAACAACATACATTTATCCCCTAGCCCTTCAGTTTTAATATTCTATCATTGCATTAAAATACCCATTAACTGGCAAGTTAACCTCACAATATATGTCAGATTCAACATCTGTGTGTATTAACCCATACCCAACAAGATAAGTTTATTGATCAAATTGTATGGTGAACAGGATTCTACCCACATCAAAATGTTCATTCCATGCACAATCAATGTGCATGTAAGTGGGTGGTTAGCCTGTCCCACAGTATTTAGAGATTTAACCTCATCCACCACCAAGACTTCAACATCTTCATCATCCGTACCACAGCCATCATCAAATGTTTTATTTTTGTTGTTCCCTTATTAAATTCACACTGCGCTTATTCACCGCCAACCCTTCAAGTTTACAAACCCTAGAAAATGACCAATTTGTTTGCATTTAAATCCTTTCCCCTTTGCAGCAGGACAAACTGACGATTAAGCCGGATGTCTCATGCTCCCACACCTATAGCATTTTATTTTTCTTCACTTTGAATCTTTGACACATTTTTGTAATAGTTGACTTGTCTTTCTCAAGGAATAATTTATGTACAAAATTCACATCATTTATCTCATCCTGTTTGGACCTGCCTTTATTCTGCCCATGTACCAGTTCTTTTATATACCAAGAGGAATATTCTAGGCATCGTGCAACAGTAATGGCCTTATTTAATGAGGGATCGTTTAACCCCAGTACCTTTTTCGGAATTTTCATGTTGCTTGTGCTGTTGATCATTTGATCTCTGATAATTTTCTCTTTATATTCCCGAAAACTTGCATGAAATAGCTAAGGTCCTCCACTCGGCTACATATTCTTCAGTGGACCCTCCGGGTAACGAGACATTGGTAAAAAACTTGTGCCTTTCCACACTATGCTTATTTTTTCCATAAATATCCTCTAAAGTTCTCATAACACTTAAATATTCATCTTCTGCTACCTCACGCATGTCTGGTTCCCCATTCCATACATCTCTAGCTGCAGTAGGGACCATTTTCAACACTTTTATGTCTTCTGCACCCAACCTATGTTTTAGCATGGCCAGTTTCCTTTTTGCAACATACACATCCCACCTAATGTTTTCAAGTATGTTTCGAAAGATTCTCTCCAATTGTCCCATGACATTACAGGTAATCCTGGCTCCTGTAAAATTGAGGTTGGAGCTGGGACCACCTGCCCAGTTATGACTTGAATATACCAAAAAAGCAGGCTAAAATAAATAAAGTAGTCACCGCGGCAATTTCAAAATAATAAGCGTAGTCACTACTGTCACTGCTGCACCCACCACAATAAGCTCAATGACAATTGCACACACAGTCATATACGTTAACTGATTAATCTCTGCAAAGTACACATATAGCTTTTCCTGTTTCTATGAAGTCTATCAATGCATTTCCAGTCCTTCCACTCTTTCCAGGAGCACACACTTAATGATCCTCTTTCTGCTTCTATGAATTATGGCAGAGAGTTCGTCTTCTTTTTTCAGGATCCACTGTGGGTTCTTCTTCCATAAGGCGTCAGCACTGGCCCCTACACTCAGTGAATATTATTATAAACCAAGTAATTGTTAATCCGAGCTTCCAAACTCTTTGATGCTACCGTGGGATAATCTTCCCATGGCAAGGCTGTATTACACCCTTTGTGTGCCACAAGACAGTTCTAAATTTCATGTGTGCAATGTGACTGTGAATGACCACAAATGTTGCACGTTCCACCGCCGTTGATGTTGCTGCATCTAAAATATCTTAGGGTGATGTGACATGCACATTCTCCAATATATGGCTCAAAATACTATAGGTTCTGTGCAAAACAGTCATAGGCACAACTGCCCTTCGCGTTCCTGCCTATCGCCTTTCACAGTGACTGTTCTCCACAGTGAGGCAACTCTTAGAGGTCAGTACTCACACGACACGAAAGCTCCTAATCTTCACCATCATGATTGTTGTAACTTGATGTTTAATTGTTATCCATGTTTCCTATTGGTATGAACCCTCCACCCCTCCCTTTCCCGGCAGAGTGTTGTGACCATAGGTGGAACGCTCGACAGGAGCTCACCTTAGAACGTTCAGTGAGGAGGCGATCGTGCCGAGGTCAGAACCTAATAAACCTGCTCTTCTTCTTCATTGCGTGTGAGCAGTTATTTATGAGCAGTTCTAACAAAGTGGCGACGGGGCTGCGCAGGGGGCAGTGTCTGACCTTCCCCTGTTATTCTGCACGATCCGATGAACCTTCCGCGCCGAGGAGTGACATATGTAGAGGAGCTCTGGCAGGCTGTGAATCCGGCGAAAGTGAGCCAAGGCTGGTAAGCAGTATCAGCGAAATAATTTATGGCAATTTGAGACGTCAACTCCAGGCATAACGAACGAAGGTTGCTGACGTAGTAATGATTTTTACTATGGTAAAATAAGTGGCACCGGACCGTTTTGAAAGTATTGCCGAGTGATATTTGTGGCTGGCTGTAACAGCGTAAAGTACGGAAGTGAAGGAATTGATATTATTAAGGAAGATAAGGAGCGCAGATACGTGGAAACTTGGAAAAATGAAAGAGACTGTTTAGTAGGGAAAAGCACGTTGACAGATGTGCGTGAGCGGATCTGTTTTCGAGTTCGTGCTGCATGTATATACGGAGGATTCATACGCGGCATCAGGAGATTGAAGGAAGTTTTTGACAGGTGCCAGCGCGTGTGACGGAAAGGGGGCTCGCATAAGCATTGTCAGCATTCCCTCAATAGATCTGTGAACGGACCGGCACAGCGTGAGGAAGTGACAGCGTTTTCCCTCAGCTGACAGGACTGGTGCGCGCCGCGTTCTTAACGCTAGAGGGCGATCTGCCACATCGACGATTTAGTCAAGTGAGCCTCAGTGCGAGGTGTTTGATGCGCATAAGAGGTGAGAAGCAGGTAAAGACCTAAAGGAAAAGGACAATATAAGTTGGATATGCAAGAGGAAGTCTACACTTTCAAACAACAGTTGTGGTTTGCGCTGATAGGCTCAGCATTGTGCAGATAAGAGCCTGCATGCAAGGTACTTTTAACCCACCACGCTGACAGGAACTTTTGAGTGAGGAAGGGACAGGAAAGGACCCAGGACAGCGAAACTAGCACGCAATACACAACAGGGTCACCGAAGTGATCGCAAGGGACACGGTTTGAAAGTGTATGGGTTCATGTTGATAAGGTACATTCTGCATAACAAAGGAAAAAAAAACAAGCCAGGGTAAATTGGTAATTGTGAATTTGTATTGTCAGTTATTTCCTCAGCCACATATATAAGGTGAAACATTGTGCCTGCATTTTGCATCTGTACAAGGTTTCCCACTATCTCCTTAGTTTCTTCCAGTTCCTCCTAATACATGACTTTAGCTACTGCTTAACTCACCCTTGTTTAAATATGGCGTCTTCAATGACAATGTCACAGCCACCTCCATTTCTGAGTGAGGATGGTGAACCTCTCACCCCATGGAAGAATTGGGTTAATATATTTGAGTCATATCTAATCGCGATACGAGGCAACAGATTCTCATCTGTGCGAAAACTACACATATTGTTACATAATTTAGGAAGACACGCAAGGGAAATTTATGACAATTTACCTGACACTATAATTGAATTGGGAACTGAAGAGGGAGAAAGTGAGGGCCCCCCTGATGTTTTCAAAATAGCTTTGAAAAAGTTAGAGGCACAATTCGGTAAGAAGATACATGTGGTGCTTGAATGCCACAAATTTTTCTCAAGATCACAAGGGAAAAATAAAAGGGTAGCTAATTATATTTCAGTGCTAAGAGGGTTGTCATCCACGTGAGATTTTGGAACACTAACTGATTCTCTTATAAGAGATCAGTTAGTGAGGTGCACATCCGACAAAAAAATACAGGAGAAGTTACTAGCGGATGCACCTGATTTAAAACAGGTGGTAGACATAGCGAAAAGCATTGAGCACACAGCGTTCTGCATGAACGAAATGAAGGAATCTGTTGAGGTAAAGCAGGTTTGCGAAGGGGAAGTGTTGAAGGTAAATACCAAGGGAGATAAAAACAGAAGTGTACATGCAGGAAGTTCAAACCAGAAATCTGAGACACAAAATTTTAAGTGTTACCGTTGTGGTAATCCCAATCACTTAGCAAATAGTGTAAAGTGCCCTGCAAGAAGTGCTTTGTGCAGAACATGTAACAAACATGGTCATTTTACTAAGGGGTGTCATGATGCGAAAAAGGACATAACTCATGTCATTCATGAAGAAGAGGTACAAAGGGGGGATATTGTGTTCCAAGTTAATGAACTTCTTGAGAGCTCTACTAGCAATTACCCTGAATGTAAAATTTTGCTGGACAATGTATCTTATGATGTGTTTGCTGATTCAAGCTCACAGTATACTCTCATAAGTGAAGAAACTTTCAAAAGTAAATCAGGAGATAGGGAGTATGTGTTGTTACCTCCAGACATCAACCCCGGGGGATAAACCAGGGATTCAATACCTTTGGTTGGCATGCTGATTATACAAATTAACTTCAAGGACAGGTTCACGGTTGGGAAGGTATATATAACAAAACAGGGTTCAAACTTATTAGGGTGGAAACATCCAAAAGATCTTGGTATTAAGTTGGATCCTAATGCCTCAGAGCCGGTGTACTTGGTGGAACGTCCTAGCATAGGTGCTGATGTGTGTGGAAAGTTTCCTGAGGTATTTTCGAAGGAACTAGGCTTGCTGAAGGGGTTCCTCCATAAAATAAAGTTGAAAAAACATTACAAACCATCGGTGCATAAGGCCAGATCGGTACCCTTGGTAGTGAGAGACTCCCTTAAGGAAGAATTGGAGAAGTTGGAGTCTATGGGGGTAATTGAGAAGATTGAGAGTTCAGAGTGGCTCGCCCCCATTGTGGTCGCGGCCAAGGGGGGAGGAAAAGGCATTCGCCTATGTGTGGATCTCAGGGATCTAAATGCCAACATCTGGGTGGAGAGACATCCTCTCCCCAAGATAAATGAGATGCTCAGTGTCATACAGGGAGCCAAATTTTTCAGCGTCCTAGACCTCTCAGCTGCATATCATCAGGTTGCCCTACATCCAGAGTCAAAACACCTGACTTCTTTTATAACACCATTTGGGGCATACCAGTACAACAAGATGCCATTCGGATTGGCATCCGCAGCTGCCGTATTCCAACGGATTATGCAGCACGTACTTGATGGTCTAGGAAAAGTCTTGTGTTTCCAAGACGATATTTTGATTTATGGTGATTCAGAATTTGAACATAACGAGAACCTCAAAAATGTGTTGGGGAAACTGAGCAAGGCAGGTTTTATGACTCAAAAAGACAAGTGTAAAATTGGTGTCAAGTCCGTAACTTACTTAGGACACACCATTTCAGGAGAAGGAATCAAGCCCAAGTCTAGTCTGGTGGATTCTGTTGTTTTGTCCCCGGCTCCATCGAATAAAGACGAGCTTAGATCCTTCTTAGGCTTAGTGGAGTACATGACCAAATTTATAGAAAATGTTGCTGGTCACACAAGTGCCATGAGAGAGCTCTTAAAGAAGGGTTCTCCTTTTGAGTGGAGTACGGAGTGTCAACAAGAATTCCAGTATGTCAAGGCAGCTATCGCCAAAGCACCCACTCTAGGTATGTTTGACCCTAATGCGAAAACTACCCTCACCACGGATGCTAGCATAAAGGGTTTGGGTGCATCCCTTACTCAAGTGGTGGACAGATGCGAGAGAATAATTGCATTTGCATCCAGAGCTCTGAAGGAAGCAGAATCTAATTATTCTACAATCGAGAGGGAGGCCCTGGCATGCTATTGGGCGATAAACCACTTCAAGTTTTTCCTGTGGGGTATCCCTTTTACATTACGCACCGACCACAAACCCCTCATTCCACTATTTTCGACAAAAAACATTGAGAAAGCCACTCCTCGCATCTCGAAGTGGGTTTTGGCATTGCAGGGTTACAATTTCATGAAGTGTTATGTGGCAGGTGTAAAAAACACAATTGCGGACTGCATGTCAAGGCTACCCATACCTGGTGATGATTCACCATGCAGTCCACCTGATGAGGTTGTTTTGTCCATTGAATATCCTGCTATCAACAGGAAGGAGTGGGAGAAGGAAGCAGAGGAGGATCAGGTGTTGAGAGAGTTGAGAGTGATGATTGAGAAGGGGTGGCCAAGAACTTGCAACAATTTGCCTGATGCTCTTAAACCTTTCTGGGTTGTGAGGAATGAACTATCCCTCACAGGGGGCCAAGTGTATAGGGGAACAAGAATCATTCCCCCAGGTAGCATGAAAGAACGAGTGATTGACATCGCGCATGAGGGACACCCAGGTAGAAGTATGACCAAGAGCAAAATCAGGCAACATTATTGGTTTCCCAAGATGGATTGGTTGGTTGAAAGTACAGTGAAAGAGTGTGTTTCCTGTGGGATGAGTGACAAATCTAAAGTGGTACAAAAAGCACCCCTTATCCCTGTGGTGGTGCCGTCTAAACCATGGGATAAGCTCTGCCTAGATATTATAGGTCAATTGAATCATCTCAGCATTTCCCAGAGATTTATGTTTGTACTTATTGGTTATCATTCCCATTGGATTACTACTAAACTGGTGCCCTCAATAACCACTTCAAACCTTATTGAGTTCCTTAAAGAAATATTTTCAAAAGAAGGAATACCTAGTACCCTTGTAACGGACAATGGTGTTCAAATTACGTCAGTGTTGATGAGAGAATTCTTAGAGGGTTTAGCCATTTCGCATGTGAAGACACCCTACTACTATCCCAAGGCCAACGGTATGGTGGAAAGAGCTAATAGGATGTTAAAAAGCTATCCAGATGGCCGTCACTATGCACAAACCTATTGAGGGAACCATCAGGAAAACATTCTGGTCATATCACTCTTCCCCGAATGCTGTGACTGGAGTGTCTCCTTTTGTGTCCCTCAAGGGGAGAAACCCAGGATCCAAACTCACCCCTAACTGGCTCAATGGGGGCATTCCGGTATGGGTGGACAGAGATCCACTATGAGAAAGGTGGTTCAACACCAAGCGGAATACAAAACTAGATATGACCAGAAATGGAGAACATCCAGTAGGAGATTTCATGAGGGACAGTGGGTGGTGATCAAAAAACCTGGTATTGGGCGTGCCAAGGTCTCCTCCTTCTCCAAACCATCAAGAATCAAGGGCGTTGGCAGGAACTCTGTCGTTTTGGAGGACGGCAGTACTTGGAGCATGAACAATGTGAGTAGTTGCCCCAATGTGTGTGTGCCTGTACCCGATTGTGATGAAAGTCCAGAGGATATACCATCCAGTGACCGTTTCCCCAGAGACGCTAGAATATGCCAGCCGCCACGGTGGCAGGAGGACTACGTAAAATAGCATTGGTGTAAATAGATGCCTCCTCCTGAGGAAATGTATGCTGTAACCTTTTTTTGTTTCCTTACAGAGGGAGATGTGTTGTAACTTGATGTTTTTTGTTATCCATGTTTCCTATTGGTATGAACCCTCCACCCCTCCCTTTCCCGGCAGAGTGTTGTGACCCTAGGTGGAACGCTCGACAGGAGCTCACCTTAGAACGTTCAGTGAGGAGGCGATCGTGCCGAGGTCAGAACCTAATAAACCTACTCATCTTCTTCATTGCGTGTGAGCAGTTATTTATGAGCAGTTCTAACAAAGATCCTTCATCATCCTCATCACCAATTTTAAAGTGAAGACACACCATCAAGTTGAGGAAACACAATGTATTCCAAGTATGAAGGACACAGCCCCTGGCAGGCTCTCCACCAACTATCCCCTCACTTCCCGTCCTCCCATCACCTTCCACCCCAGAACCCCAGATATCGAGGATTCTACATCTGTCCAATACAACAACCAGAGTCAGAAAATATATAAACTGACACCAGCAAATACTACAAACCCAACCTTCCATTGATAACGTGCCTTCTATTTTTCCATGCGAATGCTGCAGTGATTGGCCAGGTAGCAGTGCTTGGATTGTTTATCTTCCTGCTCTATGCCCATGCCTGCCGTCTGAAATAAGATGCTGCCGCAACAGACCGTGTGTGCGCCTGTGGTGGGCAGCTGCAGTGCGGGCGGGCGGCAAGATGTTCCTTTGGCACCAGCCCAGTCAGATCAGTGTCTCACATGGCATGCACTCTACTCACTCTTGGGCACCCACAGCCCACTCACTCTAGACATTTTACATTTGTGGTCCCCATTTATAAATTATGTGGTGACATTGAAGTGTGTCAAAAACGTTCGAGATACCCTACCCTCACCTCAGTCAATGTGTACAGAGGGTATGGAGCTGTGTGTACAGCAGGCACAGGTGCAAATTTAAAGTGCCAGACACTGTAGTACTTGGATGCACGATGATGATGAACAGCTGCCAGACTCGGAGGCCGATGTGAGACACATCTGACACCGGCCCGCTTATATACCCAAAGCCCTAGGGTGATGCCAGATCTCAGCAGCAGTGAATGTGCAGCAACCAGGCAAAGAAGGGAAAGCAGACTCCAGTCATCACCCCCATCTATGAGACAACAGGCAGCCCCCTTCAGCTGCTCGGCCTACATCAGCACTGCCACTGTGAGCTCACTGCCGCCCCCTGCAGAACACAGCCAACAATGCACTCTCTGGCTTAGCCTGGCACTGCAGAGAGGAGGATTTACTTCTGGTCATGAACACAGGTGAGTCCAACAGCAGATCACTCAATGAAGATGAGAGCAATGAGGGCGATTGGCTTAAAGCACAACCTATTCTATAACCCTTTTGTTGCTTTTTCTTCATTAGGTGACTACATAAAATAACTTGAAGGATATCCTGCAGCTTAAAGAAACAGAATTGAAAATGCACTACTTTTTATTTTACGTTTACCTCCAATACCAGTCACCTTTGCAAGGGGCAACAGATAATGAACTTACATTTCAGATGTTTTCCAACAGGTTCATTGTTTTTATAGAACTTTTCATTATTCAAAAGATTGCAATTTCTGATACTTCTGTCTTTCCATGTACTTCATTGTTTGTTTTTTTCTCAAATGAAAGTGTCACTCTAAATGATACATATTTAATTGTTGAATGTCACTCATAAGTACACAGAAACCATGGAAATGCCTCACATAAGCAGTCTGAAAACTTGGCAGTTATGTGAGGGGAGTCACTGAAGGAAAGCAATAGTGACAGCAGGCCCTAGGTTGGCACTACAGTGCCGATTACACTTTAGGAATTCCAAGGATCTGTGAGAGAGTCTTTCATGGCACAGAGGCTGCTTTTATTCGTAACGAGCTGAGGTTATTTGTGATTGCATGTCTGCAGCATCAGCCATCCAATCACAAAGCAGCTCAGCTCAGCCTCCCTTGTCGAGGAACTGCCATGGGAAAGGGATCTGCCCCTAGGTAGAGCATTTCTGGCACATGCAGTGTTATTTTTGTGTTCAATTATAAGGCTGTGATGTTCTGGTTTAGAAAGGACAAAGAGGACAGTGGACAGTTATCTGCTCATTGTAGTGAACAACTACGACTGGAGCACTCTTACAGTTAAAGAGAGGTGCAGTTTCTGCCTTCGACCAGAACCCTTTTCCATCCCCACCTGTGTCGGTTAGGCTCAGGCAGTAGGTCAGACTGGGACAAAATTTAGCCCCGGACACCAAAACGGGAGTTGTCCTCTTTAGCTAACCAGCTTGCTACAAATGTGGCCCCATTTTCAAATCTGTGAAGTTGTGAACATATTAAGACAAACTATATACAGGGCTCCCTCCCACCCTTGGAGGGATATCTGAATGGTCTTCAAAGGTTCCTACCTGAAGAAAAGGAACGTTGTCTCCGTTCGCCTCTGAAGGTGCGTCCTCGGTTTCTCTGTCTTTGTGGGAAGAATTGGGAGCCGTAGTTGTTGGAGAATCTTCCTCAGCGGGTCTTGAAGGGTCTTGAGGATTGTGCTCTGCGGCCGGGGAAATGACCCCGCATTCTCCCGGCCCTGGTAAAAACTCTATCACTGAATACTTTCTTGATTTCTTTCTGTGATTTCTTAATTGAGTTGAATGCGCTCACATATTTAGCCATTTCTTTGATGAAGTCTTCGTCAAAGAGTAGTCCTTGTGACTCTGCACCTCCGTCTTTCTTAGCTAATTCAATGAGTTTAGGATCTATCATAAGTAGGACTCCTTCTCTCCTTTCAGTGGAGATGGCAGTATTCGCATTGCCAACAAGGCATATCACTCTTTGCACCCATTCTCTTAGTTCCTTGACATCAATTTGGTTATTCCCTACATAGGTGGATTCTGTCATTTAAAATATTTTAGTAAGAGGTCCTATCATGTCAAGAAGGCGATCCTGACATGCTTTTAGCCCTTTAACTAGACCTTTCCTTGGGTCCCTGTTGTTTTTGGCTATAAAAGCCACAACTTTAGGATCTAATTCTGGGGTCATTGCAATCTTATTCGGTAGGGATGGGCGTGGGCATTCAGATCTAAGTCTAGATCTGACTTCTTGGGGTATTTCCTTCTAAGCCAGAATGAAAGGTAGTCAATGATATGTTGTGAGGGGGTCCATTCGGGGGAGAGCGGGTGCTTAATTGGAAGGGGATCGAACATTTCTTCCCCAAATTGGTCCAGAAGCATACTGTTGGACCCCGAGGCCTTAGAAGCCCCTTCTAAGCTTCCACTTTCTCTAATGTTATCATCCTCCACATCTTTATTGAAACCTGAAGAGCAAGATAGCTCAATTTCTTCCTCACAGCTTTCATCGCTGTTGATGTGGATAGGATGTTCTGGGCCTTTATCTAGCCCATCCGGGGTGCCCGAGGCGCCAGTCTGGTCAGCGCCCCTAAGGCCTGAAGAGGTGGAGCTTTTGGGCTTCTATGCACCCTTATTTGATTTAGCCCCAGTATTAGCTCTCTTTTTATTTCCTTTTGATACCACATTGACCTTGCCAGTTGAGGGGATAGAGGATAAATTTGAGATAAAATCCAATTTTTTATTGATGGCATCGTCAATTGACCCCAAGGCCTTCTCTGGAGCCTTGTTGACGAGCTCCTCTAGCCTCTGGTCAATAGGAGGGGATGTAGTCATGGTGAGCAGATATGTAGCCCTTTTTTTTTATATAAATGAAACTCTCCAAAGGTGATCTCGTTTCTGAAGTAAATCGGAAAAGTTACCGATTATTTGCGCGAAGAAACCGTGTAGAGAAAAACAGCAGGGCGAAGGATATCGTTAAATAACTGCTTCGCGGTGTAATGGGTTGCTATGAGGCGCAAAATGGTTGCCACGCGTGTCACGAGTCGTACGTGGCCTTCGCTAAGGCCCCTTCCTCTAACGCGCATGCGCGTCATTGCCCCTTTCAAGTTAAATCGAGGCTCGAAAATAGTGGAGTGAAGATAATTCGGGGAAAGGAAGAGTGAAGGTAGGCCGTGAGCGAGGCATGGGGTGCGCGAGGGCTAGGTTGCGTGCGCGCGAGGGGATATTTCTTTTTAAAGTATTTCGTTAGAGATAGCAATGATGCTTGTCCGTGTGCGAATTAGCAGAGAGCTTGTCCGATTAGTGATCAAGGTGTAAATAATAATATGCTCGCAGATGATGAATGGGTCGTTGCGCTTTAAGAATAAATCGGGACAAGGTCGCGCATTTAAAATAAAATCAGTGTTCAGGTCACTGAAGCGCATGAAAAGAAAAACACAGAAATCTAGAGATAACGAGTGATTCAAGGGATCGGGTATAACACAGTTATAGAATATAGAGTTACTGCTGACATAAATTCTTTAAAAAAATACGCTTAAGGTAAATAAAAACTTATAGTTCAAACCAATATAGTTATAACCATTATATATATAGCGTTTAACAAACAGGCAAACACCAAGTGTTATAAATAAAGCTAATCTTAAGTTAAGTTGCTAAGCTTGAAGAGCAGTACTTATTTTTCTGACCAGCAGCAACAAAGAAGAAAGATACCTGGTCAGAGAGGGACTAGTCATCTCTTCAGAATGTTCACAAAGTTCTATTCCATTATTGCTGCTGAGCTGTGGTAATAAAGGAGATTTGCATAATATGGCCTCCGTGTCGTGCCATAAAATTTGGCCCCGACACCAAAACGGGAGTGGTCCTCTTTAGCTAATCAGCTTGCTACAAATGTGGCCCCATTTTCAAATCTGGGAAGTTGTGAACTTATTAAGACAAACTATATACAGGGCTGGACTGGGCTCCCAAAGCAGCCCTGGCAATTTTGTAGGACCAGCCCCCGGGAAGGGGGGTTGTGGAGGTGCAAGTGTGAAGCTCTGCTGCTTTTGTTACTGGGGGCCAATATTACACCACTGCTGCAAATCAAGCCCCCAGTAACAATCAAACGCCCCACACTGCTGCCAAACCGGCCCCCAACCTTCCAGACTCCCGGGAAAACGCCTGATGCCCGCTCGGGCCAGTACTGCCCTTACTATATAGGTATTTTGCAAGGTGTTTTCGCTTGCTGCTGGCAATGAGGTGGTGATGTCAGAGAAATCAACAGTAAAACCGTCCCACCAGACCATAAAACAGGCCCAAAAACAGCCTGCACACTGACCTGTCTGACCAGCCGTTCTGGCACTGTTTGATTGCCGCCCTGTAGGGCAGTCCGACCCTCTCAAGCATCATCCTTCCGGAAAATCTAACTATATGGCTCTAATATTATATCACACAGCAGAGGTTTGGCATTTGGGATGTCTGAGTGGGACATCGACAAAAGGCTAGTTATAGACACCCTGACTTGCTCGATTTTCTTCATATGCGACCTAAAATTTTCATATATCTTCAAAGATGAAGAAATACTGACTTTCAGTTGTGGTCTCTGCTGTTTGAAATACAGTTATTTCTTTCCTATAACAGCACAAATTATTGCAGGAAGGAAGCCTCAATTGTCAGCTTTGATTAAACAATTCCTATCAGCAGGGGCGGCCGGAATGGCTCGCGGGTGGGGGTGACACGACGCTTAGCCAGGGGCTGAAAGGGTGGACATGTTCTCCATGCAGGTTATAATGTAGCCTGCATGGAGAACAGGAGAGTGTGCATGACTGTTTTGGGCAACCCGAGAGGGCCGACCAAAAAGTCATTGTGCACAGAAGTGTTTTACCACTCCTCCCCGCAGCACAGCCCCGCCCCTCACGCACTACCCCAGCAGGTGAAAAAAATTAAATGATAATAACAATCCATTATCATCATTTTATTTTTTACTTTCTGTGCTGCTCCTAGCAGTGGGGTGATGCTCCTCCGCCTTAGCGGAGGAGCCACCACCGCCTATCAGCCTAACACACCCACATTTTATGCTAAATGTTCTTTTTCTCTTATCTGCTTCATGCACTAAAATGAAAAACATGTTTTGAATTAGCTCCAGTCTGTGTTAGCATGAGATGTCTTTAAATGCTGGTATTTACAAACATGTATGCATGTAATCCATAACCTCAAACCAAGATTCTTCTTCAGTGTTTTATTTCTAAAAGAAAAATTGCCAGGTCCCAAAATTTTGACTAGAAGCTCAAAGTCAGCGTTATTGAATTTAGAGATGTTGCATAGTTTTGATTTGACCTCATGACAGTTTCATCTACCATCTGACACTCCTTAGCCTTTTATCTCACTCTTTCTGGTTCTTTTCATCCCTGCATTCCTTCTTTGTCGATGTTTTTATGACTTTCTCTTCCTCCCTGTGCTTAATTTGTAAAACAAATAAGTGCCATGACTCTCAACAGGAGGCAACTCCAGCATGCACCACACATTGTCCCTGTTGTGCTGCCAATAATAGTAAAAACACAGCTACTAACTCTCACACTCTTACAAGTGTGACAATTTGGACTATTTCAGGCCCCCAAAGCTATAAGAATTGCTTGAGTGACATGTAGCAGTCATTTTGTAATGTATATTGAATTAATAATTAATTGTTGTTGTGATAATCGCTAAATTAGCTAGACAGCGCTACCCTGTGGCAGGCTGTCATGCTCCAGTGTTGACAATTAAGTGCTGGTGCCGAGCACTGGAAAGCACCATCACAAATTAAGCACTGCTTCCTTCTTTATTCCCCCTTATGTGTTTTTCTATCTGTTGCTCTGGGTAAAAGTCGGATGAGGAAAATTAAGGCCCAGTCCTCAAAAAATGAATGTCAGTGGGTGCTGCAATGTGCTAAAAGGAAGGGTGAGACAGAGCTATAGGGCGAGAGAAAAGGGTGATGACTTGAAAAGCAAGGGGCAGAGGAATAATAAAGAAAGACCAGAGGGACAGGGAAGGGAAAGAATGAGCACATATGGATAGAATACGACAGCAGAGAATGAGGTGATATCCGGAAAGAGAATGAGGCAACAGAGTGATAGGGTGTGAGAAAAGGAGAACGCTGTTAGGATGAGGGAGAGTGCAGAGTGGTTGGGTGAGAGGGACAGACAGAGAGAGAAGTGAGTCAGAATGTTCAGATGACCCCTTAATCAAAGTTCGTTTTTTAAAGCACAGCAACAAGCACTTACTGTGACAGCCGGTAACCGTTGTGAGGGAGCAAGAGTGAGCGGGAGGAGTAGCTGAAGGACGCTGTGCTGCTCCACACTGCTCACACCTGGCACGGCTTGCGCGGCACGCTTTGAGCTCCGTTGAGGCGTACAATCGCCTGCGCCCCTCATGGTCCCTGCTGAGCGGAGCCTCAGCCACAATCTTCATCCCTGAACCAGGAATCAGGGAACGAGCGCTGTTACAAAAACAGGCCCGCTGTGAGACGCACCAGCATTGGAACGCTCCGGTGACTGACAGTTCTGGGGCCTAGCCAAGCCTAGTAAAAGCAGGGGGAGCATTGCAAGAACTCAGCTTCTGCAGCTACTCCTGGTGGAAAGGGGAGCAGCGTAATAGAGTGACGTAGAGTTACATGTGCTCGGTGCTGCGGAGTGCAGAGGGTAGGGGGCCGAGGGCGGACAGGCAGAGGGGTTTAGTTTCTGAGCCTGTCTGCTGTTGTCTGCTGCTAGTTGCCTCTGGGATTTAATCATTGGTCACTGGGGGAACCACTTGGAATACTGGGGTGTTGCCCCCCTCACCCCCACTAGCAAGGATATTACGGAAAAAATATTTTGGTGCTTGCTCAAAGGATCAAAAAATAAATTTTAATAAATTAGAAAATACTAAGTATAAAAAAAATGAACCACAAAGATACAAATATACAAAAAAGGCGCAACAGACTTGTAAAGGCACAATAATAAATCATAAATAAAAGCCAGTTACAGCACTACAAATAATGTGGTTAGGACGTGTGCGTGGAGGGACTAAACCTATAAACAACATTAGTAAGGGTAAAAGGAAGCTAAAAACATATACTGGCACAGTGGGCGAACCGCAGGCAAAGAATAGACCTGCTACACAGAAAATTGATACTATAATTGATACTAAAATTGAATTAACTCCTGATACAAAGAAGACAAGCAACACGACTGCAGGAAACAAAATTTTAAAACATCGTCTCTTTCAGCCCAAAATAGATACAAAGGGGCCGATTAGGATGGCGGACGGACTTGCGTCCGTCCGCCACCCTTGAGGAGGAGGGAACGTCCGCAGGGGCTGCGGCGTTCCCTCCGTCCTGATTAGGATGTGACCGCCAGGGTGGCGGTCACATCCTCTATATTTAACATTGCGGCGGGTGCAGCTTCAAGCTGCACCCGCCGCAATGTTAAAAAAGCATGTGTTACATTTACATGCACAAAGCGGCAGGGACCGCACGGTGCCTGCCGCTTTGTGCACGCAAATGCAGGGGGGTACCATAGGTACCCCCCATGTGCACCCCCCACCCCCCATTCACCCAGGGGGCCCGCAACGGGCCCCCAAAGTGAATGTCCGTATGCTTTTCCATGGCGGAAAAGCCGCCTTGGAAAAGCAGTTTTCCACTAACATCATAATATGGCGGACGGTGTCTCATAGACACCGGCTGCCATGTTATAGCTTTTCCGCCGCGGTCGGAAGCCGACCGCGGCGGAAAAGCGGCGGACGGAATTCCAGACCCACCAGCCATCCTAATTTGGCGGTGGGTCTTTGGTGACTCCGCAGAGGATTTTCCGCATCCTCGGGGCCGGCGGTGGCTTCCGCCGGCCCCGAGGATGCGGAAAAACCGCTATCCTGATCGGCCCCATAATGTTGCTTCCTAAAAAACACGGGAGACACTCTTCTCTCAGGCCCTAACCAATAACGGGCCTTCGGACCCCCCTCCGGCCTTTTTGCCAAACGGAAAATGGAGAGAATGAAGATCAAAGCAGTGGGGTGGAGAATTCTGTGCGAGCTAGCTTAGCCAGCCTAGTCAGTCTAACACCAATCCAACAGCGCCCAGCTCTATCCCCTTCAGACCGTGGGAATACAACCTAATGCAGTAGATTCGGAGATGATTAAGGAGTCAAACACAAAGAATGGGACCAAGGAACAATGGGAAGCCTTGACAGAAGGACTGGGCGCCTACAAATTAGATGCCATAGACATCTCAAATGCTCCATCGCCCAGTCGCATACTCCAGAAAAAAACGATGGAGGTAACTGTGTTATAACAGGGAAGGAAAACAGATCTAAAACACTGGAACGCTAACAGTGAACCACGAAAGGAGCAGAGGTATATTCCTAATACGTCATCCCAGATGCAGAGAGAAATCATAGAGCTACAAACACAAATAGGCTATATGTCACAGGACATACGAAACGCACAACAGGCGATGAAAAAGATACTTGAAAACACGGTAAGCACTCACTCCAAAGTTAAGCACATCCAAGAACTAGTACATAACTCACAAAGAAAGAGCAGTGAGATGGCCATGCCGTTATCTAATAGGCATAAGAGACTAGACAGAAAACATAATTACTTGTCAGAAGTGGAAACCCTAGCCTTACTCCAGGCATATGAGCCTACGGATCGTAGTAGAGGGGAGGAAATTAGAACAGTACCAATCGACTCCAATAAAACATCCAGACATAATGAAAGGAAACCCAACCTTAACAGCTTACATCAGGTCCAGCTAACCACCGACTCGCAAAAGCCGAACACTAGTAGCTCAGGGAAACCTCTGAAATGCCTACTGATTAATTGCCGGTCCGCAGCGAAACATGCTTCAGACATCGCTGGAAATTGACCTGACTATACTAACAGAAACATGGCTTTCGGAATCCTCGTCCCCATTTATGGATCTTCTAGTGCCCCTTCATTACAACATTATGAGATTAGATAGCCCAAAAAAGACAGGAGGTGGTATAGCCTGCATATACCGATCGGACATAGAGGTCAGCCAAATACAATCCGATCCACTCGAATCCTGTGAATATCTAGGGCTTAATATAAGATCAGCAGACAATCAAAGGTGCAACCTCTATGCTCTCTACCACCCACCAGGAAATAATGCTACTTTCATAGACCAACTAATGGAGATCATAATATCTAACTCTAACATGCACGCTAATACTATATTCCTAGGTGATTTTAATTTATACTGGGACGACAATAATGACAAACAGGTCAACGCTCTCAAAGACTTTTGTTGGAACTAAACCTCACCCAAGCCTGCACACAGCCAACACACTCAAAAGGAGCCACGTTAGACTGGATAATATCAAGAAATAAGGATACTTCAATCCACGCAATTGTTCCGTGCGACTGGTCGGATCACCTTGCTATAACCTTCCTGATACACACTGTGAAAAAGAACAATACCACACAACTTATCAAATTTTAAAAATGGACTAGGGACACTAAAGACTCGAACATTGAACGACCAGTAGAAAGCTGTGAGAAGGACTTATATCCTCCTAACAACCAGCAAAATGTGAATGATCTAACGGATCACCACACTTCATCAGTAGCGAATATGGTCAATGCAACCATGCCACTAAAACTGAAAAGAGTCACAGAGAAGATCAAAAATCCATGGCTTAATGGGACACTGAATGAAGATAGGCGGAAACTAAGACTTGCTGAAAGAAAATGGAGACAACACCCATCATCCCCCGAACTGAGATCCCTCAGAAAAATCAGAAACGAATACAACAAAAAGATCCTCAAATCCAAAAAAGAATTTATCAGATCAGAACTGGATAACACCAAAATAGACCAGGGAAACTATTCGAGATCTTGAAACAACAATCCAATAAGTTGGCCAAATCTGCCCAAGAAACCACAAAAATGCGACTAAGTTGTGAGGAATTCTCTACATTCTTCACCGACAAGGCCAACATGCTCAGGAGAGCGGCGGACAACCTCCCTATCCAACCACTCTCACTGATCAATAACACCTTGAATATCGACCATAATAAGACAAAAAAATAAGTCTCAGTGGAATACCTTCAAACTTTATGACCAAAATACCATCGCCCAAACACTCTTGGATATCAAACCTAATAACCACTTTAACGACCCACTCCCCTCAAAATGTATGAAATAGATCAGACATATTGTCATTTCAATATGGACAAAAATAATAAATGCCTCTCTATCCCAAGGGCTCCTTCCAGACTTGCATAAAAACAGGGCAAGTTGTCCCTATCATCAAAAAACCTACAGAGGACCCAGCAGATCCTAATAACTTTCGCCCAGTAACCAATATTCCATTACTTGCCAAATTAATTGAGAAATGCGTGCAAAATCAACTGAGCAATCACATCGCCAATTTCACGCTTCTGGACGGTTGCCAGTTGGGATTCAGAACAGGACACAGCACGGAAACAGCGATCCTACATATTGTCGACGACGCTTTACAGGCCCTAGACCATAATCAAACGTGTCTGCTAGTCCTTCTTGACCTGTCTTCTGCATTTGACATGGTAAATCATGAAAAACTACTAACCAGACTCCATGATAGGATGGGAATGTCTGGAAATGTGCTGAAATGGTTTGAATCCTTCCTTCAGAATATAACGCAAAGATTTCTGGTCAACCAGACACTATCACCATCTTGCCCTAACTCAATTGGAGTTCCCCAAGGATCTACATTATCTCCATCACTATTTAACTTGTATGTCGAACCTTTAACAGAAATTCTCCGAAACTCGAAGATTTTCTATCACATGTACGCAGACGATATGCAGATATACATCAGAATCACATCTCTGAAGCCATCAAGTTAATGAATGAGGCACTAGAAACGTCATTACAATTGTTAACTAGCAATCATCTGAAGTTAAATGCACAAAACACAGAATTCCTATTATTCTCACCACCAAAGAACCACACAGAAGTGAAGGAATTGACCAAACTGATCACAGCATTAAATTGCACCCCTACTCTAGTGGACTCAGCGAAAATCGCTAGGAATCACGCTGGATGAGAACCTAGACATGAAAACCCACATTAAAACTATGGCAAAAAGTACCCATTTTCATCTAAACTACATTAGAAAAGTGAAACCATTCATCTCTACGGCAGGTCTCAAACCGGCAGTCCAATCCTTGGATATCTCGAGGATTGAATATGGATGTACAACCTTAGCAGGGCTACCAAAAATTGCCTCAATGCAGCTGTAAGACTTATGTCCGGATCGAGGAAATTCGACCATATATCTCCACACCTGAAAGCGTTAAACTGGCTACCGTATGAAGCCAGGATTCAACTAAAAATGGCATATATTACCTACAAAGCGCTCCACTACAATACACTGAGATACCTGGCCCAGAAAATTGCGTTATCAGGAGGAAGCAGACCTGCCAGGAGTGCCAAGGAGCTGTTGCTGGGACCACCCATCTTCGGAAGAAGAAAACATATGATAGAGCTTTCTCTGGAGCAGCCCCCAGAATCTGGAACTCACTCCCTCCAAACATTAGGAAAATTCCAAACACGGCAACATTTAAGAGGGAAGCTAAGATCTTCCTTATGAGTAAGTTCCTACCATAGACAAGACAGTTCTTCACTAGCACTTTGACATAGATGGCACCAAACAGAACAGCATTGTAAGTAAAGAGAAAGTCACCAGCGATACTGGAGAGAACCATTAACGGTATGATACCACACCTGACTCAGGAAGGTAGATTGCTTAGGGAAATAAATTACACTCCAGAACTATTTGGTACTGGAAGTCTCAGTACTCCTTTGATACCAAGATGTATCCAAAAACTTACCTCATATGTCTATTTATATATATTTTTATATTAGCATTTATGACTGTATAATCACCTACCTCATATCATTGTGAAATATCTGTTATACGAGATGTATCTCTAAACTACCTCATGTAATGTGAAGCACTTTGATACCCAAGGGTCACGTTCGCGCTATGCAAAACTCTTTAAATAATTAAATAAAAAGATAGACACAAAGAAAACCCGCAGACGAGAAAAAGAATATACATACCTGCGGATGAAATGGAGGAAATAAAAGCAACAAGCTGCTCCATCCGCAATTCTAAATGGAAATCTGGGCTCAGAGTATAAAACACTGCTCGCAACATCGTCAATACAAAGTAAGTCCGTGACACCCCATTTAAGCGAGATGGAAGATAGTGAAGATTTGGACCAATTTTCATATCTCGACAAGGAGGATTAGGAGGGACTCCTCGAAACTTACTTCCAGGACAAGTGCAGGAACGAAGTCCCGGTGGATCTAAACATAGAGGGGCCTACGGGAAACAAGGTTTACAATGCAGTGGAGGGGACGCAAATAATAGTAAATCAACCCATATGTAAAAGTGGTGCAGCCGGAGATCAACATGAAGACATGCATAAATCAGATCATGAGGACGCCTTGGCAAGCCTGCCAAAAATCAGTGCAGCTCCTGGTAGAGGTCCTGCAATATCAATCTTATAAAATTAATACACAACTAACCTTACTGAATACTCTGGCAGTCTTTGTGGTTGCAATTGACAGCAAGTTAGGCACGTTAAACACCTCTCTGCAAAGCATACAGGATTACGTACTAGCTAACAGTCGAACCTGTGGATGCAGCCCGATAGTCAACAAACTAGCTACTCTGCCAACAATGTTGAATGACTTATGGTCACAAATCAAAAAGTCTTCAAATAATGTTCGCACTCAGCCATTAGTGTGTAGCGGGGAGAACTTGCCGACTGAAGGGGTGACCCCTGCTGTGGACTGCTGGGTCTCTGACCGGACTGCCCCTCCCTATTTTTCTTCAAACCAGGACGAGTGGAGCTCGGATACCCAGTCGCTGTTGAAAGACATCCCCAACGAACTGCAAGAGGGGACCTTTAACTGGGCGTATGTCAAGGGTGAGTAGGACACGCCCCCAAATGACGTGTACAGCGCGGGATTGGTAAAAATCCAGGAAACCCAGAGACCAGCGTGTGACGTCACCGGGAGAGCGCGTTTCCTGTGGAATCAAGTGTCGGAAGGCTCTGAAGGAGAAGCACGGCAGGGAGAAGAGTCGGGGTGAAGAAGCGCGTTCAGAGGAGGAAGCGGGAGGAGAACGAGACAAGCTGCGGAAGGAGGAAGTTCCTGAGCCAGGTGGCCACCGTCACCGCGATTCGCCCAGCCACACACACCAGGGAGTGTGGCTTCACCAGGTACGGCAGCGCGTAACAGGCTGGCTCGGGAGAAGGGGAGGTGCCTTGCAGGAGTGAGAGAGTGCGCTGCATAGTTTTGCCTGTTCCAGCGTCTTGTAAATACTCTGTGTGCCCTGCCCTAACCTTTCCTGAATCCCTAAACATTCTATCCCCACAATCCCCCCCCTCACCACGTGTAAATATCTTTATAAATACACAAATCACGGTGCCCTAAACACCCTGGGGTTCCCAGGTGAAATGATTAATAAGGTCAACACCTAACTGGTCCTCATTTCTCCCCACGCATGTCCCACGGTGGAGTAACCGAGGAGGAGGAGTGGGCAGCTGAGGACCCTAAGAAAGAAAATAGAAGAACCCAAGCAAGCACAAGAGGAGTCAACCCGGCTATATTAGTCCGAGATAGACTGTCACAAAGGAAAAAGAAAACCTTCATAACAATAAAACCATACGTACCAAGATCTGGTCTCCGTGCCCCTACTTCACCCCCATCACCCCCGCAACGTAGTGGAACAATCCTTAAAAGGTAACAGCAGAGTTACGACAACTCATCTAAACAAAATTGTTAATGAAGAGTATCCACGGACCGTGACTAAACAAATACAAAACAATGGAAAAAGGGAGAATAGCATAAAAACACACACACCGAGCCAAGTGGCAGATACTTCAGGAGAGGATAAAGGGAAAACAAAATGAATGCTAAACAAAGATGTGCACAGAAACGGAAAGTTCAGAATCAAAAACAAAGCTGCAATAAGAACGGATTTGTGTGCCTCTTTCGGGCAATATCATCCCAGAAAGAAACAAATCAATAAAATACATTTACATTAGAATTAACAAACATAAAGAGCACGGAAACAAAAGGCGGGATTTAGTCCAAATTCCCCAAATAAATCCTAGAAGCAAAAAAGACCGAGCAGACTGGGGAGGTAGTAAAATAGAGTCAACACAGACCAAACCGCCACTTCTGAATCAGGATCATATGCTTCCAGGAAATTTTCGAACATCAACCATAAATGGTCAAGTTACTGAGGGAAGCAAGGTAAACACAGGGAATTTGGAAAATCAGGAAATCAAATGTATGTTACACAGGGAAGCAGAGAACGCAAGGTCTAGCCATTTTCTCAAAAAGGACAAGCTTCAAAAGCAAAAGGAGAACACAAGAACCAGTCAATTTCTTCATAAGGACATGATTGATATACAAACATCTTCCTCTTTAAACACAGAGCATCACCGGGGACAGCATTTTGAGGTGCTCTCAGATCACAACCGAATCAGTCGGGGACAAACCCGAAAAGGGACCGAAGTCGAATAAAAGACACAACTGAAAAGTGTAGAAGGGAGCCTGCGGGGAACAGGAGAATGGCACTCTGATGCTGTCTGTTCATCCATAAAGGAAAGAACTGACCCTACGGGATAATCTGGATGTAAACAAGCACCCTATGGTTTATACCAGAATATACCTCTAAAGGAAGGCATGATATCATGAACCGAGGCAATATTCTGCATCTGCTACACCACAAACCAACCTTGACAGAGATAAAGACGACGGACCTAGACTCGATAGAATACTTCAAATGCAAGGACTCCATGGCGGGAGAAAAAACGAGAGCAACATGGAGTTTATCTACAATTGCACAAAGAAAATTCTTGGATAGTAATATTTTTAAGACCTAGGGGATAACTGTTACCCCATATATCAAGCCAGGATTACCTGACCTGTTAATACCAAAGCACACAAGGGAGAATGAGGTGAATGCAAACAGGCCTACTACATCGGTGCTGAAAGTAGCAGTGGGACACTGTCAAACGAATGGGGAGAGCCCATCAGCGGAACCTGAAATCCGTCATGATCCTTTTATGCTACAGAATTGGAATTCTGATAGAAGATGGATCTCGAGAATAATAAATAATAAAAAAGATTGACAACTTCTGTGCCCACCACAACAATCCGGTACTAAAGGGTGTATACGGATTTGATCATGGAATGTGAATGGACTGGCAAACAAATGATTGGATCTGGATTTTGTCACATACATTAGGGCGGTTGACATTGTGCGCTGCAAGAGACCTGGCTAATTGAGCCTCCTCATTTGCAGGGCTTTCAGCGTTTTTTCACAAGTGTACTTAAAGGAGCAAAATATGGACACCTGCAGAGAGGTTTAGTCATATATGTTGCAAGTACAATCCATCTCAATGTCGTGAATTTAGTTCAACATCATCAGAAACCTTAGCAGTAAACTTGTTCACCCCAGCATCGACGCAGGAAATGGATATCAACATTATGGTAATAAATGTTTATATTCAACCACAGCGAAAAACCAAGTTAGCAAAGAAAATGAGTAATGTTTTAGAAACATGTATCAGGGAAGGGCCTACAACTGACCTCATTCTCACCGGGGACCTACACTTCAATCTAATGGGTTCCTCCTTGGATGAAGAAGTGTTAATACAAAACACAATTTGGAACATACCACAGCAAGGGAAACCGCTGCCATGCAAACAAACTAAGGCTAGACAGTTGATCCTGGAGGAACTGGAACATCTTAATCTAAGAGCATTAAACTGCAGATCAGCTGGAGATAACCCTCCTGTAACAACATACAGCTCAACAAGAACAAATACAATATTGGATTATACTTTTGTCTCCTTAGAGCTGTTTCACCAAATCACTTCATTCCAGCTGGGTGACAAAGGAGACAGTGACCACCGGCCTCACGAAATTCAGCTCAGAACAAGTATTCCTATGTTAGAGCAGTGCCGGGCTACTCAGGGATCAGATTTCACCACTGACCTTAAAAAAATCTAATTCAGGGCTGCTGCAGACTGCAGGATGCTGGAAACTGCAAAAGAACACTTTGAATTGAGGGCTGGACAAGATGAAGTGGTGAAATGGGAAAACTTCACTATTTCTATGGCAGCATATGTAAGTAAGATCAAATACCACAAACTCTGTTGAGATTTGGCGGTGTGATGTCCATATCACAAACAGCCAAGAAAGAATTCAAGCTTACTAAAAATTCCATCTACCGTTCACTGAGGTAGCTTTGGTGCAAGCCAAACGATACAATGCAGTTAAACTTACTGCGGAAGCAAAATGCACTACAGAAAAAAAACAAAAAAGGGATGCCAATAGAGATGTGGAGAACGGTCTCTGGGCTCAATTACATGCTGACATTAAACAAAATAACAGCGCCAGTTTCGGGAGTACCATAAATCGATGTATTTCCACTAACCACGATGGGATCTCATCGAACATTTCAGAGGAAGTATGGGTAAAATACCTTAGGTCCCACTTCCATCAAGATATTGAGCTCAATGAAAGGGGGGAATAATTTTTTAACGCAACGGAAGGCCATAACACCATCATGGCCTGGGCCGTAAGTAACCATACTGTATTTGGGAAATTTGAAGGAGATCACTCAACTGAGGCTCTGCCAACGAGCCAAATTAGTATCATCAAAAGGCAAATAGGCAAGGGCAGGAGAGAAGGGGCACCTGGCCCAAATGGAATACCACCAGTACTCTATAAGCAAGAGACAACTTTTAGGGCTGAATGGCTAGAAGCGTTTTTCGGAGAGATAAGGATAAATGTTATGTAGGAGCTTTTGAGAAATCTGTGATTGATGACATCTCCTGTCCCTGGTCCTCCCATATTAGGCTATGGCGTCATTATATTGACGATGTCCTAGTCATCTGGAAGGGGGATGAGGTCTCCATTGATGATTTTTTGGAGTGGCTTAATAGCAGGAACCCACTTCTTCATTTCACCTCCACTGTCACGAAATCTGAACTACCTTATCTAGACCTTTTGATTGTACCTGGAGGAGGGATGCTCCCCACCAGGGTTTGTCAAAAACCCACTGACAAGAATTCCCTGTAAGCCTTTGATAGTTTTCATCCAAAATCCCTCTGTGAAAACTTACCGGTAGGACAATTCTGCGGATTTGTCGTAATTGTTCTGAACATACGGATTTCATGGAGGAGGCCATGGTTCTGACTGATAAATTGACTAAGAGGGGGTACCCTAGGAAGGTCATCAAATGAGCTAGGAAAAGGGCTACCAACACCAACCGGGAAGTACTATTGTCCAAGACAATTAGACATGAATCCAACAAACGGGTGTTTTTATCCACGTTTAATACAGCCTCCCAACAGATCAAACGGCTGATTCTAAAAAAATTGGAGGATTTTAAATTCCAGCAGTTTGAACATGGAGAAGCCTCTCTTTTCTTTCAGACGAAGCCAAAACTTGAAGGACCCTTTGGACCCCACTAGACCGAGGACCGCAAGAGGGGGCTGAGGTACAACATCCAGCACCCTACCGCCAGTGAGGAGCCACACGCGGGGTGACACAAGTAGTGTATGCCACCTCACAACGAACACGAAGTCTATCAACATCAGTCTAAATTTTCCCTGGGAACAGAGATCACACACGAATTGCAACACTGAGAGGGTCATCTATTTGATCATGTGTCCCTGTAGGAAGCATTTTGTGGCGATGATGAGTAGAAAAGTCAAAACCCGAATTATGGAGCACCGCAGCAATGTTAGATGTGGCAGATCTAACACAAAATTGACTGCACACTTCCTAGAATTAGGACATACCACGGAGGACCTCAGATGGACCATGATTGAGAGACCGCAGGTTGCCCTTACAAATGTCACAGCTGGTGGGGATAGAAATAGAGACCTTTTTTTACGGGAGCAGAAATGGGTGTACGGTCTAAAGAGTCACCTTCTGGGGCTCAATGATGAGATCCTGTGGCACTCAATTAATAGATGAGACTCAAAGGAGGGCATTTACACTGTATCTTTGCTTTGTCAAATGTGGCCAGGCAGAGGTCTGCTGTATGTGGCGAAGATCCTGAATTTACACTCTTGTGTGGATTAACAACAGATCTGGGATAAATCAATGTGGTCTGTGAACCCCTATCCCCTGGGATTCAAAAGTTACAAAAGGCCCTGGTATGGTCTTATGCTCTGTTCAAAATGAACTGAAGTTGCCTTGTTTGAACTTTATTTTTACTTTGAACCTTGCTTCAGGGTTTAGAACCTTCTGAATGATCATTTGTGTAGGAAAGACTGGAGGACACGAGGAGATGAATTGTAGCAGGAGTTTATTGTTTCTGTCCCCCGGCGTAGCTGGAATGTGCTTAGCCCTGTACTTTACCTTATATTGGGTCGGGCACGAAGAGAGGCTGCTTTCTTGGGAGACCTTTTCATTTATCTGTTTACTAGATGCGGTCTTGTGCTCTCTGTGAATGGAATGCAGTATTATGATCTGGGACCTTGTGGGCGGAGCTTGGTTGACATCATAGAAGGTGGCTCGTCACGTGGGTTTAGCTTTTTGACCCTGCGGGCTGACGATGTTTGCCTTCACCCCGCCATTTGTACATATTGATGATTTGCAAGATTTTTGAACATCTCATGTCTTGTTTTTATACAACAATTCTTTAATATCCCTGACTTAGGGTCTAGATGACTCTCGGGTCTCTGTGCCCTCACGTTTCTGGCCGGGAGACCAGGAAGCAGAGTATTTTATGCAAGCATTTACCTACCGCAGTTGATCTTCACGGCAGGACCGTGGCCGGCCGACTAGACTTGAATTGTCCCAGGGACAGTAATTGGGACCGTGGATTTGTGAACTCGGTTCACGGGGGACTAATTTTGCTGTAATGTTTTTCGTGCTTCTCTGCATTTGTTGATAGAGGAATAACTTTGGGGCTCTGGTCCGATGTACGTGGGCTACAGTACCTACAGGTGGATCATGTTTTCCTCTTTGCATTATCCTCTGACCTCCTAGGTTGTGTCCTCGGAGATTCACCCAGCCCGCTGCCATTGCAAGCCCGGAATTACAATAGAATCGGTGAGTGTGGCGGTTGGATGCATCCTCTTGTGTGTTATGAGGTTAAAAACGTCACCTATAAAGTTGCTGAGGAATGTGAATAGATCGTTTGTCGAAATCACTGGAGGGGTGTGTTTTAATCTGTTGGGAGCAATGATTGATACCTGGACACTGAATAGACTAATTCAGTAATATCCAGTAATGCTATATGGCTTATTTTGACTGTAATAGGGGGCAATGTATTACAAGTCTTAAGACAAGGTCCTATGTGAATGAAGTGAGGACTCATTGTCTCATAAAACAGGGACCTCTGCAATGACTCCAGTTGTTTTTTTTTTTTACAGTATATGTGTCCCGTGTTGTAAGGGGAATACCTCCACAAAGCAGGATTTCTGAATGTATTTACTCTCAAGACAAACCTGAATAAGGTAACAGGGTTGACTGGGACGGGTAAGGAGTCCTGAAGAAGACCGGCGTGACCCTCTAATGTGGGCACAGGGTAACACTGAGTGAGCATGATACAGACTTACAAGGTCCAGTTCTCTTTTTCTCTACTCTATAGTTTCCCTTCGCTTTACCTTCAAAGAGCGGGCCTCAATTTCCTGAGCTTGGTCCAGATGAGGTGAGGTCCAGTCCCCGGTCAAGCTGGGTGAGCATATAAATTTGTTTGGAATAAGTACTAACCTATAGGAACAAGTAAAGAAGAGAGCTATCTTGTAGTAACATGATATACAATTTAATTTTTTTAGAGGCCATCTGCATTCCTTGATGTGGAGGAGCAGTACAAGTAGGTTGTATTTGTTCCAACCTCTTTTTCTTATCTGTATTTTCACTGAAACAGTCCTTTATACATACATTTTTTCACATTTCTTATTATTACACATTTTGTCCTGCAGTAGCAAAGCTTACTCAAAATGGGACTGAATCAACTTTGGGAAACCCCAACAACCACCACCACGCTTAAAAATCTTGTTTGGAAAACAGTTAAACATCTTTAATGGCGGAGGATAAGGCATCTCTCTCACAAAGTGTTCACAGATGGATGACTCCTAACACATACACGGAGCTAGCTGCTCAAAAGTACTTTAACTTGGGCTATCCCAAACATATAAAAATAAGCTTCATGAAGTATAGATTTGGTATGTTACCCTGAATACAGCATCTCCCACCCTTGCTAAAGGAGAAAGCAGGCCTTATGTACCGACCATGCGGTTCAGCTCCGGAAGATCTACTGCTTCTACTTTGCTCCTGTAAAGAACGGAAACAACTATTAACACCTTGGCTGCTAGCGATATTTTCCTTCTGCGCTGCATTCCCAGGATCCCCATTGTTCATGACGAGCTCAGCTCGTCATCAGCACAGCTCAACTGTGCTCGTCATGAGCATGGAAGGGGTTAAAACGTAAATTTAATCAGCGAGGGGTCCGAACCAGGAGGCAAGCAGTTCTGGCATGTTTTGCACCTAATGACACACAAATGAATTGCTCCTTGGTAAAGTTCTTGAGGATATGCGAAAAGAAGATGCCAGCAACGTAGTTATTAAACCAACTGAACCTTACCCACAACCGAGCCGTGTGGAACGATTGCAGGATGCGGAGGAGCTTCTAGACAGGCACTAATGAACTTTATTTAAGCTGTAAGCAAATTTGTGCACGTATTTATCTCTGATATAATCAGTAAATGAAAGGCATAGACTGGAATTAATTACTCGGACCAACAAATGATTTGTGCAAGTTAGGAATAACGTTGCGAAGAAATCGCCTGTCAATGTACTAATGAACTTTACTCAATCTTTAAGCACCACGTGTGCACCTATTAATCTTTGATATAATCAATGAAGAAAAGTATGTACCTGAATTAAGTACTCTGATAAAAAATTGGTATGTGCACAGCCAGGAAATAATGTGGTTAAGAAACTGACCCCGGATTTGTAAATTTGTATAATTATAGCATAGTTTTAGAAGAATGTTTTACATAAGGTATATGGAGTATAGAGTTTTATATGTATATTTTGTTTTATAATGAAGTATTTTTATATTGCAATGGTTTTAACGAACTATGCAAATAAATAAACTTGAACTTGAGTCAGAATGAGAGAATAAATACAAGCAAAGTGATGGGAGGAGATAAGAGGGCTGATAGAGTCAGAGAGACTAAAAAAACTGAGTAAAAGGATGAGGGAGCAAAGAGAACAAAGTGATGAGATGAGAGAAAAGGAAAGCCCTTAGAGGCAGGGTGCATTCAAACCAAATGTGAGGGATGGGAAGGGATAAAAGTAAAGAGTGATGGTGCGAGAGACAAGGAGTGAACTGATAGGGCAAGACAGGAAAATGTAAGAAAGGAAAGTACAGTAAATGATGAGAAAGCAGGAGGGAAATTAGAGCTTGGGTGAGAGAGAGAACTTATAGGGTAATAATGTGGGGCAAGCGGAGGGGTGAGGTAAGAGTGAAGGTGCACAGACTGATGAGATGAGAGACAAGGAGCAAATGATAAGGTAAGAGGAAAGTAACTGACAAAGTGTAAGAAAAAGGCAAATGCAGGATGATTGTGAAAGAAGGGGAGGGAAAAGAGACCTGGGGTGATCATGACGAAGTCTGCAGGCAGGCAGTGTGTGAAAAAAGCAGAGGGTGAAGGGATTTGAGAATAGAGGAAATGTGTACAATGATGGGTGAGAGACAAGATGCGAACTGACAGTTTGAGTGAGAGGAAAAGACCTGAGGGGAAGTGTAGAGAGAACACCACAAAGCGATACGCAAGAGAGGAGGAAACTGAGAGAAAGATAGCCAGGAAGTCTGGGTGAATGTGTGAGGGAGGAGTGGGCCGAGTAATGGGGTAAGGGGAAGAGTACAGAAAAAAAGATGAGAAGAGAGAGCAAAGGGAGGCTGAGTTCCTGAAAAAATGAGAAGATGTCAAAGAACTTGTGAGTGGGAGAAGATTGCAGTAGGAGCAGCAACGGAAATGTGTGTACAGAAGCGATCCAGGGTAGTCGTTGCAGACAGTAGGAAGCAGAGACGCAACTAGAGCCAAATTTCCGGGGGCTACTGAAAGTTGCCGGGGGGTGCAGTAGGCAAAGTGGAGATGCAGGAGCTCTAAGAAGGGGTGAAAAAATAACAGACTTGTTAACAAGTAAATAGTCTTTTAAAGACCTGTGAAGTACTGAAAAACTGTCTGTGTGTGCCAGGGAAGCTGTCTCAGCCCGGGCTGACACACACGACGGAGGGGGCTGAGGCCTTTTGAGTCCATTGGGACTTGTCTTTGACTCAGCCTAACCCCTAAACTCTCTGGCTTCCCATTTCTAGTAAAGGCAAAAATCAGGAAAGAAAAACAGACAAAACCGGTGTGAAAGCTATGGGAGAGTGGGAAGGTAGGATCTGGCAGAGGAAGGTGAGAGAGAACCAGCAATGCGATGAAAGGTAAAAGATGAGTGCAGAACAGAGACAAATGAAAGAGGTGCCTGGAGACAGACGCAGGGTGTGTTGAGAGTAGAACACGAGAAGCAGGCCAGAGTAATAAGTGCACCGACTCTCAAGCTAGAAGAGTCAGACGCTTATAAAAGCAGCAGAGGAACAGTAATATGTGAAGGTGATCCTGCTTGGTATTGAACTAAAGCAAGGAATACATCAATACTGCGGATTGAAGTGTAAGCCAGGAGCTATAATCAGTACTGCAGGTGCAGTGGCACTAGACCCGGTAGTGCCAAGGGCCCTCCAGACTTCAGTTGTCCTGTCTTTTCTACCTTTCTACGAGTAGTGTTGCCACCTGGTAGCATGACTGAATGTCCCTGCCAGCACAAAAAATGACGGAAGCCACCTAAAGCTGGTGTTTTTTTTACCCTTGTGGGTACAAACTTTAAACAATAAATGGAAAAAGAAAATACTTTAAAACGTTCTCTACAGCTGCCTTTTTGACTCCTGCCTTGTAATTGAAGTAAAGAAAAACACAGAAAAGCAACTGTTAAAGATGAACACAGATCATGCCATGTAACGTTCTGCTTAAGAATCATGTTCAGGCCTAAAAAGGTTAACTGGTGGCCAGCAATTTATCTATGGGAAAAGGTGGCCACCCGTGCGGGTGGTGGTGTGGGGGCAGAATGGGGGAGGGGAAGGGGCATTTTACTTGCTTGCATTAGGACCAATGGCACCGTTGCCCCGATTCTAGGGCCCTCTCATTCGTGGGCCCTATAGCCGGGCGGCACTAGACACGCCCCTTTCGTGACGCAGTTTATTTGACATTCCACAAACGGTGAAATGAGCATGCATTGCCGATGCAGAACAGCCACACAAATGGCCAGCAGCCCGGTCGTCCGTCATGTCGCTGTTTTGTTAGCATGCAAAAACAATCCCCGTTCCAGCTCCCCGCGCGGAGAGCAGACTGTTGATGCGATGACAGAGCGCGCGCCGACAGCTGCTGCGCCGTTCTTCAGTCGCATTTTTGTTTAATTATAGTCCGACTCTTCTGCTCTCCGCACTACATGTTGAACAAAAATAAAAGAGCTATCCGTGCTCTGTTTTCCTTTGTACAGAAAAACAAGGCCATGAAACGTTAAGGCTGCTAAATACATTCTCTAATGCGTCAAGCTCGGGGTGAGCTGCAATTACCATACAATCAGTCTCTGCTCCCGGATGAAGCGTGCACAATGGAGGGGGTAAGTATCCCTTTCACGCAGACAATAACTGCTTTAAACAAAGCGGGTGCGGAATGAGGTTCTCAAACAACGCACAATGTACTTTTCAAAAAAGGTTGCCTCCCAATAGCAATCACAGTAGTCAGTTCTCTCATTTGGGATGCAGGTTGCAGGAGTGTTATATAAATACTTCTGTCTCATTAATCTCTTTGGAGCGCGGCCATTTTCTTACTGAGAGGGATCTATTGTCTCATGCAATTAAACATTCTGAAGAAGCACGATTAGCCCATGTTCTACAATTTGTTGCGTTATGTTACAGAGTTACAGTCCACCGCTGAGGGCTATACCGGTTGTTAAAGGCCCTGAACCCGAGTTAAAGGACTGAGCTGTAGGGGATGCAGGAACATCTTAAGGATTTTGGGGGCCCTAGGCCAAACATATTTTTGGGACCCCTGTTCTGAACAGGTTTACATTTATGATCAGATTTCAGCTTTTTCACACGCCCTATGGCCGACACTGCATAGGCATAGTGGTCCAAATTCTAAAGGTGTTTCTGTCTCATATTCAGTGATAGTGATGTGTGTGTTCAATATTGTAATATACCATCAGCTAACGTCTATTATTGCAAATAATTTCTGTGACAGAGGCCCTCGTTAGTATAGAATTTAAAACAATCTATGTTTATGAATTATTCAAGGGTATCAGGGCAGGACTTTGTGGAGAACAGGGCCAGATCACCCAGCGGGCCCCCTGAAAGGCTGGGGCCCTGGGCCAGAGCCAATTTTGCCATGCCTTATGTTATGGTATGTTATGTTATGTTATTTATAGGTCTTATATAGCGCAACGGCTACTCCAAAGGAGTGTCCCGGCGCTTTGTGCTCCAGACCCAGAAAAGAGACTGAAATACATAACAGCAAAAAAAGGAAAACAGAGGATAAGGATAAAAGTGCTCTAACCAGAGAATAGCCAAGTCTTAAGACCCTTCCTAAAGGCAAGCAGATTAGATGTGGACCGTAAGGACAATGGTAAAGAATTCCACAACTGAGGGGCCAGGAATCTGAAGGACCGACCTCCCAGAAGAACATCTCTGTGGCGGCGGGCTATAGTGAGGAAGAGGTGCATAAAAAATCGATATAGCCTGAGGCAGAAGGCTATAAGAACTGATAGAACTTTCCACCCGAGGGTGGAATGTTCAGAATTGGAAAGGGAGGAAAACAAAGACCGTCATGGGAATGTTGAAGCATGCAGCCTAACCGAGACATTTTTAGTCCTGAGCAATCATGATAATTGTGTTTATTTTGTGTATGTTTAATGGATTTTCAATCCAAAATAAACAATTACTACTAGTCCTGAGCCGCTTCATTGTCTTCTATGGAGCGCTCCACATTTCAATGATCAAATAAATATCACATTGACTGGTGTAGAGTAATGACCAGAAGGAACTGACAACTCTCGCCATATCTGCAAAAATGACTCTTTCAAAAGTCACTGTGTGCACTATCCTATAGTTAGACTGTATTGAAGGGCTTGGAACGGGTCCACTTTAGCATCTTACCGTCTCACCAGCAAGTGGGTGAGGGGGGCCAATGGACACTGAAGCCACTGAATGGTTTCTTTGTGAGTGCTGGCCCTGCTACCAACACAAGGGGAGTTCACAGAGGCCCTGTAAAAAAAGGAATCTGGCTACTTGAAAACAGAAGATGGTGAGTAGTGACAAGACAGGATATATGGGGGTGGCAGAAGGGCGTCACTGGGCAATTGACGGCCTAAATCTATATCTGAGGTTTATTTACCATATTTGAGATTGAGGTGGTTGGATGTCTCTGCAACCTGGAGTGGCTTAGAGGCATTTTATTGGGAGGTATGCATTTTATTAAGCCAACTTTCTTTTACCCTACATTACCCCCAAAATATTTACAGCAGAGAGACCAACCCCTTAGCAATACTAAAGGAACCCTTTCAATGGTTTTTATGTGAACTTTCTGTCTTCACTTCCTCATGCATCCGTGGATGTCGAGAGAAAGGGCTGATGTCAAGAAAATCTTTCAATCTAGTTAAGACTGGTATGCACTTCTCCACAAAGACAGACTAACTTCCTCTGTTAACCAGAAAAAGACCGGAGCCCTTATGAGAATGGGTAGTTTGAGTTTGACTTGTCTATCCAGTGCTTTAAAGTTGTTGGGGTCTTTTACAGGGGCATAGCTAAAGCGGTGTAACTTTGAACCTTTCTTTCCAAGAGGCGTGGCCTGCGTAATTAAGGGTGTGTCTTAAAATATGTGAATTAAAATACTTTTACACAGTATGCCACTTGATCAGTATTAGGGGTCATTTCTGTGAGTATTCTGGTACTTCACCCAGACTTATCACACAACAAGGAACATATACCCAAAACAATCCATGCACATTGTCTCTGTCCCTGCTTGTTAGCAGTATCAGATACATTAATTAAATAATTATTTTGCTGTGAATAGTTAGAAATTAAAATGTTACAATTTTGAAAATATGCAACTGTGAATTGAACATTACGAAGGTTTGTTGAACTGGTAGTGGTCTTTGAAGTGTCTCAGCCATTTCTTTCCTTCTTGTCACACCACTTTCCTCAGGCACCTCTCGCTCTGTTAGACACATATGTCCTTCTCCAACATCTTTCTGAAATCTGTCATTTGCTTATCTCACATGCTATCTTCTTCGTTGTCATCACCGTCTTTTAACTGTCCTTCTGCATGCACTTTCTTGTGTCACCACCCCTTCACCATTCCCTCTCTCTCACACATGCACACTAATGCGGCGGCCAGCACAGGAAAACATGGTGAGGCAGGGGCGGGGCGGAAGGGGGGAACTCGACAGATGATGGAATAGGAATAATAATAATAAAATAAATAAATAATGCCTATTCTGTCATCTGCCAGCTTCTCCCCCTGCTGTTCCCTACCCCACACTACCGCCCACCACGCTTACCTAGGCCGGCCGCCACCGACACCCCTACTCGCTCCTCACCACTAAACACAGCAGATTATTTTCCTTTGTAGCTGTCAATATTTCAACAGATGTTTAAGCATCCTGGTGAGAAAGTGCCTCTTTTTTGCATGGTTACTCCCATCCAGTTTTCAGCTGACAGGTAATGCTGGTTTTTGAACTCTGTACACTGGAGCACAGCCCTCCAGGCACAGTGCCTGTGTACTGACCCCTAATATACGGTGAAATTGGCTAATCCCCCATTGACATATATAACTTTTCAGTAAGGCCGTAATATATGGTTCATGAAAATACACCAATAGCATGGAAAGTTAAATGTCACCTATAGACTGCAGCACATATTGTGCCATCCACTAAATTAACAAAGAAAACATGACTTCATCCCTACCTGTGTAGCATTACTCTTGAAACCTTTGACCCGTTCCGTGCTGCCGTCGGCCACACTATCTCCCTAGTGCTGCCGTCGGCCGACGCAGCTTCGCCCACCCTTTAGAACGCCTGCCGCGGTTAAGGCGTTAAAGCTGTTGGCAAACCTGCCAAAATAACCATTTTTGAAACGAAGGAACTCTACTTTTAAATATTAAATAAGTCATCCCAAGTAGGCCTTGTAGTGCACAAGGTGGGGTGCCTAGTATTTAAGAGATGTTAATTTTTTATATCTGACTAAACTACCCCCAAAAGCAATTTTTTCTGTAAAGAGTCGAAGTTGTCCTATGAGAAGCATTGCAGAATAAAATCATAAGTCTGCTAGCTTTCATTTAGAATAAGCTACAGAGTTGATAAAACTACTATTTGTACATTTTTATTGAAAATCTAATTGATTGATGAAGTCAGGTTTTTAGTTAATATTTAAGTAAAATGGCTTTTAAAAAGTTACACTTGACCTGCCTAAGCCTTCAGAATACTAAATAGCATTAGCCTGCTGGCAGATGGCCCTGTCAGTCCTTCCCCTTAAGGGAATGCGATAAGTGCCAGAAGAGAAGAAACAATGCCAGAGACCTTTGCAATGAAAGAATTGGGTGTGAGGTATGTTACAGACATCAGCTCAGAAGGGAGATTTTGGGGACAGCCGACCACAGGGAGGTCTGCCCCCTGGGGTTTTGGGGAAGTGGAGCATTCTGATGACTGCTCTGGGTTTGGGCAATTTTTGGGCTACTTATGTAGCCCAAGGGTTATACATGCATACATGCAGCCATTTTGCGGTACCAGCCACCATTTTAATTTGGGGACTCGCTGGCTGGTCCCTGGTAGGGAATAATTTTGTCCCACCCTGCCGTCCCTATACTTAGGCTTTTCAAGGGGGGGGTTCCCTCTTCTTCCTGTGCATCATCCTCATTGTGCAAGTTTTGTTGCAACTGGTGTGCAAAAGGAGTTATGTTGTAGAGGTTGACGCTTGAAGCAGGTGCCTAGGCGTTTGGCAGAGAAGTTGCCATGGTTTACCGAAGTTTATTGTTGTTATCAGCGGCAATTCAGGCTGATTCCCTCTAACTGAAGCAATCTCACCATATGCGTTAGAATACCGAATTGAGTGGTGCACCAATGAAGTTAAGTATTTAGGAATCAAGATTACCAGAGATAAAACTGAATTAATACGAAGCAACTATGGGAAAACCCTAGCAACTCTGACTGACTCTATCATGCGATGGATAGTAGGGTAGGCAAATTCACACCTGGGCGAGCCAGGAAATTTAAGGTCCTGTCGGAAGTTTCATTGGTTAAGAGGTTAATAGATGTAGTAAAGAGCGAAGGGAAGTTTAAAGGTCTCAGTTGCAGGTGACCATCTGGCGCATATACAATATTTCTGAATTAAGTTGTAGTGGGGGGGCATGTTAGGGGTGGGGGGTAGCTTAACGTAGGTGATTAATTATCATGCCAACATCACCTCTAAAGTGATATCAAACACATTCTTAGGCCAGCAAAATTTCAATCAAATCATGCACAATTTTCATATGAAGTACAGGTTTTACGCATAGTAATCTGTGTGAAAATCAGGACTTACTTGAACTTTCATCATAAGATTGCTCATTTTCTTTATTTTTTCATGTGAATAAATCAACTTTTTTACATTTCCCTCACAACTTGTCCATTGCCATGACACAGTTCTGCAAGAGAAAGGTCTGTGATCAGCATGGCCTTACAGAAAACAGTAAATGCCAAGAGCCACTGATAGTTATTAAATTACGATCCACAACAGTGTTTCCCAAACACGGGGTTGCAATGAATTGGTAGGTCATGTAAGAATTTTTTGGTGGTTCGCAAAAGTTAGAGCAATAAACAAAGATGACTTTAAATTCTGTGTTTAAGTTATCGCATTTGCGGGGATTGACAGACAGAAATCAAATGTCAAACTGCTTTATTCTTTTACCATGAGGATTGGTGTTTGTTGTAAAATGACCCTCTCTGCAGGGTCACCCCCAAACTTTGTTTCCTCCTCTCACTTTTTGCTGAACCCATTTATGTTGGCCTTGGGACTTGGCCTTGGGACTCTGTGCTCTTTACCACTGCTAACCAGTCTTAAAATTCTTGTGCTTTCTCCCTAGAACATGGAATGATAGGTTTACGCCTGTTTGGCATATTTTACCTGTAAGTCCCTTGTAGGGTGGTATACCATATACCCAGAGCCTGTAAATTAAGTGTTGCCAAAGGGCCGGAAGCACTTATTGTGCTTTTAACATAAGTAGCACCTTTAAACATTTCTCAGGCCTGCACCTGCAGAACCTGCATGTGCAGTTTTAATGCCATATCAACTTGGCATTTAAAACCCCTTGCCAAGACTTAAATGCCCTTTTATTAGTTATAAGTCAGCCTTAAGGTAGGCTTGCAGCAGCCCACAGGGCAGAGTGCTCTGTAAGTAAAAGGCAGGACATATACTTTTTACTTTTACATGTCCTAGTAGTGAAACACTCTTGAATTTGTTTTTCACTACTGCAAGGCCTACCCCTCTTATAGGTGAACATTGGGGATTCCTTATTACATTTACTAAGTGTAATTTCTGATTGAGAAGGAGTAGACTTGATATTTGGTACCTATGGATTTGTAATAATAATCCCTCTTTAATGGTAAAGTTGGTTTAATTATTACAACTTTACAAAAATGCCACTTTTAGAATGTTAATGAGAGAAATGCAGCTGTGATGCACCCAATACTCAATTTTAAACAGCATAATCAATTAAACAGGTTTAGAAGCTTACATAAAACAAATATGTGTGCACCAGGTAAGAGGCCCTGCAAGCCGTCTGTATCACAATGAAAAAGAAAACCCAGATTACTTATCTGATGATACCCAGTACATTACTAGGGTGTCGCTGGAAGCGTTTCAACAAAATTGTCCAATAGCTTAACTAGTGTTGGAAAACACAAAATATACAATATTAACCATAGTCCTCTGAATTATTCGATGAATCCAATGAATCAAATGTTCCAAACTTCAAATGAAGAAAAAGTAGCAAATTAGTTTATTCGCAATGTTTGCAGCAGAATTTCTCAAAATCAAGATGAAAAGTGCATTACATCAGCATAAGAAATCGTTTAAAATCCCAATGCATTTTGGGCTATCAAGGGGAGCCCTTCATCAGGGGAATCTGCAAAGCATTCAAACATAATAAGGATGAAATCTCTATTTACAGGATACAAGGCTATATCAAAACAAGGAGACAACGAACGTTCATGGTTGTCATGCCAGATGAATTAATACGTGAAAATTGGAGAGAAAGTGAGGGGTTTGAAGAAACCAGTGAGAGACACCACCTGATTGAAAAATGTGAAACAGGAAACAGCAAAATGAAAAACTGTGCGAAAGCTCGAGTGCACATCAAAATAAGGAAAAACCATCACCACCACAAGTGGCAGGAGAGTGGGGAAATGCGATAACAATGAAGAGTCTGGAACATTTGATTCATTGGATTCATCAAATAATTCAGAGGACTATGGTTAATATTGTATATTTTGAGTATTCCAACACTAGTTAAGCTATTGGACCATTTTGTTGAAACACTTCCAGCGACACCCTCATAGTGCACTGGGTATCCCCAGATAACTTATCTGGGTTTTCTTTTTCACTTTTAGAATGTTGGCATTTTGCTGCTCTTAAGCCCTATGTGCCTGTCTCCATTATGCATCTGGGGAGGGTGACAGCTGAGCCTTGGCATTCCCTGTAGACAGCCACACGCAAAGGTAACTAAGGCGTGCCTCGTGGGTCATCTTGGGCAGGATGGGAGGGAGGAGCTGACACACCTGAATGGGCTTTGTCTTGCTCACACACAAAGGACTGCTTAACCCCCTCAAGGGTGTCAGGGGCCAGGGCCGGAAGGGAGGACCCCTGTGCACTTCGAAGCCAGTCTTTGGAATCTCCCCACTTCAAAGGCACCACCAGGTATAAGAACTGGACCTCTGACTCTACCAACTCAGTACACTTCTGGACCTGTGGATACTCTGCCAGGTAGAAGGACTGCTGTGCTGCTGAAGTACTGCCACTCTGCTAGACTGCTGCTCTGAAAGAACTGCTTTTCTGCTCTGCTGACCTGCCTGCTGCCCGCTCTCCCTGGGTGAGAAGAACTGGACCTACACCACTTGAACCTCGAGTGAGTCCAAGGACTTGCCTGCTTGCCTCCTGTTCTGAAGTCTCATGGACATGTAAGACTTCCAGCAACCCTGCAATAGCACTTGGACTCTGCCATCTGTGAGTCCTACCCTGCCAGGAGGTGCCAATCAAGCCCCAGGCCCTTCGAAGTGGGTTTTTCTGTGCTCTACTTTCAAAAGCCATGCATCGCCATCGTTGCACCGGTCGGAACCAATGCTTCTCCTTTGGCGCATCGCCTCTGCCGATGATGAGAAAGACATCACATCACTGACTGCAACTTAGTCATAAAGGGTTAGCCTGCAGCGCATCTTCCACTGTGCGGATCAGAACCAACACATTGCCTACATCCAGTTGGATCGACGACGACACATAACATCCTCCGTTTCTCACATCGGCTCTTCGACATCGACGCATCCAGAATCCAAAGGTCTTTTCTCAGCGGCACGAGGTTGGTCCCTATATCCAACCCACACTCCGTTGCAGTCGGCCTGAACTTTCAGATTTTACCTGGTCAAGCATGACCAGATAGCCCCAGTTCGTGCTTCATGTTTCTAAGCACTATATTTCCGGATATTCTTGAAAAATTCATAATTCCGATTCTACCTATTGTATTTAGGCCGTTTTGGTCTTGTTTTGTTCAATAAATTAAGCTCTATGTTTCTAACCAGGTGTGGTCGTGGTACTCTTAACACTCTTAACAGTTTATCTACTCCCTGTTCTAAAGCATTCAGTCCCAAACTAAATTTGTATGTTTATACTCTTTATTCTATTTTAGGTCTTTAGCCAGTCTCTTAAGGTTTTTAGCCAGTCTCTTAAGGGAACATAAAACACGCTGTAAAACTTCTAGAGCTCTTCCAGTGTGATCTTCCAGAGCTCTCTCTTCCCGCCGTCCTTCTCCCGGCCAGTGTAGGGACCCAGAAAAAGAAAATAGAAAAAAAAATCAAGGCTCAGGCTATTTGTCCTATTTGGTTACACAGGAAAATAGGGAGGGTTTGTGCACCGTCACCAAAACTCTAATGTGATGTGCCTAAGTGGTTGGGTAAACATTCTAGTGCCATCAGTGACCTGTGACTCGTGCCCACAGCCCCCGAATCAACCCCGGACATGCAGGTTGCACTTGCCTGCTCCCACGACCCTCCTGGGCCTTGGTGAAGGGAGACCTCGCCTCCTCGCCGTCGGAGAGAAGCTTGGTCCCAGGCACGGCACTCCTAGAGCTGTCTCCTCTTACTGGGTCGGGTCTGACGTTGCGTCTCTCCTGCGCTGATTCCCCTCTGAGGTTAAGTTTCTCGTCCTCCTCTCCAGGTCCGCGCTGAATTCCTTGAGGCTCCTCCGACTCTCGATGGTCTGTGTCCTCCCCTCGATCTCGCGTCTCTCCAGCCGAACACCAAAGTCCCGGCTTTCCGCCCTTTTCACCTGTCTCCACACCTGGGTGTTAGTCAACCACTGGACCGTTAACCACACTTCCGTCTTGCTCTTCCTTGGCGGCCATGTTGGGTTGGTTGGGTGAGGGCTCCAGCTCGAAACCCTCACACCAGGCATGGATTATATTTTATATGGTGTTTTCACTGTTTTACTGTTTTAAGTGTGGCACAAGTACTTTACACATTGCCTCCTAAATTAATCCTGCCTGCTCTGTGCCAAGCTGCCAGAGGGTGAGCACAGTTGTGTAACTGTGACCACTTGTTATAATAAGCGTTAAAAGATGGCTCAGAGTGGTCTCAAGGTGAGTTATAACTCCTTTATTTTAGTACATAAAGCTATTTTATTTGTGAATCAATACAATCCTTATTGACATCCTTCGTTCATCTTCTTCTCTTTTAGGTTTACGGGAGGCTCTCTCTGCCAGTACACTCAACATAATCAAAGAAGTGGGTACGTCTCTGCCCTTGTTTATGGGAATAGTGTTTGTTTTTGTGTGGGGAGAGGTAGGAGTTTATCACTCAAAATCATACTCGTGTGATATATATATATAAAAAAACAGACTGTAGTGCTCTAAGTGACTGGTGCAGTACTTTGTGCTCTTCTCTCTTCTTTTCTAAGAGAATAGTGCGTTCTTCTTTGTTTTTCTCTCTCCCCTTTGGCTCGTCCTCAATTTTCACCTCCTTCCTTTGGTATATCAATTTCTTTGAAGTAACCTTCTTTCCTTAAGGCTTTTGCTTTTTGTCTCTCTCCCCTCTTTTCTTTTCTTCCTCCCTTTTCCCTTACCGCCCCTTATGTTTTGACCCTTCTATTGATTTTTATGAAGAGAAACGGGCACGCACCTGGCGAAGCCATGCCCCTCCTGGGACGCGGCGGGTATCCTTCGTCAGCTGGCAGTGAGGTGGCTCCTCCTTGGCTTGGGCTTCTTGTTCCCTTCGGGACAGAATGGGATCGCTCTCCGTTGCTCCTTCCCGCTCTGCCTCCCGGGGGTCTTCTTCTGTTCGAGTTCCTTCTCCCGCGCGTCTCGATTATCCGTCTTCGGTTCTCCTCTCACGCCGCCGGCCAGCGCGATCTCCCGGCCTCTGTAAGTTCCAGTTTTTGAGCGACGACGTGATTCCGCCCAGATGCCTGTCTTCCGGGCCAGGCATGGAAGAATGGGCTGGCTGTTGCGTTGTAGTCACTCTGTAGGTGACAGTAACTAGCATACCAGTACTAGGATTGTGGTTCCTGCTTGGACAGGGTGCATACCTCTACCGACTAGAGATCCAGTTTCAAACAGTGTTTATGTTTTTTTCTCCAACTGTAAAGTGAGAGGAGTTTTTAAAGTGAATTATGTGACATTGTAGAATGGTGTGTTTTGCAATATACAACATAAAGTAAATACTTGTAATTGAATAGTATATATCCAGCAGTTAGTAAACCAAACATTAAGCACTTTTTCTGTATTACTAAAGTGTGCTGGAAACAAAAATGTTAATGGGTTCAAAACAAATAAAGACACTTATTTGGTGATGCATAAATGATAAAAATTCACTGAAACCCAAATTTCTACACATTGCCATTTGTCTGCTATCTAGTTTTATCAGTTAAACGGTATGTCTGTGCAAATGTAGTGCCCATTTCATAAATGACAATGCGCTACCACACAATGCTTCAGTTACATTTAAAAATCGTGCCACCTCATGTCCTTTAAAAGTAGGTGGCTCTCGAAAATGTGTTGTTCTAAAAAATGGGTTGTGGTTCTAAAAAGTTTGGGAACCACTGATCTACAAGTTTATGCTCGCTTAATAAATATCATGCATCGCTCGAGTTGTTTCTGGGTTGAAAACCCTAAAAATAAGTTGCATGTAGGCCAACAACGGACATGACCTAATATCATAATATTCATGAGAGAGCACAGTCTCCATTCTGTTGTGCTTATTCTGTAAATGCATTAAAATTTTGAGAAACACACTATTACTAACAAGACTAATCATGATTTTTAATTGTACGTACTATCGCAGATTTACTATTTATAAGTGTTATAACTGTTTGCCATTACACAACTTCATGGGGCCTCATTTATGAAAAGTGACGCATCGCTGCGTGAAAACAGCGATGCGTCACTTTTCACCGCGCACTCCTTACGACATTCCTGATGCGTCATATTTAATGTATGACGCATCATGTCGCAAGGAGTTACAGATACGTCAGTATTTCTGACGTATCTGTAAGCGCAAAAGTGACGCATTGCTGGAGTGTGTCACAAAAGTGACGCAACTCCAGCAATGCGTCCTTTCACATGGGAAAGCCCCATGTGAAAGGGCTTGCGTCAGTCTTACGCCTGCTGTGAGGCAGGCGCAAGATTTTGACGCAACAGCGTCCTAAAAGTGACGCAGTGAAATCTCATAGATTTCACTGCGTCACTATTACGAGGCTTTTTGCGGGGGAACGCCCCCTCTGCATACATTATACCTGACGCAAGTATAATGTGGCGCAGGGGTTTAAAAAGTGACGCATCTACCTAGATGCGTCACTTTTTAAATATGGCGCAACAAGGCACATTTTTTACAGTGCTGGTGCGTCACAAAAAGTGACGCACCGGCGGCGCAAAACTGACGCAAGGCCTTCATAAATAAGGACCCTGGTACTTAATTTCCCAGCCTCAGAAGGATGAAAGGATGGGTAGGCCCTATGGTATTCACATTTTCTCATCCATTCATGTGCCAGCCTTTCACCAAACCATTAAAAAAAGATTCAACGTGACTTGCATTTTATCTGCATCCCTGTGAGTTAAACCCGACAAAAGAGGTTTTGTTGTTTTAAGCCTGGAAAGCGCCAGGCCAGCCATGCTTAACTTACAAAGCGACGCCATTGTTCAAACTATTAAAATGGAAATATTGGAGTTGCTGACAGGGCTTTGTTCCCCGCCGAGCAGAGTGTGCGAATTACAGTCTTGGGTGTGATAGCCTGTCATTAACACCAGCACCCTCGATAATCATACAGCAAAACAGTTGTACTTTATTATGTTATTACTGTCGTTTAATTGTCTGATAATGGGTTTTCTTGCCAATTGAGGCCCTCGGAAAATTGGTTAGGAAATCCCTGCTGGAGGATTGTAATGCGGCGAATTTGCCATTAACAAAGTGGTTTGTTTTGTGAGGTCATTCAGAACAGATGGCAATTATTTGGAGAAAATAGATGCATAACGCTGTCTCCGGAGGAAAAGTATTGATCTCATATTCAACATGAGCTTTGGGAAAAGCGTGAAAGTGTCTCAGCCGGAGACAGTCTCTCTGCATATGTTTTAATTGCAGGGCCTTTTCGATCATTTGAGGAGCGCGTGTGTTGTTTCAAGGGGACTCAAGCTACTGAGGCCCAGTAAGTTCAATGCATATCTATCTAGGGCTGCTGGCATAGCAGTGCCAGGTCTAGTGCCCCTTTTGGGCAGGGCCAAGGCTAATTTGCACTTTCATGAGCAATGGTGCAAATGGGCTGTAAAGAAGAGGGAAAGGAATGCACGAGATATTCCCTAGTGGGCCAAGTTGATTCAGTCTGTTGACTTTCATAGTAATATCAAGCACTGCGCACGGAAGAGTCATTATAAATAAAGGATTTAGGGGCATATGTATCAACGGAATTTTGATTCGCAAACGCTGCAAATCGCAAAATGCAGCATTTGCGACTCAAAATTCGGAAAACTGTATGTATGAGGATAATCGCAATGCAAATTTAAGGAATCGCAAAATTTGCTATTCCTTAACTTTGCGTAAGCATTTAAGGAATCTCAAATTGCGATTCCTTAAATGCTATGCAGCAACCACTGAAGTTTTGCGATTTCTTCTTAAGAAATAGCAAATTACCACCAACTTTAAGTTGGCGGTAATTTGCGATTTCTTTCACACATGCACTTTTTGCCATTCGTGAAGGTGCCATGTGGCGCACATACATGCCCTTAGGGCATGTATGTGCGCCATATGCGCACACATTTGAATTTCAGGGGTGCATCAGGGACATCAGTGCATCAAGACACACTTGCACCCTTGAAATTATTCTCAATTTGCGATTCTAAAATTGCGAATCGCAAATTGAGAATAACTTCCCATTCATTCCTATGGGCCTCCCGGCCCATAGAAATGAATGCGAACGTATTCCTTTATTGCGATTTCGCAATTTGCTAATTCGCAATTAAGGAATATTAAGAAATCGCAAAAAAAAAATCGCTTTTTTACATACATCCCTTTTTGCAATTCTCAAATAGCGATTTCTAAAAAATCGCTATTTGAGAATCGCAAATGAGGATGTTGATACACATGGCCCTTACTTTCTTGTTAAAAGCATCTTGGGTAGGCAAGGCTGTTTCGATCTATGCTGAACTATGCTTTTTGGTTTCTCACCTTCACACCCACAGGATATATATATATTGGTCTATGGGTGTGTGAGTGATTTTATGGGTGAGTGACCTTTGGTGTTTTCAGGATTTTTTTATATATATCCTAACAATGTTATTGTCTTAGATTTATGCACGACTGCATTCAGGCTGATGTTGATTATATATATCACTGCATTTAGGCAGACATAACGACTTCTACAGCAGCATATATGTAAAGTCTGTTGTTTATATTCATGATCACATGACTCAAAAAATCACCTGTGATGGGGCGTGCACGATGTATAGCACAATATAAAAAGTGAAAAAAGTACACACAAACCTGAATGTGATCAAGGGCTCCTGAAGCCCGAAACGCGTCGTTGCTGGCTGCGGTATAAGAACAAAAATAAATACATACCTTGCCTGAACTGCTGTGGTCGGTCTGAGTTCCTGCTTTGCCGCGTGACGGAAGTGGTTGGAATTGCTGGTGCATATATATATCCTACTGGCGGTCGCCAGTAGATAGATATAATTAGGACCTATTATCCATAAGAAATCCGCAACGTTCTATTTGGAATATCTTTGACGCCGATAGATGAATCTTCGCGAAATTTTCCAAACTTTTGGCCAGCTCAGTTCAGCTCCTTCCCTTAAAGTTTGGGGGTGATTGGTCAAGCGGGGGCCGAGAAAAAAGGGGGGTCCTAAAACATGTTTTCCCCATGCAATTTCCCATAGGACCTTTAGATACGGCTGAACGGAATTACTCCAAATTTGGCAAAGAGGTAGTCCTCAGTTCAGACTTGTGCCTTTTGCTTATTTGGTTTAAATCCGTTCAGTAGTTCCTGAAACAATTACAGTTAAAACCATTAATATATCTATAGGTGCGGTGGATCCGCGTATCTATCCGCGTACCCTACGTGCAGCCTACAAGCACCCTGCCAGGCACGAGCTGAATGCTAATTGGCTGACAACTGTCAAAATCAAAAAGTGTTTCTGGCAGCCATCTTGAAACCCCCAAAAAACGCTGCAGAACGGTAAAAGGGGGCAGGGTAGATACACCTTGACCCCCTAGACCTGCTCAGGGGGTCTCACAAAGGCCCCCAGGGCCAAAAAAAGCAATTAAAAAAAAATAAAAAATCTGCGAGATTCGCACACCCAGCGCAAATATCGGCCGAAATAAAAAAAAAGAAGCGCAGGATCCCGCGATTCAGTGGTAATTAGCCCCCGGGGAGGCGACCCGGGGCTTTTAAAATAAGGAATGGGTGGGGGGGCTCAAAGGCCCCCCAAGCCCCGGGGACCGCAACCCCTCAGGGCTTCATCACAATATTGGCTGGGGGCTCACGCCTCCTCCCCCCCCCGCAGCCCCGGGGACCGCCACCCCCCGGGCTTCAAACTGTAAAATAAAATAAAAAAACCTGTGTGGGTGGGCTCAAGCCCCCCACATGCCCCAGGGACTGCCACCTCCCCAGGGCTCTAATATTTAAAATAGGGGGTCCGTGACGGACCCCCCGGCCCCAGGCACCACCATCCCCCGGGGCTTTAAAAATGGTGGGAGGGGTGCCGTGCGGCCCCCCCTCCTGGAGACCTTGATGGCCCTGGGGACTGCCACCCCCCAGGGCCGGCTCCCGTAGTGTCCTGGGGCGCCCAACCCCGGGACACTGTAGTTTGCTATGGCAGGTCGGGAGCCGCGTGGCTCCCACCCTGTCATAGCAAACTGCTTTGGTATTTGGAAGAGAGAGCAGGGAAATCTGATCTCTCTTACTAATACCAAAGACGATTGCTTTTCCACATGGGGAGCTGCATCTTTGCAGCTCCCCATGTGGAAAAGCAATGCCTGCTCCCGCAGGAGGCGGGGAGCCAGCAGGACTGTGAGGCATTGGGGCCCCCCACAGTCCCCAATGGAGGGGGACAGCCCCGGGGGATGGGCTCCCCAGGGCTAGATGTGGCCCGGGAGGGGGGGGCCACATGGCCCCCCTCCTCAAATATGTAAAAAAAATAAATAAATAAGGCCGGTCCGGGTGATGAGGTCTCTGGGCCCATAAATGGCCTAAGCAGGGGGGGCATAGCAGCCCCCCTCCTAAAATTAAAATACATGTTTAAAAAAGGCCAGGCCCGGGGGATGGGGATCCCGGGGCCAATTATGGCCTTGGAAAGGTGGCCACGCGACCACCTTCAAAAATAAAATAAATGTTTTTAAAAAGGTGTCAGGCCCTGAGGTCTCCAGGGCTAAAATATTAGGGAAAAAAAAAGAAAAAGACCAGCATCGCCCCCTACCAGAATCATTCTGCAAGTGCACCCCCTGACGCGTTTGCAGAGGGGGAAGGTATTCCCCTTGAATACTGGGGGTCCCTGGGGGCCAACCATCCCACCAGGAACCTCCAGTATGCGCCAGGGGACTGCATTGCAGAGAGGTGTTCTGAGGCCACGCCCCTTTTTACACCTCTCTGCAACGCAGCTATGTGGCGCTTACTGGAGGTAGCTGGTGGACTAGTTGCACCCCAGGGACCCTCAGTATTCAAGGGGAGTTAATCCCTCAACTTAAAACAAGCCACGGGCGCGTTTGCACAGTGGTGAAGGTAGGGGGCGGGGCCTGAGTTCACATGTGTGCAAACACGCCCTGTGGGGCGGTTTAAGTTGAGGAATTAATTCCTTTTCAATCCTAAGGGTCCATGGGGGCCAACTAGCCCACCAGGTACCTTCAGTAAGCACCACGGAGCTGCGTTGCAGAGTGTTGTAAAAAGGGGCGTGGCCTCTGAACACCTCTCTGCAGCACAGCCCCCTGGTGCATACTGGAGGTATCAGGTGGGCTAGTTGGCCCCCAGGGACCCACAGGAGTGACGAGGAATTAATTCTCTAACTTAAAACGTACCACAGGGCGTGTTTGCAGACATGTCACCTCAGGCCACACCCCCTTCCTTTATCAGTGGGCAAACACGTCCCCTGTTGTGTTTTAAGTTGGGGAATTAATTCTCTTTCAATACTGAGGGTCCCTGATGGCCAAATAGCCCACTAGGTATCTCCAGTATGCGCCATGGAGCTGCGTTGCAGACAGGTGTTCAGAGGCCACGCCCCTTTTTACACCTCTCTGCAATGCAGCTCTGTGGTGCTTACTGGAGGTATCTAGTGGGCTAGTTTGATCCCAGGGATCCTTAGGATTGAAGGGGAATTAATCTCTCAACTTAGAACGTTGACACAGCGCGTTTACACAGTGGTGAAGGGAGGGGACGGGGCCTGACGTGCTGTGTGCAAACAAGCCCTGTGAAGCGTTTTAAGTTGGGGAACAAATTCAACTTCAAACCTGAGGGCCCATGGGGGCCAAGTACTCCACCACGTGCTTCCAGGAAGCGCCACTGCGCTGCGTTGCAGAGAGGTGGTGCATGCTGTGCCCCTTTTTACATCTCTCTGCTACGCAGCTCTGTGGCGCTTACTGGATGTACTACGAATTCCGATTTACTCACCTGTTATTAGGAGAGACCTCAGTGCTGCATCTTTGAGCCCAGTACTGATCCTCAAAAGTAATTCTAACCATACTTACCAGTAACTAGAATTTCCTTCCATAGGCTAACATTGACTCGTTTCACTTGGAAATTCTTCTAAGTGTGGAGTTTTGGAACTTTAAAATAATCACCTAAAATCATCCGAACAACGAATTACGATTTACTCACCTGTTATCAGGATAGAACCCAGTGCTGCATCTTTTAGCCCAGCACCGACCCTGAAAAGTAATTCTAACCGTATTTACCAGTAACTTGTATTTCCTTCCATAGGAATCCATTGTCTGGTTTTCACCAGAAAAGATTCTAAATGTCTATTTTCACAAACTAAAAATATTCCTTAAAAATCGCCTGTATGACTTAAATGCATTCTCTCAACTGTTTACAGGAGATTCACCAGTGCTGGATCCAGGATCCACCACTGAGTAAGAAAAAGCAACGATAACACTACTTACCTACTAAGTGAATTTCCTTCCATAAGGCAACATTGAATGGCTTTACTTGGAAATTCTTTTAAGTGTGGAGTTTTGGAACTTGAAAATATTCTTATAAAATCAGCAGAACTACAAATTCTGATTTACTCACCTGTTATCAGGAGAGACCTCAGTGTCACTGACCATGTCATGAATCATGTAATATGCGACATCATCAGCAGTGGATTGCGCGAGATATAGTGAGTACAACTAACTATATTGGAGGAATTTCTCAGAACAAATTTTATTGTTGTGTTAGGGAAGATTGCAAGGAATCCACGGTACTCCGAACACCGGAGGAGCCGTGAGCATAAGATCAAAATACAGAGATAAGCAATCAATTTAGAAATCAGTATCAATCAATATTTTCAAACAACCCTCAATCCCCCCACCCCGTAAGAACTACCCCCCACCCGGGTCCCCCCCTAGCCCCGTACACGATGTCCATCCACCTCTGGTGAAGTAGTCTGTATGAAAAAGGCAATACACTCTTACCCACGCCCTGGTTCACCAAGCATTTGTTCACTAGTGACATCTTGTTGCGTCGGCGGCTCCAGCCACAGCCCCCTATAGTCCGCCCACCTCTTCCAAATTTTGTAGTGCTTTCTGGGGAAGCCCCGGGCTTCAAACACCGGACGTTCTCGACCCATATAGTAGTCCAAACCCTGTTTCCAGGCCTCTATCGGGGGAGCTCGAGGGCTTTACCAGGCACGGGCCAAGTCCCTTTTAGCCACTACGAGGCCCAGGAGTAGTAAGTGTCGTTTATAGATGTTGCCCCCCACTTGCTCCAAAACATGTAAAAGGCCCAGCTGTGATGTACGGGGGAGTGTCCAACCCAGCACCTCATCCAAACAATCCCAAACTCCCTTCAGTATCTTTCCAATGCCCCGCAGGACCATACTGTGAGTACGAACGTGCCCACCTCTCGGCCACATCTCAGACAGTCAGGGGAGGCAATCAGACCAGCCCTATGCAATCTCTCTCTCGTATAATAGGCCCTGTGCAGGTTTTTAAATTGGATGAAACGCAGTCGTATAGCGATGGCCGACTCCCTCGGAGCCGCTAGAGCCTCTCTCCAGCCCTCTTCATCTAATTCTCCTACATCTCTCTCCCAAGTAGACCGTAAGTTATCCAGGGAGGGAGAGCAGTGGGTAACTAGTGATTGATAGATGCGTGATATTTTCTTATCTTCTAGTTCCCCCATAAACAACTTAGCTTCCAGAGGGCTGAACTCCGGCAGGGATTCCAGTCCCTCCAGGGCGGGGGAAATAGCGTGTCGAAACTGCAGATATTTTAAGAATTGGGTGTTAGGCATATCATATTCGTCTCTCAGGGCCTGGAATGATTTAAGGGTCATTCCCTTCATGACGTGACCCAGTGCCGAGATCCCTATCGCATCCCAGCCGCGAAACCCCTGCAAAGCCGCCAGAGCCGGTAAGCGACAATTGTGCCCCAGCGGGGTCTCCTGCGTCAGCTTATTCCACCATCCCATGCGGCCTAGCGCTTGACGCCATACTTGGAATACCACCTGCGTAACCACCGGGAGTCTCCTCCTCTTTCTTGCTGAGTATAACAGCTCATGCAAAGTATCGGGTTCCATCAAATACCGTTCCAAGGCATAGGCCGGGTCACTGCGATCACCATACCACCACTCTTTTAACGCCAACAGGTGGGAAGCTTGGTAGTAAGATAAAATATCTGACGACGCCAGGCCGCCACAATACGTGGATAGGAAGCAGGTGTGAAGCGCTACCCGGACAGCACCCCAGCCCAGAGGAAGCGGTACAGTGCCGAATTGACCTGGCGGAACCACTGCAGTGAGACAGGGTAAGGGTGGTTCTGTAACTGATAGAGCAGACGAGCGAGGGCCACCATCCTAAATATGGCCGAGCAGCCATACAGATTGAGGGGCAAGCAGGACCATGTCTTCATGTCGGACCGAACCCTGTCCCATACCGGAACGATGTTACGTTCCCACGAGACCCCCGGTATATCCGTTAAGAATACTCTGAGGTATTTAAGGCCCCCCACTGTCTCCTGTAGAGTCGACGCCCAGTCACCCAGTGCCCCACCACCTCCCAGGGCCCATAGAGTAGATTTCTGTACATTAAGATGAAGTCCCGAGACCTCTCCAAACACCCTCATAATTTCAAGGACTTTCGGGCCTGACCTATTAAGATCAGTGAGAAAGAACAGCACGTCGTCTGCATAGAGAGCAATCCTATCGGACGGCCCAGATTCCCACTCAAACCCCTTCATCTGCGCGTCTATGCGTACCCACGCCGCAAGAGGTTCCATGGCGAGGGCAAATAGATATGGCGAGAGAGGGCACCCCTGGTGGGTGCCCCGTCCAAGAGGGAAGGCATCCGAGGTTGCGCCCGCTACCCGCACCGATGCCGTCAAGTCTGTATATAGCAGCCGAATGTAGGAGGGAAAATGGGGTCCAAGATTCAAATGAGGCAGGAGCGCATGCAGATAAACCCAGCTCAGTGAGTCGAATGCTCGATCTATATCTGCCAACAGAAGCGCCGCCTGGGTTCCGGTAGCTCTCATCATATCCAACGCAACTTGGGCCCGCCTAATATTATGCCTGGTAGCTCTGTATGGCACAAAGCCGGCCTGGTCCGGGTGGACCAGGGTGGTAATTAGTGGGAGGAGGCGGTTAGCGAGGGCCTTGGCCAGTATCTTCGCCTCGATATTTAGAAGCGAGATAGGGCGATAGGATTCGTGGCGATCTGGGGGTCTCCTCGGTTTGCAGAAGACCACTACCTCAGCGTGTCTCCAGTCCCTCGGCAGGTGGCCTGACTCTCTAGCAGCATCCAACGCCTTCTTATAGTGTGCCCCTAATTGGAGATGATATTTCGGAAAAACTCGCATGGGAACCCGTTTGGCCCCGGGGCCTTCCCAGCGTTCAATTCTCCAAGGGCCTTCCCCAGCTCTTCCGTGGACAGAGGGAGCTCAAGACTATCGCGCTCATCGTCAGAGATCCCCCGCTGTGGGAGATCCACCAGAAATGTATCAACCTCTCCTGCTGGGACGGATTCCCTAGGGGAGTACTGTGCTGCATAATAGCACGCGGAGCTGTCAGCAATTGCCCTTGGGTCCGAAAGAGAGCCTCCGGCCCCATCTCGTAGCGCCGGCAGTGTCGGCGCCTGGAACGTGCCCTGGCAGAGTCTATAAAGCATTGTGCCAGACTTATCCTCCCACTGGTAGATTCTGCTCTGCGTCGCGTGCCACACCTGACGTGACTCCTCAAGTTGTAGGGATGCAGCATCTCGCTGCGCCTGCAGCAATCGTCTAATATCTTCCTCCACCCCCGTCTCCGTACATGTGCTCTGGAGGGTACGGACACGGTCCGCAGCTTTCTCCAGCTCCTCTCCGCGCGACCTACGGGCCCCCGTGCACCAGGCTATATCCACTCCTCGGAGTGTGGGTTTCAAGGCTTCCCAGAGGATCACGACATCCACCCCTGACCCCTCATTATCAGACCAATAGTGGGCTATGGCTTCTCTCATATGAGACTGATAATCGTCCTGCTGAAGATGCCAGGTGGAGAGGCGCCATCTAAATGGCTGCCGTCTCCTGTCCAGGAGGATGTCGATCACAATGGGGGAATGGTCAGAGAGCCCACACGGCAATATAGTTGTCGATTCCACTCTTCCTATCTTGGTGCAAGGAACAAACAGGTAATCTAATCTTGAGAAGGAATTAGGGACCGCCGAGACATAGGTGAATTCCCGACTATGGGTATGTTGATAGCGCTATGCATCCGTCCAACCCAAGCTCCGTGCCATATCATGCAACATCGTAGGGGTAGCTATCAGTTGCCCACCACCTGGTCTATAGCGATCTATCGCACCATCAATAACATCATTCCAGTCATCACTAATCGCGGCCAGCACATCCGGGATCTCAGTCCAGACAGCGAACAACTTCTCCACGAGAGACCACTGCAGCGGAGGGGGAGCATACACACTGCCAAAGACAACTGGCTCACCACTAATCGTTCCCCTGACAAACACATATCTACCCTGGGCATCAATCCACTGTGTAGTGTGGACATAGGACACCCTCCGGTGAATCATTACTGCAACTCCCCGGGACTCCCTGACAAATCCAGCGTGGAACACCTGTTGATACCCATAGCGCTGCAGGCTAAGGGATTTGGTACCCAGGAGATGGGTTTCTTGCAATAATAAAACATCCGCTTTCTCCCTTTTCCCTTGTCTCAGCACAGCACCTCTCTAATTTTATCAAGCATGCTCCGTACATTCCAGCTCACTATCCGTAGCGCTGCCCTGAGGAGCTCTGGAGCAGGGCCTCTAGCCGCCATCAATTGGGTAAGTTTGCAATCGCCTGGGCGCATGGGAGTGAATCTGCCTAGACCTCATCAATCGAACCAGGTGGACCATCGTGTAGTAAAGAGCTATCCCTGAGTTCCCCAAACTCCTGCTTCCCCCCAGTTCCCCACCCCGAACCAGACCCCCAACTCAACTCCCCGAACACCTGCCACCCCCCCTATACCTCAGCAACATTGAAGTATCTGTTGCGGTGTGGGCTTGCCCCAACCCCGAACGGTAAGTAAGCGGCCACCCACTCCAATGGATCCCCATAGGCCAACCCCTCAACCCCCAACTAGCCCCTTAGGGGGGCAATCAACACCCGTGGAAAACTGGACTGCTGTTACCCTAAGGCAAATGTCCGCCCTGCAGTCCCCCCCCCATCCTCTCTCGTCCCACACCCCATAACTGAAAGCCAGTGTCTCTATCCGAGGATATCGGTGTGTCCAGATCACGCCAGTCGACCCGGCCGGGCAGCCTGAGTCTACCCGCCAATCTCACCTCACAGCACCGTGTAAAGTCTCATCTCCGTTCATGGATCCACAGTCTGTGTGTCTGGGGGAGCGGTCCCCTCGGCAGCAGCCTTCTTGGCGAGGGATCTTTTGGTGGAGCAGGACCTCCAATTGCTCCTGCTACGAGAACGCCGATGAGTCTGCTGCGGCACCGTCGAGGAGGACGAGTCGGAATCCCGAGCCGGCGGGGTATGCGTCCGGACTCGAACTGTCTCATCAGTCCAGTTGAAAACTTCTTCCGGAGAACTGAAGAACAGAGTGCGGGACTGATAGATTACCCGCAGACGGGCTGGATAGAGTAGGGCATATTGGATTTTGAGGCCTCTCAGGCGAGCTTTAGCATCTGTGAAGGATTGTCTTTGTCGCTGCACCAGCTTTGTGTAATCCGGGAATATTAGGATCCGTTGGTTATCACACATGAGGGGTTCCTTCAAACGGGCTTGTTTCAGGATAGTGTCCCGATCGGGATAATTAAGCAACTTGGCTATCACCAGTCGTGGGCACTCCCCGGCTGGTGGTTTAGGAGCAAGCGTCCTGCGTGCCCTCTCGATGACAAAACAGCAAGAGAGGGACTCCGGTGGCAGCCAGCCCTCCAACCAGCGAGTAAGAAAGGCCTCCATGTCCCCCTTATCGCAATCTTCCGGAAAACCAACGAACCGTAGGTTGTTGCGCCGAGCCCGCCCTTTGGCATCTTCCACTCGGAGAGCCAGGCCCTTCTGAATTCCCTCCATGGTAGCAACTTTCTTTTTCAATCTTACAACATCATCGTCCACTCTGGTTAGCGGTGCTTCAGCCTCCGTAATACGGGCCACTGCATTGCGTAAATCTTGGTTCAAGTAACATCCGCCCCAACTGCCCCTATTTTGGCGCCACGAGTGTCTCTGGGTTGGGTGATTGCCGCCAGGAGCGCTGCATTATCTGGCCCCTGGGTTGGAGGGCCCCCGGAGGCTCCGGCTGTTCCCCCTGCGCCAGTGAATTTGTCGAGGGTAGCTTGCTTTGAGGCTCTGCTGCCGCCCCCGGTCATGATCAGCGATCGGTGGGGTCAATGTCGCGGAAAGTCTATCTCGTGGGCCTCGGGGTTACACCACCTCCACCGAGGGGGCCTCCTCCGCCAGTCGTCTTTTCCAGGCCCTAGCTGTTATCCCCACAAGACACCAGACTCAGGTAAGTATGTCGTGTACAGCTCGGCTCACCCAGGTGACCCGCCTGTTCAAGCCACCGTCAACTGCATCTCGTGGATCATCTAGGCCCCACAACACTCCCTGGTCCGACTCGCGGCTCTGCTCGAAACCGCGTAGGAGAAGGCCGGGTGACCCCCGGACCCGGGGTTCTCCTGGTCGCGCGGTGCCGTCTGCGCAGGGCCGATGGGGCTACCCAGCGAGGGGCTGCGCCTCACACTGGGTGTTGCGCCATTTTCCTGGCAGCCAGAAGACTACCGCACCACAGTCGGGGTCTCAAGGGGGCACGCCGTGGCCCGATCTGACCACCGAGTCCCAGCAAGTTTCAGGCCGCGTGGTACCGATTACTTCAGGGACAAACCACGGGCGTTTCGGAGGCCAGTCCGCTGCGGCCCGATCTGACTGCTGAGCCCCCAGCACCGGCCCCTCCACTCTATTGTCCCTGAGTCGCAGCTGCGCACTCACCGCTTGGGCCACACTGCTCCAGGTCGAAGCGCTGTCAGGGCCTCCGGCCCAATCCAGGCCCAGCCGGTCACAATCTCCGGGCGTCCGCTCGGACCCCCAGCGCAGCGTCAGGGCTGACGATTCGCACCACCGGCTCCGGCGCTCCAGCAGTCCCTCTCGGATCAGAGGCGGGCCGCACCACGGCCCAGTCCGGCCGTCCGCCGTTGAACGTCACGCTCCCGGGGCACCTCCAAAATCGAGATCCCGGCGCCTCTGCATGGTGTAGGCCGTTCCGCCTCCGGGGTCGACCACTCACAGTCCCCACTTCCGATGCGGCTCAAAATTTCATAGAGCCTGCCGGGTACCTTCCGCCACACCACTCTGCTGCTGGACAAGCTCGGGCGAGGGGGGAAGGCAGGATAAATGGGCATGGAAATTAGCGGCGGGACGGAGCTCCGCTAAGCCGCGTCCGCCATTTCGGCAGTCGTAGCCACGCCCCCATATTGGAGGAATTTCAATGGTTTTGTATGAGTGAAATGTCCAGCTAACTATAACACCCCTAAAACCTATGTTTTTTTCAGTGAATTTCTAAGGTTATTTAAATGCTAATTCCTAACTATATCAGGCCTGAAACCTATGTTTTTTTCAGTGAATTTCAAAGGTGTTTTAAATGCTAATTCTGAACTATATCAGGCCTGAAACCTATGGTTTTTCCAGTGAATTTCGAAGATTTTGCAAATGTCAATTTTCAAATGTATTAATTGTTATATTTATTTTTTGATACTGATTTACTACATTTTTTAGACTATTTATTTTTACATATTTTATTTTTTAAATTACATTATAATTACATTATACTGTGCTAGGTGCTCTCTCGAGGTTACTGGGACTTACCGGATTTCTTTTTCCACCGCCGCAGGACTCCCGCACTTGCTCTGGTCTCCCCAGCTGCCGCAGCCTCCTGGCATCTTGGCGCGGCCGCAGTTAGGGGGGACTACATTGCCCACGAGCCTTCGCGGCACGAGCAGGAAGCCGCCCACGCCATTATGTGACCGGAGGCGCTTAAAAGACGAGGAGAGCCCCCGCGTCGCGGGAAGCGCGCGGGACTCCCCGGGCTAAGCCTGGGCAAAGGGCGGGCCATCTGTGGCCGTCCGAGGCCGGTTGAGGCCGGGCTGGGCCACCTTATTGACTTTTGTAAATCGAGGAAGATTGCCGGGGTTTTTACTTTACTTTTTACGAATCTATAAGTTATATGATGTAGTAGCAGGTGTTGGTTAGTACCATTCTATATATATTACCTCAGCACGCTACAACCAAAGTTTGTTAGGATATCATTATATGTGACCCATGATTGCCCATGCTAGTTGCTGTTGTTGATTGTCACTTTTTTTACATATATTATACATTCTGATATTACCCAAGTATGACTAGACGCAGAGGAAAACCCTTAATGGATGAAACGCATAATTCTATTGATACTTATATGACCAAAGCGGTTGGCGCCTTGGCGGAAGAAATAGGTCGCACAAAAAGACGTATATCTATGGGAACTGGCACAAGGGGAGGTGAACAAGTTAGCTTGATTTCAGAGATCCATACAGATAGGGAGGAAGGATTGATCACTACAGACTGGGCCACTGATACAACAGAGGTGATACTTGACACAGCCGTAGCTGAAGCTGAGAATTCCCGCCTCTCATGCATCTCAGTGACACCAAATTTATCTAATTTGTCCCCTTCGCCCCTGCCTACAAATTTAACTAAAAGGTGTAAAAAGAAAAATATAGGTCAGGGATATAGAAAGACAGTCAAAGAAAAGCAAATCAATACAAGAGGGAACTTGACAAAAAAGAGAGTTGCTTCTGGTAACGACCATTCCAAGTGCATATTCAGTATGGATGTTTTTTTGGAAAAAATAAATCAGTTAATTTTGCCATTACATGACAAAATCGACAATTTGGCGAGAGAGTTACATAAGCTTAGTGGGCACATGGATAAACTTAGATTGAGAGATCAAATAGCCAACCCAAGGGACCAGGCTAGTGCGACCACAAATAATGCTACCGCTAATTTGGCAAAGATTAACCAGCCAACCCTAACGATGGCTGGGCCTAGCACAGGCATGACTCTAGCTAGAAATGTAGATGATGGTAAAAATTTTGAGGCACGAAATTAACCACCACAGGAGAATAGTGTAATACCATCGATAGGTAATGGGAAACCAAGGGAGCAGGCAAGAGGGTTACGTAACCTGGTTAACCCTAAAGTAACTGATACACCAGCAGTTATAAATTTACCACCAGAATGTGGAGCTTACGTTGTAGTCCTTTCTAATGTACCTAAATTGCGGGAAGAACAATCAAAAACACATGAAACTCTTAAAAATAAAACTCTTCGTTGGCTGTCAAAAATCTGTGGTTTTCCATCAATAGGGGCTGAACAGATATTACACAAAGAGTGGGGTGGATAGGCCCACTACCTAAAAAATTTGATGGGGACTGTATAATAATTAAGTTTAGGTCACCAGGCTGGGCACACAAAACCTAACTTAATGCACCTCCTCCCTCATGCTGGGATTTTAATACAACACTATTGCCATTGGGCTATTTTTACAGACATTTGTTGGCAAATGACTTGGTTGCCAACCATATGGCTTATCATTCTAATATTAATCTATTGCCCCCACCAGAAGCCCGACCCACATGTTTCTCTATTCCACTGTATAACAGATTCCAGTCCTTGAGCCCGATGGAGGATAATGATTGACGTGAAAGATATGAGGGGGTATCCCGAAAGGATGAGTTGGGTCGGAGGGTAGTTCACAGACCAACTAAAAGGGGAAATGAATCAAGTGATGTACAACCCTCATACACCGACCCCAATAAGGTGTATATATGTTCTGATAGCATTGGGAGTGGTTATTGTACTACCATAAATATTGCCAAAAAATCTACGACTAGGTTACAGGGTGCTGAGTTACCAGTGAATGTAGCCATGATTACAAATCTTACCACTAGCCAAGGAATACAAACTGTAATACAGGAGTGTTATACAATTTCAACATGGAATATTGTAGGCCTTGGCAAAAAATTAGCTACCCATTTTTGGAAGGATTTTATTTCTTCCGGTAATGATTTTATTTGCCTACAGGAAACTTGAGGTACAGACCTGGTTGTAGTGGAAGGTTATACATCACACTGTTTGAATGCTATACCCTCCCCAGCAGGAAGAGCTAAGGGAGGACTGTTGCCGCTCATATCAAATAAACTATTTGGGTGTAAAATTATTAGTTACTCATCTATTGATAATCATAGCCAAGTGTTAAGACTTGAGTTCCCAAAGGGTAAGGACTTGGTTTTAATCAATCATTATAATAATACTTTTACCAATAATAGGGGAGAATTATTAGATGCATTGGAAATGGAGACAGACAGGGTACTGACACTCTCTGGTAAACTTGCCACCATTTTATGGGCTGGCGATTTTAATATTCAAGTCTGTCCCGTAATAAAAAATAACTCATGTGGGTTTATGAAGACACACAACAATACTAATGGGAACAATGATGATTTGTTACATTTCCCCCATTGTGGATATGGCATGTCTTTAAATACGATAATGGTAAAATTTGACCTTGATTTACTAGATTGTTCCATGAGAAAGGGCCATATTAAATGTTCAACTTTTAATGGGAGAAATGTGAACAGTAATATAGTTCATATTCTAATTTAAAAAAACAGTTTTTATACTGATCTATGGATATCTGAACAGGTGGTCAGTGACCACAACAGTATTTCTATAGTACTTTTAGATTGGGGTAATAAATTAACTAACACCGAGGAATGTATTTCTGGCATCCTCCCTGTCAGGCCCAACGGTATGAGAATTAAGTGGGATGGAGTAGACCCATCCAAAGTCCAAAAGGAAGTGGTCACTAATTGCAGAAAAGAAATTGACTACTGCCTTAGCGAAGAGGCCCTCCCTGACACCTTTTTAACTGCATTCTCTGATATAAACAGAGTAATTAAGAGTTTATTAACTAGAAGCCCTAAAGGTCCGAAAAAGGCTGGCACGAGGTGGTTTGATTCTAAATGCACCCAGGCATTGCACAAGTTGAAACTGGCACTGGGGACTAAACCTCGTAACCAATTGTATGTTACGAGTTGAATATAAGCAAGCTGTATTGGCCCATAAAAAAGAGCTTCGAGTAGATGCATGGGACAAACTAAGTATGGCAGCCAATACCAAGAACAGTAAACTTTTTTGGGAAACTGTAAATAGTCCTTTTTTTGAAAATAACTGTACTCCTGAACTGACGTCCTATGTAAACTGCACAGAATGGATTGAAAATGTTTTAAATATTTTGAATGCGGATAGGGTACTTTTAACTTCATTTTTAAATGACGATTTTACGTGGCCCACACTGCCCATGTTAATTGACGTGGAAGAAGTACAGGAAGGGCTAGTAAATAGTAAAGGGGGGAAGGCACCGGGCCCGGCGGGGTCCCGATCAATTTATAGAAGAATGAAATGGATATATGGGCCCCGATCCTTACAAGGATTTTTAACACTGCAGCTTTGGGGAATTTCCCAACATCTTGGGGTCAATCATTAATTGTCCCACTTCACAAAAAGGGTTCTCGCTCTGAAGCCTGCAATTACCGTCCAATATCCTTGTTGGTCTCATCTATAAAGGTGATGAGCAGGGTGCTTTTAAAAAGATTGAAAACCTGGGCCTCAGATTATAAGATTTTATCTCCTGTTCAATATGGATTCAGGAAGGGCCTAGGCACCCTAGAACAATGTGTGAATCTTAATTTGTTAATTAACAAATATACATTAGTGAAAGGGGGAAATGTGTTTTTATGCTTTGCTGATTTGAGCAGTGCTTTTTTACTTAGTGGACCGCTCCCTCTTGTGGACCGTACTGCTTGAATCTGGGGCCCCAAAAGAGATAGTGTTCTTTTTGACACGAGTATATGAGAGACTATCCTGCAGTGTCCGATACGGGCCAACTGGTGAATGAACCCGCTTTTTTTGCTGTGAGAAGAGGTATCAGGCTAGGGTGCGTCTTGGCCCCTCTTTTATTCTCCCTATTTATTAACAAAATAGCCATGGCATTAAATCAAATTTCAGCAGACGCACCAATGATAGACAATAAGGTTGTGCCGGTATTATTATATGCTGATGATGCTGTTTTAATCTCCCGTACCCCGATAGGTCTTCAACGGCTCATTAACAATTTTACAGATTTTATCTAAGGCAGGAAACTTTTAATTAATAAATCTAAAACATAAACCATGACATTTGGGTAGAAAACGAAGTCATCAAGGCCCTTCTTCTTAGATGGTTTTAAAATACAAGCTGTTAAAACCTTTTGTTATTTAGGTATCTCTTTTGCGGGAAATGGTAAATGGACCAGTGAACAAGAAAATACTAGATACAAGATGGTTAGGAATACGAATGGTATATTTAGGTTTGCTGCCAAATTAGGGGACCGTAGGGTAAAGTACATGGTGACCATATATAACACAAGATGTGTCTCTTCAGCCCTGTATGGGGCTGGAATATGGGGCTATTCTTCTGCAGTCCAACTCCAAACAGATGAAAACAGTTTCCTCAAACGGTTGCTGAGTGCACCTGCCTCAGCTTCTACTGAGTTAATTCATCTAGAAACTGGTCTTAATTATATATCTGATTTGGCTGCTTTACGTCCCCTACTTTTATGGCGCTCCATTTGGTCCAAAAGCGAAACTGAGTTCACACAGTCTATAATTAGGGACTGTCTAAAGTTGGATTACTGTTACCGCATACCGTGGTTAAGTTATATTACTCACTGGTTTAACTTATTATTTTAATTTTAATATCTTTGAGGAGTCTGAATATCCAATATGATTATCAAAAAAAGAGATAAAAGACTCCTTTCTGTCCTCCAAGAGGGGGGAACGAGTTAAATTAATCGGGACCCAAAAGACATTTGTGTTTTAGAGGCAACTTGAACTTAAAAGTGGGCTTCAGGCATATTTGGTTGATGTGTCAAGACCTTCACATCGATTTGTATTACCACTCCTTAGGTTGGGAATTGCCCACCATCTCGTAGCCTTCCCTGTAATGCGAAAAAGCTCTAATGTGAAGTGTCCATGTGACAATATTTCGAAACAGAGTTGCTGCCATTTTTTATTATTTTGTAAATTTTATGTATTTCGTAGGAAATTTCACCTAAAGCCTATCCTTTTAAAATATAATATCCGACTAACTGCAAATGCTATGAAAATATTATGTTCACTTGAGAGCCCAGATATCTGTTTTTATGTTGCGAATTTTATAATGAAATGCAGAGCTGCTAGAAAATCGATAGTACTGTGAAATGTTGTTCTAAATTGCAAATTTGCACTTATGGATACGTCACTTTATAGCGATTTTGCACAGTTTCAAGTACTGTAAAAGTAAAATTAGATATAGCGATTTTGCACATATGGACCCTGGCATATGATACTCTATAGCACAATGCACTTTGGAATAAAGCATTAGTATACCGTCTGTGTAGGTTATTATTGCAAACTGTATAAACTGCTTACTTTTTCGAAGTATTTATTACCTTGAACTTATAACAGTATGTTTTTAGTTTAGTTATAGATTTTCACGAAGTTTGATCCGCGAAAATGAGTTTATAACAATTGTATAAGAAGAGGAGCACTGATACATTTGTGTTTATAACGATTAACCAGAAAGAGGAGTAACGATATTTTAAACTTTGTATTTTAATGTTGATATAATTGTTCAGCTTATATGGTTGTGTTATGCAAACCGAGTAAAGCTTTTTTGAACTTGAACTTACATTATACATTACATTACAAAATATACTTTCTTAGAATAAATTACTTTAGTTTAAATACTTTGCAAATAGGCAATAGACTTTTAAGATCAGTAGTTACAGTTGTTGCAATGGGCAACACAATTTCAAACACAATTCAACATTGACCTCAATGTGAATTTCTAGTTAAATGCAATTAGTCTAACAATACTTAATAATAACTTGAATTTCCTTCCATAGGCTAACATTGACTGGTTTCACTTGGAAATTCTTTGAAGTGTGGAGTTTTGGAACTTTTAAATATTCACCTAAAATCATCCGAACAACGAATTCCGATTTACTCACCTGTTATCAGGAGAGAACCCAGTGCTGCATCTTTTAGCCTAGCACTGCATCTTTTAGCCCAGCACTGACCCTGAAAAGTAATTCTAACCGTACTATACTAGTAACTTGTATTTCCTTCCAAAAGATCCATTGTCTGATTTTCACTAGAAAAGTTTCTAAGTGTCTATTTTCACAAACTAAAAATATTCCTTAGAAATCGCCTGTATGATTTATACACATTCTTTCAACTGTTTACAGGAGATGCACCAGTGCTGGATCCAGGATCCACCACTGAGTAAGATAAAGTGACTATAGCACTACTTACCACCTAAAGGAATTTCCTGCTATAGGATAACATTGGTGATTCTATGTGAAAACATTTCTAAGTGTCAACTTTTAAAATACAATAATATTCCTTAAAAATCACTACTGTAACTAAAACACTTTAACTCAACTGTTTACAGGAGATGCCCAAGGACTGAATCTGGAATCCAGTCATGTGATTAGAAAAGTAATCTATAAAGTAACTAATTGCATTTAACTAGAAATTCACATTGAGGTCAATGTTGAATTGTGTTTGAAATTGTGTTGCCCATTGCAACAACTGTAACTATTGTACTTAAAAGTCTATTGCCTATTTGCAAAGTATTTCAACTAAAGTAATTAATTCTAAGAAAGTATATGTTGTAATGTAATGTATAATGTAATTATAATGTAATTTAAAAAATAAAATATCTAAAAATAAATAGTTTAAAAAATGTAGTAAATCAGTATCAAAAAAATAAATATAACAATTAATACATTTAAAAATTGTCATTTAGAAAACCTTAGGAATTCACTGAAAAAAACGTAGGTTTCAGGCCTGATATAGTTAGGAATTAGTATTTAAAAAACCTTTGCAATTCACTGAAAAAAATATAGGTTTCAGGCCTGATATAGTTAGGAATTAGCATTTAAAAAACCTTAGAAATTCACTGAAAAAACCATAGGCGATGGCCGAGGGGGTGAAACCAGGGCCAGATTTCCTCTTTAGCTGCATATGACAGCTCCACCGGGTATCAGCCAAGGTTGCTCGTGTATCAAGGTGAAAAAAAACAGTTTGACGCCCATTGGACGTCGTCAAAGGTCCAACAGAAGTTCAGGGGAAGGTTATTTATGAGTTATATACACTGCTGGCTAGACCCGTAGGTATCTAGATTTTATTTGTAAGATGGAAAATTTAAACCTTTTGCAGAGCTTTTTAGGTCTTGCCTGTGGAAAGCATATGCATTGTCATACTCCCCTTCCTGGTATCTGCCCTAGAGACCCCAACCCCCAGGGCCTGATACTTCACAGTGTCCAGGGACCCCAACCCCGGGACACTGTGTTTTGCTGCCTGGGAGAGTGCCGGCATACCTTGCCCTTATTCTCCTGGCAGGGAACTTTGCTTGAGCCCTGTGGGAGAAGTAGAAAACGCTACTCCCTCTCAGGGGGAGCGAATGAAAGGTGGCGGATACATAATCACATTAACTTAGTTTTGAACCTCCAGGCAATAACTTTCTGTTTGATGCCAGCATGCCCTTTCGGGAAGATGCTCATATTACAAATAAAATAACATAACAATTACCAGGTGATTTAACATGATTTTTCCAAATCAAGGGTACTTTGTGTATTACATTTCCCACCTGCTTTCAGCAATTCTTTTTATTTTGTGCAACTCCACACCTGGTAATATTTTCAATTGTGCTCAGTGGGGATTCAACAGAAACCCTACATACCTCAGAATGAGGACCCAAGAGAGGCAGTGATACTACCTCTGGTGGAAGGCTTCCTTTCCATTTGTTGGGCTTTGCTCAGGTCCTGCGTAATTAATACCCTAGAAACCTAATGGCCTTATCAGCCAGAAGGTAGCATTGCTTATGTTTTGTATCAGATTTGACGTTGTAGACTCCACCACTAAACAACGATACCACAGTCTATTCTAATTATGACCTAAACCACCAACCACTTCCAGTCAATCAGAATCCGGGTCAGATGATAGAACCCTGTGCATCTCAAGCATCTTATATAGTAAGCCCCACTCACCACAGCTTGATTCCTTTTTCTGCACTTTATGCCAGGCCGCCTTCTGTCCGTTGATTCACTTGTTCCCCCCTGACCCTGGAATGCCAGTTCCCTCCTGTTCCAGCAGGTCTCCCTACTTACAATGTTCTTTCACCAAAAGCAGTCCCCATCCTGCATTATTTCCAGGATTCACAACGTTGGCTGCAACCTCACATGCATCTGTCTTTGAAGTCAAGACAGTCAAGAACTCCCAAACATCAGCACCTGTGCTTAGGGAACAGAGTTATCATGTCATGGTGTCGACATGTTTCTGCGCTACATAATTCCCACAATGGGTCCTACACATTCATCTTGAGAGAGTTCTTGATGGACCACAAAAACGTAATATGTTGTTAATGTTACTCAGCAGAGGGGAACCTCCCCCTTGTTGGTGTTCATATGTGCACCTATGCAGAACCACCTGCAAGTAGATAGCTAAACAAACATGTGTATGAACAATAAACAAATAAATACACACTTCATGTTCTTGTGGAACAAAGGTTACATTGGAGAAGACAATAGCAGGCTGTAAACCTCTGGTTAGAAATGTCTACTTTACTCTCAAGTCACAATCTTTTATATTGAGTTGTACATTATTGCATTGTATTGTATTTGCATTTATATAGCGCTTACTACCCCTGACGAGGCATCGAAGCGCTTTTTTTGGCGAGTAGCATACTACTCCGTAACCCATAAAGGATTTAGTAGAGTGAAATATGAAAGTGATTTGAGTTGTGGATATGTTAGTAAGGTATATAGATTGAGAAGGCTAGCGAAGGGATAGAAGAGGGAAAAGGTTTGCATTTATATAGCGATTATTATATGTCAGAACGAATTGCAACTCTAGAAGAACATATTCCCTCCACCTGAGATATACTAGTGAAGCCTTTTATTAGCTGGCGCTTATTTTTATTCATTATTATGACGGTGGAATTTAATGAAGCTAGACCAGATCAGATGTGGTTATTTTAAAGCAGGAGTTCACATCTTTTAAAGATATCTTTGGGGAAAAGACGCGTTTGTGTGAGGTCGTGCAGTGCGCGACTGCTCTTGCACTAACAAAATCAGTATCAAAGCGGGAAGCGGGGTCGTAATTGAAGTCTTCAACATTCAGCAGGCGCGCGCACCTTTGCAGGAAGCTGCTTTTTGCTGCATATAAATAAGGAATATCCACGGAGGAGACAAACTCTGCTTTCCGATTATCTTGGAGCAGATGTGTTTTGGATGCCCACTGGGAAAGTGGCCAAAATCGTACTAAGGCTTGAAGTATTATATTTCCTGACTTCCTCTTTCCCATAATGCATGTGCGCGCGCGCACACACCCGCACGCACACTCTAAACAAACAAATCATGCAATGTATTTAAGGTAACTAATACACCAGGCCTTTAGCAATAATCCACACCCTATCACCACCTCCGCCTCTTTCCAAACGGGTAACTGTTGCATAAGTTTCAAGCGGCCACGGTTTTCGAAAAGCAATTTATACTGACATTAAAATGCTTGTTCTACTTGAACACTTCATTAAAATGCATTGATATGGACAAATAATTTGGAGGGTCAGACTAGGAAATTACTATTTTTTCTTAATGAAAAAGCATTACAAATGATGATTTTTATTCAGCATCTTACAGTGAGCTTTCATTAAAATGTGATTGTTTTTCAGTTGTAAACACTGTATGCCTGCCATGCATAGATGAAATAGAAATTAATGAATTAAGATATTACGTTAAGAAGCTATGCCCTCATGTTGTTATAAATACATTAATCTCATGAATCTGATGTCAGGGACACATTAAATAAGTGTGATGTGATATCAGGTCTCAAATCAGGTTGTATAGGTACTAGTGTTCTAAAGCAGGATTCTGGCAGTTTGAGCGCTACATAAAAACTACAGATACATGTTTTCACACTTAGAAAAAAAACTTTTGTATGCCACTTTCCCATCCTGCAAATAATTATTCTCTTTTATATGGAAAAGGCTAATAGAGCTTAGAAACCACCCAAAGCAAAAGGGAAATTGGCTTTAGGAGCACATTTAAAAGGTGCATTATTCATTGCCAGTGAATAAATACATCATGCAGCTTTTTAGGAGCTAATGGTACATTACCTCAGGGATGAAGCAGTTTCTTATAATAAAATGTGTTTGCAGCTCCTTATCTCCTGCCGCCCCGGGCAAATGTCGGAGTGTACCAGGACAAAGAGCTGGCTCTGCGTATTTCCAATGAAAAGAGAAAACATACTCTTCACATCGTGTTCAAAGGTAGCACAACACATTCCTGGCGTTCGCTCCCTCATGCTGGTTCTCTGTGTGCATCCAGGAACTGCAATCAATAACTCATATTTCAGGCCCCACGGCTGACAAACTGTATTGCGCTACCGAACAGATTTAATTCTAAAGTCCAAAATTTATACACAATAAATGACAAGGAATTACCTGACTGATGTCAGAGCTCATTTATAGTTAATTAATTTTATAGCACAATCTATCTCTCACGTTAGCTATTAATTACTCCTAATTTAATTAGAGATAATTATGAATAGCAGAATTTTGATTGGGCTCGTGATACTGACATATATCTCTGTGCTACGAGGTGACTGTAGAAGAGCCCGGTATCACTTATTGTACTGACCGATTTCTGGAACCAGACCACTCCTTTGCATACCTGCATACCAAATTTAGATCAGCTAGAAAGGAAATGGTGTTATCTAATACTGCAGAAGGTTCATGGACCCTAAGCAACTCTCAGCATTCGTTCATGCTTCCTTTGTCATGAGATATGAGTTTTTCTCTGTGCTTATTCAAAATTTGATTTGGATTCACCTCTTAGGAATCTTCGTGTTGGTAATATTGCTTGAAAAACACCGGAACATGAGTAATTCTCAGCATTGACTTTACTCTTATATCTAGCTCTTACAGTATAGGTACACTTACTCAAACAAATATTGTCTCTCCTATTGTTCGAATAAGGTACTATAGTTAATTTTCTATTATGTTTAGTTAGTTAGGGTTTTTTAGGTCCAGCCTGAGCCAGCACGCAAACGCTACTCTGCGAAGATCTGTGGTAGTTCAGTACGGAGAGAAGCTTCGCCCACTCCCCCGCCCTTATTTTCATTGTCTTGTGTGTTTGTCCTTTGTAAATGCTGTCTTCTGATTCATTATGAGGATGGTTAGTCCCTTCTTAGTACAGCCATGTTATTTGTATCTTCCATGCTTACTGGCCCCTTTACTTGGTTGTTACACAGTGCAGAGCAGATCGCTGGAAGAAATGGGCGAGGGGGTGAGACAAGTTGGAGAGAGGGAGAGACCTGGCTGCCCGATGTTTCAGGAAAGCGCCCGGCTTCCTCTGGGTTATTTGCTCTGCTATGGTTTAGACTGGGGACTTTTCGGGGGCAACTCGGCTGCTTTTACTCATGTGCCAGCAGCGGCAGACGCTTGTTAACATATCTGCCCATTGCCTGCTTGTGAAAGAGGCCTCTTCTCTCTAGCGGAACATGCTGCATTTGCCTAGACATGAAAGTCTCCACTCCAGTCAGAGAACAACTTAAGAAGTATTGGCAGGCAGAGCTGGCCACGAGAGCTGCCGTGATACTACTCGAGGGGATGGGGCTGGCGTCTATCCATGGGGTGACAAATGCAAAAAGATTTGTCACCCCGAATAGGATGGGTATGCTCAGATGTGAGTCCCATGCTCTCCACACCACTGGAGTCAAGCTATCCTGGTTGAAGAAGGCTGATAGCCAGAAACCGGTCCTAGGATGCTTGATTCCGGTCCAGGAAAGACATGGCTTGGCAGTTTGGGCTGGACTGTTCCCCTGAGGCACAGGGTCAAGGCTGATTTGCATATGGCCATGTCTGAACTGGGGTGGTGTGGAGTGCAAAAAAACGATGGATTTAGGCCCAGATCTCTGTACTGGGGTGAATGTATGACATTGCTCTGCATTCAGTCCATCAATTGTTGTTTTTGCATTTGTCACCCCGAGTGGGATGGGTATGCTCAGATGTGAGTCCCATGCTCTCCACACCACTGGAGTCAAGCTATCCTGGCTGAAGAATGCTGATAGCCAGAAACCGGTCCTAGGAGGCTTGATTCCGGTCCAGGAAAGACATGGCTTGGCAGTTCGGGCTGGACTGTTTCCATGAGGCACAGGGTCAAGGCTGATTTGCATATGGCCATGTCTGAACTGGGGTGGTGTGGAGTGCAAAAATACGATGGATTTAGGCCCAGATCTCTGTACTGGGGTGAATGTATGACATTGTTCTGCATTCAGTCCATCAATTGTTGTTTTTGCATTTGTCACTCCATGGGGCAGCACCAAATACTAGACGCAAGGACTCACAGGTGGTACGGCTCTATCCACCACCCGAATGTGGAAAAGCTCTTAAGTGCTCCACCTCTATGCATAAGTAGCTAATCCAGTCCAGGTTTATATATTGCTTGGTGGCATCACAGGCTGTTGAGCTGATGCAAAGACTTGCAACTGGTTCTCTAGTTCCAAAGTCAGCAACTCTTGAAATAACACCACACCCTACTGGTTGATTTTGCATATCATTGGGTCCCCAATATGGGATATAGAACAATTCGAAATGTATAAAGAGAAATATAGTTAATGGCGTGAGACTGTTTGAGATGCCATTACACACAGCTCCTCACAGGTTACTTTAGGAGGAGGGCAATCTCCAACGGCAATATTGTGATTATCTGGTGTTACACACTGCATGGTAGATGAATCCCCCGCACAGACAGCACAGTGGGTTCCAGACAAGCAAGGCACTTCATGGCCCATGCAATTGAGTGATGGGGGTGTATGTGTGAATATTAGATGAGGTCATGCCTCCAGTGCTGATGGGGAATAGCAATGTGTATATGTAGATCTAGAAGACATATACGTTGTTCCTCACGTGCTCAGTGTTTGGAGTTCTTTATGCTGTTTTGAGATGTGCTCCTTCTTCCATGAGTGGTCATAAAGATGTACTAATTAGAGATTGACAGTTTATGTGCTATGGTTTCTGATGTGTCCCTTCCTACCATAGTCGCTGACAGTGAGCAAAACTGCCTGCTCGTGTGAGGGTGGGATACGCCCCTTCATAAACTAGAAGTTGATAGCCAATGTGAGCTGTGCAGTTTGTGTTGTGTTTTTCATAATTCAGGTGCTGAATGTGAGTGGTGCAGGGTTTTACGTGGAGGTTGGGTTTTGGCATTCATATATTTACTCTGCTGCTTCTCATTGTCGGTACAAAAGGGGGTGGTGAAGGACGGAGCATCTGAATCAATCAAACACTCACACCCAGTCAAAATATCTGGGTTTAATCCATCACCGTTCTTTAGCCCACTCTGCCACCCCAGTTCAGACATGGCTATATGCAAATCAGTCTGACCCTGTGCCTCATGGGAACAGTCCAGCCCGAACTGCAAAGCCATATCTTCCCTGGACCAGAAACAAGCTTCCGAGGATCGGTTTCTGGCATTCCAGCCGTCTTCAGCCCGACTTGCTTGAATCCAGTGGCAAAGTGAGCAAGGGACTCACGTCTGAGCATACCCTGCCACACTTATGGCGGCCAAAAGCGGTACAAAAGGGGGTGTTGATGGACGGAGCATCTGAATCAATCAAACACTCACACCTAGTCAAAAGATCTGGGTTTAATCCATCACCGTTCTTTAGCCCACTCTGCCACCCCAGTTCAGACATGGCTATATGCAAATCAGTCTGACCCTGTGCCTCATGTGAACAGTCCAGCCCGAACTGCAAAGCCATGTCTTCCCTGGATCGGAAACAAGCTTCCGAGGACCGGTTTCTGGCATTCCAGCCGTCTTCAGCCCGGCTTGCTTGAATCCAGTGGCAAAGTGAGCAAGAGACTCACGTCTGAGCATACCCTGCCACACTTATGGCGGCCAAAAGCGGTACAAAAGGGGGTGTGATGGACGGAGCATCTGAATCAATCAAACACTCACACCCAGTCAAAAGATCTGGGTTTAATCCGACACCATTCTTTAGCCCACTCTGCCACCCCAGTTCAGACATGGCTATATGCAAATCAGTCTGACCATGTGCCTCATGGGAACAGTCCAGCCCGAACTGCAAAGCCATGTCTTCCCTGGACTGGAAACAAGCTTCCGAGGACCGGTTTCTGGCATTCCAGCCGTCTTCAGCCCGGCTTGCTTGAATCCAGTGGCAAAGTGAGCAAGGGACTCATGTCTGAGCATACCCTGCCACACTTATGGCGGCCAAAAGCGGTACAAAAGGGGGTGGTGATGGACGGAGCATCTGAATCGATCAAACACTCACACCCAGTCAAAAGATCTGGGTTTAATCCATCACCGGTATTTAGCCCACTCTGCCACCCCAGTTCAGACATGGCTATATGCAAATCAGTCTGACCCTGTGCCTCATGGGAACAGTCCAGACCGAACTGCAAAGCCATATCTTCCCTGGACCGGAAACAAGCTTCCAAGGACCGGTTTCTGGCATTCCAGCAGTCTTCAGCCCGGCTTGCTTGAATCCAGTGGCAAAGTGAGGAAGGGACTCACGTCTGAGCATACCCTGCCACACCTATGGCGGGCGAAAGCGGTACAAAAGGGGGTGTCTGAACTGGGGTGGCAGAGTGGGATAAAGAACGGTGATGGATTAAACCCAGATATTTTGACTGGGTGTGAGTGTTTGATTGGTTCAGATGCTCCGTCCATTACCACCCCCTTTTGTACCGCTTTTGGCTGCCATAAGTGTGGCAGGGTATGCTCAGACGTGAGTCCCTTGCTCACTTTGCCCCTGGATTCAAGCAAGCCTGGCTGAAGACAGCTGGAATGCCAGAAACCGGTCCTCGGAAGCTTGTTTCCGGTCTAGGGAAGGCATGGCTTGGCAGGTCGGGCTGGACTGTTCCCATGAGGCACAGGGTCAGACTGATTTGCCTATAGCTATGTCTGAACTGGGGTGGCAGAGTGGGCTAAAGAACGGTGATGGATTAAACTGGGAGGGCGGGATTTTTGATCTCTATCTTATCACTCTAGATCTAAACCCCGTTCTGGTCGATTGAATCTTTATTGCCTGTCATTGAGGAAAGAAAGTGCATCTAATACCAGGTTAGTTTGATCAATAATGGGCTCGACTCTGAAAAACCACATACTACTTCTAAGTTTTAAAGGTTTATTACAGAGTCATTGATATCTGCAAGTACAGACATCTCAAAATGAGATTCAAAAGATATAGAGGCACTAATACAAACATATGTTCTCTAAAAGCTCTTAGGCGAGCAAAGAACACTACTAGGACTAGTTCCAAAATCAGCAGGGCTGCAAGCATAGACACGAATTGTGATCTATCCGTCATTTACAAAGGAAGGAAGGAATCAGGTTAGGCTGTCCCTACCCTGTACTAGATGGTATCCCTACTTAGCCAGGTCCCAACCTATCAAAGGTGTCAGCTGTGAATGTCTTCCTAAGAAGATCACCCACTCTTAGTCTTTCGGTGAAAACCTATGATCTCCAGTCATGACCCCTCTCTGCCTACCCATCCGCTCTCTGAAGGGTCCTCAGGCATCTGCTCTAACTCCACCCAGGGGTGCTGTCCCTAATACAAAAACACAATTACAGTTGAAACGCCCCTCACGAGACGCCCCTCACGTGGTGTCGGTTCTGGCTTTTTCCATGATGATCTTCCTCTGGGCCTCGTGTTTGGCGTTGACCTTGCTTCTCAGGCTCTTCTCCGGCCCGCTGATACCCCCTAAACATTCCTGAATCCTCCTCCATGTCTGTACCAGTCTACTCGAACAGAGCTCTATTCATCAAACTTTTGATTGGAACCCCCCTCGCACCTGCAGACAGACATCCGCAACTTGAATCCCAATTCTCATAGGCTTCTAACAGAAGTTTGCAACTTATTTCTCAACACAACTCGGCATGTATCAGCACGTGCAAATTAGAAAAAAAAACCTTTTCTCTCTTCAGGCCTACAACCCTTCTCGCAGAAGTTTTATTCTCTTCAAATCCTTTCGTGAATTTAAAATAACATGTTAACACTTTATTCTTTGATTATGAGAAACACTTCTATGGAATATAAATCTAACGAATAAACAGAATCACTATAACATTAGTGCAATCCATGTTTATGTATAAGTGTACATTTCCAAACCTTTCTGCCCTGGCCATGAGGCCTGCTCCCTTCTATGCTTTACAGCATGACATTCCTCCATTAGCAGCTACATAACATGGATCATGATTAATCACGTCTAATAAGAATACATTTTCCACACATTTCTGCTATAGCCCATACACTATAGGGGCTTTCTATTTCTACTAAAACACTCTTAAGTAAGTACGGATACATTTTCTCATTTCTCAAGTTACATTAGCTAACTTTACGCCATGAGCTTGTACATCTGGCGTATACGTACGTTTTATTCAAATTGCGCTCTCTCAGTTCCCCCCTTTGATGACCTCTAGGGGTCATCACTAATACATCCATTTGAATATTTCATACAGAGCTTGTTGCAAGGCTCCCTCGTTTCAGCATTTCGAGAGCCCTCAGACTCTTGTACTGATTGTCCTGCATGGCAGCTAATCTCCGTTCCTGTTCTCTCCTGGATCTCTCCAACCTATTTGATCTGTACCACTGGTACAACCTCACCAATCCCCACAACATGATCACGCAGATCACTATTATGATGATAGGCTTCAGTATGTACCATACAAAGCTCTTCCCTATGTTGGCGAACCAACCTCCAACTTCACCCATTCCATGACCCACCTTTTCCCAAACATTTACTTTAGTCAGGTCTTCGATCTCTTTGTGAATGTTAGTTATGTTCATGATAACTTTCTCCAGAGGTTTTGAATTGTCTGGAATGTAAGTGCAACATTCCTGGACCTTCAAAGCCTTACAGACTCCGCCCTCTTTTGCTAGCAGAACGTCTAACGCAAGACGGTTCTGAAGCACCATGGCCCTTATCGATTGCATCTCTCCTTCCACCAGCATTAAGGAACTAGCGGTACTGGCGGACAATCTGTCTACGACTGTTGCCAGTCTCCTAATTTTGACATCATTGAGGATAAGTCCTAAAATAGGAAATGCAGCGCCAAATACATCTCCGACTAGTTCTGCATCCCCTACGTCTCTTCTTCCTCTTGTTGAGACCTTGCCCTCTATGATCTCTAAGTCTTGGGCATGGTATATTTTGGGGAAGACAATTGCCAAATAACATGATCCGTACCAGTTGTCAGGTAGTCTCACATAGGCATTTCTTCCACATACAAAATATACATTTGGAATCACTTGCATTCCCTTCAAAAAGTCCTTTGTGTAATATTCTAATCTAAAAGCATGTTCACAACTGACCTCCCCTGCGAATACATTTTCGTAGTACGTTTTGCTTCTGTGAAGGCATAACTTCCCTTTCTGTGTTCTATCCAAAGCTATAGGACCACTACTACCCTTCCTTTTGTGGTCCTTCTCCTCCTCGGTCCAATCTGTCTTCCACTGTCCTGATTTCTTCAGAATCTTTTGCCTTCTATAACGATCATCCACTTGCCCTATAAACTTCTTCTCGACTTCTGACACTTTGCAAGTCAGGTTATTTCTGCGGGCATGTGAAGTATCTAAAGTATCCCAAGGAAACATAAAATATGCTAAGCAATAAGCTACATGTAATGCCATAAGTCAGTGGGAGATGATGATATCTAATGCCTTCATCTACAGACGCAGGCAGTTGCATACATACATAACAGTCCTTGACTTCCATGGCATCGACATACTCATATAATAATTTGGCATAAGCATTTGACCTATAGTCGCCTTGGGACTCATCCATGTGTAACCTACGGGCTTCTGCTGCTAATAACGCTTTCTCCTGTTCGGTTTCCCCTTTCTTACCAGCAGCGGTGGGTTTTGGTGTCACTACAGATTTTGCGTCTGGTACCCCTGCCTCACTCTCATGTCCCATTACATATGACACAGTAACTACTAAAGCTATAAGAAGTATCACTCCCACTATAAGTGTGCCTATTATACATTTAGCTCTACGGTTCGGATTACCGGCCTCCATGTACTTCAGACAGTACGATTCCTTTCTCCTCCTTCACATACAGTTCTTTCACTTTGAGTTCCTTTACAGTCTCTCTTGATCCTTCAGTCTTTAGAACCACACAATTGGAAGCTGGCAATTTCTTTTTGCAAAGTCTTTTTGAACCTTAGCACAGACAACCCTAGCCCTTCTCCGTCAACTTAAAGGAAACCCCTAAGTTTTCTCTGCTTTCCTAGGCGCTAGGTTATCTTCTTACTCTTGTTTATTTACAAAGTCTTTAAGCATCTACAATGAGGCTTGAACCCGCGGCTTGGATAGCGTAGTTCAATATTTCCAAACGAAGGATGTGCTCTTCATGGCTTGTTATCGTTGTTCCAAAGTCGGGGAATTGTAATTCGGTGAAGAACATGTGCTTTAACTTGCTTAGGTAGGGAGGGTTGGGGAGTTTGAACGTTAGTGACCCTTCTGTTTCGACTCCAGGCACCAACAGCTGTACTTCTACTGTAATGATGGGTTCAGTGCTGGTCACAATCACCGCCCTTATTCTCCCTGTGACTCGTTCCCAAGACATCTGTCGCCAGATATGTCCACTCAGGAGTGGCGTATCTTCTGCTAGGCACACGTACTCTCCTTGACCTTCTTGGACCTGCTGCTTCAGCGCCCAGAGCACCTTCGTCCGGGTCTGAGTCTTCGGATATTGGAGCAAGGGTTCTCTCTGGAGTTGACCTCAGACTTGACCTTCTCCTTTGCGGCCAGCTAGCCTCTCCACGCCTTGCCCTTCCGCTCCTTGTCCTTCTGCTTTGCTCGTGCTCACTTTCAGCTTGACCCGCGTCTGATTCGTACTCCCCGCTACTTCCTCCTTCTGTAGCGTCGTCGGTTTCACTATTGTACTGACCATCCTCAGCTTGGTCAGACACGCTTCCAGCTTCTTCTGGCACCTCTACAGCTTGGCTGGCCCCCTCTATGGCTTCTCTGTCCACAGCTGGACTTACATCCGAGAGAGGAGCTGTTTCTTCCAGAGGTGCTGGAACTCTCCGCGTGTGAGACGCGTGGATCCAGTTGGGCAGACCTCCCACTTTCACAGCAGTGTTCGATATTAGGATGATCTGGTAGGGCCCACGCCAGCGGACATCTAGGCAGCTTCGTCTGACGTGCTTTTTGACCAGTACCCAATCTCCAGGGCACAGGTCATGACACAAGTCCTGGCACGACGGGACCTCAGCAGCCTGCACCTGAAGGGACACAGAATGAATGGCGTCAGACAGACCCTTACAATAGTCCAGGATCATATCATCTGTGATATTCAACAAGGCTGCAGTCGGTACTGATGGCAATCTCATAGCCCTCCCCATTAACACCTCGTGTGGCGATAGTCCCGTTCTTCTGTCTGGGGTACTACGGATGCTCATGAGAACTAGTGGCAAGGCATCGGGCCAACTCAGAGATGTTGATGAACACATTTTGGCAATTCGGGACTTTATGGTGCCGTTTATCTGCTCCACAATTCCCAAAGCTTCTGGTCGATAGCTACAATGCAATTTCTGGTCTATGTTCAGGGCTGCACAAATCATCTTCACAAGCTCGCTGTTGAAATGCGTTCCCTTATCTGATTCCAAAGAGGCCGGTACCCCGAAGCGCGGAATGAGCTCCCTAAGCAATAACTTGGCTACTGTGAGGGTGTCACACCTGCGTGTAGGGTATGCCTCGACCCATCTGGAAAATATGCAAACAACCACCAGCACGTATCGAAGGCGGTTGCACCTTGGCATTTCAATGAAATCCAGTTGCATTCGATTGAATGGACCTCCAGACCTCCCTATGTGACTCAATGCAACTGGTGTCCTTTTCCCTATGTTCAGCTGCTGACAGGTCACACAACGCTGGCACACTGCTTCTGCTGCTACTCTGAACTTGGGGTTGTACCAGGTTTGTCTGAATACTCTCAGCATAGCGTCTCTCCCTAGGTATACTGGACCATGTATTTGTCTCACCATTGGGCTCACCAACTCGTTTGGCAACACTGCCCTTCCATCGGCTGAAACCCAAAAGTCTGTTTCGCCTATCACACATCCTGCAGTTTCCCATGTTCTTTTCTCAAAATCGGGTGCATTTTCTTGTACACATTTTAACTCGTCCCAAGTATCTATGGTTTCCAATATCATAGCTAATTCAGTCCTTACACTGATTCCACCCACTTCCACCTCCGTGAAAGAGTATCCTTGCTCGGCACAGTATCGTGCCACCTCGTCCGCGTATCTATTGCCCTGTGACACAAAGTCTTGGTTTCTTGTGTGCGCGGTACATTTCACAACGGCAATAGCTGCCGGACATTGCAAGGCTTCCAACAATAGGCGTACAAACTCTCCATTTCGAATGGGGGAACCTGAAGAGGTCATGTAACCCCTTTGAGACCATAATTGCCCGTAATCATGAACTACCCCGAAACCATATTGGCTATCGGTGTATATGGTGACTCGAATTTTGTTGCTTGCCAGGCAGGCACGCGTCAATGCAATAATTTCAGCTACCTGAGCGGAGTGTACTCCTTCCAGGCATGCGGCTTCCACTACTCCAGTAATCGTACAAACAGCATAGGCTGCTCTCAACTGCCCAACATCGTCTCTTACACACGAGCCATCGACAAAGAAAACTTCATCAGGGTCAGTCAGTGGCTCATCCACGATGTCGGGTCTCGGTTTGGTGCATAGTTCAGTCACATCGAGGCAATCGTGGTCTGTACATTCATCATCATCAATGTCACTTGGGAGTGGCATCAATGCAGCAGGGTTCAAAACAGAGCATCTCTTGAGGGTCACGTTCTCTGCAGCAAGGATGACTTGCTCATAGCGCGTGAGCCTGCTATTGGTCAGATGCTGAGTTTTGGTCCTGGTCATCAACAGTTCAACAGAATGTGGCACATACACCTCTAGCTGATGTCCCATAACTATATTCTCACACCTTTCAATGCTGACACCCGTTGCAGCAACGGATTTGAGACATCCGGGCAACGCTGCGGCTACTGGGTCTAAGGTAGCCGAAAAGTAGGCGACTGGTCTACGGGCATTCCCATGGATTTGGACCAGGACTGACAAAGCACAACCCTCTCTTTCACAACAGTAAAGCAAGAATGGTTTGTCGTAATCTGGCATTCCCAGAGCAGGAGCACGACACAGGTCCTCTCTCAACTGCAGGAACGCCATAAAACAATCTTTGTCCCATGGTACCGGATCACTCACCTCCTTGTGCGTCAGTTTTTGCAAGGGTTTTGCTTTCAGTGAAAAGTTCGCTATCCACTGTCGGCAATAACCCACCATCCCTAGGAACATCCTGACCTCTCTCTGTGTCTTAGGTGCGTTCATTTTCATGATCGCCTCTATTCTGTCTGGTGACACCTTCCACTTTCCTTTTTCAATTCTGTGCCCCAAATACTGCACTTCTGTCAGGCAGTACTGCAATGTGCTCGGAGACACCTTGTGTCCGTTTACAGCTAGGTGATTTAGCAATGCAATGGAGTCCTCCCTGCAAGCTTCTTCAGTTTCTGACGCGACAAGTAGGTCGTCTATGTACTGGACCAGAACCGAATTCTGGGGCAGTACTAGACTTTCAAGATTTTTCTTCAAAAGCTGGTTAAAGATCGATGGGCTCTCTGTATACCCCTGTGGGATACGACTCCATGTTAATACGCGACCTTCCAGCTTAAAATCGAAAAGAAAGTGGCTATCCTCGTCCAAAGGAATCGAAAAGAAAGCCTGACAAAGGTCTATCACTGTGAACCATTCGGCTTGGAACGGTATCTGAAACAATATCACTGATGGATTCGGTACCACTGGACAACATGAAACAACTATGTTATTGATTTTTCGGAGGTCCTGCACTATTCTGAATTTCCCACTTGGTTTCTGTAAACCCATAATCGGGGAGTTACACGGACTACCCACGATTTCTTTCAGTATTCCCTGCTTAATCATGGACTCAATCACAGGTTTTATACCTGCAATCGTTTCTGGGGTCAATTTATATTGGGGTGTTCTTGGAAACTCAGCATTCGGTTTTACTATGATTTTCACTGGGTCCACTCCCTTGACTAGTCCAATCTCTTCCCCAGTGAAATCCCATACTTCTGGTGCCACGGTCTCCCTCAGATCCCAGGGGAGCTCATCCACTGTCAAAGTGGGATACAGCTCCACACACATTCTTGAGTTTGCGACCTTAAAGTCAGCGTCATCATCATTAGTCAGCACCTCCACTCCCTGCGGTGTGCAGTGTATTGTACAATTTAACTTGCACAATAAATCCCTTCCCAATAGACATACAGGACTAGAATCACAAACCACAAACTGATGTTCATCGCTGTATTTCCCTATTTTCACTAGCACTGGTTCGGTCAAGGGGCTTATCATTCTCCTGTTTGCGACCCCCACCACTTGAATCGTTTCCCCGGACATGGGCAGGCTTGGAACTACGGCTGACCTTATCGTGGATCGAGTGGCCCCTGTGTCTACTAAGAAAGTCGTGGGACACCCTGCCACTTCGGCCTCAACGTATGGTCCCCTTTGATCCACCTCTAAGACGGCCCGAGGGTACAGTCTTCTCTCTCCACTCTCCGTCCTGTTAGGGGATCAACGTAGTAACACTCTTCTCCTCCTACGAAAAGAGGCATCTGTCTATAGGTCTTTCCCCCGGTCGCTATTCGGGGTGGTTGAGGGAACTGGGCTCGTGGTGCTGGGGTCCCCCCTTTGACCACCTTTCCTTGGTATGCTGTTGCCCCGTTCCCTGAAGTGTTTTGAACCCCTTCCTCCTCTATCTCTAGTTCCCCAATCTCAACGTTGTAGGGACACTCGCGTTTCCAATGTCCCACCTCGTTACATTGGTGGCACCGGGTCGTCTTTTTCAATGTCGCTATATCTACCCTAGGTCTGGAGTTGGAGTTCTCCTCATTACCTTTGTTCTGGTTATTCTGTCTCCTGCCCCCGGTCCCTGTTCCCTGTTGCTGTTGTCCACCCTTACCAGCTGACTGCATCTGGACCACCATCAGTTTTTCTTTTAGCTTTTTGGCCTTTGAATCTATCTCATCACTGCAGTATCTAGCATATCTCAGAATTTCTTCCAAAGGTTTATTTTGCCAACAAATCAAATGTTGCTGAATCATTAAACAGATATCCGGTCTTAAGCCCAAAACGAATTTAGACACAAACTGCCCTATGTCTTTAGGATCCATTACGTCCAACCCGCTATATTGTTTAAACGCCTTCAGCAACCTCTCATAATATTCATGGACTGTCTCCTTGGGTTCCTGCCTAGTTCGATCTATTTTGACCCAATCTATGTCCTGCATTGGCACCTTATCCTTCAGCCAAGTCATCACTCTCTCATATTTTGCCATTACTGTCTCGGACGGTCCATTAGTCCGTGCATCTCTCTCTGGTTCTGATGTGGGCCATTCAGCACTGACCTTACATGCTGACCACAAGTCTCCTGGTACTACAATGTCAAACAGAGTGTTCAGGTCAATCCAGAGTACTTTGGAGATTTTTACAAACCTCTCTACCTGCTTGTACCATTCCACTGGATTCTCCCTCAATTTAGGAAAGGAATTGGTAAAGGCAGCTAAGTCCCCCCTTCTCCAGGGCACATGCACGTAGCTCCCGTTTGCAACCTCGCGCAAAGGGTATGCCTCTATCTTCTGCAGCCCTCCCTCTGGGGACATCCCAAGTGTGCTTCTTCTGACGGTCCCTTTCTTGGACCACCTTTCTTCCCATTTATCCAGTGCTCTTCATGTCCTTATTCCTGTGATCAGTTCCCTTATGTGTGTTTTTAATCCGATTGTTCTTCTCTCATCTAGGTCCTGATCTGAATAATGTAGCCTGTGGTTACCCTGTAATGCTTTGGTCCTTGACAAGTCTACCATGTATTTTCCTGCCAGTTCGACTAATTTCTCATGTGCTGCTCTCGCTTTCCTAGTGATGTCCTTTGCCATTAACAGTATTTCGTCCTGCTCGTACATGTCCATTCTCTCCAAAGGCAAAGTACCATCTACCATGTCATCCAGATCTGATCTTAAACTGGCGACATCAAGCCTCTTTGCTTTTATCTCGGCTCGCAGTATGTCTTTCTTAGGGTGTTCATTGATGTCTCTCCCATCCCAGCTCTGAGTCCTACGTCTAGGCTCAGGGGCGTTAAGGAGAGTCCTCCCTTGTTCCCATCTTTCTAAGTCCCATGCTCGGCCATCTTCCCTTGGAGGGTGGTGAAACACTGCCCTGTTTCCCCCAATTTCATTTTGTCCATCCTGCCTGTTCTCCTTGGCCCCATGATAGGACTCCCTGCTGTTCTCTACCCTGTCGCTATTCCCTCTTTGTCTAGTGTCACTCAGTATCTGGTAAGCTCCTTCTCGGCTCCCCATGTCCCCCTTATTCCGTTCATGTACGTGATCACAGGGATCATGGCGAGACCTCTCGCAACTCTCATTTTGTCCACTATTGCCAGACGCATGGTGTGTGCACTTAAAGCTGTCCCGGTACTCCTGCGTTCTCCTATTCCCTTCACTGTGAATGGGACGGGACACCCCCCACACTCCGGGCTCCTGTTCTCCAGTACTGGTCTACCTCCACTTCTGGTACGACAAGTATCTTCTCTGTTTTCCTGACTCCTCCCGTCCCACTCCGGACTGCTTTCGCCAGCCCCGCAGTGAGTCCGGATCCTGCTATCTTGACTTTCCCTTTCAGCTTCCGCTGGTATCAGGCTCTTGTGAGCCTCCACTGCCGCATCCCATTCCTTCAGGTACTCTCTTAACTCCTGGAAGGATTTCGGCCCTGATCCCCTCAGATCCATCGGCCGGTAGACAGTCAAAATATCGAGTTGTAAATATCGACTTACCATAATATCGAGTCTGTAATATCGAAGGAGCATAATATCGAAGGCAAGAATATCGTAGGACAGAATATCGACCCAAGGTAAGTAATATCGAAATACTTAATATCGATGTAAGTAATATCGAAGTTAGTAATATCGATAGCATATATATCGATGTTAATAATTTCGATGACACTAATATCGATATTTGTATTATTTTATAGTTTTTTATTATGTATGTGTTATATGTTTAATTTAAGTATTTAAAATAATTACTATTATATGTGTATACATTTTCTATAATAATATAGAAATTTATAAGTAAATTTGATGTTTTAGTACCGGAGCGGGTTGTGGGTTTATAGGGGAATAGGGTGGGAAGTAATTTAATTATGGTAAGTTGATTAATAATTAGTAGGATTAATTAATTAATTATAATTATTTGGTAATTATTATTGATTAATTGGGAAATAATTAATTGATTAATTGATATATATTTTCTGTAGCGGGATGTGGGTTTATAGGGGAATAGGGTGGGGAGTAATTTAATAATAATTAATTAATTAATATATGTTTTTAAATATTTATAACTAATTAATTGGCAAATAATTAATATTAATTAGTTAATTAATTAATATAATTTGGTACATATTTTAAATTAGTAATTAATTGGTAATTAAATAATATTAGTTAGTTAATTACATTATTAGAGTAATTTATTTATATATAATTTTTGGTTACTGTTAATTAATTAATTGGGGAAAAATGATAATAATTATTAAATTATATTAATTACAGCTTATGTGCTAATATATTTACTTTATTGTTATTGTTAATTAATTATTAATTGCTAATTAAATAATATTATTTAACTTTGGGTTAAGGAGTATTTTTAGGGTTCAGGGTCAGTTTTCTGTTTTTGGGTAAAGGGGTATTTTTAGGGTTCTGGGTCAGTTTTCAGTTCATGGGTAAATGGGTATTTTTAGTGTTCAGGGTCAGTTTTCAGTTCATGGGTAAAGGGGTATTTTTAGGGTTCAGGGTCAGTTTTCAGTTCATGGGTAAAGGGGTATTTTTAGGGTTCAGGGTCAGTTTTCAGTTCATGGGTAAAGGGGTATTTTTAGGGTTCAGGGTCAGTTTTCAGTTTTTGGGTAAAGGGGTATTTTTAGGGTTCAGGGTCAGTTTTCAGTTCATGGGTAAAGGGGTATTTTTAGGGTTCAGGGTCAGTTTTCAGTTCATGGGTAAAGGGGTATTTTTAGGGTTCAGGGTCAGTTTTCAGTTCATGGGGAAAGGGGAATTTTTAGGGTTCAGGGTCAGTGTTCAGTTCATGGGTAAAGGGGTATTTTTAGGGTTCAGGGTCAGTTTTCAGTTTTTGGGTAAAGGGGTATTTTTAGGGTTCAGGGTCAGTTTTCAGTTCTTGGGTAAAGGGGTATTTTTAGGGTTCAGGGTCAGTTTTCAGTTCTTGGGTAAAGGGGTATTTTTAGGGTTCAGGGTCAGTTTTCAGTTTTTGGGTAAAGGGGTATTTTTAGTAAATTAATTATTAATACTTATTGTTTAGTACATATATATTATATCTTTACTGTATATATTTTTATTTATTAATTTTAAACATTATTAGATACTTTTAAATATGTTTATTTTATTTATTAGTGTTATATACTTACTTTTACATTTATATATATTAAAAAAAAATCGATATTTTTAACATCGATATTTTTTACAACGATATTATTTTTTCGATATTTTTGTACTTACCATGTTGTAGATAGGATGTCGATATTTTTGCCCTCGATATTGTTGACTCGATATTCTTGTAGGTCGATATTTTTGTAGTCGATATTCTGTCATAGATCCCCATCGGCCACCTCGGGCCCCCCTGATCTCTTGTGGGATCTACTGCTGTGTGTACTGGGGTGCGCCAATCCCTTGGTCCTGGCAGCTGTCTTGGGGAATTGATCGTATTGTTCCTCCTCACCATTTCTGCTCTCTCCCTGTCCAGTCGTACCTGTTCCTCCCCGCTGGCTCTCTCTGGGTCATAAATCGATACTATAGGACCTATAGTAAGAGGTACTTGCAGGGCGTCTGGCAGTGCATAGGATGTGGCATGCTCCGTTTCTGGCGCCTTTTGTACCACAAACCTTCCGACTACCCTCTGCACCGGACTAGGTTGAGGCAATGCTTTGCTTGCAGTGGGATCCCAATCTATGCTAGGAAGCGGTCTATACTCCCCTATGCCAGCCCCCCCTTCTCTGTTGGGCTCGGCATTTTCTGTCTCTCTATTGTACGGGGGTGGCCTATCTGTTAGCAACCTATTTATCAGGCTGTCCTCTGTCTCGCTCTCATCATCTTCCTCGAATGGGCTCTTGTTTTCCGTCACCTCTATCACTGGGTACAGTTTGTTTACTTCAAGGTTATGCACTCTCCATCTTTTAGCATCCGCATCCCATTTGGCATCCTGCACTGCTCTTACCGATCTTTTCACCCTTTCTTGGCGCCTGTTCTGGTTTCTATCGTGCGCCGCCCTAATCCATGCATTGAGGGCTTCAAACTGAGTCGGTCTAGGCAGAGGTCTCCTTGAGGTCATAACTGTTTTTAATCGATGTAATACCTCTAATCTAAACGTCCCGTACTTTGGAAACGTCAGTTCCTCATTCCCTTCTGTAATCTTACACCAATTTGAAATCCACAATATGGTATGCAACCCAACATTCGTTGCCATATAATCTGCCGGCGTACCCTCCGGCGGGGCTTCTTCCCCATCATAAGATCTCCGCCTCTCTCTCTTAAACGCCGCTCTTAACCATTTAAAACATTTCATGATTAAACGCACAATTTCCTGCTTCGCTATTCTGTTTACTTCCTGGTGACAATCCGCCAATCCTAGCGCGGCTTTGCTAGCTGGCCTATCACAGCGCGGTCTCACCCGTACCGGCCAATCCCAGCGCGGCACTTTCTGACGTCACTCCTATCACGGCGCGGTCTCACCCTTACCGGCCAATCCCAGAGCGGCACTTTCTGACGTCACTCGTCTCCCCTCTGCAGCAGTTCCCCTCCTTTCTCAGCTCGTCTCTCGGTCACGCATGCGTCCCATTCGTACACCGAAAAATGACTACTTCCGACCAAGCGATCACTTTTCTTGACTGTACGTCCACAGTCTATCTGTAATTGTCACCACAACTGACGAAATGCCTTTCCAGGCAATCGTCTCTCTGATAGGTTGCTAACACACAGTAACTTCCGACCAGCGTCCATTACTCACACACTCACTCTTATGTTCCCCCTATCACGGTCCTGCGGGCGATCAATGGTACCTCATGACCCCCTTCACACTTGGTTGACAATTACTCTGGATGTCCGATACACCCGAACCACTTAAGCTCTCTTCTGAACTTAAGATTTGCACCGGTTGCGCGCGCTCACAACCTGTTCCACAGTCACTCTACAGGCATTCAAGTCCGCAAAACATTACAACATAGATGCAACACAAAAACACCGCAATCTAACACGCATGACCCTTTATACTCACTCTCGACCGTTACTGCTGCTTTTCTTTCTCGCGCCGTCAGCACCCTTTTCGGCGGGCGGTTCTTCCGATCATCGATCTTCGATTTCTAGGGGCCTTGGGGTAATCTAACCTGGCCTAGATCACCTTCCTCAAGAAGGCAACCATCCTCTATAGCTACCAACTGGGAGGGCGGGATTTTTGATCTCTATCTTATCACTCTAGATCTAAACCCCGTTCTGGTCGATTGAATCTTTATTGCCTGTCATTGAGGAAAGAAAGTGCATCTAATACCAGGTTAGTTTGATCAATAATGGGCTCGACTCTGAAAAACCACATACTACTTCTAAGTTTTAAAGGCTTATTACAGAGTCATTGATAACTGCAAGTACAGACATCTCAAAATGAGATTCAAAAGATATAGAGGCACTAATACAAACATATGTTCTCTAAAAGCTCTTAGGCGAGCAAAGAACACTACTAGGACTAGTTCCAAAATCAGCAGGGCTGCAAGCATAGACACGAATTGTGATCTATCCGTCATTTACAAAGGAAGGAAGGAATCAGGTTAGGCTGTCCCTACCCTGTACTAGATGGTATCCCTACTTAGCCAGGTCCCAACCTATCAAAGGTGTCAGCTGTGAATGTCTTCCTAAGAAGATCACCCACTCTTAGTCTTTCGGTGAAAACCTATGATCTCCAGTCATGACCCCTCTCTGCCTACCCATCCGCTCTCTGAAGGGTCCTCAGGCATCTGCTCTAACTCCACCCAGGGGTGCTGTCCCTAATACAAAAACACAATTACAGTTGAAACGCCCCTCACGAGACGCCCCTCACGTGGTGTCGGTTCTGGCTTTTTCCATGATGATCTTCCTCTGGGCCTCGTGTTTGGCGTTGACCTTGCTTCTCAGGCTCTTCTCCGGCCCGCTGATACCCCCTAAACATTCCTGAATCCTCCTCCGTGTCTGTACCAGTCTACTCGAACAGAGCTCTATTCATCAAACTTTTGATTGGAACCCCCCTCGCACCTGCAGACAGACATCCGCAACTTGAATCCCAATTCTCATAGGCTTCTAACAGAAGTTTGCAACTTATTTCTCAACACAACTCGGCATGTATCAGCACGTGCAAATTAGAAAAAAAAACCTTTTCTCTCTTCAGGCCTACAACCCTTCTCGCAGAAGTTTTATTCTCTTCAAATCCTTTCGTGAATTTAAAATAACATGTTAACACTTTATTCTTTGATTATGAGAAACACTTCTATGGAATATAAATCTAACGAATAAACAGAATCACTATAACATTAGTGCAATCCATGTTTATGTATAAGTGTACATTTCCAAACCTTTCTGCCCTGGCCATGAGGCCTGCTCCCTTCTATGCTTTGCAGCATGACATTCCTCCATTAGCAGCTACATAACATGGATCATGATTAATCACGTCTAATAAGAATACACTTTCCACACATTTCTGCTATAGCCCATACACTATAGGGGCTTTCTATTTCTACTAAAACACTCTTAAGTAAGTACGGATACATTTTCTCATTTCTCAAGTTACATTAGCTAACTTTACGCCATGAGCTTGTACATCTGGCGTATACGTATGTTTTATTCAAATTGCGCTCTCTCAAAACCCAGATCTTTTGACTGGGTGTGAGTGTTTGATTGGTTCAGATGCTCCGTCCATTACCACCCCCTTCTGTACCGCTTTTGGCTGCCATAAGTGTGGCAGGGTATGCTCAGACGTGAGTCCCTTGCTCACTTTGCCACTGGATTCAAGCAAGTCGGGCTGAAGACGGCTGGAATGCCAGAAACCGGTCCTCGGAAGCTTGTTTCCGGTCCAGGGAAGGCATGGCTTGACAGTTCGGGCTGGACTGTTCCCATGAGGCACAGGGTCAGACTGATTTGCATATAGCCATGTCTGAACTGGGGTGGCAGAGTGGGCTAAAGAACGGTGATGGATTAAACCCAGATCTTTTGACTGGGTGTGAGTGTTTGATTGGTTCAGATGCTCCGTCCATTACCACCCCCTTTTGTACCGCTTTTGGCTGCCATAAGTGTGGCAGGGTATCCTCAGACGTGAGTCCTTTGCTCACTTTGCCACTGGATTCAAGCAAGCTGGGCTGAAGACGGCTGGAATGCCAGAAACCGGTCCTCGGAAGCTTGTTTCCGGTCCAGGAAAGGCATGGTTTGGCAGTTCGGGCTAGACTGTTCCCATTAAGCACAGGTTCAGACTGATTTGCATATAGCCATGTCTGAACTGGGGTGGCAGAGTGGGCTAAAGAACGGTGATGGATTAAACCCAGATCTTTTGACTGGGTGTGAGTGTTTGATTGGTTCAGATGCTCTGTCCATTACCACCCCTTTTGTACCGCTTTTGGCTGCCATAAGTGTGGCAGGGTATGCTCAGACGTGAGTCCCTTGCTCACTTTGCCGCTGGATTCAAGCCAGCCGGGCTGAAGACAGCTGGAATGCCAGAAACCGGTCCTCGGACGCTTGTCTCCGGTCCAGGGAAAGCATGGCTTGGCAGTTCGGGCTGGACTGTTCCCATGAGGCACAGGGTCAGACTGATTTGCATATAGCCATGTCTGAACTGGGGTGGCAGAGTGGGCTAAAGAACGGTGATGGATTAAACCCAGATATTTTGACTGGGTGTAAGTGTTTGATTGGTTCAGATGCTCCGTCCATTACCACCCCCTTTTGTACCGCTTTTGGCTGCCATAAGTGTGGCAGGGTATGCTCAGACGTGAGTCCCTTGCTCACTTTGCCACTGGATTCAAGCAAGCCGGGCTGAAGACGGCTGGAATGCCAGAAACCGGTCCTCGGAAGCTTGTTTCCGGTCCAGGGAAGGCATGGCTTGGCAGTTCGGGCTGGACTGTTCCCATGAGGCACAGGGTCAGACTGATTTGCATATAGCCATGTCTGAACTGGGGTGGCAGAGTGGGTTAAAGAACGGTGATGGATTAAACCCAGATCTTTTGACTGGGTGTGAGTGTTTGATTGGTTCAGATGCTCCGTCCATTACCACCCCCTTTTGTACCGCTTCTCATTGTCGAACATTATTAGTCTGATACAGGGATAATATGGTTGGAAGTCAGTATTGTGATCCTTGAAATAAAAGCGTGGATGTTCATTGCTGTTAAAGATAGCAATGAGCATAATTCTTTCTCAGTCCCCTCGAATTTCTATGGCAAAGTTAAAACTGCAAAGTATTTTCTTTATGCCATGTGTGCATTATTCGTTTTGCTAAAAGTTATCGTGCAAAGTCCCTCATTCATCAGTAACAACATGATTCTGCGTAAGATGTACTTTTCATAAACTAGGGCCTCATTTGGATTTTGGCAGAGTGGGATTTCCAACATAAATTAGAGGGGCTTCTGCCCCAAAAACTTGCTCTTGTCCCACCTGATTGAAAGGTGGGAGAATGCTGGATTTTTGATGGCGGAACCTCCGCTGGCGCAGTCATCATCATTTTGTGTTACCCCACTGCACATACCTAACTAGAAGGTTTGGTGTTTTCATTGACGCATTAGATGTCCAAGAATCTCTTTGTTATTTGACTACAAAAGGTAATACCAATGTGAAACGAAAAAGTCAGACTTCCTATTGGAGAAGAGGAGGGTGTGTAGGGATGTTTGGAGCTGCTGTTTAGGAAAGAGCTGCACTAAGAGACCACTCGGTGTCACCTGAGTAAGAACGAAGTGCTGATAATATTTATGTCGCGAGATTGAACACTTTCTCACCCAGCCATTCAGTACTCTTAATTTACACCTGTTAAACTGGCTGTGAAGGAGATGTGCAGATCTGCTCAAGACCACCAAGGCTGTCAGTCAGAAAAATATGAACTTAAATCCCAACCAGCCTTCTAAATCCAGCAGAGATTCCCTGTCCTCTGACGGCTGTCAGTCGAGGGCCCCAAGCCAGGAGCATTATTTGGCTTTGTAAGTAAAAAAGTGGGTACTGTTTTTACATCCCAAATTGGAAGATAATCCAACTGTCTGAATCTTACAGTTCCTTTTGAAAATAGCTGGTTTTATAGTTAGGGAAAGTGTCTGATGGTCTTGCGATTTTGAAGCGCCTGGACTTAAAGGGAGCTGCAGTCCGCACTGCTCATGCATTGTTATCCCGATTACTGGGAAATTACTTCTTCTGACAGCTCAATCCCCTTCATAACAATTGCAATCATCGATAATACATAAAAAACACAGTTTACACTTGCTAACTAAAATAACAAGCACTTGCTATGCAACAGGTCTCGCATTTACGCGTGTTTCAGCTATTGGCATTGTAAATGCCAATGGCTTTTATTTATTGTTGGAAATTACCCTTTTTGCAGGGTCATCCCTAAACTTTTCGCCTTCCTCTTGTATTTTTTCTGACCTGTTGTTGTTGGTTTTATGACTCTGGACACTTTACCACTGCCGATCAGTGCTAAAGTGCATATGCTCTCCCTGTGTAAATATGACTGTGAATTGGTATTTCCCTGATTGACTTATTTGGTTTCCCTGTTAGTCCCAGTAGTGTGGCCTTTGTGTGCCCAGGGCTGGTAATCCAAATGCTGATGGTGGGCCTGCAGCGCTGGTTTCCGAACCCACAGAAGCAGTTTGTAAAGTGTACCTCAGACCTGCCACTGCAATGTCTGTGTGCAGTCCAGAACTGCCATCTTGGCTGAGAAGTGTGCACACTTCCCAACCCCTGAACCTTCTCTTAGCATCATGTCAGTCACCTCTATGGTAGGTGCATTGTGTGTGTAAGGTAGGACATGGCTGAATTTGTGTAGCATGTCCTGGTAGTGAATTACCCTCCATTTTGGTTTTCACTGCTGCAAGGCTACCTGTTCTCCATAGGCTAGAATGGGCAGACTGGCTATTGCATCTTATAATCCAAACTGTCCCAGGGAACATGGTAGAAATTCGAGATTAGTATGCCTGAGCTCAGAATAATAAAATAAATCTTTTAGCAAAGTTGGTTTTAATAGTCTGTGTTTGAAAATACCACTTTTAGAAAGTAGGTATTTACTTGCCTAAGCCTTCCAGTGTGCTCTGCTGTTATGTGTATTGACTGTCTGGGTTTAGAGGGGCAAGGCAAGTTGAGTTAGACCTGGGTTGAATAAAGAGATCTGCATGGAGTACTGGGGAGGAGTAGCTCCTTGACCTGAATAGGGCTGTGCCTGGCAAGGTGAATGCTGGCTCCACCTCCTACTGTGCGTCTGATGGCAGAACCCCTCTTTCTGAAAGGAGGGATGCAGCCTGGTAAACAAAAGGGCTCCAGGCCTGAGCAGAACTAGTTCTGGCTGGGTTCAGTGACTAGAGACTTTTGAGAACAAAGACTTTTGGGGCATAAATATCTGTGCCCAAACCCCTGATTTTTGTATTGCTCCTGGATGTCAAGAGGAACCTCTTTCAGTGTTACTGAAGGAATCTGCAGGAGAGGATTGTCCTTGTGCTTGTGTGCTGTTTCTTGGATTGGCCTGCAGTAGTTCCCCTTGGACTTGGAAGAAGAGGGAAAAGGACTTTTGAGAGACTTTTATTTTAATAAGCAATCATCCAAGGGCTAGAAGAGAGCAAGCCTCCTGCTGGAGTCACAGGCACATCTGACTCCTCCACCAGCGAGGATTTCTATCTGCAGGTGAGGCCCCTATGAGTTCCAGGGCCTCTAGTTCTACTACATAGAAGAGAGTGCTGAAATTGTCGCTAACGCCTGTTTGCAAGCCACCGCAGCTGAAGATCGTAAGAAAAATCATCGCATTGCTGCCGCCGACCGCTCACAAGCCAAAGATCATCGCATCACATGCTTGCGGGCCACAAAGTGCTGGCTAACCCCAGAGATCATCGCATCTCACGGGTGCAGGCTTTTCGTAGGCTCGCTAACCCCGGATCATCGCATCGAGATCATCGCATCATGACATCGCAGAGCTGGCGCAATGTGTCTGCCATTTTCCCTGCATCACACCCGGATCGTCGCTCCCTCGCGGGGCACCATCTTCTTTCATCGCAACACGATCGCACACTCAACAGGATCAATGCATCATCCTCCCTTGAGGCAAGGATTCAACGCATCGCTGGCCTACCGCGAAGAAGTCTGTCGCTTTGTCCCGCACGCACCCGCACACCAGCGCATCATCCTCCCTTGCGGCAAGGATTCAACGCATCGCCGGCCTAGCATGGGGAAATTTTTGCTTGTTTTGCTTTGGAATCCAGATACTTTGTAAGTAAAAGGGTCGCAGAGACCCCTCCTTTGAACTGAACCCCTATTTGAACACTTTGAACTCTTTTTCCAGCTTTTCAAGAGTACTCCCCTTTTTCAGTATTGTGGCTTTTTACCGTTATTGGTCTTGTGTTATGTATATATATAAAGATACTTATTTTTTTATAACTACTTGTGTGGTGTCCCTTTGTAGTGTCCTTCACTGTGTTACTGTGTATGATCGTAAATGCTTTACACACTACCTCTGAGATAAGCCTAGCTGCTACGTTACCACAGGGTTGATCAGGGGTTATCAAAGGGTGTAGCCCCCTTACTCTGACTTAGGAAGAAGGGTCCCTACTTGGACTGTGGCCAGCCGCTGCCAACTAGAGACCCCCATTTCTAACATTTATCTTTTCGTTTTTGAAACATAAATAAAACGCATTGTCATTTACAATGCCAATAGCTTAAACTCGTGTAAATGCGAGACCTATTGCATTGCAAATGCTTGTATTTGAGGGGGCTCAGAAATTCACAATTCAAAAATCGATGTATTGTCCTGATATCTATCTGAACCATACTTATTTCCAAATTTTTTTCCTTTTTCTTTGTGTTAGTTTTTTTAGGTCGAGCCTGTCGTTGCGAAGCATGCAGTATTCAGTATAGCTTGGAAGCTCCGCCCACTCCCCGCCCATCTTTTTCATTGGCTTAGGTCCTAAATGCTGCCTTCTAAGTTCTGATTAGTTTTAGGCTTGTTAGTCCCTCCTCATGATGACCATGTCGTCATTTGTAGCCTTCCATGGTTATTGGCCCCTTTTCTTCAAACACTGTTTTCTTCACGTGCCCCCCGCAGTCCTTAACTTCTCAGTCTCCCCGCCCCCCACCTGCACTCCCGTTCGTGCCTTCTCGTCAGCCCGCACTCCCGTTTCCAATGCAATGGGTCTCGCGTAAATGCTAGTCCTAATACATTGCAAATGCTTTTATTTGCTTAATGCTTTACATTTCCATGTAATTAAAGTCCCAGAACGCTTTTGGGTAAAGGAAGTCTCTTACTTTAGTGAAAACTGCGCCACCTGCTTGCCGAAAAGATTTAGTTTCAAAGGCACGCCAGATCCGCTAGAGAATGTTCACTTTATGTTGACCATTTAGCGCCCTTTTTGCTTGTGCCTTCTGGTCTATATTTCTCTCAGCACGATCCTGAATTTAACTACTTATAAACATGTTGTTGTTGTTGTCACTCCCCCCTTTCTTTCCCTTCCATTTTATCATACTCTCTTGCCTTTCTTGGTTCTGACTCCAGGACACCTGCCACGCCATAAATCGAAGTCGAATGCCAAATTTATCCCTGCCAGCTTCTCTTCTGTTACTGCAATGTTTGACCAAATGCACAGTTTGTTTACTGTCCTGTCTTCATTTTCTGCACCTGAACGCGCCCAGCAGCATTGTGAGGGTGCATAAAATGAATGAATTACACAGAACCGAGATTTTAAATCTGAAGTGACAGAAAGGTGAGGGATTTGGAGGGAAAAAGAAGCACTGGTGTATTAGTGTCCAGGCGTAGCCCCCCCTGCCCGACGCCGCCCGCAGCTCCCTCATGACAATCATGTCAATGAATCAACATGACGTCAGACCGCCGGGCGGGCGTCAAGTTGATTCATTGAGATCGTACAGGCGGGGGAGAGGGGTGGGGGGGTGAGGCGGCAACACAAGTACGCATGCGTGGGGACGGAGGGTGAAATTTTTACCCGTGCCCACGCATGCGCACTTGTGTTTTTGCGGCGTTGCGCATCAGAAGCCCTAATGGGCATGCTGCGGGCGAGAGGGTACCTGTGCCCCTGGCGCCAGGATTGGCCAGGGGCGCTGTGAGCCTGTGACGTGTGGGGAGCAGCACCCAGAGGTGGCGCGGACCGGGACCGGCAGCAAGGTAAGAGTGTGTGTTTTTAGTGCATTACTCCAGTCGTCTCGTCTCTTCGTCTACCACATCCCATATTTGTTACCCTCTCAGTTCAACACATCTCCCTTATTTCTTAGCTTTTTTCTCACTCGTCTTTATTATTCTGTTTTTAAAGCTCCGTGCCGCTCTTCCCCTCTGCCACCTGTCTCCCCCCGGCCCGTTACTGCTCCAAGCCGCTCTGAACCTGCTTGCTACTCTCTCTCTGACTATGCCTCAGCTTCTTCCTGACACTCTTTCCGTCTCAATCTCTCTTTTTCTTTAAAATTTAAAAATGTTAACAAACTGTAGAGGTGTAATAGCATGATATATGCATTTATTATTGCATGCATGTTGGTGTATGTTTGTATGTGAATTTGTATAGTACATACCTAGGGCTTACAGGATGGCAAATACATGGGCGGTAGAAGGTTTCCAGCATAAAAAGGTAGGGGTGATGTAATATGTAAACTGGCACATCCTTCAACATCGATCCTAAAGGCTTGTTAGAGTCCATAATTTATTTTTATATGGTCATAAAAATACATGAATGATGGATGGATGCAGGGTGGGTGCATTAACGATTGTTCGGTGGATGGGTGCATGGATGGATGCATGCATGCATGAATGATGGATGCAGGATGAATGGGTGGGTGGATGGGTGGATGCATGAATGAATGATGTATGGATGCAGGATGGGTAGATGCATGGGTGGATGCATGAATGATGTATGGATGGATGCATGGATGCATGCATGATGGGTGGATGCATGATGGATGGATGAGTGGATGGATGGATGCATGAATGATGGATGCATGGATGCATGCATGATGGGTGGATGCATGATGGATGAATGGGTGGATGGATGAATGGGTGGGTGCATGAATGAATGATGTATGGATGCAGGATGGGTGGGTGGATGGATGGGTGGATGCATGAATGATGTATGGATGGATGCATGGATGCATGCATGATGGGTGATGCATGATGGATGGATGGGTGGATACATGAATGAATGATGTATGGATGCAGGGTGGGTGGGTGGATGGATGGGTGGATGCATGAATGATGTATGGATGGATGCAAGGTGGTTCGGGCTCGCTCGCTGGGCTCGATCGCTGCGGTGCAATATGCAAATTAGTTTGCGCCTCACCACTTTCAAATGTCACCAGCCGCCCCTGTTAGTGTCATCCTATTTCACTGTAGCGCCTAACTTATAACTACTGTGACTCAAACACATTTCACTTGTTGGGATTTTTAAGATTAGATATATAATTTAAAAAGTGAAATAAAAAATCACGGAATTAGTAATGAAGCAAAGACACGGAGTGGCGACCTTCTTCTGACTATTCTCATGAGGAGTTTGCTTACTAACCATAAGCTGCAAAGTTCTATTAACTTCTGTCATACAAACCACAGATAAATGGACACAGACAGGACTTGCAAAAAAATAAATATTCCCCAGGGTCCACTGTCATCAGTAGACGCAATCTTTGGGTGCTGGTGTCCAATCATGTTGCAAACCATTGATACATTGCATTGCGACCCTTGAAGGTGGAGGGGACACCCTTTCACGCCCCTCCTTTTTCTAAATCTCGAGGAATCACAATGCTCCCAATATTTATTTATTTACGCATTGTTATATAGCCCGAAAATTAAGTAATGTTGCCGGAGCGCTCAACAGCAGACATATGTTGTTACATGAATAGTTACAAAGGGCTCAGGAATTACCAAATAAACTTATATAAGCCCTAAAATTACAAAAATGGTAAATTATTTTAAGAACAAGTTATACAATAGACATATAAAATGATGAAAAATGTGTAAGCACCTGATGAAGTAGAGTTATTGTAGTTCTGTGCTAGGAGGTGAGAGAACATGTTCCCAATGGAGTGCATTAGCTGCAATGACTTAGCAAAAGGATTGTGTAAGGTGGAGGGCTTTCAGTTCAATTTAGAAGGTGAGCAAACATGTTCTCGTCTTGATGGAGAGGATTGGCTGCAAAGGATTGGCTGCAATGTCTTAGCTAAAGTATCGGTGAAGGAAGAGGGCTGGAGGGCTTTCAGTCCCAGTTTGAAGGTCTTCACCGAGGTGGTAGGGCTAAGGTTTGGAAGTAGTGAGGTCCAAATTGTGGTTGCACTACCTGAAAAGGATTGTGCCAGCAGTCATTCCTTTTTAACGGTCATGGGTTCTGGCAGCAACGCCGCAGCATTTTGCAATGGTCCAGAACCTCTTCAAAGCTAGAGTTTCACCGCCAAGAAACAGGAAGTGGATGTGTGTAGGGCGTTACGGGTTATGCAAGCAGTCTAGTATACAGCCCTGGCTTCAATGGGCAACCAGTGGAAAGAAAACAGTTTAGATGTGAGGTGGACAATCACTTTGGCCCTGTAAATGAAGTGTGCTACAGAGCAGCTAAGTAGCCAGAAAATTAAAATACCCCCACTTTAAACCAAAGTTCTGTTGGAACCAAGATAGTAAAGCAACTGAGCATGACCCTTCCTAGAAGGTCTCTTCCATCTGAGCATCTATCCAAGCCTCGTTTAACCCTTTCCATCCACCCGCTCATTCCACCTTTGCATTCTCTCATTGATTAATTCTTTTATCCATCATTCAGTCTTTCACCATTCTATCCATCCACTGTTTCATCCATCCTTTACCACATCCATCCTTTCACATGTTCTTCTTTTCACCCATACACCCACCAATGCATCCTTTCACCTATTCACCCACCAACACATCCTTTCAACTATTCACCCACCTACACATCCTTTCATCCATTCTTTGACTCATCCACCATTTCACCCATCCTTTCACCCACACATACTTTCACGCATTCACCCTTTCACCAATTCTTTCACTCACCCATACATCTCTTCACCCATCCACCCTTTCAACAGTCCTTTCACCCATCCACGCATCCTTTAAGCTATCCACCCATCATTTCACCCACCCATGCATCCTTTCTCCCATCTACCCTTTCACTCACTCATCCTTTCACCCATCCTTTCATTCACCCACCCTTTCACCCTTGTTTTCACTCATCCATGCATCCTTTCACCCATCTTTTCATTCATGCATCCACCCTTTTACCCATTCTTACACCCCTGCATCCTTTCACCCATGCATCCTTGCACAGATGCATCGTTTCACCCATTCACCCACCGTTGCATCTTTTCACCAACCCATGCATCCTTTCACCTATCCACTATTTCACCCATCCATTCACCCTTGCATCCTTCCACCGAGCCACCCTTTCATCAATCCTTTCACTCACCCAAAAATCCCTTCACTTAGCCACTCTTTCACCAGTCCTTTCATCCACCCATGCATCCTTTCATCCATCTACCCATCATTTCACCCACCCAAGCATTGTTTCTCCCATCTACCCTTTCACTCATGCATCTTTTCCCTCACCCAACCACCCTTTCACACATCCTTTCACTTACACAGGAGTTCTTTGACCCATCCTTTATCCCACTCAAAGATCCTTTCACCCATCCACTAATACTTTCACCCACCCACAAATCCTTTCATCTACCCACCCTTTTACCCATCCTTTCATCCACTTGTGCATAATTTTATGCATCCATCCTTTCACCCAATCAAGCACCCTTTCACCCACCCATGCATTCTTTTACCTATCTACCCATGCACCCATCCTTTCACCTTTCAACTCATCCTTTCACCCATCTACCCTTTCACCCATGCATCCTTTCACCTATTCACCCTTTCATGCATCCACCCTTTCACCCATCATTTCACTTGCCCATCCACCCTTTCACCCATCCTTGCTTTCACTTACAAATCCATTCACCCACCCATGCATCCTTTCAACCACCAACCCATTCACCCACCCTTGCATCCTTTTATCTACCACAGTGTCAACCATTATTTCACTTCACCCACGCATTCTTCCACCCTTTCTCTTTTTCATCTATCATTTCACTCACCCGCATATCCTTTCACCCTTTCACCTATGCTTTCATCCACACATGCATCCTTTCACCCATCCATTTTCCCATGCTGTCACCCACACATTCATCCTTTCACTCACCCTTCCTTTCAAGCTTTCATTCTTCTTTCCCTTTTCTATCAACCCATCTTTCTTTGGGTAATTAGGAGCTTTTGTCTGCCATTTGCAGACAGGAGATGCCCATAAAAAGAACACCTGCACTGAACTTGCTAGTGCGGGGTGTTCACGACACCCCTGCTGCTGAGTGTGGGTTCGAATATAGGGGGCTAAGATGGGTTCTTGGGAGGCTAGTCAAGAGAGTTACCATAGTCAATTCTAAAGAGCACCAAAGTATAAGCAAGACATTTCAGATCTTCCTATGGAATGTAGCGATGGATACCCCAGAGAAGAGGACACCGTTGATAGTGCGTGTTTCCGGCCATGGTGCCTATTTGTGACTGCAATTTGAGCTTCTTGTTTAGGATGACTCCTAGGCATTTGGCACCATGAGCGATGGTGGGTTTGCGGTTGAGAATGTTGAATGTGTCCATCCAGGATGTTATTGGAACTGTTAATTCCGAAGGGGAGATGAGGAGAAATACAGTTCGGAAAGTTAGAGTTTTAGGTGATGAGAAGTCCTCTAGTTTTGAGCAGAGTTTAGGATGATGGGGAGATGCGAGATACCATTTACTGAGAAGACCTTTAGGTATAGTTGTGTATCATCGGAATATTGATTATAGAAAATCCCTGCTTTCTTAAGGACGACTCCAAGTGACATGATGTACCGAATGAATAGGGTTGCTCAACCGCAATCAGTGTTGAGAGACAGTCATCAATTTTTATTCTCTGCGATCTGACCAGGAAGAATCATTTAAAAGATTTAAGGAGCACACTATTAATGCCCATTCGATTTTTGAGGGTTACTAGGAGTGTGTGATTAAAGGCTGATGATAGATTGAGAAGAATCAGGATGCAGGACTTGCCTGAGTCTATCATTCGAAGTTCATCATCAGCCACCAGTAGTAAAGCTGTTTCAGTGCTATAGCCCTGACTGAAACCAGATTGGTATTTGTCTAGGAGTTTGTTATTTTTATAGTGTTGGGTGCTGCTATGCTAGACATATTTCAATTATTTGTGGGAGGAAAGACAGGTTGGAGATCAGACAATAGTTTTAGAGGTCATTTAATCTGCAGATGTTGTTTGAGAAGAGGGGTGACTTGTCCAGTTTTGAGGCAGTCAGGAAATGTTCCTTGACCCGATGGAGAGATTCACCAATTTTGCTAGGAGGGGAGCATGTGATTGAATTTTTTTTTAGCATTGTTACCTGGGAGAAGATTCACAAAGGTGTTTTAGGGTTTGATATTTGTGATGATTTTGAGTAGCTCTTCCTCCGCAAGGATGTTAATTACTTGCCAAGTATCTTTGGATTTGCACTTCAGGAGAGGGGAAGGGTGGACATTTTGACTTAGAAGTAATTTTACTTTGCAGTGGAAGAACTTTACTTTACAAACTCTTCCGCTTTTGTTGGTGAATCATCCAGTTTGATGGATAAGGAAGTGGGGTAGCTTTTGGTATCAAGGACCAGATCAGAGTTACTTCGGTTGCTTATTTGCTGAGTCCAGGAGGGACCTAAAGTGGTTAGATTTCTTGCAACCATATGTCTTTTGTACATGGACATAGCATTTCAGAGACATTTGAGGTTATGAGGGCGGGTGATTGTCTCCATTTCTTCTCTAGAATTCTTAAGGCTTTCCTTTCCTCGTGTAAGGCCTTGTTGAACCCTGGGGCTGATGGTTTAAGTTGTTTCTTTTTGCTTTGAAGTGGAGCTACAATATCATACAGATCAGAGAGACATCCAAGACTGTGGGAGTCATTGATATCTGTGATGGGGGAAGTAAGGGGAAGTAGTACCTTCTTATCAGTGTTGCTAAGTATACTGATAGCCAAGTTCCTGTTATCTTGAAACCAGGTAATTCATCTTTTTGGTTGGCCCATTGTCACAGTATGAAAGTCTCAAAGCGATGCCAATAAGGAACCAGTATGGGTTTATCCACTAATACATTGTGACTGGTTTGTTTGAGGCCAAAAAGCAAGTGTTTCTGAAATGTAGCTTTAGTACATTGCTACATTCTGTTTTCCAATCTCAAAGCCTGTGATTTTGCAATGTACCCTTAAAAACTGCAAGCTGCCTTTTTCCTGTTGCAAATCTTGTGATTTTTACGAATTTTGTTTTTGCAGTTGCAAAGGCTGTGATTTTTGCATTGGACCTGTATTACAATGCGACTTGCCTTTTTGTAGTCATTTTTTTCAAAAACTTTATTTCGATTTCATATAGAAACCATAAAAGTATACATAAACAATTTTTAATAACATTTGAGTTAATCAACCATAAGATCACAGTACATAGTTACATAATTATTAAAAACAAAATCCATCAATATCTTTTTCTGATCACCAGAGCAGATCTAATAAAGTTTAAAACGGCATTACAAATATGTGCAGTTGACGGGGATAACAAATGGTCATATGCTTCTTTATGATAACGCGTTTCAAATGTTTCCAACAATGGTTTAAGGAAAGTGTTTCTAGGTGCTTTATACAAAGTACAGAAAAGCATAAGGTGGAGAGTATTTTGTGAAACCCTATTGTTACAAGGACAGTAGGGTAACTTCTCCCACCAACCCCCCTGCTTTGGGAAAGCAAACAAAAAGTGTAAGGTGCCAAGGCGAAATCTCGTAAGATAGAAACGCCATTGTGTATTTGTAATATATGACAAATAGAACTGGGGGACTAATTTTCCCCTTACACTTATCACATGGTCATTTGTCTTTAAAGAACCTGAACAATTACTAAAAGCATTTTTAATAGTCTCCTTGGCATCTCTACCAAGCAGTTCAGGATTGGTAAACATCTTACCTAAACCTATGTTATTAAAAGTCTCTCTAACATATCGCAGCCACAGGATTTGGGTGTAGTAATCAAGCTTAAGGCAATCTTGAATGATGTCTTTGGTTAAGTTCAATTCTTCAGATTGCCAAACCTTAGCCCATAATGTTAAAGGGGCAATGTGAATAACATCACTTTGTAAACTCGATTCCAATTTCTCCGTGGCAAAATGTATTAGATGTACCCATTGGGACAGATAATAAGCGTTTAATAAACTTATTTTCAACAGTTTATATTTTTTCACAATTATACGAGCCCCAAACTCCTGAACCATAGGTCAAAGCAGAAACACACTTAGCTTTGTATAATAATGTGATTTCTGCTACGCGTCGCTGGCCTAATTTGCTGGCAAAGCGGAAGAGAGCTTCAATTAGCTGTGCAACCTTCTGAACCCGTGCTGTCAGCAGGGGCTCCCAGCTCAATTTTTTGTTAAAGAGGTTACCCAGACAACAAAAGTTATCCACCTTCTCAATAGTGGCATTATTCACCACATATTTACGTGTTTTAACATTTTTTGGACCACAGGTCATGGCAAATGATTTAATAAAATTAACACCTAATTCTAATTTGCCCATGAATAAATCAAAAGCATCCAGAGAGATCTGCATACTATTGGGGTAAGTGCCATTAAAACAGTGTCATCTGCGTAAGACAACATTGGGATTCTTCTTCCATTTATCTTTGGGAAGTCAGCAGATGTTTCTAGCAAGAAACCCTCTAGCCGTTTGTGTAGATCAGAAATAAAAAAGGGCGCTAAAATACATCCTTGTCGGACACCTTCAGTGGATAATATAGGTTTTGATTTCTCACCACCACGGCCATATCTGACCCTAACCGTTGTAGCAGTGTGTAACCTACGAAGCAGGGTAACCAGTGGTTCTTCAAAACCCATAGAGTCCATCATACGCCATAGTTTGTCCCTACATACTGTATCGAAGGCGCTGGACAAGTCCATGAATGCCAAGTGTATGGAACCGTTCTTGGCACCCATGTACTTGCCCATAATCAAAGCAAGGTTCAGGCACTGCTCGTTTGTTCCTTTGCCTTTCCTAAAACCATATTGTGAGTCCACAATTACCCCTGAAGACTCAGCCCAAGTTTCCAGCCTTGCCAATATCACCCTACCCATCAATTTACATGTTGAGTCTATTAGTGATATTGGCCTGTAGCATCTAGGATCATGTTTATTACCCTTTTTAAAAATTGGGACCAAAATGGCCTCTTTCCAAGAGGTCGGAATAGGACCAAGTATTAGTGCCTTAAAAACATTCATAAGTAAAGGAGACCAAAACTCTCGGTTACATTTAAAGAGATCTAGTGGTACTGAATCAGGACCTGGGGCCTTTGCGGATGCCCCCTTAGTCAGGGCAAGCTCTACTTCAGCAAGCGTTATTGATTCACTCAACTTCTTTGCTGATTCCACATTAACATAGAGGTAATTTTGTAGTCATAAAACTTGTAATTTTGCAAATTGTGGGTTTCTGTGAATGCAAGGTGGCTTCGTATATCAGGTCTAATATGATGCAACGATGCACAAAATTTGCAGGAACCAATCCGTGCCATTTTTTTTTAATGCTGTCAGGGCAAGAATGTATTTCACTGAAGCATAATGTATATATTTGGGTCAAACTGTATAAATAAAAAAATATTGTATAGTTAAATTGAACCGTTAATATTTAAAAATTAAAATAAAACTGCTATTTATTGTTTGTTACATTTAAATGGTTGCTTTGTTGTTGGTCTTCATCTTCCTATTGCTAAATGTTCCCAACTTGTCGCTCACTCACCCACTCACTAACTCATTCACTCATTCGAAGGGTATTATTTCTCCCACTTTTACCTCTGTATAATTTTTAATTGATCAGTTGCTTGATTTCCGCTTTGCCTTCCTGAAGCTTTAGACATTGGACTATATACACACAGTGGAACATATAGGCTAAACCTCAGGGGTGAAAAGAAAGGAACACTGGAAACGATAGTTACAAATTGATAATGTGGATAATTGTATTAGAGAATAGTAACATGCTTCAGCTGGGATCAATTCATCATCAGCAATAACCATTTATTTGGTCAAGCCTGTGCAGTGCATGCTCTACGGCATGCTGTATTGGAGTATCGAATAGAAGCCCCACCCACTCTACGCCCTTATTTGTCTTTGGTATGTGTCATTGCCCTTAGTAAATGCTGGCTTCTGATTCGTTAATAGACGTGTTAGTCCTTCCTTAGTACTGCCTTGTCTTCATTTGTAACCTCTCATGAGCACTGGCCCTTTTACTTTGGTTGTTACACGGTGCGTCTTTTTTAGTCTGTAAGCACTATTTTCTTTAATGAGTTTCTCTTACTGCAGGCATGACATGCTTTTCTGCAACATGCACAATACTAAAACGGGGGTGGGGGCTGTACCACACAGCTAGAATGGGCCAATAAATTACAAAGATTTGAAATATCTAGCTGACCATACAATTTGGCTGTCAATTATTGAACAGACTTAGACCAAAATCACAAATAAGATGGTCTACATCATTAAATTATTTCTTTTTTGGAAATGTATTATACATTTTTAGAATTACTCCTGGCGGAGATGGGCAACACTTCACAATTTACACTATTTGACAATTAGATTTAAAAAAGTGAACAATAAACACAAATAAAACAAATTCCATTAGTGATTTCACAAAGGAAAACTTCACAAGTGCATAATCAAGTGGAGACACAACATACAAATATCAATTGAAAACATTACCAGTCAAGGAAAAAGACAATAAGGTACCCCATATAACCATCAATACTTATTTAATTGGAACAAATTTGGGATACCGTCCAAAAGGGACAATTTGTTTTCAAACAAAAGAGGATATATATTATAAAACAAATTATTCTCCTCAATTGCTATACACTGTGTGTAAAACAAACTGTTTCCCTGTTGGTATTTGTGTTTATTGTTCACTTTTTTTAAATCTAATTGTCAAATAGTGTAAATAATCCAAACAAAAAAATCAGCAAACTACCCCAAAATCTATGCTACATACCCAAAACAGAATAATCAGGATTTGCATGGAATTACCTTTATGTAAAAAATAATACCCATTCTGACTTTAATTTCTTATGAAAGAGTTGTAACATGGGATACTCCCACATTATGGATAGTTTCTACATTCTTTCAGCAGGAAAATGTGAAAGGATCTCATTTCATCTAGACGTCACTTTTCTTACATAGAACAGCGCTAATTTAAAGATAATAAATAGTTTTATACTTACTAGTTTACATAGAACAAGTAATAGCATACAAATAGGCTAAATATAAAATATCCGTGAAACAGGAGGAGGTAATATATGGTTCAGTAAGGCTTCACCAGGAAAACAATGCTTAATGTGTGATGAGGTAGAAATATTGAGCTTTGTCTGTTTCATGAGGGTGAGTAGTGTGCCTTGGGTTCTGAGTGGCATGCACACCCCTGTTACCTTTGGAGAATTATGATAACTATATTGCTGGCCTTCCCAGAGACCCTAAACCTCCCTCCCAAAAAGAATACATTTCCATGCAGCTCTGTACGTTTTTTAAGATTCCCATACATTTCACATTTTTCTGGTGTCTCATTTTCAACATAGCAATCTTTGGCCACCTAGACACATTTGCAACCCGATGACCCCCAATAAGGTTTCTTCACTAGAGATTTCAGGAGTATTTTGTGGGAGGCTGGATATTTCATGAATCAGATTGTACCTACCCTTAAGTCTCCATCAGTATTATAGTTTTTGCAAAAAGCAACTTCATCCATTCACTCAAGGTCTCTTCAGGAATTTGACATTTCTATTAATAAATATTTGGAAAATAATACTGTTATTCTTTTGCTTTCTTCCAGCTCTATAAACTCCATTATTTTTAATGTTGCAATGTATGGTAATAACAATAGGGCGAAGTCAAAAACTAAGGGGCTGGTTACTTTCGTCCGACCGCCATCTTTTCGTAAATGGGACCGCCCAACAGGCTGTCCGCGGTCATGCCACAGGCAATAGGATGCGACCTTCATCACAGCGGTCGCAATGCCTATATTTTGTATTGCTGCGGGTGCTGCTGGCTGTAGCACAAGCTGCAGTACAAAAAGGAGACACTGCACATATCCCTGCACTTCGTGGCAGGCACCATGTGGTGCCTGTCACATGGTACATGGATCTGTATGGTGCCCCCCAGGTCCCATGTCTGACGGCCAGGAGGTATGGGGGGCCTGTCAAGGGCCCCTAATGTCCCTTTCATAATCCAAAGGGCAGTGCCTGGCAGGCACCGCCACCTTTGTAGGGATTGTGGCTCCCTCCGATGCAACAATGTGCTCCCTGAGCCCGTCGGATGCATGGCGGTCGGTTTTTCCGACTGCCATCCATCCGCCCGCCATTGTAATATGGCGGGCGGTAAACTGTGTTAAGTTGGCAGTACGACTGCCACCGATGGACTGTCAGTGGCGGTCCCACCATCATCGTAATCAGACTCTGAGTGACTTTGAGAAAACAGATTTCCTAATCTACCAAGATATGCGAAAACAGGTGGCTCACAATATGTACTTTTTATTTACCACAGATTTTTAAATATACTATTCATATTGAATAAGGCGAATAAGGTTTTACATTTATTTATTGGTCTTGTGACAATGTCATACGTTATTTATTTCATATGTTTTTCATATATCCTTATGGTCATAACTTCTGATTGAAAGTTTGGAAACAGATATATTTGATGTTCAACATAATTGTTCTCTCAGCGAGTCCACAAAATCAGCCCCCCTCTCACACTTTAGATTTCTCCTTTCAAATAAAGGCATCTGGCATTTATAGCAGTTTGTCCCGTCCTTCAGAATTGAGATCAAAATGCAAGGGACCTTCACAAGGAAGTTTCCTTCCAGACCTGGAGCTCCATATAGGCTAAGATCGATGATTGCTCTCGTTCTGCAAGCACAACACAAAAGTTGTATTATTTTTATAACAGGCTCTTCTTGACCCCTGAGGACCTCCATAAGTTTCGACTGACTAAGAATGCAAATTGCTGGTCTTTGTCTCTTGGTCTTTGTGATAAAAGTGAATTTTTGCCCCTGTTTTTTCTTTGTCCTTTGGTTAATAGGCTCTGGCGGCTCATTTGGAAGAAACTTAATGAAATTCTGTCCACGTCGTTCTCTTTTGATATATCACATATTTTTTTAGGCAGCTCTGCTCTTCCTCCCTGTGGCGTTCTCAAGGGAATATAGGAAAGTTTATTGATTTGGCTATAGCTATTGCCCTGTTACTATCAGCACGAATTGGAAAGATACCACTAAAATTACTTTCATTGCCTGGTAGAATCTTTTATGTCATCATCACAGATTGGATCGCGCATATGGCACTCCCACTTCTTTACTGATTAGGAAAGATTAATTATGGTTGCCACTCACAACATTCCTATCCAGACAAGCTGTCCTATTCAAATCAACAGTCACTAGTTATAAACCTCCATAAATGTCGGTAAATCTTCATTAAGTTAACATGGTTATTATTGCAATGCTGTTATTGCTTATCATTTCCTTTTCCTCTCTTTCTCATTTTCTTTTTCCTTCTTTCTCTTTTCTTTTCTTCTCTTACAAAATCTCCTAAAAATGCATATTGTTTTGTAAACAGTTTATATTTTTGAATTCAAGTTCGGGTATATTGAATTGATAACCTTGCATATATTTCTTTTATTCACTGTGCTTGAAATGTATTGTTTTGAACATTGTGTTTACTTTATATTTGTCTCTCAATATAATTTCAATAAAGCATCTTAAACAAAAAAACACATACTTTGCAATGTAAATGTTACAATAGATTTCATGATAGCTTTTGACTAGGATGGGATATCTAGCAAATATACGTTCATTGATTGTTATTAGTGATTGCTTTCTAACAAATAACAGAAAATTGGAAAAATCCATCTAACCTCTCTTTTAAGTCAAGGTAGTATGATATAAGAAACAATAATAGGTTAGTTTGACCTGTTCAGCCTCCAATGCACTAGCTAGTAAGAAATATCTTTTGTGCTAGATTTGTCAAATGTTCTCAACAAATAATGTATATCTAAAAACATTTACCATGAGCCCAGAAGAAGTGCAAATGCGATAATAAGCATGTTTTATATTTTTAATTTATGGTCTGATTCTTATAGTTAAAACCGACACATAAGGCTATGGTTTTTCTTGCAATAGTGGTATAACTTAATTCTTGTATTTTTAACATGGCTATTCAATTCAAATTGTTCGGAACTTATAATTGCATTGATTATTAACCCCTCTCTCTTCCCATAATGTTTTTCCTCTCTTTTACATCTTTTGAAAAATACATTCTTTAAAAGTTGTATTGTATATGTTATAACATATGTTATTTGTTATTAAGTTTTATATTATCATTTGTATGTACATAATTGTTTAATATATGGTATTTCATCTTGTATCTTATTATTGTACCTATATGAAATAATATTGTAACTGTTGTCGTTTTGTTAATTATAAATAATTCCACTTAAAATAACAATGGCAGACATTGATAATATTCTATCTTATAAAAAGATTTCTGAAAGTGTGACTCCAAGTTTTAACATTCCCTTACTGCAACACTGTCCCATAGAGAATAATGGAGATAGGGAATTCAAATAAAATCTCATAGGAAACAATGTTAAAATAAATTACAAATAGTACATATTTATTATTTAATTATACAATATTTTAATACCCTTTTTTTAAAGATGTCACAATAATTTGTATTATAAATACATATTTATTTGATTTGCATTGAAATATAACAATTCATTTTAATGAATTTTATACTTCACTTCCAATAATTATTAATGCATTATACACATTGTTTTTTTTCATTTAAACGTCAGAACAATAATTTTAATTTAATGTAATACATTTCCATTTATTCATATTGTATTTCAAAATTAAGTTGTGTGGTAGATTTATAAAAATGTTGTTCTACATTTAAAATAAATATTTAAAATTAATTTACAGTAATGATTATTATAAAAATGTTGTTAAAATTTCTTTATGAGTGTATTCATTTAAAAAAAAAAATGACCCTCCAATATATTCTATAGGAGTGGGTTGCATTACCAGCTTTACCAGTGAGTTTGCCATGTGTGGTTCTGGACTTAATACTCAGTCAGCAAGTCTTGCAGATCTGTATGGTCGCATTTCTACCTCAGTCAGGCATAAGTGTACTGCCGATAAGAATATTCCCCCTACCTTGTTCTCAGTAAAAGAGGTAAGGGCAGTTATTGATCAGAATAACTTTCAAGAGCTGTAGGTCCCAACAATATTCCGGCAGTGATAATTAAATCCAATAGCGACTGGTGGGCAAGGGTGTATTCTCACCTATTCTGCTAGACAGCCTCAACAGGCCTCTAACACCATCATGGAATAGGCCAATAGTTATACCTATATTAAAAAAGGGGAATGGTTCGGATCCCTCTCATTACAGGCCGATTAGCCTCTTGTACATCTCAGTTAAGGAGTGTTCCAAAATAACTTTATCAAGGTCGAGGACTGGGCCTTCGAACATAAAATTATACCGATCGAGCAAGAAGGATTTCGGGAAGACCATTCTACCATAGACCATTGCTTGGCTGTCTGGGCTAATATTCGGAAGGCCCAGGAAGTGAACCAAAGGCTCTGATGTTGTTTCACTGACTTCTGGACAGTCTTAGCCTCAGTGGACAGGAAACTCCTTTGTAGGAAACTTGTGACCTGGATGCTCGCCACTGACCTCCTTATTGTATTACAGCCTTTTCACAAAGATAATTGGGCACAGGTTGAGCTAGATAAAACAGGTTGGCCCTTTCACTCAAAATATTTCCATCAAGAATCCCTGTTGGCAGGGGTGCATTTTAGCCCCCTTGCTTTTTAGCTTATTTCTAGCTAACCTTCCTACATCTGTAACTCTAACTGTAATTTTCCCTTAAAGTTGGGAATCAGAATATCTCTTGCCTGCTATATGCAGTTGATCTGGTTCTGCTGGATTACACCCCAAGTGTCCTGCATGGAAAATTAGACTCCCATGAAGCATACAGTAAGCAGAACGCGTTGAAAATTAATCTGGAGAAGATCAAGGTGTTTATTTTTGGGAAAAAGGTAAAAAGCTTTAAATGGTGCCCGTATACTCGGTGGAAATAGTGTATTCCTATAAATACCTAGGCCTGTCATTCAACTGGAATTTAAAATGGGGTACACATATGGGTTGCATCAAGCCGAGGTCCATATTGCAAGCTAGTTGCCTGATTAGATTCAATTGTAAATGGGAAACAGCATTTGCAACAAAGCCGGAACCCCGCATGCCTTTACCATGCAGGCTTTACCACGCATGCGACACTACCAAGCATGCCATTACCATGCAAGTCTTTAAAACGAATATATGTTTACCACGCATGCCATTACAATAAATTTAGTTGTAAAGGCATATTCGTTGTTAAAGTTTAAATGTAAGTATATATTAGGGAAATGTATTTTGTAGGGTTTTTGGTGGGTAAGAGTATATGCGTTTCTGGGTTGGAAGGGATTTTTAGGATTTTGGGTGGTTATGATTTTTGGGTGGTAAAAGGTTTTTAGGGCTTAAGGTGGGTATGGGTTTTTGGGTGAGAAGAGTGTTTTTTGGGTTTATAGTGGGTATGGGCTTTTGGGTGACAAGAGTAATTTTGGGGTTTAGAGTGGGTATGGGTTTTTGGGTGGCAAGTGTAACTTTGGGGTTTAGTGTGGGTATGGGTTTTAGGTTGGTAAGGGTATTTTTAGGGGTCAGAGTGGATATAGGTTTAGGGGTGGCAAGTGTAAATATAGGGATTAGGATGGATATGGGTTTTTGGGTGGCAAGGGTATTTTAGGGTTTAGGGTTGTTATGGGTATTGGGGTGGCAAGACAGAAATCTAGAAAAATTGAGCCTTTGTGTCGGTGTCTGGTTTCTACCAAGGAATTTGATATATATATAGGAGATAGACTTTCATCTGGACTGAATGATGATTGATACATTGCCTTGCTTCTCTCCCAAACTTTTGAACTATGCCGATAGGAAGGACGGTGGCAGAGTCTTCCCGACCCACTTCATGCCTAGTAAGCCAATTTGAGAGCACAATACATTCTATTGGTGCTTTTTTGGATACTTTTGACCCCTGAATGATTTTTAAAAAGCTGCTGTATTTTTAACATTAGCGCCGAACTAACTTTTAATTTGTGTCCACTGCATCTTCTCTTTTGGCCTCTTAAACATCTCTGGTGCCACAAGGGGATTTGGGGGGCCCACACTCACCTAAGGGATGCCTGTGCTCGATCTTACAGCCTGCCCGCCCCGGTCCGACTCGGTAACCAGTACCGTTGAGCGGAGGGCGGGACAGGAAGAAGCAGGTACTTCTGCCTACACGAGCATTTAGCGCTCTAGCTCTCCGACAGGAAGGGCTACTTAGCCCTCTCGTATCTCTGAGCACGCAGCGGTAGCGCACAGGGGAGTGCCTAAGGACGCGCCTAAGACAAGCCAAAGAAAAGCCCGTCTGCGCCCGTCCACGACCGGACGTGGCCAGGGCCCATGGCTCTAACTTCTCTAAATATAGGCGGTCATCCTATCGAACTGGTGAGCTAATCTCCGCAAGCTCTCTTAGAGCTACAGAGAGTTCCTCAAGCGGGCTGTGAGAGGGAGGTGGGATCTCTCCCGGAGGGGCCGTTCTCATGTCGTCATTGTCAGTTTCAGGCACAATACGATGATGATGTTTCCTACCATCAAGGAACTACATTGGGGGCTGGCCCTAACACGCAAACAGGATGGAGAAACCACCATAATGAGGTTTGGGACTTTATTTCTTCCTTACAACCTGACCTATGTTTCCTAACAGAGACGTGGCTTAAACCCCACTCGGTTCCCGCTATCACCCTAGGGATCCTCGATGGATATAAAATAGTCAGATTAGATCGTCCCATTAAGACAGCAGGTGGTATAGCTATAGTTCATAGGAGTGGCATAGCTATCTCCATATTGGACCAATGCTCTACCTCGGATCTGGAACTGTTGATCTTTGAGATCATTATTTCGGCAAGGAATAGCTGGAAAGGGCCTCTAGTGTATTGCCCCCCTGGCCCTTGCGTGAATTTTTCTATCTCCTTAGTGGAGGCCCTGGCCCCACATGTTAACGTAGGCAGTGACTTTGTACTCCTTGGAGATTTTAATGTCCATAGGGAGTTGCAGGATTGTGTAGAGGCCCAGTCCTTACTGATAGATCTTTCATTATTAGGTCTAATACAGCACAACATTGGCCCCACCCATCAGGCAGGGCACACATTAGACATAATCCTCTCCAATTCCCCTACTATCGTATGTCTCCCTCCCAAGCAGGCTAATTGGACAGACCATTTCATTTTAGAGTTTACAATGCCTAATTCTGGTAAGCCTCTCCACCAACCATTGCCACTACCCATGAGGCGAAGACAATTGCACAAAAGGCCCCAGGAGGTATTTAAGGATAGGTTTGGAGAGCTTTATATCGCTCCCACCGAAATGATTGAGGTGGCTTTATCCAAATATAAGTTGGCTATCCATACAGCGGTAGAAACTATTGCTCCTCTGAAACTTTATAAGCCTCGCCCCACACAAAAACAGGAAGTATGGTTCTCTGAGCATTTACGGTCCCTTAAGCGACCTTGCAGAAATCTTGAAAAGTTCTGGAGATCGTCTCATTCTGAGGCTGACAGGAACTGCTACTGTATGGCCCTGACCTCTTATCACAAAGCTATTAGAGCAGCCCGAAAGAATCACATTGCTTCTTAACTTACGGCAGCAGGCAATGCGCCTAAAGTTCTGTATCAGATCTTGCAAACCTTTATAAAACCAGTAGCCTGCGAGAGCTCTGATCTATCGTCACAGCAACTATGTGATGATATTTCCCTTTATTTTTCAAATAAGATAGACAGTATTTACGAGAAAATCACCGACTCTAATCTATCTGTAAGTCGGTCTATAGCTCTGCCCCAGGTCATGTAGGGAGCAAATTCCGGAGTGCTTACTATGTTTCCCGCCATCTCTTTGAATGAGGTGGAAGACTTGGTGAGCCAAATTAAGAGTGGCTACCCATCTGACCTTATTCCAGCCAGAATCATACCGGTGGTTGGCAAGGCGCTCGGTCCTGGGATCCAGTGCCTTGTCAACCTTTCGCTTGCCGAAGGCCATGTCCCATTGGAGTGGAAAAAGGCACTGGTGAGACCTATTCGGAAAAAACTCTTCTATTCCGTGGACGGATCTGTCCAACCTCAGGCCAATATCTCTGCTCCCATACTTGAACAAACTCACAGAGAAGCACGTAAATAAACATCTTTCGAATTTTATCGAACAATCTGGTAGCCTGGACTATTCTCAGTCCGGCTTCAGGCCAAATTGTAGCACTGAGTTGGCACTGCTGTCAGTAACGGACGATCTCCACATGTACCAGGACAAGGGATACTCGGTGGTCCTGGTGCTGTTGAATTTATCGGCAGTTTTCGATACCATATCTCACAACATCTTGCTCAGACGTCTTGCAGAGATTGGCCTTGAGAGTACGGCACTGGCCTGGCTGAGGAGCTTTCTATCCGATCGCACTCAGTGTGTCAACATGGGTGCGTTCCGATCAGCGGAGGTAGAGATCACTAAGGGGTTGCCACAGGGCTCATGTTTGAGCCCCACCCTTTTTAATATCTATGTGGCCCACCTGGCTAGGATTATGAGAGCTTTTGGTTTCATCCCAGTGTCATACCTGGATGATACACAGCTCCTTTTCACGTTTAAATCTCTTACATCTGAGGATAAAACATTCTTCTCCGAAAGGCATGAAGGCAGTTGCCCAGTGGATGTCCTCGAAGCTCCTACAATGCAATGTGGGTAAGACAGAGGTCATGCTTTTCGGGGAGGCCAAAATGTTATGGAACCCTGATTGGTGGCCGTCAGATCTAGGCCCGGTTCCTGAACCCAAACAGGTGGTAAAGAACCTGGGGGTACGATCGGACCAGGAGCTATCCCTAAAAGAGCACGGAAACAACATCGTGGAATCGTGCTTTTATTTCATAGGTCTCCTTCGTAAAGTGTTTCCTCTACTCCCTGATTTTATCAGAAAAACCTTGGTGCAGGCCTTGGTGCTTAGTCGTCTCGTCTATTGCAATGGGCTGCTGGCATCGGCCAATGACGGAGTATTAGGTAAACTACAAGTGGTACAGAACACCGCTGCTAGGCTGGTCCCAAATGCCCCTTCTAGATCTGCCTCAAAACCCCTCCTAGATAAACTGCACTGGCTGTAAGTTCGCCAAAGGGTAAAATTCAAGACCTGTTGCGTAATCCATAAGGGTTTACACGGACTAGGACCCTCATATTTGGCAGAAAAATTAACGCCATACAATCCCAGCCGTACCCTTAGGTCTAGCAATCAGCTCCTCCTCCGAGTGCCTACTGTAAAAAAGGCAAGACAGGGCGGTAAAGCCCTGTCAGTGATTGGTCCGGTACTATGGAATAAACTCCCTCTTCCGCTTAGACAGTGCTCAGACTATTCCACTTTCAGGAAAAGGCTGAAAACTTTCCTGTTCCAGAACTAGCACACTATTAAATTTAATTCTTGGACCGATCGCTCCCTTCCACTTGCTACTGGCGTTTGTGAGCAGAGATAATCCTTCGGGAGACGATTCAAGAGCGGTATAAACCCCTAAATAAATAAACAAATAAATGACTCATGCTTTTTTAATATTGAAATGGTAATGGGTCTTAAATATTGTAATTTCGAGCAGTGGGAAGATGATTTTAGCTTTCGCACCATTGCACTTTATACAGAAGTTTGGTCTTAATTTGTAATTCTAGGATACCTGGCACATTTACACTTTGATATATTTTGTAGTGATTAACTAACATGACCATCAGTTATTGACTATAATGAGGGAATTTATATGTGTTTGGAAAAAGAGAAACCCATGTCATGAGATATAGTTCAATCCTTATCATTGGAGTATTTTTCTGTTATATTAGGATTATACTGGCTTCCATGTTAGGGTCATTTTTGAACTTAGGCATGTTATATATGCATAGCAGCTTTTGCACAGTTTAAATTGGTTTGAAAGACAGGAAGTGCAATATAAGATGGGTGATTCCCACACTATAGCACTTTACATACTGTGATGTTGTCTTCCAGTTTATAATTGTGTGACACTTTGGCACTTTACTTATCAAATCTTGCACATGTATAGTTATTTATTGTAGTTATGGGTTTGATGGGAGGCTTTTTTAAATGAAACTTAAGGTTAGCATAATGAACTAACCTACAATTATCTAAATAATGCACATAGATACCCCACAGTTTTACCCTAGCAATGAATGAATATTCATATGTGCTTCTTTTCTGATGAGTTGTTAAATACGAGTGTGGCCATGCTATGTATATTGTCAAATGCTTGACCTTTGGTTGGACTTCTGACGCAATCCATAAACTATTGTGCACTGACTTAGAGCATGCTTCCCTTTTCTGGTCCTCGGTCCAGGGTTTGTTAGAGTGTTATGATGGTGTCAAAGAGGCTTGGTTTTATATATATACATATAAAAATTTGTGAAAAAAAGTGTAAAATGTATCTTTTGAAAGAAGGATAAAAATATAGAAATTGCATTGAAACACAAAGGACCCCAGTAAGATGGCGGGCGCTCACATTAAAGACCCCCGCCATATTACCATGGCGGGGGTACGCGGCGGACAGAAAGACCGTCTGCCGCTTTTCCGCCCGGTCGAGAAGTCGACCGGGCAGAAAAGGCTTTAATATGGTGGCGGTAGCCAGCCATATTATGATATGGGGTTTGAACTGTCTTTCCGTGGCGGCATTGCCGCCCCAGAAAGGCATGCGGTGCCTGCCATGTTGTGCAAGGAAGTGCACAACATGCCTTCCTGGCATTGTGGCAGGTGGTGCTGAGTGCACCGCCCGCCACAATGTCAGGAATGCTGGATGCGCCCGCCACTGTGGCGGGCAAAACCTAATAGCAGCCAAGGGACCCCCGCCCTTATGGCGGGCGGTCCCTTTGTACGATGTGATGGCGGGCGGACAAAGTCCACCCGCCATCCTAATGTGCCCAAAGTGTGCAAGGTGAACAGATTACATTAGTAGGAAAACATAGTGAGAATGGTTATGCTGTCTTTTATGTCTATTGTACTGTACCTTTAAACAGAAAAAAAATCTAACAAAAAAATCACTTTGACAAAGGCTGTGTACAGTCGAAACACGGCTGTGTAAGATATACATATATATATATATATACACCACATATATATATCTCATGAGCCTGGTACCTGTCCCCTTAAATCTGGAAAAATACTGACTTTGGTCCTCTTTCAGTGTCTAGAAGTTACGTTTTTTTAAAATCTGCAACGAACCCACTGGTGCAGGAGCGAATGGCATTTGACAAAGAGTCATGGACTCGAAACGCGTTATGCCTGATAACTTTTAAACTTTAATAAAATCCTTTGGAAGAGCATTGCTGGTGTGGCCTGGATTGCGTCGCAGATGCAGCGCGCGATGGTGTTTGCATTTAACAGAAGTGTCTGACACACTTCAGGACCAGGCCCACGACCCGTGAGGGGAGGCGCTCACCTGTCAGGAACGAGGGACAGAAGCGAGGAGCTTTTCTTTTGGGTGCCCCCCGGCTGCAACAAGCTACAGGACACTAACCTGCTGGATGAGGCCACTGTGTGAGGCCCGCCTTGGTCGGGCGAATGGAATTTGGAACAGTCAGGGTATGCGGAGGAAGTTTCCGAAGCACAGCAAACTCGGCTTGTTAAAAGATAACCTACATCAGTGGTCGCATAACTGAACACTCACACTGTGACCGAGATATGGAAATGTCCTTATTACTGCGTGACTCGCACTCGGCACACGCTGTGTAATTGAGGTTATTGCCATCACCGACACTGGAATCCGGTGAAGAAAATGGGACAGGTAAAGAGGACTCTGGGAACTGTAGTCCCATGTAACCGAACTGAGGTTCCGTGACAATTGTAAGTGGTGTTTTCGACTCACACGAATATGGTCGAGTCTAGTATCTATGAACCGCAAATGACGAGTTTAGCAAGTGTGCGCAGTTTCGCTGTGCTAACTTAGCCCGTTCGTTTGCTATGTGGGTTTGTCATCTGTACCCACGGGTTCCATCTTAGATACGGCATCCATTTTGTCTCTTGCCCTCAAGTAGCCAGCGAACGGACGCTGTCCGCTTCGCGACCCTGGGACTCCCAAGATATTTGCGGAAGACACATGTGCTTTGAAAGTGTCTTTATGACGAGGGGGATGCTACTGTAAGGCAGATGGCGCCGCTCGAGGCTCATCTTGCCGCACGGGCTTATTGTCTCAGTCGTGCATCTCATTAGGCACGTCCCTTTGATGCCTGTATCTCGTGCTTCTCGACACTCCCCTTTTACACCCTTTCCGATCTCCCCACTGTTTCCGTCTTCCTCTGCACCTGTCTTCGTTCCTGTTTCGATCTACTTTACTGCTGATTGGAATTTGCTAATGGTGGGAAGATGGGTTTTTACAGTTGGGAACCGCCAAATGTTTCCGCACTTATGTTCCGGATCTTGTGTGTTTCAAAGTGATCTAAGCGACCCCTCTGAGAGCGACTTGTGGGAACCAGGTTGTAAACTATTGTGTATCATGTTATCCTATGGGTAGAAACTGTATAAAAGGAGCGATCCACAAATACAATTTGAAGCAGTCTCCCCGAACTACACTCGATGTACTTCCTGTGACTTCTGTGTTCCCTGCAGTAAATAAACCTTGACTCTTTGACGCCGAAGGAAGTGTCCCGTGTCTCTGTGATTTGTACGCCGGAGCAGGTTACCCACGAAGGTTTCAGGTGTTGTGCCCTGGCACCGCTGGGTCCAAAAGAACCCAGTCCTTCAGTTGGCGCCCAACGTGGGGCTGCATCAGTGGTACCGGTCCAAGCCTGACGATCGTGAGGAACTTCGTGTGAAATCTCCGAGGGAAGGTGCACCCCGCTTCATCGATCCTGTTGTCGAAATAAGTGGCCCGAAGACTTTTCCCGCGAAGATTCCCGCCTCCTAACGGCTGCGACGGACTGCTACCCTGACTGTAGACCTGTTTTGGCGCCTGGCGTAGACCTTGGTATAGCGAGACGATTGACGGGCCTTCCTGAGGACGCCATTGATCTTTGAGTTAAGTATTTGTGGGTCGCTCCCAGAGTTCTTTGTTGTAAACACTTTAGCGAGTGTTTTTGTTGTAGACACTTTAGCGGGTGTCTTTGTTGTACACGCTGTGTGAGTGTTTTTGTCGGTGACACTTTGCTAGCGTACTTTGTTGTTGTTGTATTTGTTTGACGACTGCAGCCGCCAAAGACCGAGGGTTTTGTTCTTGCTGGGACTTGGTAAATCCCGTAACCCTTGAAGTTTGTGAAACTCGGCTAGTGTGCAAGATGCCTGGTCGCAGTACTTTGTTCAGTTGCTTTAGACCTTGTGGTGCGGATTCCCTGCTGGAGGACTCGTGTCCGATACCTCCGGTTGGAACTCCTACATATGACCTATATAGCAAACATGGGCTAGGCCCGATTGCTTTTAACGATTATTGGATCAAATATACAAAGAAAGACGGCGATCTTCGTTGGCCACCTCACGGTAGCTTCGAAGCGTCGATCTTAGATAATTTGGAAATAAAGTTGTTCGAACGTAAATCTAGGCCGGCCATGTTTGATGCCTTTCGGTTCTGGCGCAAAGAAGCCCGACAGAAAGAGATCAGACAAAATAAACGTAGTCAGCGAGATACTGTTGCTACTATAGTGAAGAAAGCTGAGCAGTTTCAGCGTGATAAGGAGGATAAGGATAAGGAAGTGTTTGAGAGATTACAGCGTATGTCCATAGACAAATGCTATCCTGTTTTGTCTACGGAGTCGGATAAGAAGGAAGAGGCAGTTGAGGATTCTTTAATGTCCTATCTTATGAAGTCGCCACCTCCGTACGTACAGGGTACCGCAGCTCCTGTGGTCCCTGCCGTACCTGCTCTCCCACTTGTTATTCCTCCGCCTATTCCTCAACCTGCACCTGCTCTTCCGACTGTTCCTGCTCCTGTGCCTGTTTCTATTCCTACTGCTCCTCCGCTTCCACATACTCCTGTTCCCGCTACTGCTCACGCTACTGCTCCTGTGTTGTTAACCCCTGTTGCTGCTAACGTCTCTACTCCTTCTCTTGTTAGTCCTGTGTCTTACTCTTCTCCCTCTACTCGTAATCGTGATTCTCCCCTTGCGACAAACTTCTTTCAGTCGCTCGGACCTGTTTTTGGGTCTGCTGGTTCTGATGGTCCACAGAGACGTAGCCAGCTTCCTGGTAATAGAGAACGTGTTGCGCTATACAATATGGCGATGGGTTGGATGATAAACCCTGTTAGAAATCCACCTCGTGTTGTCCTCGAAACGTTTGATCAATTCAACATACCTACTCAGAGATATGTGTTTGATGAAATGTGCAAGTTCTTACATGATCAGATAGCGGCTGTTGCGCCTGACGAGGTGCTGACCGCCCTGTCTAATCTTCGGCTTCAGTTCGCAACTGGACTGATAGTCGATACTAATGTCCGACGTGCTATTGAACGGTTGCTATCTCTTCGTCCCGCTCCTATTCCTCATGCATTGTTCGTTGAGGACATTGAACAACGAGATGGGTCTGGCCAATATCCTATGCGAGAAGTTCCGCCAGTTTGGGTACCCGCTGATAATACTAATGCTAATGCTCCAATACCAGCACATTTCCAGAGAGTGTGGATACACCTCCCTTGGAAACGATCGGAAGTGCTTCAGGTGAAACAAACTTTGCCTGATCCTCGCAAAAATCCTGCGGGGTATTACAAAGAATTATCGCAGCTCGTAGACGCTACGATAATGAATCTGGCCGATATCGACATGTTGTTTGGCAATGTCGTACCGCAACCGGTATGGGCCAAGATTCGTCACCAAGATCACGCGAATGAATTAGGTGGTGATTGGGCTGCCATTACAGCGGCAGACGCTGGACAAGTGGCTGCTACTAAACCCGATCAGTTGATTGAACTTCTTCCCCAGCGAATCATTACATTAATGAAAACGCTTATGCCAGCTATGAGGGTAAATTGGGACAAGTTGTCAGCCTGTAAGCAGAAGAAAGATGAGAGTGTTTCAGACTTCTTTACGAGGTTCGAGGAAACATTCGTCGATCATAGTGGGCAGGATATGGGTACTGAGGGTGGACAGAGGTTGTTTGTGGATAAATTTGTATCGAACTTATTGCCCGACTTGTGCAATAAATTGAAGAATTCAGAAAGTGCGTGGGCCGTTTCTACCTCAGCTCAGATTCTGGCTACGGCACAATATTACGAAAATAGAGAAAAAGAGGAAAATGACCGTGCCGATAAAAAGACGAAAGAGCTGAAAACTAAAGTGTTGTTACAACAAGCATATCCGCCGCGTTCTAATCAGAATGCGCCTCAGCAGAATAGATCGCAGTCGCAATCGAATCGATCGCAGCCGCGTAATGATTCATCTTTTCAGAGATCTTCGTTGGGGTACAACCAATGTGCTTATTGTAGACAGGAGGGACACATTAAATTTGATTGTCCTGCTTTAAATGACCGTAGTGGTGGTAATTCGTCTAGAGGAGGTCGTGGTGGTACACAGCACGCATCACGTGGTAGAGGTCGTGGTGCTCAGAACGACCGTTCTGATAACTCGTCAAATTCTAATAATTGTTTTGACCAACGTGGATCATCGCAAGGACGATCTGCGCAGTACAATGTAGACGATTATTACGTCGATCAGGGAACTGACGATAGTAATTACTAGGACAGCCAAAGACAAGGAGAGGGAGTGGTATCAGTTCCGGTTGATCAGAGAGGGCCTTACGTCGCAGTTGCTACATCGGGCGTCGTTGAGCCTTTTCTGTTGGACACTGGTGCAGCGAAAAGTTCTATCATGCATTCGAAACTCCCTGGCGCACCTTTGTCTGGCTTAACAAATGTATCTGTTGGATTCTCTGGCGCCCCCGTTAGCAATCCAGTTTCGCGCCCTTTGCCCCTTAAAATTGGGCCTCGTGAGCTCGAAGCTCCGTTGATTTTAACCACTGGTTGTGGTGAAAATCTTTTGGGTCTGGATTTGCTTAAACGCTTGTATGCGACTTTGTATTGTTCTCCTGCGGGTGTAAAGCTTACGTTAGGAGAGAGGGTAGTCTCTCCCATGTATTTGTCCCTCGATAAGCTTCCACCGGAATTGGATTCTCTTCCTGCATCTTTGTGGGCGACGGGTCCAAACGACGTGGGCCTACTTGATATCTCCCCTTATGTTGTTCAGTTGAAATCGAATGTGCGATTGCCACGTATTCCCCAATATCGTATTTCCCTGGATGGTGAACGAGCTTTGTTAGCGATCATCTATGATTTGATCGAGAAAGATGTCATTGAAGAAACTCGGGGAAACGTGTGCAATAGTCCTGTACTGCCCATTCTTAAACGTACTGATCCTACCAAACCGCCTGTTTATCGTTTTGTTATTGATTTACGGGAGGTGAATAAAATTGTGGTTCCTCAATTCCCTGTTGTGCCTGACATTACGGCGCTACTGACTCTGATTCCAGCTACGGCTTCATGGTTTTCGGTGATTGATTTGAAAAATGCGTTTTTCAGCATCCCGATTGCCGAAGAGAGCAGGGACCTTTTCGGTTTCTCTCTTGGTGGACGTAGCTTCCGGTTCAAACGCGCTCCTCAGGGCTACTGTGAAAGTCCATCGATTTACAGTCAAGCTTTGAAGGGTCAACTAGATGCGTTTAGGTTGCCGGTTGGTGCGGCTTTAATCCAATACGTCGACGACTTATTGGTGGCTGCTGATACTCAGGACATTTGCAAAATTGCTACAGTGTCGTTGCTGCAACATCTCTGTGAGTTAAATCACAAGGTGTCACCTTCTAAACTCCAATATTGTTGTCAAGAAGTAACCTATCTAGGTCACTTATTGTCAAAGGAGGGAAGGAGATTGACCCCAGAGAGAATTGCAGCGATTGCGCGCATGGCTGTGCCACAAACCCAAAGAGATGTGCGTGCCTTTCTAGGTATCACATCGTACTGCAGGCAGTGGATTCCTAATTTTTCATTGCTAGCGAAACCATTGGTGGCTCTTACGTGCAAGGATGTTTCGACTCCTTTACCATGGACGGAAGAATGTCAGAAAAGTTTTTCTGAATTACGTGATTCATTGTGTTCGGCCCCTGTGTTAGGTACCCCTGATTACAGCAAGCCGTTCACGTTATATGTTCACGAGAGGGAAGGTTGTGCTTTAAGCGTCTTAACGCAACCTTTTGGTGGTAAGCAACGTCCATGTGCATATTTTTCCTCGACCTTAGACCCAGTAGCTAGAGCATTGCCGGGTTGTTTGAGAGCAACTGCGGCAGCTGCGGTCTCCATCCGACAATCAGCAGGATTGGTCATGGATAATATGCTTACGGTGATGGTTCCGCATGCAGTCGATACTCTTTTGAACCGTACGAAAACTCAGCACTTGACGAGTGCGAGGTTATCTGGGTACGAATTGACGCTCTTGGCAAGCCACATTCAGATAAAACGTTGTAATGTCCTAAATCCGGCAACTTTGTTACCAATTAGTGCAGAGTCAGATGCAGTAACAGAACATGACTGTTACTTGCGGACAGAGGAGGAAACAAAAGGTCGTGTGGACCTTAAAAACACCCCATTGGAAGACCCGGATGGCATCCTGTATGTGGATGGGTCATGTTTTAAATTGCCGAATGGTGATGTGACTACTGCTTATGCTGTGGTGACATTGAATACTGTTGTTGAGACTGCGAGATTGAGTCAGAATTCTGCCCAAGCTGCAGAGCTGATCGCTCTTACTAGAGCATGTGTATTAGCAAAAGGTAAACGTGTGAATGTGTACACCGATAGTCAGTATGCTTTCGGTGTAGCGCATAGTTTCGGACGATTGTGGCGAGAACGTGGTTTCTTGACGTCACACGGCACGAAAATACAGCATGGCCAGCTTGTGAACGATCTTTTGGATGCATTGACTTTGCCTGCTCAAGTTGCAATTGTTAAATGTAGTGCGCATCGTAAGGTGACGGATGATGTTGGTCGTGGTAATGCGTTTGCAGATGAGATTGCTAAGGAGACTGCCCGGAACCTTAGCACTCGAATGTATGTGACGAATTCGGTTAGGTGGCCTACAGAATCAAGTATGTGTGAGAATACTATAGAGAGTGTGAAAGCAATTCAGAATGAGGCCACCGACACTGAAAAGATGAAGTGGAAAGAAAGTACGGGAAGGTTGGATGTGAATGGTTGCTGGATTGATTTGTCAGATCAGAAAAGATGGATGTTGCCTGATGCGTATGTACTGGCCGTTGTGCAAATGGCACATGGGTTAGCACATATTAGCGCGAAGGGTATTTGCAAGTTGTTGGCTGATGTGTGGAAGAATGATGGAATTACTAAGTGTGCTGAACGTTTGGTGAAGAATTGTATGGTGTGTATAATGTACAATCCTGGCAAAGGAACCCCAACTCCCCCTGGCAGTTTTGCTCCTCCTTCGTATCCCTTTGAGGTGATCCAATTAGACTTCATCCATATGGAGCGATGCAATAACCTGAAATACGTTTTGGTTGTGGTTTGCGCATTCTCCCGATGGATCGAGGCCTATCCCCTCAAAGATAATACTGCTTTGTCTACTGCGAAAATCCTACTGAAGGAATACTTTCCTCGGTATGGAATGCCTAGAGTCGTGTGGTCAGATAACGGAAGTGAGTTTGTTGGAAGTGTGATGAAGAGTGTGTGTAAGGGCCTTGGAATTAATCAGAAATTCCACAGCGCCAATCATCCCCAGTCAGCTGGATTGGTTGAAGGGTACAATGGCACCCTTAAACTAAAATTAGCGAAGATCCAGGCTACGACTGGACTTTCGTGGCCTGACGCTTTGCCTCTAGCATTACTGTCAACTAGGGCGACTGTACACTCCCGAATAGGGCTTAGTCCCTATGAAATAGTGTTCGGCCGTCCTGCGAATGTGTGGGGGGTTCCTAGGCCAGGTATGTTTGTTGATCTTGAGTACCCGATGTTGATTGACTACTTACATGACTTGACTGCTAAACTGAGGTTAATTCATCAACAGGTTTACGACGCCTTGCCGACGCAGACGGAGGGTCCAGGCCACCAGCTCCAGCCTGGTGATTGGGTTGTCACCCGAAATTTTTCGCGCAAGAAGAATCTGGACCCCCGCTTTGTTGGACCTCACCAGGTGCTTTTGGCCACGAGGACTGCCGTTCGTCTTGAGGGACGGAAGAACTGGGTACATGCTACCCATTGTAAGCGAGTCCCTATTCCTTTGCCGGCAGACCCGTGGGTGAGGAAAGGCATTGCGTCAACAGAAGCAGCGACATTGCCGGCGTTTGTACCTTTCAGTGACGCACAACTTGTTGGTGAACACTCAGCGCAGCAGAAAGCCATTGTTGGAACATTGTCAGCAAGAGACTCAAGACCAGACCAACGAACTGATCAGCAGGACGCTGTCTCTTCGACGGATCCTTTGTTCGACGAGCAGACACGTCCCGGGAAACATCGATATTCTTTGCGTTCTCATACTAAGGACAAATAAATTTTTTTTTGCTTGCTTTGCTGAAATTGATAACTGCAATATCTTCGTTTCCCATGATCAACTTTGAACATTCGTATCATTGAAAATTGTTTTGTATATATATATATCAAGCTTTTTTCTTGTATCTTTTTCCTTCCACAGCTGAATTATTTGTGCTAAATAAAATACATATTGTGTATTGAGGGCCGTAGGGCCGCGCGCGTACTTCCTTCTGGACAGTAGGTCTTGACGCTAGGTTAAAGGCCGTCGGTTCCTAGGAACTCCTGGGAATTGACTATTGCTGCACAGAACGAAGTGCGTCAAGAAACGTTGCGGACGGTCGTAGGGAAATGGCATTTTTGAAGCTGAATGATTTGGAAGGAGCTCAGGCATATAGAGTCAAGCTGCAGAAACTTAGTCGTACTAAATGTTTTGTATTCCAATTGTTTGTATTGTTTTTAACTGCTTCCGCATTTTTGGCGGGTGGGGTGTATTACACTATGTCTTACTTCTTACTTCCTACCCCTACTCCTACTCCTTACCCTAACATTACTTCTACTGCTTCTCCTCATTCCTTTCATATGTTACCAGAACACGAACAGGCTAGACGTGTAGAATTCCGCAACAATTCCTTTATCCAGCTCCTCCATCAGCATCAGTTAGTGGTTAACACTACTAATTGTTGGGTGTGTGGGTTGATGCCACATACTACGGGTAAGGGAATTCCATATCTGGTGTTACCGTATAGTTCCCAAGGGTCAGCTCGAGCATACCAAACAATGCTTCGAAGCGCACTAGGTTTCCACCCCTCTCCAGAACGTTCCCCCAAACCGGGTCCTACCTCATGGCAGTGGGTGGTATCGATGATAATACAGGATTTGGAAGATGAGATCCATGATGCTTATCTCATCCCTAAGGCAGAGGTACAAGCCTATAGGGCACCGAATAGAGGGGAATATAGTACGTTCACTAATGAAAAGCAGCTTAAAAGCTCGTCTCCAATATGGGTCGTACCCCACACTGGTAATCTTTGTCTTGTGGGTCGTGGCTCGCAAGCCTCACTTGGAGTAAGTGCTTGCACTGAAAGTTACGTTCTGTCAATGTCCCCGATCCCTGTGTTTCTGGCTGCCAAGGGTACGTACTTCATCTGTCATGATCGTGCATACACATGGTTGCCCGCAGACTTCATGGGCTCATGTTTTGTTGCAAATCTGTTGCCTCCGACGTTTACTGTAGATGCCGATTATCACAAGACTAGAGTTGTACGAGGCGTAATTAGTGAAGAGGATACTGCCGGTCAAGAGGCAGGAGACTTTTTCACGGGTTTCCTCCCGTTTTGGGGACCTATGGTTAATAGTAGGAACCTGAGACATTTGACTCGAGTGGTAGAATCGACAGCTAACACTACTGCCAGTGCCCTTGGTAATATCACCACAGAACTTCAGGCGGAGAGACTTATGACATTACAAAACCGTATGGTTTTAGATGTTGTCTTAGCAGATCGCGGTGGGGTATGTAAAGTGATCCATTCGAGCTGTTGCATTTTCATTCCAGATAATGCTCCTACTGTCTATCAAGCCATCTCGAAGTTGCACAAGATCTCCGAATCCATACACGTGGATGTAGGGGATTGGACGCTACTTGGTTGGTTTTGGGGCCTGGTGTCGACTTGGGGTTGGAAGATTCTGACGATCATCGGGGTTGTGGTAGTGTTCCTGTTCACGTGTTGCCTTTGTGTGCAGTGTGGTCCTGCCTTATGTGGCCTCTGTGCTACAACGTGTATGAGACAACCATCTGTTACCAAGGGGACTCGGTTGGACAGAGCTATGCTACAACGACATCTTGATGGTCTGATGAATATCGAGTATGATTCCGACTAGTGCTTGCCTACATGAGGGCAAAAGGAGCGTCTGAGGTTCCGTGACAATTGTAAGTGGTGTTTTCGACTCACACGAATATGGTCGAGTCTAGTATCTATGAACCGCAAATGACGAGTTTAGCAAGTGTGCGCAGTTTCGCTGTGCTAACTTAGCCCGTTCGTTTGCTATGTGGGTTTGTCATCTGTACCCACGGGTTCCATCTTAGATACGGCATCCATTTTGTCTCTTGCCCTCAAGTAGCCAGCGAACGGACGCTGTCCGCTTCGCGACCCTGGGACTCCCAAGATATTTGCGGAAGACACATGTTCTTTGAAAGTGTCTTTATGACGAGGGGGATGCTACTGTAAGGCAGATGGCGCCGCTCGAGGCTCATCTTGCCGCACGGGCTTATTGTCTCAGTCGTGCATCTCATTAGGCACGTCCCTTTGATGCCTGTATCTCGTGCTTCTCGACACTCCCCTTTTACACCCTTTCCGATCTCCCCACTGTTTCCGTCTTCCTCTGCACCTGTCTTCGTTCCTGTTTCGATCTACTTTACTGCTGATTGGAATTTGCTAATGGTGGGAAGATGGGTTTTTACAGTTGGGAACCGCCAAATGTTTCCGCACTTATGTTCCGGATCTTGTGTGTTTCAAAGTGATCTAAGCGACCCCTCTGAGAGCGACTTGTGGGAACCAGGTTGTAAACTATTGTGTATCATGTTATCCTATGGGTAGAAACTGTATAAAAGGAGCGATCCACAAATACAATTTGAAGCAGTCTCCCCGAACTACACTCGATGTACTTCCTGTGACTTCTGTGTTCCCTGCAGTAAATAAACCTTGACTCTTTGACGCCGAAGGAAGTGTCCCGTGTCTCTGTGATTTGTACGCCGGAGCAGGTTACCCACGAAGGTTTCAGGTGTTGTGCCCTGGCACCGCTGGGTCCAAAAGAACCCAGTCCTTCAGAACGATACACCAACGAGACCAGGCAGCAAAGGTAACCTTAATAATATGAACATACTGTGAAGGGGTACTACAAACCACCAAACAACAAGGTACTCACCTCTGCAGCTGGAAATAAATGCACGAACTTTAAACTCTCATGAGCCTGGTACCTGTCCCCTTAAATCTGGAAAAATACTGACTTTGGTCCTCTTTCAGTGTCTAGAAGTTACGTTTTTTTAAAATCTGCAACGAACCCACTGGTGCAGGAGCGAATGGCATTTGACAAAGAGTCATGGACTCGAAACGCGTTATGCCTGATAACTTTTAAACTTTAATAAAATCCTTTGGAAGAGCATTGCTGGTGTGGCCTGGATTGCGTCGCAGATGCAGCGTGCGATGGTGTTTGCATTTAACAGAAGTGTCTGACACACTTCAGGACCAGGCCCACGACCCGTGAGGGGAGGCGCTCACCTGTCAGGAACGAGGGACAGAAGCGAGGAGCTTTTCTTTTGGGTGCCCCCCGGCTGCAACAAGCTACAGGACACTAACCTGCTGGATGAGGCCACTGTGTGAGGCCCGCCTTGGTCGGGCGAATGGAATTTGGAACAGTCAGGGTATGCGGAGGAAGTTTCCGAAGCACAGCAAACTCGGCTTGTTAAAAGATAACCTACATCAGTGGTCGCATAACTGAACACTCACACTGTGACCGAGATATGGAAATGTCCTTATTACTGCGTGACTCGCACTCGGCACACGCTGTGTAATTGAGGTTATTGCCATCACCGACACTGGAATCCGGTGAAGAAAATGGGACAGGTAAAGAGGACTCTGGGAACTGTAGTCCCATGTAACCGAACGATACACCAACGAGACCAGGCAGCAAAGGTAACCTTAATAATATGAACATACTGTGAAGGGGTACTACAAACCACCAAACAACAAGGTACTCACCTCTGCAGCTGGAAATAAATGCACGAACTTTAAACTCTCATGAGCCTGGTACCTGTCCCCTTAAATCTGGAAAAATACTGACTTTGGTCCTCTTTCAGTGTCTAGAAGTTACGTTTTTTTAAAATCTGCAACGAACCCACTGGTGCAGGAGCGAATGGCATTTGACAAAGAGTCATGGACTCGAAACGCGTTATGCCTGATAACTTTTAAACTTTAATAAAATCCTTTGGAAGAGCATTGCTGGTGTGGCCTGGATTGCGTCGCAGATGCAGCGCGCGATGGTGTTTGCATTTAACAGAAGTGTCTGACACACTTCAGGACCAGGCCCACGACCCGTGAGGGGAGGCGCTCACCTGTCAGGAACGAGGGACAGAAGCGAGGAGCTTTTCTTTTGGGTGCCCCCCGGCTGCAACAAGCTACAGGACACTAACCTGCTGGATGAGGCCACTGTGTGAGGCCCGCCTTGGTCGGGCGAATGGAATTTGGAACAGTCAGGGTATGCGGAGGAAGTTTCCGAAGCACAGCAAACTCGGCTTGTTAAAAGATAACCTACATCAGTGGTCGCATAACTGAACACTCACACTGTGACCGAGATATGGAAATGTCCTTATTACTGCGTGACTCGCACTCGGCACACGCTGTGTAATTGAGGTTATTGCCATCACCGACACTGGAATCCGGTGAAGAAAATGGGACAGGTAAAGAGGACTCTGGGAACTGTAGTCCCATGTAACCGAACGATACACCAACGAGACCAGGCAGCAAAGGTAACCTTAATAATATGAACATACTGTGAAGGGGTACTACAAACCACCAAACAACAAGGTACTCACCTCTGCAGCTGGAAATAAATGCACGAACTTTAAACTCTCATGAGCCTGGTACCTGTCCCCTTAAATCTGGAAAAATACTGACTTTGGTCCTCTTTCAGTGTCTAGAAGTTACGTTTTTTTAAAATCTGCAACGAACCCACTGGTGCAGGAGCGAATGGCATTTGACAAAGAGTCATGGACTCGAAACACGTTATGCCTGATAACTTTTAAACTTTAATAAAATCCTTTGGAAGAGCATTGCTGGTGTGGCCTGGATTGCGTCGCAGATGCAGCGCGCGATGGTGTTTGCATTTAACAGAAGTGTCTGACACACTTCAGGACCAGGCCCACGACCCGTGAGGGGAGGCGCTCACCTGTCAGGAACGAGGGACAGAAGCGAGGAGCTTTTCTTTTGGGTGCCCCCCGGCTGCAACAAGCTACAGGACACTAACCTGCTGGATGAGGCCACTGTGTGAGGCCCGCCTTGGTCGGGCGAATGGAATTTGGAACAGTCAGGGTATGCGGAGGAAGTTTCCGAAGCACAGCAAACTCGGCTTGTTAAAAGATAACCTACATCAGTGGTCGCATAACTGAACACTCACACTGTGACCGAGATATGGAAATGTCCTTATTACTGCGTGACTCGCACTCGGCACACGCTGTGTAATTGAGGTTATTGCCATCACCGACACTGGAATCCGGTGAAGAAAATGGGACAGGTAAAGAGGACTCTGGGAACTGTAGTCCCATGTAACCGAACGATACACCAACGAGACCAGGCAGCAAAGGTAACCTTAATAATATGAACATACTGTGAAGGGGTACTACAAACCACCAAACAACAAGGTACTCACCTCTGCAGCTGGAAATAAATGCACGAACTTTAAACTCTCATGAGCCTGGTACCTGTCCCCTTAAATCTGGAAAAATACTGACTTTGGTCCTCTTTCAGTGTCTAGAAGTTACGTTTTTTTAAAATCTGCAACGAACCCACTGGTGCAGGAGCGAATGGCATTTGACAAAGAGTCATGGACTCGAAACGCGTTATGCCTGATAACTTTTAAACTTTAATAAAATCCTTTGGAAGACCATTGCTGGTGTGGCCTGGATTGCGTCGCAGATGCAGCGCGCGATGGTGTTTGCATATATATATATATATATATATATATATATATATGTATATATATATATATATATATATATATATATATATATATATATATATACACACACATATTACCTACTGGCGGTCGCCAGTAGGTATATATAGTTAGGATTTTTTCTCTATGGGATTTTTGAAAATTCTATGTCTAATAACTTTTGCGTTTGTGGACGGAATTGTCTGAAATTTTCAGGAAAATGGAACATTTTGTTTCTGAGCAGCCCCTGACAATTTGGGGGGGGGTTTCATCAAGGGGGGCCGAGAAAAAAGGGGGGTCCCAAAACGCGTTTTTTCCATGTTAATTTCCATAGGGCGGTTGGCCTCACTTTTAGCTCGAACGGCTGAATGGATTTGCACGAAACTTGGCAAAATTGTAGGGACTGTTAGCCCGATGTGCCTTTGCTAGGTCTCAATATATGTGCTCCAGTGGATTTTGAGTAATTTAGGTTCAAAAAAAGATATATATCTGGGCGGAGCCTAACCACACATCTGATCTGATTGGCTGTCAGCACTTCATCCAAGAAGTGTTGGCAGCCATCTTGGGACCAATATACATGATAGCACCTCATTAAAAAGCATTGTAGTTAATAGAGGGTTTTAGGACTTTAGTTACATTATAAATCATTTGTTGATGGTACCATAGTCGTTTTAGGAATTGTGGTGGGTTCTAAGGTGATTTTACCATGTGAAAAAACCTTCTGCTGTGATATCATGAATATTGTTTGAAAGAAAACTAATATCTCATGATTTTCCCACAGTGGTTTGGAAGGGGATCTATAAGCTAAACTGAAAGCATATTTTCTGTAAATTCACACTTATCTTTCTCAGTCATGTGAAAATGAAGTCTGACATTCTCAGTAAAACATGTACATCCAACAAGGACAGAGACTGTCAGTTGATTCCTTTGTGTTCTACTGCAGCCTCCTAGAGTGTTCTAAAGAACAACTAGAGTGCTAACAATCCTACTTATTACAAAGGTATGGCACACCTGAAGCCATCTTGATTGGAATAAAGTGGTAACTCTTAAAACATTTAATTTAAAAAGAAACAACATGAGGGGGTATATTTTGCCATAGAAAGTATGATTAGTGCTGCAGAATGAAAAATTAGGGCACATTTTGAGTGACTTCTCAAATCCTTTTCTATTTCATTAAAACATTCTGACATGCAGTCTCCCAAAATGGCCACCAGAGACAAAAGAGCCCAAATGTAGCCCAAATATCACCCAGATGTAGCCCAAGTATAGCCCAATGACAGAATGTCCCAGAGTGTTCTAAAGAACAACTAGAGCGCTAACAGTCCTACTTATTACAAAGGTATGGCACACCTGAAGCCATCTTGATTGGAATAAAGTGGTAACTCTTAAAACATTTAATTTAAAAAGAAACAACATGAGGGGGTATATTTTGCCATAGAAAGTATGATTAGTGCTGCAGAATGAAAAATTAGGGCACATTTTGAGTGACTTCTCAAATCCTTTTCTATTTCATTAAAACATTCTGACATGCAGTCTCCCAAAATGGCCACCAGAGACAAAAGAGCCCAAATGTAGCCCAAATATCACCCAGATGTAGCCCAAGTATAGCCCAATGACAGAGTTTCCCAGAGTGTTCTAAACAACAACTAGAGCGCTAACAGTCCTACTTATTACAAAGCTATAGCACACCTGGAGCCATCGTGATGGGAATAAAGTGGTAACTCTTAAAACATTTAATTTAAAAAGGAACAAAATGAGGGGGTATATTATGCAATAGAAGGTATTATTAGTGCTGCAGAAAGAAAAATTAGGGCACATTTTGAGTGACTTTTCAAATCCTCTTCTATTTCATTAAAAAATTCTGACATGCAGTCTCCCAAAATGGCCACCAGAGACAAAAGAGCCCAAATGTAGCCCAAATATCACCCAGATGTAGCCCAAGTATAGCCCAATGACAGAATGTCCCAGAGTGTTCTAAAGAACAACTAGAGCGCTAACAGTCCTACTTATTACAAAGGTATGGCACACCTGAAGCCATCTTGATTGGAATAAAGTGGTAACTCTTAAAACATTTAATTTAAAAAGGAACAAAATGAGGGGGTATATTTTGCCATATGAATTATGATTAGTGCTGCAGAAAGAAAAATTAGGGCACATTTTGAGTGACTTCTCAAACCCTCTTCAATTTCATTTAAAAATTCTGACATACAGTCTCCCAAGATGGCCACCAGAGACAAAAGAGCCTAAATGTAGCCCAAATATCACCCAGATGTACCCCAAGTATAGCCCAATGACAGAATGTCCCAGAGTGTTCTAAAGAACAACTAGAGCGCTAACAGTCTTACTTATGACAAAAGTATGGCACACCAGAAGCCATCTTGATTGGAATGAAGTGGTAAGTCTGAAAACACTCAATTTAAAAAGGAACAACATGAGGGGGTTAATTTTGCCATAGAAAGTATGATTAGTGCTTCAGAAAGAAAAATTAGGGATCATTTTGAGTGACTTCTCAAATCCTCTTCTATTTCATTAAAAAAAATTCTGACATGCAGACTGAAACATGCACTTTGAATACCAGCAGCAGACGTCCCTGGTGAGCAGTAGCTTTACTACAGTGATCTAATGTGCAACTAGAGTGCTAACATTCAGAATTTATGGCAAATGTGTGACACATCTGAATGCCTTCTTGATGGAACCAAAGTAAACAAGCATTGAAAATGCAATAGATCTCGCCCTCGTTTAAGTTAAAGCCATTCTGTTTGTAATGAGGTGGCTTTTTAGCTTTGCTTTTATTAGTGTTTTTTCAACTTTCATGTAAATAACATGCATCTGTATGCATATAAGTATATGTATGCATGCATTTATGTTTGTATTTATATAGATATACAGATGATATATGTTTATATATGTATGTATATATATATATTCACAGAAAAAACCATAGGTTATAGACCATATATAGTTAGGAATTAGCATTTACAAAACCTTGAAAATTCACTGAAAAAACCATAGGTTATAGACCATATATAGTTAGGAATTAGCATTTACAAAACCTTGAAAATTCACTGAAAAAACCATAGGTTATAGACCATATATAGTTAGGAATTAGCATTTACAAAACCTTGAAAATTCACTGAAAAAACCATAGGTTATAGACCATATATAGTTAGGAATTCGCATTTACAAAACCTTATTTTACTCACATAAACCATTGAAATTCCATATATAGTTAGTTGCACTAACTATATATCGCGCACCCGCAATCCACTGCTGATGATGTCACATATTACATCATTCATGACATGGTCAGTGACATCACTGATGACATCACTGATGACATCTCAAATGGCATCACTGATGACATCACTGATGACAACATCCAGTGACTGTATGTTTCTGTAAAGTTAAAATATGTCTTACATATTGAAGAATGAGTGGATGTATAAGTGTCTGGATGAAGGATTTAGTAGGTGCATGACTGACTGTATGAGTGAGTGATTAAATGTGTCTCACTGAGTTCATGGGTTAGTGACTAAACTGTCTTAATTTGTGCATCATTATGTCTGTTGTTCTGTAAACTGTTGCATGTGTTGATAAGTAGCTATATGAGTAAGTATATGGGTTATTGATTGGTTGCCCAAGTATTTGTATGGGAGACTGAGTGTGTGTGTGGGTGGCTGGGAGGTGTATGACTCTGTGCATAGATGTGTGAGCAGTTGATTCACTAGATGTATGGTTTCAAAAGTGCATGTGGAAACAGCTGTATGGGCGGTTGACTGTGTGCATGAGTGTATTGGTGAGTGAATGGATATCTCAGTGCTACATGTCAAAGTAAGTACATATGTAAAACACAGTACATGTGAGAGTTGACATATATAAATAACTGCATAAGAGCCAGTGAATGTGTGAGTGGCTGTATGGATCATTGTGAACTTGTATCAGGGATTGTATAAGAGAGTAAATATGTGTTAGTATATGTTTGAATAAGTAAAGTTTGTATAACTGTATAGTTGAGGAAATGGAGGTGTGATTGATTCTTTGCATGACTGACTAGGTGTGTGAGTAACTCCATGGATGAGTGACAGTCTGTGAGTGTCTGTTTACACTGATTGTATCTAAGGTTATATTAGAGTCTGAAGAGGTTCATTGTATTATCACATGAATGATATCATCAGTGATGTGATCAGTAATGTCAAATGAGATGTCATCAGTGATGTCATCAGTGATGTCATTTGAGATGTCATCAGTAATGTCATTTGAGATGTCATCAGTGATGTCATCAGTGATGTCACTGACCATGTCATGAATGATGTAATATGTGACATCATCAGCAGTGGATTGCGGGTGCGCGATATATAGTTAGTGCAACTAACTATATATGGAATTTCAATGGTTTTATGTGAGTAAAATAAGGTTTTGTAAATGCGAATTCCTAACTATATATGGTCTATAACCTATGGTTTTTTCAGTGAATATATATATATATATACACACACACACACACACATATATATATATATATATATATATATATATATATATATATATATATATATATATATATATATATATATATATATATATATATATATATATATATATATATATATTACCTACTGGCGGTTGCCAGTAGGTAGTTATAGTTAGGATTGTTTTCTATAGGAAATCCGCAACATTCTATTGGGAATAACTTTGGTGCCGGTTGAGGAATCCGCCTGTAATTTTCCTTAAATTTGCCTAGCTGCGCTACGCTCCTTCCCTGACAGTTTGGGGGGGATTCGTCAAGCGGGGGCCGAGATAAAAGGGGGGTCCCAAAACGTGTTTTCCCCATGTTAATTTCCATAGGGCGGTTGGACTCACTTTTAGCCCGAACGGCTGAATGGATTTCCACAAAACTTGGCAAAATTATAGGGACTGGTAGCCTGATGTGCCTTTGCTATGTCTCAAGATATGTGCTCCAGTGGATTTTGAGTAATTTAGGTTCAAAAAAATATATATATCTGGGCGGAGCCTAACCACACATCTGATCTGATTGGCTGTCAGCACTTCATCCAAGAAGTGTTGGCAGCCATCTTGGGACCAATATACATGAAAGCACCTCATTAAAATGCATTGTAGTTAATAGAGGGTTTTAGGACTTTAGTTACATTATAAATCATTTGTTGATTGTACCATACTCATTTTAGGAATTGTGGTGTGTTCTAAGGTGATTTTACCATGTGAAAAAGCCTTCTGCTGTGATATCATGAATCATGTTTGAAAGAAAACTAATATCTCATGATTTTCCCACAGTGGTTTGGAAGGGGATCTATAAGCTAAACTGAAAGCATATTTTCTGTAAATTCACATTATCTTTCTCAGTCATGTGAGAATGAAGTCTGACATTCTCAGTAAAACATGTACATCCAACAAGGACAGAGACTGTCAGTTGATTCCTTTGTGTTCTACTGCAGCCTCCTAGAGTGTTCTAAAGAACAACTAGAGCGCTAACAGTCCTACTTATTACAAAGGTATAGCACACCTGAAGCCATCGTGAGGGGAATAAAGTGGTAACTCTTGAAACATTTAATTTAAAAAGGAACAAAATGAGGGGGTATATTATGCCATAGAAAGTATTATTAGTGCTGCAGAAAGAAAAATTAGGGCACATTTTTTGTGACTTCTCAAATCCTCTTCTATTTCATTAAAAAATTCTGACATGCAGTCTCCCAAGATGGCCACCAGAGACAAAAGAGCCCAAATGTAGCCCAAATATCACCCAGATGTTGCCCAGGTATAGCCCAATGACAGAATGTCCTAGAGTGTTCTAAAGAACAACTAGAGCGCTAACAGTCCTACTTATTACAAAGGTATGGCCCACCTGAAGCCATCTTGATTGGAATAAAGTGGTAACTCTTAAAACATTTAATTTTAAAAGGAACAAAATGAGGGGGTATATTTTGCCATAGAAAGTATGATTAGTGCTGCAGAAAGAAAAATTAGGGCACATTTTGAGTGACTTCTCAAATCCTCTTCAATTTCATTAAAAAATTCTGACATACAGTCTCCCAAGATGGCCACCAGAGACAAAAGAGCCTAAATGTAGCCCAAATATCACCCAGATGTAGCCAAAGTATAGCCCAATGACAGAATGTCCCAGAACTAGAGCACTAACAGTCTTACTTATGACAAAAGTATGGCACACCAGAAGTCATCTTGATTGGAATGAAGTGGTAAGTCTGAAAACATTTAATTTAAAAAGGAACAAAATGAGGGAGTTAATTTTGCCATAGAAAGTATGATTAGTGCTTCAGAAAGAAAAATTAGGGATCATTTTGAGTGACTTCTCAAATCCTCTTCTATTTCATTAAAAAAAATTCCGACATGCAGACTGAAACATGCACTTTGAATACATGCTGCAGACTTCCCTGGTAAGCAGTAGCTTTACTACAGTGATCTAATGAGCAACTAGAGTGCTAACATTCAGAATTTATGGCAAATGTGTAACACATCTGAATGCCTTCTTGATGGAACCAAAGTAAACAAGCATTGAAAATGCAATAGATCTCGCCCTCGTTTAAGTTAAAGCCATTCTGTTTGTAATGAGGTGGCTTTTTAGCTTTGCTTTTATTAGTGTTTTTTAAACTTTCATGTAAATAACATGCATCTGTATGCATATATGTATATGTATGCATGCATTTATATTTGTATTTATATAGATATACAGATTATATATGTTTATATATGTATGTATATATATATATATATATATACATACACATGCATATATATAAATGCATATGCATATATATGTGTATATGTGTGCGTGTAGAGAGAGGTAGGGAGGTAGAGGTGTAGAGGTAGAGAGATAGAGGTAGAGAGGTAGCGGTAGAGAGGTAGAGACTAGTAGAGAGAGAAGTAGAGAGAGGTAGAGAGGTAGAGAGTAGAGAGTGAGTAATAGAGAGTAGAGAGTGAGTAGTAGAGAGTAGTAGAGAGCAGTAGAGATGTAGCAGAGAGTGTGTAGTAGAGAGTAGTAGAGTGAATAGTAGAGTGAGTAGTAGAGAGTAGTAGAGAGTGAGCAGTAGAGAGTGAGTAGTAGAGAGTAGTGGAGAGTAAATAGTAGAGTGAGTAGTAGAGAGCAGTAGAGAGTGAGTAGTAGAGAGTAGTAAAGAGTGAGTAGTAGAGCGTAGTAGAGAGTGAGTAGTAGAGAGTAGTAGAGAGTGAGTAGCAGAGAGAGAATAGTAGAGAGTAGTAGAGAGTGAGTAGTAGAGTGAGTAGTAGAGACTGGTAGAGAGAGAGTAGTAGAGAGTGAGTAGTAGAGAGTAGTAGAGAGTGAGCAGTAGAGAGTGAGTAGTAGAGAGAGAGTAGTAGAGAGTGAGTAGTAGAGAGTAGTAGAGAGTGAGAAGTAGAGAGTAGTAGAGAGAGAGTAGTAGAGAGTGAGTAGTAGAGAGTAGTAGATAGTGAGTAGTACGGAGTGAGTAGTAGAGAGAGAGTAGTAGAGAGTAGTAGAGTAGTAGAGAATGAGTAGTAGAGAGTGAGTATTTGAGAGTAGTGGAGTAGGGGAGAGTAAGTAGTAAAGAGTAGTGGAGAATATTCCAAAGTTTGGCACAGCACCACTTGCACAATAAGTCCAATCAAATCATATCACTTAGAGTCCTTATTGAAGCGCTGAATCTTGGTGTATATTCAAATGCTTTTATTTTCCTTAAGTTTATGTACCACAGCCAGTCGAAACATTTTGTTCTGTACAACAGAACTTCTTCAGGGCGTTCTTATTTCCTTCAAGTTATGTATGTATCCTGTTGTCATATAACTAGATGTTTCTTCCAAATGTTAGACGAGATGTAAGTACATTCTTATTCAAAGTGACTAGGTATCAATTTTACCCACACAATTCGGGCAGACTTGAGTAATTTATAGCATCCTCAAAGTCAGTCTTTCAAAAATTCCAAAGTATACGACATGATAATCCAAATCCAAATGTTTCTCAAGAAAAGTCATTTTCAATCGTTCGGAATATCGGTGTATGGGCAGATATGACCCAGGGACCCCCAGTATGCAAGGGGAATTAGTCCCCCCTCTGCAAACGCGCCAGTGGCCTGCGTTGCAGAGAGGTCTAAAAAGGGGCATAGCTTCATTACACCTCTGTGCAATGCAGCCCCCTGGCGCATACTGGAGGTTCCAGGTGGGCTAGTTGGCCCCCAGGGACCCCTAGTATGCAAGGTGAATTAGTTCCCCCTTTTCAAACATGCACAGGGGCTGCGTTGCAGAGATGTGTAAAAAAGGGTGTGGCCTCATTACACCTCTCTGCAATGCAGCCCCCTGGCGCTTACTGGAGGCTCCTGGTGGGCTAGTTGGCCCCCAGGGACCCCCAGTACGCAAAGGGGAATTAGTTCCCCCTCTGCAAACGCGGCAGGGGGCTGCGTTGCAGAGAGGTGTAACAAGGGGCTTAGACCAATTTCAACTCTGCAATTCAGCCCCCTGGCGCATACTGGAGGTTCCAGGTGGGCTAGTTGGCCCCCAGGGGCCCCCAGTATGCAAGGGGAATTAGTTCCCCCTCTTCAAACATGCACGGGGGCTGCGTTGCAGAGAGGTGTAAAAAGGGGCGTGGCTTCATTACACCTCTCTGCAATGCAGTCCCCTGGCGCATACTGGAGATTCCTGGTGGGCTTTCAGGTCTTATATAGTTAGGAATTAGCATTAAAAAACCTTTGAAATTCACTGAAAATAACCATAGGTTTCACACCAGTTCTAGTTAGGAATTAGCATTTAAAAAACCTATTAAATTCACTGAAAAAACCATAGGTTTGACACCAGTTAAAGTTAGCTGGAAATTTTACTGACATAAAACCATTGAAATTCCCATGTTATAGTTAGTTGGACTCACTATAACTTGCGCGCCTGCAATGCACTGCTGATGACGTCACATATTACATCATTCATGACTGTATATATCATGAGTGATGTCACTGACCATGTCATGAGTGATGTAATATGTGACGTCATCAGCAGTGCATTGCGGGCGTGCGAGTTATAGTTAGCTGAACTAACTATAACTGGGGAATTTCAATGGTTTTGTATGAGTGAAACATCCAGCTAACTATAACATGTGTGAAACCGATGGTTTTTTTCAGTGAATTTCTAAGGTTTTTTAAATGCTAATTCCTAACTCTAACGTGGCTGAAACCTATGGTTTTTTCAGTGAATTTCATAGGTTTTTTAAATGCTATTTCCTAACTATAACGGGTGTGAAACCTATGGTTTTTCAGTGAATTTCAAAGGTTTTGTAAATGATAGTTTTTAAAGGTATTAATTACTATAGTTCTGTCTTTCTATACTAATTTCCTACATTTTTATTATAATTATTTACAGTTATTTTATTTTTTAAGGTATATTTTGTATTTGTATTGTAAAATAATAACAAAACAAAAGTCTAAAATATTTTTTTTATTAATTTATTTTTTTTCCAATTTATGAAAATCAAATTCTATATATTTCCTTTTTCCTTTTTGTATAATCGTACTGTACGCATACGGTGATCACACATACTTTGTACAAGTAATCATACACCTCGCGTACCAATGTATACGTTACGAATACGTTTTGACGTTACGCGTCGCATCGATGCTTATTGCTTATTTTTAAAACTTGTAGATATTTTAACCAGATCGTTCTTAATAGCCCCTTACCTCAGTGCGAGATTGCGTCGCTTGAGGCTTGAACCAAGGCTCTTCCTGGTTGCAGCGCTGCCGTCTCCAGGCGCTCACACGTCACCTGACCCACCTCACCCGCCATCTTGAGGGAGGTAAGGGTTGCGGTGTAGTGGTTAGACCCCTCCCGCCCTCTTAGAATACTTAAGGGGGTGGAGTCGCTGTGTTTGCAAAATCCTTACTTGCTGTACACTATCCCCTGAGGCGGAAGCCGGGGGATCTCCTCTCTATTCTGTGCATTGTTTCTCTGAAGTTGCTGACCACTTATTGCTTATTTTTAAAACTTGTAGATATTTTAACCAGATCGTTCTTAATAGCCCCTTACCTCAGTGCGAGATTGTGTCGCTTGAGGCTTGAACCTAGGCTCTTCCTGGTTACAGCGCTGCCGTCTCCAGGTGCTCACACGTCACCTGACCCACCTCACCCGCCATCTTGAGGGAGGTAAGGGTTCACCATTAATACCCTTCCTAATAAAAATTTAGCTCCAACATCTCAAAAATCCTTCAAAGACTGGAAAAACATAAATCAGGATGACCTCAGAACAAACCTGGACCATACTCGCCCAATTGTGTCCACCGACCCCAATACGGCACTACAACAATTTCAGACTTGGTTGGGCCAGGCAACGAATCAATTAGTTCCCACCAAATTACTATCCAGAAACAGAGCAAAACCCACCGCCCCATGGTATACCGAGGAGTTAAGGCTACAAAAACAAACTAATAGGAACAAGGAAAGGCTTTGGAGGAAAACCTACGACACAGCCAGCAAAATTTGCTATAAAGATTCATTGGCGCTTTATAAAGCTATGATTATAAAGGCGAAAAAAGCTTTTTATTCAGACCAAATTTATAAAGCTAAAAATTCAAGCAGACAATTGTACCAAATTACCAAAACATTGTCAGGCAACACTCCTGATCTCATTCCTCCTCCTTCACAAGCATTGTGTGATTCTTTAGCCACCTTTTTCTTCACCAAGGTTGATGATATTTATCAAGCCTTCACTGCCAAATCACCTTCGATGAGAGCCACCTCCCCCACGGCACCTCCGGCAAACATTTTTTCCAGCTTTCAAGCAATCACAAATGACCACATAAGAACAATCGTGTCAACAATCAAAACAGGATCTGCATTGGACCCCTGCCCTTTTTCAGTCCTCCCACCTGTAATGGAGTCCATTATCCCAGTAATCACACAAATCTGCAATTCCATTCTGCTCTCAGGGATATATCCGGACTCGTTAAAAAACACCTTACTAAAACACCTATTAAAAAAACCTTCCCTTGATAAAAACGAACTGAAAAACTATAGGCCCATTGCGAGTCTCCCGTTCGTAGCTAAAGTAATTGAAGAGGCTATGAACTCCCAGTTATCGGAATACATTGAAAAACATCACCTCCTGGACGATACTCAATTCGGTTTTCGGAAGTACCACGGGACCGAAACAGCCTTGATTAAGGCTGCTGATGATGTCAGGGCAATCAGGGATCAAGGTAGGACAGCGATCCTGGTAATGCTGGATCTATCCGCAGCTTTCGACACGGTCGACCATACCATCTTGGTCGACCGTGTCGGAAAGCTCGGAATCTGTCATTCCGCCAGAGACCTGCTTGCGTCTTTTCTGGCTAGAAGAACGCAAGCGGTCACTTTAGGACCTTTCCAATCGGCGCAACTTTCGTCACCATGTGGAGTTCCCCAAGGCTCATCCCTTAGTCCCACACTATTTAACATCTATGTGTCGGACCTTGCTAATGTCATCAAAGCACATGGGATGAGCCTAACCTCCTATGCTGACGACACGCAGTTGGTATTAGCCATCAAAGGTGAGGGAGATCTAGTGGCAAAGAAATTTAAAAATGGAATGCTTGTCATAGGAGAATGGATGGCTACCAACTGTTTAAAATTGAACTCAGAAAAAACTGAGGTAGTTATTTTTGGACCCCTTCTCCCAGCCTGGCCATCCTGTTGGTAGCCAGAAGCCTTTGGCACACCACGAGCCCGACAGCCAAAGTCAGGAATCTAGGTATCAGGTTGAGTCCTTCCCTTCTTCATTTCCGTAAACTTTTAAAGACCTGGCTGTTTGACCAATAACTCCCCACTACTCTCTATAGGTCTTCGCTTTACAAGTAAGTGCATTCTCAGCGCCGAGACACCTGCGGGTATTTGTCGAGCTTTAGAAATGTCAAAAATAAGTAAATAAATAAATAAAGATGCTTCCGTGTGACGTTATGTACGACGCCCCATGCGCGTACGGCGCAAATGTTTCTATGTTTCTAATTGTTTAAAAACATATATTTATGTATTTAATGTACATACTAAGGAAATACATTATCTGGGATAATCATGAAAATACTTTTTTAAATTTTTAATAACCGTATATTACTTTTGAAAGCAATTACGAAAAATGCAACTGTACGTCACACGTCGAACGTACTCGCAACGTAAACGCACAGTAAATGCACTGTAAGTGTATGCAAAGCCATGTGAGCATAAAAGGAAAGTTTTGATTTGTTCATAATACTTCATATTTAAACTGTTGAAAGACCCTTCCTATTTTGATCATTCTGCTTGGACTTTCTCAAGAGAAGCATCTATTCTCTTGAGCTGTAGTCATGTGGAGCTGTAGTCCTGTAGAACCAAACTATACAGTGGCTGCTCTTTTTGAAACTTCATCAGAACATTCCTGTGAGGAAGAATTTGTTGCTGAGCAACTTCAGAAAAAGAGAAAAGAAGCTTTCATTTGCAAGTTTTTTTACATATCCTGAGGGACTGAAAAAAGTAAATGCACCGAAAGTAACTTGCAAGATCTGTGAGGTTACTCTTTCCAGGGTTGATCCCACTAAAAAGTACTCTTTCAATATAACCAGCATGGTTCACCATGTCAAAAATTTGCATCCAAATAACTATGTAAGGATGGCAACACAAACGTTGCAGAGAATCCTCAACCTGCAGTTCCTACTACCTCAACTCCACCACCTCCTCCTCCGAGCAGTCCGCATCCTATTATTGCGCCACAGTTTCCGGATCTAAAATTTCATTGAAAATATTGCAACAAATTACTTTGTTACAATCAGCAGTCTATTGATCTCACTGTGAAGACTAAAGAAGAGCAACGTTGTCCAAAACATTAATTTTATTTTTAACTTTTTTGTTCCAGTTTCTTTTTTTTCTTTTTTTTTAAAAAACTTGTTGAAAAAATACAAAAAAATAGAAAACTAAAAAGACAAATAAAACAGTTCTTATCAGAACTACCTTCACTGGTCAAAGGAAGAACTATATTTCTATATTAGTCTGTGAAAGTTTGTCAAAATGAAAGTGTAGTTCATAAATGAATAAATGAATACATTAGTAGTGTATGGTGAATGTGAAACTGCCAAGTGACAGTGAAAGTGAGAGTGTCTGGCTGAATGTATAGCAGCTTCACTTTTAGAACAGTATATACATAAGCACATATGGAAAGGGGCGACCATTCGGTCCCCCCGAACGTATGGTGGAGTACCCCGATCCCCCCGGGAAGCCATCTTGGGCGGGAGGCGAGTCTCGGCTGGTATGCCCGAAGCGGCGTAGCCGGGGCGCGCCTTTTCCCGCCCTGGAGTGGGTTGTCCTAGACACTGACGCGGCCGGCCACGCCCTCGGAGGCAGGCGGAGGCGGGTTTACGCCCGCCCGAAGACGGATAAAAGGAGCAACAAGCCAAGAAAGCATCCTCTTGTTCCTGTGCTCTGAAGCTGCACCTCCCCGCTGCACGTGAGCTCGAGACGGAACGAAGAGCCAATTTTGACCCACCCACCAGCCCCTGAGGACAGCCAGTTGTTTTAAATAAAGTTTTGATGTGGTAACTCTATTTCTTGCAGGTTGTGATGATTGTCGTGATATTTTGAGTATGCAATAAAGAATGGTCATTTTCAGTATGTTTTTTCAAATAAAGCAATTCTGCACTAGTGTTGATCAGTAATCATACTTGTAATAGTTATGGTTGTTTTGTAATTTAGTGATTTTAGGTAAACTGTCGTATTTATTTTGGTCGGGCGGTAAGGTCATGATCGGTGAGCAGTAATTGGAAGATCCCTATGGGGGGGGCGTCACCCATTACGGATGGGAGCGCTCGGGGGAGGTGGCCATTGGCCCCTCAACGGGGAGGCGGTCCCTTCTAAGGATGGGCCGCCGAAAGGAAAGGAAAGGCGGTCAAGGCCCCTTCCTGGATAGGAGGGGCTACGGGCCCCTCCTGGGGAATTTCCCGTGGCCAGGACACCTGCGACGGCAGATGTGGTAAGTTGTGTGGGGTGGGGAGGGGGTTTACGCTACCTTCTAGACACCTCACACGAGTCCTCGGACGACCTTTAAATGGCGACGAGTTCATTGGGGCCCCCGTCAAGTCAAGGGAAATTGGTAGATGCACTTGAGGTACGCCTCTGTGCGGTCGCCCCTCCCAAGTGGGGGGGGTATTTCTGGTTAGGGATCTGACACCGGTTACGACCTTGCCGTTGGCCCTTAAAAGTTAGGATGTACAATTTCAAGTTAAATGTTTTGTAGGATGTTAGTTCGGCTAGGAGAACCTTTGTATTAGAAATATGTTAAGGTTAGCCAAACATCGTAATGTGGAAATGAAATTGTACATAATATGAAACTGTTATTTTAATGTTTTGATTTTGTTTCATATTTTAATAAATACGGCCGGGAGGGTCACTCCCTCCCGCCTTCCAAAAGTTCAGAACCGTTTCCGGTTTCCCATCCTTGGGGATTGTGTTGAGAGGGGGTGGCGGGTATCTCAGCCATACTGCTGAATGACTCACTAGAACATTGAACCAGTAGTGTGAGAGTGTTTGGTAAAAGACTAATGATACCCCCTAGGGAATAGAACCTATAAAAGACAAGTTTTCCGGTGCATACAAAAATACCTATGTTGTCTATGAGGGTTTGAAACAGTCCATACCCTAAAGTCCACTTTGCAACATGACTACTTGGGTAGTAGCTAAATGATTACAATGCTGGAAGCACAGTGTCTCAAACCATTATTATAATATAATAATACATTTATTCTTGTAACATTTCACAAGTTAATGCAGCTTCCATTATCATTTCATCAGGAATATCATTTTCCTGGATATCATTTTCAAAAGTCATCTGATGAATCTCAATCTCATCTAATGCTTCCACAAAAGCATCATCCAAGGATCCATCAAGAAAATCAAACCTGATATCTCCAATATTAATTTCTTGAACTTCAATAACGTTGCTCATTAAAGCTATGTTCATGTCTTTTACGACAGTGTTAGTATTTTCAACATCGTCTTCCATTTTGTTTTCTTGATTTTCCATTGTAAATTTGTTATGCTGACCTCCTTCTACAAAAACATAAACACTTTATTTAATCTGTTTTCCTAATACAGAACACAAAACTAGCTTTATCAACTAATTTTCCCTTTAATAAATATTATATAAATACCCGTCTCAACTACTTTATAACATTATATATTTATAATTATTTATATGAACGTTCATTTTCAACATTTCTTAAATTACCAAACCAGTAACTCCTTATCACTATCTGAAAAAAACAGGCTGTTATTATAAAATACAGTAGCAAAAAAAGTACAATATCTCTATTCACCATACCTGGTCCAAACTAGTACATGTGTTGTAGTGAAATGCAAAGAATACTGGAACAGTCAGTATATTTATATTTTAAGATTTTCTAATCTATAAAAAGATACAAACCATCTTTGTATCACTGACATGGATACATAAAGGAAACTAACAAAGAAAAATTATTTATTAACCTACCCCACTCTATCTCTATTCCATAGCTATAATGTAGTCTAACGCTACTAATTACCTACTCCTAGGTCTTTCGAACTAGCCTCTCCTCTAGTGTTTATCTGCAACCTTTGTGCTTTCTCTTCAGGAATATCTCTGAAGCAATTCAAAATGGGTCTGAACTCTGGAACTTCGTAGGTGAAGTGCACACTTGTTAGGGAGCACGCGCCTCACTAAGGATTCCACACAGGTGTGTGGTAAATGACTAGACAGCCACTGTGTCTTTCCTCCACACAGCCATATTTGAATTCCTCTATTGCACTAAAGCACTCCAAGTCTGTTTCTTTACGGATTCTTCATCTCTCCTGCACCAGCTAGGGTTTAGATAAGCAATTATCGTATCCACTGAATAATTAGTGGTTCTGACAGGTACACTCACTATATAATTTTTTGAAATGTCTTTAAAAAATACAAACCATCTTTACACACTTATGTTCTCCAATCCTTGTTTTGTTACTTCAGCTCGGTTGAAGCACATTCTATCGAACATTTTCAACAGTTCTTTGTACTTACCTTAAGCATAATAAATATTAAAATAATTATATATTATAAAATTACCATCTGTGGAAGACGCAAAAAAATACAGTTACAATATATCTTTTACAATACAAAATAATTTGTAAAGTATTACATTTGCTTTTTTTGCTGTTCTCAGAATATATTGAATTTCACTAGAAACAGTGACTTCAACACTACTCATCACATAACAGCGGGCAAAAAAAAGACAATCAATACGATTATCTTAAAAAAATTCAACATTCTCAATAACAATCTAAGAAAGAGAAATAAAACATATCTTGAATGGTTTTTTAAGAGCAATTTAATACGTAAATATGACACATCTCAAACAATCATAAAATAACAAAGCATTATGATTAATTTCCATACACTGTATATAATGTTACTTACAAATATATGCTGACAAAATATACAACAAAAACTTGTTATTGCTTTCACATACTTTTCCGCACAGCCAAATAGTATGCATCAAATTCTTACTTTGCAAACTGTCCAATAGTAATCCTGAGCATCTGCCTCCCAGCCTTCTGATCCAAAACCACTGACATCATTTGCTCCGTCCTCCAGTCTTCATCCCTCAACCCGACGCTATTCAACATCTACATGGCCACCCTCACACAAGTAGCCCACCATCACAATTTAACAACATCTCCTACACCAACAACACCCAGCTCATCCTCTTCCTCACCAAAGCGACATACCACCAAAAGCAACCTCCACGACACAATGAAGGACGTCAATAACTACATAAAGAGCAGCTCTCTAAACATGAACTCGAAAAAAATGAAGGTACTCATCCTCAGACCCACCCCCTCAGCCTTGGCCAACTCCTGCTAGCTGACTACACTGTGGACAGTACCAACACCTACCAACCATGTCCACAACCTAGGATTTATCCTCAACTCCTCCCTCTCCATGTGTAAGCAAGTCTACACCATCTCCTCGTACTGCTATAACACATTCCACATACTCCGCAACATTTACAAGTGAATCCTAACCAAAAGAAGAAGAACAGTGACACAGGCACTCATCAGCAGCAGACTACACTGTGACAAAACACTACACAACAATTCCAGCCAAACACCTGCAACAACTACAACAAATCCAAAACACCTCCACCTGAGTGATCATCAATGTCCCCTGCTGCAGACACATCACCCACCACCTGATACACCTACGCTGCCTCAATATCGACAAGACAATCAACTTCAAGCTCCTTACCCTCACTTACAAAATACTCTACAACACCAGACTAATCTACCTAAACAGCAGTAATCCAGGAAGGCCAAATTTTGAACTTAAAATTTAGCCTTTAAAAATATTAGGTAAGAATTTGGTAACTCGGTTTACATTTCCAATACTCCCCAAAGACTTTCTAGTATCTTCATGCAGCAGTGTTTTAAACACTGGTTGTCCTTTTACAGGAGTAAGTTGTAGAAGATCTCCAAAACCGATGATGTGCTTTCCTCCAAATAATACATCATACTATGTCTTAAGAATTTGCTGCATTCTTAAATGCACAGCAAACATTATGTTTGATACCATGCTTACCTCATCAATAATAAGAAGTTTCATTTTCCTCAACACTCTTGAAACTTCAAAACAAGCTTCTCCAGATAGCTTGTGGTATTCTAATTTGTTTTCATGCTCTACTGGGAGCATTAATAAACAATGTAAAGTAATTCCTTTAATATCGTGGGCTGCTAATCCAGTTGGAGCAGTGACAACACAAGACAAATGCGACTCAGTTATTTTCTGTAGAAAACTTCTGATTACTTTAATTAAAAAACGTTTGCCTGTTTCAGCTTGTCCACTCACGTACATTCTGATAGGTTCAAATGAGAGCACTCTTTCTTCTCATGAAGTAATCCATGGTCAATCTGTTCTCTCACTTGCTCATATATTTCTTTCTGTTCAAAATTTAGTTGTTCTTCCAAATTTCCTAAGTTTCTAACATCTTCTTGACCTTGATACTTTGCTGTTTCCACCTCTTCCAAAGCAGTTGCTGCTTCATTTTGAACAATTGGTTCTCCTAGTGGGTCCTGACACAACGGAGCAGAAGTTTGACTCCCCTGAGACACTGTCTCTAGCAATCTCAGCTGCAATTGTAGCTTCTTGCTCAATTTTGTCATTCAACATTTTCACATAATTAGCAAAAACAGCACATTGTATAGTAACTTTAGTTGCATTGAAGGAATCTTCATAGCTCTCGAAATCTCCAAGTAATTCCAATTCTGAACGCCATGGCTTGAAAAGTTGCAAAACAGCTAAATAGTAAAATTCAATTTTTGTCAGGTGTTTCACAACTCAGTTTACGGTGATTAATCAAATGTCCTTTTCTTTGTTTCACCAGACATCCTTCGGAACCAATCACAGCATATATACCATTATCGATGTTTTCTGTAATATTCCGTTTAAAAATATAGTTTTGCAGCACTTCATAGAGACAAATGTTCTTAAGATGATGACTTCTATTTGGATAATATGTATCCAACATATTTGTTTTCACAATATCTGTACTTTCTCGCTCTTTTTCAGCTAAATATTCAATTTCTTGTACAGATTTAAGAACTCGGTTAAGTCGTGCAGCAAGACCTAGACTCACCCAAATGATTCTTCTTGATTTGGAGTAAAGACTTGCAGATGATACGCGATCCGAGCATTCATACCCTCCAATTTCTCGATGAGATAACATCTTCAAACTGTAAGTATATAATTTCTTACTTAGACTCTTCTTGTGGGAAATCTCTTCCCACATTTCCTTCAATTCCGTCTTTTCTGATTTTGTTATGTACTATGTTACATATTGAGCAACAGCAATGGACTTGTCTGCAACATATTGAATATCCATGTTAACATTCCACATGGACAAAATGACTGGGTTATAGTCATTTATGTATTTTGACTCTTTGTTTCTTCTTAAGTTTTAGGTATTTTTGGAGACTTTCTTGTGATAGTATGTCACAAAGATGACATAAAACTGTTCACTCTTCCTTTCGATATTACTAGACGTGGAAATGCTAAACGATATTTGGTGTAGAATTCGTCTTTAGATTTGTACTTTCGACGACAGTATTTCCCACAAAGATGGCTTTGGAATCTTAAGACTTGTTGTCTTAAGTCCTTATCTTGTGTACTTTTGGGTATATCACATGTAGCATATTCTTCAATAAAACACAACACAGTATCATCTGAGTCTGTACCAAATTTGGGAGCGTCTTTGATTCATATCACCATGTGTATGTGAGGAGCACCTCTTGCTTGATACTCCAAAAGAAGTCCAGAACCTCTCCAAGAGGAGGATTTTTTTATTGGTGATAAAAGACATCATAGCTTCAAATCTATGATTGAAATACCTGCATACATTAACTGGATTTAAAGAGCACAATTCTCCAGGTGTCTTGTATTCAATATTTAGTATATTTGGATTTGCCTTTCGAAGAATATTCAGCACAGCTTAGAGTAAGGAACCATGTAGGAGTTCCTACGTTCCTTAGCATACATTTGAGTTCTCCATGACGACGGTACCAGTACTCATTAGTACCACGCTGACACGGCATGAGATTAATTATCTGAGATTCCAAAACATTATCTTTCATGCTGTACTTTATCCATAGATTCCTTTGCCGAAACATTTTGCAGATGTACACCTGTTTTCAATATATGGTTTACTGCATAAGAAAGTCCAGACAAATCACTCTCAAACAAAAGATGAAACAAATACGGAAGACATTGTCGAAATCTTGGATCTTCTGCATATAATCTTGATGTCCGGTATTCAGATGCAGGAATCTACACAGGTCGGTCATCATATCGTCCTCCTTTTCCTGTGGGAAACAATAGAGGGAAACAACAAGCTTCCAAGCTTTTTTCCCATTACTTCCTTTTGCTTCTTTCATTTGGAATAACTCTATAGTATTCCCCATCACTTCTTTAGAATGCAGTGGATGAACACTGTAATGTTCGTGGATTTCTTCAGTTCTGGACACATCCACTTTTTCAATTTGTCCAGATGGCAAGTCACTATCTTCTTCTACAGTTATTTCTTCTTCTCTCATATACACATTTCTGTAATATTCATTATTTTTTACCAGATACAACGTTGCCTTTTTCACTTTCATAACATCCCCTAATTCTTGCCAGATTTTCTTACTCTTAGTATGACCGGTATTAACAAGAATAACTTAAGGCTCATCCTCTACATTTTCTACACCAATTGTTTCAACATTTCTCTTTAAATCTGGAGTCAAATATACAACTCTTCCCTTTAATCCTCTCTGTAAATCAGAAGGAGGCAATTTTTCTGTCTTAGGCTCCATACGAACAATAGCCTGCAATGGATGCACACATTGAATAAGAAAAGACTCATAGGTATTTAAATCCATCAGTTCAGAAGGAATATTTACCAACTCAAGATTATTATGCACAGTTCTAGCAGGCATTTTGTTCTCATCTAATTTCTTATAACAATATTTACAAATACGCTGATCAGAACCCAAATTAAAACAATTCTCTACCAACAAATAAGTTGCAAAATCCTTCCACTCATTATTATTTTCCTTTTCACTCTTTAAATACAAACCAATACTCCTGGTCTGATTTTTATAATGAGTTTGTAGATAACAGACACAACAATAAGTTGGCCTTTCATCTGAAATCACCTTAAACTTTGTAATTTCTTGCTCAAAATTATCTGTACTACAATTTTGTACATTCTCTTCTACATTTCATTCTATTAATATCTCAATTTTTGCACTGTCTTCCGCAGGATCAAAATAACTAACCTCAATTTCATCACAAACGTTCTATACATTTGATACAGATCCATGCAAAAGAGCACTGTTCAACTTTTTTAACAGTAGAGCTGGACTTTTTGCATAATACAATCTTCTGACTAATTTCCTCGTTTCAGAATGATGTACTGCTAAGATCCTGAAATGGTGAAAAACACTTCGACATACTTTTTTAGAAACACAAGCCAGAGAATGACCTTGCAAACCAGTATTTTCTCTTACTCTGCAAGGGTCTAGTCCTTGCAACATCTTAATCTTTTGTTTCACACTTCTCTTTGTATAGTTACGTAAGAAATTGCATAAAAAATCAATAGATTTTTGCCGTACACTACAAATACTACTACAATTCCGAGTGTACACTGGAGCTTTAGGACGTCTCCCTAAAACTTCATCAGCTAACACCTCTTCTGCATTTCTAGGAAGAATTTTCTCTTTCTCAATAGGACAACCAATTCTAACCTCATAAGCACGACCACTAGTGTCAACTGCATGAAACAAATCATTACTCTGAAGATAACTTTCTTCATTAAAAAAGGCTCAGAACTTGAACTATGTTTCCATTCACCCAAAAAAAACTCACAAAAATTACTTCTGTTAATTACTCTTCTCCACTTGGCCTTCATTAAATGTATTGGTTTATCTAGTGATCGAATTCTATTGATTACTAAAATAAACAATTTTGTTTTCAATTTGAAAGCTTTCTCAACTACATTTTCTATACCTTTCTTCTTCTTATAAAATGCTGTTTTTGTACATCCCTTAATTTCGTTAATTAAATTTAACGCAACTCTATTAAAAAACATTTTTTTCCTAATTTCCATAAATTGTTTTTTCCTCCATTTACTATACACTATTTTTTATGCAGTTGACTTTCCATGATTGTTCTCTTTATTCTTCTTTTTCATTTTGTTGCAGACACACTAATACAATTTTTCCTTTGTGCACACTACTCTTAGTCTTTAATATTTTCCTCAGAAAAGTGTTCCTTCTCTTACCAGGACTTTTTTTCTTTTCATTAACACATGGTTCTTCATGTCATTCTTGTGGATGACTTCTCTTCAAATAAACACCTTTCTTTCGTTGTTTTTTTTTTACATTTGGTAGGCATGATACCGTTTTCTCAGTATTGATAAACAGAATCTATTAAAAATATATATATATAACATTACAAAAATACATATATGAAATATTCTATAATATTACTTATAAGAACAGAGGGAGGATTATGACGAGAAACGTGAGACTATGAAAATAAAAGTACTTACAACAAGAGAGGAAGAAGTATGAAAAAAGGGAAAATATAACGAAAAAGGGAAGTATAAACAGACACTGCAATATAACGGGATAAAGGAAGTATGAATAAACTGGAAAGTATCAATAGGTAAGGGAGACTATGAAGAGAAAGATGGAAATATGAGGAGAGAAGAAAGAGTATAAGAAGAAAAAGAGAAACTAAGAAGGCAGAGGAGGCACTATACGAAGACAGAGAAAGACTCTAAAGCAAAAAGAAGGAAATATATGCGAAAAGACGCCCAACAATAAGAACAAAAAACAAATACTAGCAAAGGACAGTGTGTATAAGGACAGACAGAACAGTACCAGAAGAGAACACGAAGAATGTGGGGAAAAGTGGAGCATAAGGAAAAAAGGGATGTACAAGAACAGAGGATGCAGTCTGAGGAGAAAAGAAGTAGAATTCACAGATGGAAAATTATGAAGAGTGAAAGGTGTATGAAGAAAGAGGCAGAATTATGACAAGAGAAACAAATATAAAGAGAGAGATCAGTATGAAAACACAGTAAATATGAGGAAAGTGCTGCAGAGTGTATGCAGGGAGTCAAGGAGGAGTAAGAGAAGAGAGCAAACAATATCAACAGATTTAAGAAATATAAACAGAGAGGACAGAAAATGAAAAGAGAAAACAAGTATGAAGAAAAAGAGGAAAATATAAACACCGAGAGAAGGAGTATAGGACAAAAGGAAAAATAAGAAAAACTCAGTACTATAAGGAGACATGCACAAGTAAGAGAAAAGAGGAGAATATGAAAACAGTGGGTTGTATAAGAACAGGGGGGAAAATGAGGAGACGAATATGACAATAAGAAAAGACGGCAATATTAGTAGAGAGTGCAAAGTATAAGAAAAGAGAGGAGAAATGTGAGTACAGAAAGAAGAGTATTAGAAGAAAAAGAAAAGTGTGAGAAAACAATAGGGAGTACCTACAAAGAACAGAGAGAATAACAAGAAACAGAGAATATAAGAACAGAAGAGTATATATGAAGAAAGTGTAAAGACTGTTAAAAGACGCAGAGACATAAATGTGGACAAAAGACAATTATAAAGGAAGACTGACCGTATAAGGAGAGAGGGAGTACTATGAGAAGACAGTAAGAACTATGACAACAGTGGTGAATATAAAGACAAGAGAGAATATAAAGAGGACAAATATACAAAAAGAGGAGCAAGTATGAAAAAAAAGTATAAAAAGAGAGCAGAGTTTAAGAGTTTAAGATAAAGAAGATTGTATAATGATAGAGGAAGGAGTAAGATGAGAGTATAACAAGAGAGTGTAGAAAATATGCAAAAATGTTCGAATATAGGGCCATATTATCAAGCCTGGGCGATAAAATTATCGCCGGTTTATCGGTAGGAAACTGCTGCTAAAGTGACGATGATGGGCTTGATAATAGGCTCTATGGAATTCCAATTGAAATTCATGTTAGATGTCCTTCACATCTGACATGGGCTTCGATTGGAATTCCATAGAGCCTATAATCAAGCCCATTATCGCCACTTTAGTGGCAGTTTCCTGCCGATAAAGCAGCGATAATTTTATCACCCAGGCTTGATAATATGGCCCATAATTCCTTAATATACACACATGCACAGTGTGATATTACCCAAAAAATGATAAGACCATACATTTTACCAAAACACATTCACTACTGTAAAACGTTTAAAAAGGTGTGAATATAACTCCTTAATGTACACACATGCACCCCGTGATATTAGATACAAAAAATGAGATCATGCATTTTACCATTTACTACTGAAAAACATTTAAATGACTATACATATTCCATGTATATACTTACAACATTTCAGTGAACAACACTGGCTCATTTTTAAAATACATATGCAATTTAGCACATTTTTTCTGCCACTATTACATCAAAAAAACTAAGGGGCATATTATCAAGGACCGGTGTTAAAATTATCACCGTTTTATCAGCAGGAAACTGCTGATTAAACGGCGATAATGGGCTTGACAATACGCCCTTGTTAATTCCCATAGAAGCCATTGTTAACATCAGAACATGGGCTTCTATGGAAATGAACAAGAGCGTATTATCAAGCCCATTACCGCCGTTTTATCGGCAGTTTCCTGCCATTAAAACAACGATAATTTTAACACCGGTCCATGATAATATGTCCCTAACACAATAAAACAACAAAGACGCACAAGAGGCTTGTAAATCGACCCAGACTATATACAGAGGGAGAGAAACAAGAAAGAGGACAGAACGGGGAGTATCAAGAAAATAATTAAATATGAAGGGAATAAAATGAGGAGACAGAAGGAATTAGAGAAGAAACAGGAAAATATGAAGACAAACAAGGGCAATATGACCACAGAGGACAATGTAAGAAAAAGACAGTAGTACCCAGAGAGAGAAAGGAGTAAGAGGAGAGAGAGGGAAGTATAAAAAGAAAGGCTAGAAATTATGGAAAAAGGGACAAATATAGGGCCATAATATGAATAAAGGTTGACACATTATCGCCGCTTTTATCGGCAGGAAATATGCCTTGTGAATTCCCGTTGAAGCCCAGGTTAACACCATAACCTGGGCTTCTATGGGAATTCACAAGGGCATATTATCAAACCCATTATCGCCGCTTTAGCAGCAGTTTCCTGCCGATAAAAGTGGCGATAATGCATCGCCCTTTCTTGATAATACATCCATAATTCCTTAATGTACACAGACGCACAAACAAAACAACATAACAGCATGCATTATAGCAAAACACATTTATGACTATAAAACGTTTAACAAGGGACGAATATAGGGGCATATTATCAAGACAGGTGATAAAATTATCGCCCCTTTATCGTCAGAAAACTGCCGATAAAGCGACGATAATGGCCTTGATAATATGCTCTATGGAATACCAAACAAAGCCCATGTTAGATGTCTTTCACATCTAACATGGGCTTCAATTGGAATTCCATAGAGCATATTATCAAGCCCTTTATCGCCGCTTTATCAGCAGTTTTTTGCCGATAAAGCGGCAAAAATGTTATCACCTGTCTTGATAATATACCTCATAATTCCTTAATGTACAAAGATGCACCACATACATTCCCATACAATTGATCAACTCACCTTTCAAATTGATTTCTAGATTAAGAAGAATACCACTCACACAGTAGCTATTCTTATACAGAATCTCTCCAGTTCAGTGTTTTCAGCCAAACCACGAAATGGAACATTTTCCCTCTTATTTTACACATACATTCATATAAACAACCAATTAAAATCCTTCACACATTAATTCAAAATGAAACACACATTTCTATTGCTTTAACATTTCAAACCTTTCCAACTGACATAACTTTCCACCCTACCCCCAACAGATCATGCAAAAGTCAACTGTCAACAGAGGTGAAAAATTCAGCACTATATAAAACACTGCTCCTCAACAATTTTATTATAAGTACCAATACTTTGGGAGCCAGCATTGCTTTTTGTCAGAGAGAGCAGCTTACATGCTGCTCTCTCAGATGAAAAGCAATCTGCTTTCCTGCTTGAAACAGAACTCTCGCCTTACCATAGCAAATAGCAGTGTCCCTGGGATAGGCACCCCATAACACTACAGGAGCCGGCCCTGTTAGGTGGTGGTCCCCACTGCCATCAAATGCTCAACAAAGCCCATCCAAGACTTTGACCTTGCGGATCATTGTAAACCCCCCTAAGCAGTCCTAGGGGGACAGGAAGACCTATAGCAATAGCAAACTTTTCCTGTCAAGTAACACACTTAATCTACACACATATACAAATAAATAAAATCACATTTATTCCCACATTAAATCAAAACGAAACACACTTTTACATTGATTGAACTTTTGCACCCTTTCCAACTGACAAAACTTTCAACCCTTCTCCCATTCCACAATCTGCCAGTTACCATAGAAACACTTCAGAAAACATCTAACTCAGCACACAGGTGAAAATTTCATCCTACATTGTTGCAAATTAAAACAGCAAGTGTGCTTGACTTGAGAATATACCAGCTTATCTTATGTAACGTTCTTTTCTATCAGTTTTTCTTAACCAATAAAAATCAGGCTTTTAAAAAACAGAAATATTCATCTTAGCTTATTGTAGAATAATTTCGAACAACCAATCATTTCTTTTCTTTTTTCAAAACTGCATGTTGTCCACCAATTTAGAAAAATCTTAATTTTCAAACTGCCATTTCATTTACAGAGACCTTCAGAGTGCATCCAGATCTCTCTTCAAGATATTTACAGTGTGGATTGTGGGACACAGCTATATTTTCTGGAGCCAAAGGTACGCACAACAGAAAAGAATTCACAAAGACCTACGTTTACCAAATGCAGACATTAAATGGGTTGGACAGAGAGGATTAAAGTGGCATCAATTGATGCCATTGGTGAAATCCTTTTTACATCTCCAATACCCTGACCTCATAATTGTGCACTGTGGTGGCAATGACCTAGGCACTTTGACAGGGGTAGGTCTGGAAATGCTTATGAAGGACACCTTTCAACAATTGATAACACTGTTCCTCAAAACTGCCTTTGTATATTCTAATATATGCCAAAGGCAGAAATGGAAGTGGTCCAACCACTATTGTCCACAGATTGAAAAAGCTAGGAAACATGTGAATAAATCTGTTTCTGCCTTTCTCCGAGACTAGAGAATGGGGTTCATCTACCACAACAATCTACATTTCAATATGGATGGCATCTATAGGAGAGACGGTGTACATTTTACAAATGAGGGAAACAGAGTATTCCTCTTGAACTTTAGACTCTGCATTGGTACTTACTTGTAGGTACTAAAATCTCTCAATAAACACAAGGGCTCTTTTTAGAGCCACCCAATATCTAAACACATACAGTTCATAAATATCGGAAAAATATTCTTCTTTTTCTTCCTTCAGTACGCTTATAGGACGACTTCCAATCTTCACACCGTACGTCATCCATACGTGCTTGGTACGCGTACAATAAATCGACCATAAAAAAAATAGCCTTTATCACTAATTTTTTATAATCCCCGAGGACCCCATCCTCCGGGGCTCAAATGTAACGTTGCGAATCGTGGGAAGAGCCCCAAGGCCTCCACGGTCTGCGGGAACCGGCATTGCTTTTCATCACAGACAGCAGCTTTCATGCTTACATTCTACTTTCAGAGATGATTTCAACACTTATACATTTTATAAAATAATATAGTACTGCACGCTACAGGAGAAAAGTCAGCACAATTATAATAGAATAGAAAATAGAACAAAAAAATACTTCCACACTCAACAAACTCGTAAGCAGACTCCACAGTTTAATTTAAAAGCACGCTACCACAACTAGTTTTTGAAACGCATTATACAATAAAATGCATCACAAATAGGCTACATACATGGTTACTGTATTGTAATGTCACATAGAAAATAGAAAGCCACTCTTACGCTATCAGGAAAACACAACAACACTATAAAACCCAAATTTCCATTGTAGTGATTTCTTAGTTGCAAGTCTAGTTGTCGGATCGACACACACACTCCCTCATGACTGGTATATACCCACACCACACCCATTTAGCGTATCCATCACTACACACGTGACCCTATGTATAAAAAAGACAGAGCGCAGGTGTTGTACGGCATTTTAGAGTTGGTCCCAAAGCACCGAACAAGGAGCCCACTACCACATGCGTGGCCTCTTTGGTCACTGAGTTAGTGGTTCCCGAAGCACTGAGTGGGTGAAGAACCTGCGATGATGATGGGAGCACGAATATGTTGTTAGCCATAGAGATATCAAGATTTGGCACCATATATGAGACTTCTTTGTTGGAGATCAGAACTACCTCATGAAGAAGGTATCTTTTCCACGAAAAGGTGAGCAGTGAGGCTTGAGTATGCATCGGAAAGAGTCAAAGGGTTGTAGCTGACTACATACAAAAATGTGACTTAGTATTTTAGACGAACACACTCCTACATAATGTATAAATTTACATGTTTAATTTTTTTTCCCAATAGCAGTAACGTTTTTATAATCGCTGAAATGTCTGGAATATATTCATAATACAAATAGTTCGTAGAAATCTGACAATCAACGTCTATAAAAGCGCAATATTATCTAACTCCAAATTAATATAGCAAGAATGACCAATCATAACATCTTTCTTTTAATATCATTTAGATGTACAGCTTCACAATTCATTATGTAACACGGACAACGGCAATAGCACAAGGTGAGCAAACAAGCTTGTTTCTGAAACAACGACGAGTAATCTGTCAAAGGAGAGAATATGTAGTATGCAACAGGCGCAGAAAAACATTGGGCTAACGGGGCTTCAGCTAGGATGAGATAGATTCCTGGGCCCACACACAGTCGCACCCGAGTACGTCACAGGGCTTTAAAAAATATTTTGCTTGTTAATGAGGCTTTGATAATCACCCCCCACTTACAGCCCTTGCATCTCCACTCCCTTGAACTAAAGCCCCCACCCCAAGATTTTTCTAGCCCCCCACCCCGATATTTTTGACTGTGGTTGCGCCTCTGGCTTTACGTACCTCTCCCCTGTTGTATGAGTCTCTCCCACGTTTTAATGTCCTTTTTTCCATTTTTCTTTGTTATTCTCTTTATTCTCTCAAACATTGTTTCTTTTTCTTTTTTAAAGATTTGAACGCTACTATCTCCACGCTGCTGCATACTACCATATCTGAATTGAAACGATTAACTCTCTTGATTACATTGAAGGCTTCTTCCACACGTAGAGGACCATCTTTCAATAACGCCAATCGCACTAGGTGACAAAGAATTTTGCTTCCGAAACAACAAATTATCTATGAAAGGAGTGAGTGGGTAGTGTGCACCAGCTTCACTGTGTAAAATGTATAATTACCTCCGAGCAGTGACAACAGATAGGTTACAACAGTCTGACAAACAGATCTACCAGCTTATTACGCCACTTTTGTGTCACTTTTAACAACGGAAAAGTGACTCAAGGAGCTTGTAAATCTATGTCTGAATTTCAAGATAATATCTCAACTCCAGACTCTGCGAGACAGTTTTAATGTTGTTTTCTCTCTCTTTCTCTCTCTCACTCTCTGTGACATAGTTTCTCTTTCTCTTTTAATGCTATAGAAAATGCTATCTGCTTTGACGTGTAGAAGCAAAAGTGTCTTCAAGTTGTGAATTCCACTGGCCGCAGTGTTTGGCCACAGTGTTTATACAACGGTAAGCACAGAGGCCTAGATATACAATGCCTTCATTACAATGCATTAGAAATAAGTCTGCATATTTACAATCCTGTTCTGCCACTTTTGTGTCAGTAACGCAGTAGGCACTTCCATATAGACACCACTTGAACGCGGCACTATAACAGAACTGAAATGTACTAGGCACACTGCACACGTAAAACTGTAGTGTTACCTTCATTTGTGAAAGGAGACAGTGGGTAGTGTGCTGGAGCTTCACTGTGTAAAACGTATAATTACCTTCGAGCACTGACAACAGATAGGTTACAACAGTCTGACAAACAGATCTACAAGCTTATTACGCCACTTTTCTGTCACTTTTAACATGTGAAAAGTGACGCAAGGAGCTTCTAAATCTACGTCTGACTTTTCAAGAAAAAATCTCAACTCCATACTCTGCGAGACAGTTTTAATGTTGTTTTCTCTCTCTTTCTCTCTCTCACTCTCTGTGACATCATTTCTCTTTCTCTTTTAAACTTATAGAAAATGCTGTCTGCTTTGATGTGTAGAAGCAAAAGTGTCTTTAAGTTGTGAATTTCACTGGCCGCAGTGTTTGGCCGCAGTGTTTATACAACGGCAAGCACAGAGGCCTAAATATACAATGCCTTCATTACAATGCATTAGAAATAAGTCGGCGTATTTACAATCCCGTTGTGCCACTTTTGTGTCAGTGATGCAGTAAGCCTTTCCATATAGACACCTCTTGAATGCGGCACTATAACAGAAGTAAAATGTACCAGGCACACTGCACACGTAAAATCGAACTGTTACCTTGACTTGTAATGCTTCAGCTCATTTACTCACATCTACATAATTCTAAACTCTAATTTTCCTTTTTGTTTTGCAGATTACCAATCCAACGTCTTTTGGAGTCCACTTCACAGTTTGTTTATAATATTGTTTTGTTAAGTTATTTTTCTAGTTGTTTATAACATAGTTATCATTAAGTTTCGTTTACAGTTATTTTTTTAATAAAAGTTTAATAAAAAAACAACATACTTCTTTTTTTTGTGGGGGGGGTTGATGGTCCACAATGAAAATAATATTTATAATGTTGAAGCACTATAGTAAGATGTTCAAGAGTAAGATTGAAAAGTACTGACTTATACTTTCTCTGGGTACACTACAACATGGTAAAGAAATCAAACTAATATGAAACAATGTGTACCACATTTAAAACCTCTTGCAACATTTTCCCATGCAAACCTCCCACCCTACAAAATTAAGTGTGGGCCTCAATGACGCCCCCCAACCCACGGAAACAATCACCCCACAAAGATTTCTATATTGTATGAGAGGGGCTGCGTGCCCTCCGCCTGGTGCCCTGGAGTCCACCACGCCCAGACCTGGTTCCTGCAGTGCCCTGGGGGAAACAGCCATTACAACGCGGTCATAACCACGAGTGAACGTCACCACGAAGCCATTTGCACGCATATGGCTTTAACACACTTGCTTTTACAACTAGTATGCATTTACCATGCATGATAAACGCATAATCTTAATAATGTCTTTGTGTTGACGAACACGTGTTGTAATGGTTCTGGCTTACGTCCTTCAAATCAGTTTTTAGGTATACGTGTGACCAAGTCATAAGATCTGATGTGAAGGACAAACACTGTGGTATCTGTGCCAGGAAATCTCAAGGATCTTAGAGAAGATAAGCGGAGAGTAAAATGAAAGTAAAGGTATAATAAAAATAACGGAGAAAAACTACTAAAATGGCGCTGGACGGATTATGTATTCAACGTTTGGCGCCTCAACACTACATTTCAAATAAATATAGATACAATATGTTTATTAATATATTACAAAAGTATTGCAGCGGATGACACACACGGCCCGGGAGAAGAAAGTGGCAAATTTAATACCTGAAATGAGGAGAGGCTTGCTTGGCGAACTTGAAGAAAATTTAAAAAACGTGGGCTTGGAAAGGAGGCTGCGCATGCGTAGAGTACAACTGGTGCACAAAAAAAACCGGAAAGTTTTACATACTATCATAGAAATATAGCTCTTTTTTTGACCAGTAAAGTTAGTTCTCAAAAATAACTTTTTTTATTTTTTTTTAGCCCCAATGCCCCCACGATCTCAGATGGCTCCCTGCGTCCTTCGAGAGCCGGCATTGCTTTATTAGAGACAGCAGCTTATATGCTGCTCTCTCTTTTGAAAAACAATCTGCTTTCTTAAAAGAGAGAACAGATTACCTTGCTCTCTTTTTCAAATAGGAAAGCGGTTTGCTGTGGTAAAGTGGGAGCGGCGACAATACCGCCCTACCATACCAAACAGCAGTGTGCCAGAAGTACGCACCCCGAGACACTGCAAGAACTGACCCTGGGAGATGGTGGACCCCAGGGCCACCAAGGGTTCCAGGAGGGGGGCAGCACGACCCCCTCCCAACATTAAAAAACCCTGGGGAGTGCAGGTACCGGGGGCTGGAAGGTCATTTTACATAATACTGCCCCAGGAAGGTGGGGGTCCCCGCGACGTGTACGCGGAGAGAAAAAGGGAGAGCTGAAAACACACTTTAAAAAATATATATTTTCTTCAAAAAAAAGCCTAGTCGAGTGACGGTCCCCGAGACTGAGGGGAAGAGGACAGTAACCCCCCGTATACTTCAAAATAAAACCACAGAGGGGTGGCGTTCCCCGGTGCTCGGGAGACTGAGGGGAAGGGGATCGAACCCCCCCGCAAACTTCAAAATAAAACCACAGAGGGGTGGCGTTCCCTGGTGCTCGGGTACCTTACAAGCCCCCCCCTTTGAAAAAAACTGCCCCCGGAATTTTCCTCCCCGGGACCTAATGAATAAAACAGATTTCTATTTTTTATTTCCCTTTCCACTGCGTACGTATACCATACACGTCTCCCCGATTTTGTATTTTAGAAAAAATACGAATTTAGCCTTAAGATCCATGTACGACCCCCCGAGCAAGATTAGAGGGTCAGTATGTTTCTACCCTGCCCCCTTTCCTTATTTCTCAACTTTGTTTTACTGTTTTCTTGTGAGTCGCTTCTAGCAACGAGCAAAATGGCTGCCAACACTTCTTGGTTTGGAGTGTTGACGCACAGTTGACAACCAATCAGCATGCAACTTGTGCTCGTAATTTTATGGATTTCTGTACGCGTGCTGTACTTCATCTCTAGATAGCGCTATGATTTTACTTTTCATTTTCTAAGGAACTACTGAACGGATTTACACCATTTAACAAAAAGCACAATCTGCGAACCAAACTCTACCTCTCTGCCAAATTTGGTGTAATTCCGTTCAGCCGTTCGGGCTGTAGCCCTGGCTAAAGGTCCCTATGAAAATTGCATGGGGAAAACACGTTTTGGGACCCCCCTTTTTTCTCGGCCCCCACTAGATAAATCATCTCCAAACTGTCAGGGAAGGAGCAGAGCCGAGCAGGCCATTTTCTTGGAGAAATTCGTGAAGATTCGTCCACCGGCGCCAAAGTTATTCCAAATAGAATGTTGTGGATTTTCTATGGAAAGTAGTTCCTAACTATAACTACCTACTGGCGACTGCCAGTAGGTAATATATATATATATATATATATCCACTCTCCTTCCTTGGTCCAAAGGATGATGACACAACATTCAAGTATGTTGAATTATTTTACTTTTATTCCCTGGCCAACATCATATTGTGTATATATAGGGGTTATACTTACCTGCTAAATTCTTACCACACATACACCTTTACCATACATGCCTTTACAATAAAAACTTTTTGTGTAAAGGCATGTGTGGTAAAGGCGTATGCCTGGTAATGGCATGCATGGTAGTGTTGCGGTCATTGTATGAACGCGTTTTAAAGTCATGCTTGGTAATGACTTGAGTCGTTCCATCATACAACTGTTCGAAATATGCAGGCCAAGCACTTACTCCCTTAATGAAGGCTTAAAAGGGAAAAACTTCCCTTTGGGTATGTATAGAGCTGAGGTACTTGCCCTGGACCCTTTCTGTGATTGGGATCGGTTGGAGGGGGGGTTCTTAGAAGGCTCCTATCGTTGCAGCCAGGTACCATGGTCCAGGGTGTAAGTAGGGAGCTGAATCTAACTTCCTGGAACCTGTTGCCGTTTTCCTAGGTCCTGTGATTTCTCAATAAGCTTTCGGTTGATAGCGAAGCTTCAAAGGTGTCCAAACTGTGTTGGAATGAGATCCAAGACAGTGAAAGAAGGAGGGCAAGGGAACTAAGGAAAAGGATAAGGGATTTTGAAAACAAGCAGTCCGAGTGGGGTACAATTGGTCCCTTTTTCCTAGTACACAAATACTGAAATAATCTGCGGGAAAGATTGCCAGGTCTCTTGACTTGACTTATCTGAAGAAGCCGTCTATCAGCTTCTCACTAAATACACTTGACCGCAACACTGTCTTCCCCTACCTGATCAGATACCTGATCCCAGATTGAGGAATTACATTTTAAGGGTGAGAATGATGGGATGTATCCCAATTTACTCATCCCACAATCTATTTACTATGATCCTGAATGGCAATGGTCTTTGCGCCTTCACCCTGAATGCTCTTTGTTGCATGTACTTACAGATTGTTGTTTTTACATTTTCATCCGGATCAAGTTTAGACTCTTGTTTTAAAAATCCAGAACATTACAAAGGTTTGAGGCGATAGAGCTGTTGTCTGTAATGTGCTACCTTGACGTGGCAGTAGGAATTGCTTGTTTTATACGTGCTTTCAAACAGAGTTTCAAGGATGGGCTTCAGTAGGGCGCAAGGCTTGTGTTAGGGGCAGTTGGGTTTTAAGTCAATTTTATATTGTACAGATGTTCTTATTGTTTTAGAAAGTTTTATAGATAATAGCCCTCATAAACTTGCTTTCCACCTACCTACTACTTGCTTTGGGGGGGGAGGGGTAGTAATAACATATCTTAGATTTTGTGAATAAGCAAAAGGTAGTAAATTTACTTGAAAAGTGTGAATTACTCAAAGGTGTAATTTACCTTTGTGAATTAGGCCCATTGTGACTTGTCAAAAATCACACATTATAAGTATGTTGAATCGAAAATATGAGGGTCCCTGCTATTCCCTTAAACTGTTAAATATTAGTTTACTGCATTTGAAACAAGGTACCAGTTACTTCCTGTATTACTAAAAGAAATCCGATGACCAACAGAGCACGTTAAGAGACAAGAGTGGGAACAGTGGTGCATGCGCATTGGTACCCGGTGTTAGATCTCTGACTTGCTCAGCTGCTGAATTTAACAAAGAACCTGTTATTAAGGAGTCAGGGTGCTTCGCCACGTCATAATTCCCTGACTTCAACCTCCAATATTTGATTGATTTGTGGAGGGGCGTGGTTATTCTTCTGTGAAGGGGCCTGGTTAAACTGTGAGCCCTTATGGCTGCATGACGTGTATCTGGGTTAAGCATAAAATTTAGTGAATATCGACTCTTGGGATTGGAAAATACATATGTAGCTCCAGCCACGCGCTGTTGCAGCTCCCAGTCTGGAAGGAGCTTGCCAGCAACCGTTAAGATATGGTCTCGGGGAGACAGCGAAGGTGTTGCCTCTATTTGTTTCCCTCCCTGCAGGCCTGACCTGTCTGCGCATACATATCACTTCATCCCCAGGCGGAGACCAAGCGTGCCTACTAAAAATGTAAATACCTGCACAGTGTTGCCGGGGAAGCATTATTTATGCAATCCCGCCTGTCGGTAGCCATCATTCCCCCATCAGGAAACATTTCATGATTTAGATATGTGTACACCGCTCGCCTGGGCTCTGTGGCAGTACAGCATGAAATTCAATATTCCAGGTGGGGCCGGACAAATGCATTCTGTTTGTCACAATATAACACGGAGAAGACACAGCTAAACATGGGCTCAGCACCCACGCAACGCGCGTGAGTGTGTGTGTGCAGGCGAAATAATGCAGCGCCACATTGGCTCCCACCTTCCCTGAGATGTGCTGTCAAACTCGAAGCAAGAAGAACTGCGCAGTAACAATTCCCTTCAGCCTGAGGTGCGCTGGCTTCAGCGGCGGACGTGCGTCACTGCACACGGTGCCATAGAACGGCTTGCAAATGTACTTCGAATCAATTACTGCTTTCCCATGATTGTTTCCATCAGGGGTTTCGGTCTTATCGAGGTTTCCATTCTGCCCCTTTCCCCGGGCAGCAGCCAGCAAATAATGCCGCATGATTTCATGTTTCACAGCTATTTTAATCAGTTGATTGGCACTCACCTTGCGAGGATGGCGCGGTTCAGCAACATAGAAAGCGCGAGACTCGGTGGTCCGAGAGAGGTCTTATGAGCTGCTATTATGGACTGGAATTTCAATGAAAGCATTTTACAACAGGGGAATGACATCTCTGGGAGTCTGTTAAATGACTTGCAGTGCGAAACTCTAACCTTGTATTTATTCGGTGGCACGCTATAGGGCATTAACACTTCATTTAGGGATGTATGGCCAAGTCGTAAAAGGAGCCAGTTTTCAGTAAATACATATCTAGTGACAATTAACGCCAGGGCTCTCGAATGGTCCCTTTTCATTGAATATCGCGCTGCGACTGCAGGACAACCCCAATAATTGTATATGGTTAACGACCAGCGGTTCCTGTGAAAACCCTATGTAATAAACACCGATTATATCCATCAAGGCATTACAGATACATTACGCGCGGCGGCGGCGAGTGACTGTCATCACTCAGCATAAGCCCTCACCAATTATCATTCCTAAAACAACCTTACTTCCTCCAAAGATGCATTTTATCTGCAGCATCCTTCTCCTCCTGGCTGCCCTCTTCGAAACAACTCTTTCTGCTCTGCTTGCTGTGTGCCTTAAAAAGCTGCTTTTATACCAACGTGATTAAATACTTTATTGTCATTTGACACCAAAAGCTATATGTAAAAATTATATATGGGATAAAGTACTCCCTGCCGTACATTATGAGGATACTGCAATTCAAAGAGGAATTCATTTATAAGGTTATGGAACTCCTAGGTGATTTGCAATCTCCTTATCATGGTTTGCATGGGGTACTTTATTTCTTATAATACATGGCCACAACATCTGCTTTCCCACAAACCACTTAAATCCTTGGTTTATAGCTCTTTTATGTGAAAGAGAGAGCATGTTTGCAGATGTAAAGAATAATAATAAAATCTCTAGAGCAAAATTAAACACTTCAACAAAGCTGTCTCTCAGCAGGCATTGTGATGTCAGAACTCAAATGTAACCTATACAGTTGAGTTCTTATGTAATTTCTTTATAATCAGTGACTGGATAAGTCACAAGTTGGCTATTATAAAGAAATTAGAGACCAATTTTTATACCGGGATTGCAGAAGCCCATGTGTTATAATAGTATCAAGGCATAAGTTATTGACACAGCTATTACAATTGGTACAGTACTATCAATGGAAAGATGTTGCACTCTACAAGTGTGAGGCCCTCATTAGAACTTTTATCCCTTGGAAAACTCTTTTTCAGAATTTATGATCTGTATGACAAACCCTCACAGTTTTCCGGTTGAAGGTCCCAATTACTCTTGGCCCGACCACTCCAGTTATCGCATATATCATTGTTGCAATTGGTGTGACAAGCTAGCAAAATCAAGAATATTGGTGAACTGAAAGGATACATTTATAAAACCGATTATATTTTTCGGGGTGAATGAGGGTGGGGGTGGGGGGGCAAGAGCCAAATGCTGAATGAGAAAATCTTGCATCGGTCTGCCAACCAAAAGGTGGGGTGATGGATCCTCACCGATTTCTCCAGTATCACAGGTCTCATCTGAAAACAAGTTTGGCGTGGGAACATTTTGCATTAATGTTGTGGGCCTTGTTTGTTGCTGATTACTTAGTTGTAATTCTGACTTGCTTTGGCAACATTATTTATTATAAAATAAATTTAATCTTGCAACAATCCTCATTCTGTAAAAATAATAACAATCCATACAAACATCACTTTATTGAAAAGGAAAACGCAACAATCTTTCGAACCTACCTATAAATAAATGATTATATTTTTAGAAGTAACTATTAAATATAATTCGTATTTGTTTTCTCCTTGGCTCTCCATTGTCATTGAGCTACATTCCATTATAGGTGTAAACAAACAGACAGAGGGCACAATGTCGTAGCACTATCAATATATCCTAGTGTACATATTTAACGTTTTCTGGTATGAAGGTTTATCAAAAAAGGACAAAAACTACCCAATGACAAGTTTCTCCTAAGGATACAGCTGAGAAAGGCATTGCATGGTCACAAAACATGGATTTATTCACTGCACAATATTCTATATTACTATGTGGGATTAGACATACTCTCTGGGCTGGGGGAAAGTATTCCAGGTTGTGAATGCCATGCTAAGAGGATGAGTACCCAAAACCTGTGGGTTTATGGGTGTTCTCAAAACTTTACATGGATCATTTCAAACCTTGATATCATCAGAGATTTACTCCTGTCAAGAACAGGAGTACATTTCTATCCTTGGTGTCACTGGGAGCTCAATATCCCCAATTTTGGTGAAGGCTAGAGAAGGGGTTATCTCCAGTACTTAATTTCAGCCATCTAGTCACCGGTTCTTAATTGCCTAACCAGCACTCGTGACATTCTACCACATGGTGGTGGTGTTTATCTAATTTTGCGATTATTACCTCAACATGTGCTTAATAATACAGTTTTCCCCCGAGATCCCCAGATTCCAGCTTCAGTCGCCCTGGCCGTGGCGCCCTGGCCGTGGTGCCACACCTCTCCCTCTTGTAAATAAGCCCCTGAATGTTAAGCGCACTTTGACGAACTCAGACTGTGTAACTGTTGAAGCCCAGTGTATTAAAGAACCAATCCATGTTGACTACGTATGATATGCAGCCTTATCTTAAATACGTACTGAATGCCAGACATCGGTTTTTGTTTACTCGTTTTAGAATGGATATTTACCATCGGCTAATCAGCTTTCCCGTGATGAATGACTGGTCCATGACATTTCCAAACTGCCCATGTGATCACATGTCAACTCAGAGTACTATGCATGTAGTGGTCTTCTGTAAAATGTACACCAACTAGACAAAGCGTTATATCATTCCAGTGTTAAGGTCTTTTAATTTCTTACAATGTCGACCTGCATATCTCTTTCTACAAACCTTGCCCACACTGGAAAAACATTGCCCTATGTCAAGCTACCTTTGGGTTGAGCTTAATGTCAGAATGAAACTGTAAACATGTGCAATAGTGTTCTCATGGTCTGGGTGGTTAATAATGCCAGAAAGAAACTCCAATTATTTCCTATAATGTTTTGATGTTTTTTTTTATCTGGTGGTTTTATTTACCTGTACAAATATTTTCAGGTATTGTGATGTACTGTATTGTGTTTTTTGTGATTTTAAATTAATCGCATAAAGTATTTATACAAACAAACAATACTTCACAGACAAAATAATTTTACATGTCAGATGCATTTGTTTATCAAGCATGCACACTTCATGAGTTTTCATGAGCAGCAGCATCTAGACCTCCTCCGATGGGAGAGCCCGACAAAGACAGTCAGTCCTTCAGAAAATGGATTAATACACTTGGCGCAGGAGAGGGCTCGGTCACTCCTAGTCGAAGACCCAGTAGGAAACAGAGACCCTCTACCCCCTGGTTCTCCCCAACCTTAAAAATAGAACAGAGGAAGGTTAGAGCTCTCGAGCGGATGTGGTGCCTCAACTATATAGATTCAGACCGTGACAACTATAAAGCCGCCCGCCGCCTTCATCATGGGATGATTAAAACAGCCAAAAGAGAATACTACACAGAAGCTATTATTAAAAGCAACAATAAGCAGAAAGAATTTTTTAACATCGTGAACACCTTCACTAACCCCAAATCCATGCAAAGGGACATTCCCCCCTCCCAAAGTCAATGTGACACCATAGCATACTTCTTCGATACAAATATTCAAACGCTTATCAAAGATTTCCCCCAACCCCAACCCCAAGAGAAGAACCCGATAAACAGTGTCAACATAAAGATGAACACTCTGTCCTCCTTTTTACCTGTTAGCCAAGAGGAATCTCAGACTGAGATCCTAAAGCTCAAATCAGGCTCACCCTTTGACCCCTGCCCTCTATCTGTCCTTCATACATTGATAGAGATCGCAAATCCATTTATCAATAATATAATTAACTCATCACTTAACCTAGACTTAGTACCTGAGGAATGGAAGCTCGCAGCAGTGAAGCCCCTGCAGAAAAAAGCCACTACCTGATCCTGCAATCCTCACAAACCTCCGCCCCATTTCCCTCCTTCCTACCTTTTGTAAACTGACTGAAAAGGCAGTTAACAAACAGCTCACCGCTTTTTTGGAAGCCAATAACACCTGGCACCCCAATCAAGCAGGCTTTAGAGCTCAGCACTCAACCGAATCAGCTTTAATATTCACATCTGAAACTCTTCGAGCTGCATTAGACCAGGGTAAGAAAGCGGTCCTGGTTCTGCTGGACCTGTCCGCGGCTTTCGATACGGTGTCACATACCATCCTGATAAACCGTTTAGCCGCGGCAGGGATCGCCGGAAATGTGCTGAGCTGGCTTAAAAGCTTCCTATACGCACAAAACAAGACCTAGACTTAACAGGCATAGAACATTCAATCAATTACTGGAGTACCATCAAATGCAAACCTTTTTGCACACTACTCCTCTCTTTTAATTGCTGAGGTAGGAGGTACACCCAAATTATGCCATATTTAAAAAAACAACTGCCCAATCCCTTGAAAAACATAAACCAATTGTGAGACAACAGATAACACACACCTATGTGCCTAAATAGGTAAATGAAGGAAATTAGAAAAAAGTGTGTGTGAGCGAGATGGCACCTCACGGGCGAACCACCAACGGGAACTTGGCAGGTACTCACCAGGATTGCCCTGATCTCATCATTGGCGCCATCAAGCTCAAAAGAAAGAATGGTGTCCACAAAACAAACAAAACAGTGTTTGTGAGGGAATGCAGTGTGTGGAAATAACAGACAAACACAAACGTGTCCAACGACAAATACGTAAAAGGCCACAAGCAACACGGAACTTAGCTTTATTCTGTCACTTTCATGTTGGTCGTGGGATGTTAAAACAGTGAGAATGGCTAATACCTATCTAGCCATACTCCACTTGCCGACATGTTTCATTGCCACTTCCATTTCGGGCAATTTCTTCAGGGCATCACAGATTTTTACGCCACTGCATGAGGACATTCGTTGTCTTCACAACTGAAATACAAATAAAAACCACACATATAGTATGTCAGTCAGTCAAAATACTTTATTGCGATAACTTAATATCATATAAAGACAGTGGCACCATACAAAAGTTATAAAATACATTAGATAAATACACACATTAAAAACAAGTTAAAATACCATTCATAATTTCTAGGAACCACATAATCAATGTTAAAAATACAAACATTAATATAAAAATAAGAATAAAAAACAGTCCCACAACAATGTTTACCATGATTTCAGTTACTAGTGTGGTCACAAAGTACAGTTTTTACTCAGTTCATTTCATTAATGGGGTAATATTATCATTCACGTTCCTGTTCCAAATCCAAATAGCACTCACTAGAAAACTAGCTACGTGAAACATGATCCTAGGAGTCTGCAATAACTGTAAGTACAGGAGGGCAGGTTTGACTTGTATGAAACCGGCCTCCTTTAAAATGGGTACAAGAAACTTTCCCCTCACATCTGAGTAATGACCACAGAACATCACAAAGTGCATTGTGTTTTGTTCGGAGAACATGTCACAGGAGCATGGCAATGCTTTTTCTGGAGTGCTCCATACAGGGAAAAAACCAAGATTAAAATGTATCAAATTAAAACGAAATCGAGTTAAGAGAAACCTGTGGTAAGGGTGATTCACGGTATTTAAATAAGTTTCTGGGCCACCATGTAAAGACAGAATTAGGCTAGCCCTCACAGTGGTTTTTTTCAATTCCGTTTCTTCTCTTTCCAGGCTTAGCATTTCTCGCATTGCACCCTTAATTAGTGCAATGTCTTTAGATGTTATCATCTCTGGCGTTGAATATAGCTCAGGTCTCCCCACGTTAGTAAGACTGTCCTTAATGTATCTCAACCACTGTATATTGTGTACTTTATCCAAACATAAACAATCTTTCATTATGATATGATTCAGGGGTATTTCTTTATTTAGCCATATCCTCATCCAAGCTACTAAGGGTGATGTTTTTATCAAGTCTGTGATATAGCCCTCCCCAAGTTCCAAATGTACTATGTAAGAAGGAGTAGATTGTGGGACGCCAAGGACACATCTTAAAAATGTATTTTCTGTCATCTGAAGGGAGTCCGAGCACCTATATCCCCAGATTGAACTTCCATAGGATGCTACTGAGATGCATTTAGCCCTGTAAATTTTCATCAGGGCTACGATTGGCCTGGCCCCTAACTTCTTCGAAAAACCATGAAGGGCCGACGATGTTCTTGCCAAAGATATTACTCCATTCTTTAACTGAGGTCCCCAGTTGCCCCGTTTATCAAAAGTGATCCCTAAGTAAGGGAAGGTGGCTACTCGACACAGCTTCTCTTGTCCACAGGAAAACGTTTTAGAGCATTTTTTCCTTGTGGCACTGCCCATTAACATAATCTGGGACTTCTTGGCGTTTATTTTAAGGTCCAATGACCCCATGAAGTTCTCAAAAACGTCCAAGAGGCGTTGTAACCCCACCCCAGTGAGTGAGAGTAAAACCGCGTTATCCGCGTATAGGAGTACCGGTATACCCAGCTCCCCTACACGCGGGATGTCAAGAGTCGCTTCTCTCAATGCAGGTTCCAGGGCGTTTATGTATATTGTAAACAGAAGGGGGGCCAGGATGCAACCTTGCCTGACCCCCCTTTCTGAGTTGAAGGGTTCCGTGCACCGCACCGCAGAGGTGGCTCTGACTGTGGCTTTAAGGCCCGAGTGCAAGTCTGCCAGGAGGTTAACCAATGCCCTATCCAGGCCCATGTCTAACAGGATAGTCCATAGCTTTGATCTGTTTACCAGATCAAACGCTGACGAGAGATCCATGAAACCTAGGTACATGGATCCCTCCCTTGCCTTAGTGTATTTCTCCACTAACAGGTGCAGATTGAGGCATTGGTCTAACGTGCTTCTCTTAGGTCTGAATCCATATTGGACATTTGTCAAGACACCTCTATCATTTGCCCACTCATTTAATTTAGCTAAAATGACCCGTCCTAGTATTTTGACTGAGGAGTCAATTAATGAGATAGGTCTATAGCAGGCGGGATCCTTCTATCCCTATTTTTTCACACTTCCGTAAAGCGCTCAAAACATTTCTGTTTGTCCAGGCCTACCCCCGCTAACCTCCCCGGCCCTGTTTGTTCTGTTCCCTAGAGCTCTCAGCGCCAGGAAGCCGTTTGGCCATCGTGCGCTCTATAAATAATTTCATTCATTCATTCCTGCCTATTTCCCTTTTTAAACACAGGAATAATGATTGATGTTTTCCACGATTCCGGAATGTTTTCATGGCTTAGGGTATTAAAAACCTTACAAAGTAATTTGGCCCAAAATTTGGGAGCGCATTTGAAAACATCGGCAGGGACCCCATCGGGTCCTGGCGCCTTGTTTTTAGGGTCAGATCTATAGTTTTTTCCACCTCTGCTGGCTCAAAGGTCACTGACTGACACTCAGCAATACGGACAACAGGTCCCCCAACAACTCCACCACTAAGATCAGAATAGATTTGACTGAAATGCTTTATCCAACCCTCATCTGGTATGCTAGTCTCAAGTGGGGAGTTCTCCTCGCCTGAGAATAAAGGCTGATTAACAATCTTCCAGAATTCTCCACTATTTTTTATTTTGACTGGATCAAGTAGCTGGGACCAAGCTTCCTCTCTCAATTCTTTTTTCCTGTCAACTATGGCTTTTTTATACTGAGCTCTAAGGCTCGTGATAAGTACAGGATCTTTTGGCGTTGCCTTCAAGGCGCTGAGTAGATCACCGTGTGCTTTGGAGCATCTTTTATTAAACCATCTTTTAATTAAAGAGGTCTTTGGCTTAATGCCGACGGTCAGCTTTAAATCGATCTTACCACAGATGCTACCAAAGGCAAGTACCACTTCACTATTTTGGGCCCTGCTAGATAAACACACGCCCACTTCATCCTCAGCTTCGGACAGTACCTCTTGTAAAAAGGTTTCGGGGACTACTCTGTCCCATTTCAACCTGCGCCCTTGGTCTTTAACTCTGAGATTTGACCTGCCCATATGTGGGCCATTTCTGATAGAAAATAAATCAGTAATTGCTAGTTCCATGATTACCGGATTATGATCGCTAAAAACAGATACCACAGTTTTATACATTAAAACCTTGCTCAATAAAAATGAAGTTATAAAGTTGTAATCAATAATGGTGCCGTTGTCTGTTCCCTTAAAAGTAGGGACCCTGTCGCCACCCTCCCCACATCCTGACTCATATAAGTTCCATCTAGCTAAAAAAAATTCTAAATACTCCCCCTGCTTGGAATGTTCAAGGTGGATGGTCGAACAGTATGGTGGGCCATTTTTTTCATTACTGACACACAACATGTTGCATGGGTGGATATTAAGGTCCCCCAGGAATATGATTTCAAAGGTATTTACATTTTCACTGTAAACTGACAAAAAAGTTTCCTACTTATCTAGGGATTGCAAAATACAGTCAATTGCGTTGGAATTATAAAAGTTTATGAATAAAAACTTAGGATGTTCCGGGAGAGATAATTCAACAATAAGACAATTCTCAGAACCCGAATCTAATTGCCTTAAAGATCCCTTTATGTCAACTTTAAAAAGACTTAACAAGCCACCCTTGGCTCTACCTGCGACACTAGTTACAGCCGGGATACCAAAATGGCTATATCCATCCAAGGAAAAACTATCACATGGATCCCAGGTCTCTTGGAATGCAATAATGTCAAACATTCTTATCGTGTTAATCCATGCTTCATTTCCCAATTTTGCCTTAATTCCTGCTATATTCCATGTGGCTATTCTAAGTGCAGGAACTAGAGATTCAACATTGGTACTGTGTTTGGGTAAGAGTCAATCATTTTCCTCCATTGAGGATAGGGGGGTGTATCGATTGGACAATTGTAAGGGTTGCACAAATGGGTTATCCTGTCTATCCATTCGTTGGCAGTATCGGTCCTGCCTGCTTGCATGTTGATAACTGCTTTCCATATAACAAGAGGGTCCACTCCCATAACAAAAAACAGGGTTATTGGACTGGGCCGGTTGGGGGGTCCTGCTATTGGTAAGATGGTTATAGAAGAACCCAAGTGGCCGTGCACATACACTATTAACCCCTATTGGTAGGGAGGCTGCCCTGAGGAGGACTGTCGCCACATGTTGCGGGTGCTTAAAGGTCACAATAATGCAGTCCCCGCTAGTAGTCTTCCTGGAATTTCCTACCGAACTAACTCGCTCTGTTGATATTATGTCGTTGGCAAAGGCAAGTGGGTAACCACAGTTCTTTCCTAGCCACGCCAATGATTTATTTTTTAATGCTTCATGGGTTTCTAGCCTAGAATCTATAAGCTGTGAATCCACTTCCGGGACATTTGTTAAAACTACTGTGTATGGGACACACTCAGGGGGTAAGTTAACTACGGCTCTTTTCTTGGGGGCGTTTCTTCCACCTCTATTCCCCCCTGTGTTAATATTTTGACTGCCAGAATTCGATGTTGAAGGCTGGTTCGCTAATACTAATGGTTGGGGTGGGTGAGGTGGTGTAGGGGTGGCACGCAGGTTTGTTTGGGGTATGGGTGCAGGTTTAATGGTTGATGTTACCTTTCCTCCATTGCCCCCCCTTGTTACTGCTACTGCCTTCAACTCCCACATGATTATTAGGTTCCTTTAGTATCCTTTGTGTTTTAGTCTGTGTTATGTGAGAGTTTAAAGTTTCTCCAAGTCTTGCAACCTCCAGCGTGACCTCGTCTAATTTTGCTACCAAGGGTTTAATTAGGAGTTCCAGTTTGGCCTCAATGATACCCGCCAGCAACTCTATGTAGGCGGGGAACATGGGTGTATCATTGTGACTACCATTATTTATACTTTCTGGCAAGCCCCCTGAGGTTGTCGGTATGCTCCTTGCAGGCTTTGCTTTTCTGCCCCCTCCCCTTTTTGCCTGTGTCTTTCTGCAAGCCCTCACCGGCCTCGCAACCCTACGTACTGGTGTCTGCTCCATGGATGAGTTAGCTGAGGTAGCTGGGGGCCTAGGCAAAATGGTCGGTGGCGTACAGGGTCTTATATCTGGTGAATCTTCCCGGTCTAACTCCCTTTCTGCTATAGGAACATCAATAAAGCTGCCACCAAGTGAGTCTGGATTGAGGCTAAGCCCCGACCCAGAAGCAGCTACAGGGGATTTAGGGCTTGTTGGTAGAGCCTGCGGGCTTAACCGGTTTAAAGACAATCGCCTTTCTTGATTAATTTTGTTACTACCTTGACTAGGTAGTTATCCATTGTCCTAGTCTCGGGGGGAATTTTTACAGCCCTCGATTTAGACATTGCCCCTAGTTATAGTGACCCACGTTAAAATGTTCACAGGTTTGTCCGAAAGAGCTTAGATGCAGTCAAAAGAGTTTACAAGGGAGGGAGCTCACAGTTTGTATGGTCCAGCGAGGATGGTGCAGGGTCCGTGGCCCGTCCCGGCCTCCTCCTGCCCCGGACGGCCACAGACGGCCCGCCCTCTGCCCGGGCTCCGCCCGGCGCCGTCCGCGATGCGGAGAGAGAGCCTCCTCCTTTTACAGCGCCTCCAGGCGCGTGGTGACGGGAAGCAGCTGGGCTGGGCGTTGGCTCGCAATGCCTGCTGGGAGCTGCAGTTCCTCCCCACAGCGGCCGTGCAGGTGATGAGCACCGGCGGCGGGAGGAGCTGTCAGCGTCAGGGACCCAGCATCACCAGTAGCGGCAGCAACGATAACCCCCCGGCGTCAAGGAAGGTCTGCCAAAAGATGTCCCCCGCTCTCCAGTGAGAGCCTCCTCCTTTTACAGTGCCTCCAGGCGCGTGGTGACGGGAAGCAGCTGGGCTGGGCGTCGGCTCGCAATGCCTGCTGGGAGCTGCAGTTCCTCCCCACAGCGGCCGTGCAGGTGATGAGCACCGGCGGCGGGAGGAGCTGTCAGCGTCAGGGACCCAGCGTCACCAGTAGCGGCAGCAACGATAACCCCCCGGCGTCAAGGAAGGTCTCCCGAGAAAAGATCCCCATATAGTATGTCATCCTTTCATGTATAGAAGCCAAAGGGTAGAAGGCTTCAAGATGTGAGGGGTCCCAAACCACAAACAACATCCAGCTATTTACCCTCAATCGACCACGTTGGCTTATACCAGTCAAGAGGTCCAAACCATAATAGGTTTCAAGGTGACTCCAGGTGTGAGTCACCCTTCTTTCCGCAATTTTGCTATGAAAAATAGAGCATATGTAGTATTAATCTCTATATATCTCTAGTTGTGACACACCTTCAGATGTTATGAGCCCTTACAACACCCTATATTCTAACAGGGGGCCTTTTGGATTTGAGTGATGTCACATTCATTCAGTTCAGCAATCACCCACAGAGCTTTCTGATAAGTAAAAAAAACTCTGTTCGATGACATTTCAATGTGGTGCATAATAAAAGCGCAAATATGGTGATATGCACAGAATTTTAAACACCCGTCAAAGTGCTCGGAAAAGCTTCCTAGCAAATAGACGACAAGTGGTCATCATAGGCCAATATAGGTCAGAAGAAAAACTACTAGGAACAGGAGTGCCCCAGGGCTCCTGTTTAAACCCAACGCTCTTTAATGTATACATGGCCCCCTTAATTGCCCTCATATCATCTTATGGCATAGATACCATATCTTACGCAGATGATACACAGCTCATTCTGGTCATGGAGGACAATACCGGTGAAGCTGAAATGAAACTCAAGAACTGCCTTAAAGCTACGTTCAAATGGATGGACATGAACCACCTTAAGTTTAACTCCGGTAAAACTGAGATTTTACCTTTTGGTAAAGGAAATCAATTCAATCCCGAATCCTGGTGGCCAGAGGATGCCATTGCCCCCCCCCCCAATACTGCCCTCTCAGTCCAAAACCTAGGGATCAAATTCGACCCCTCCCTTAGTTTCAAGCAGTGGCCGTAGCAGGGACCTGCTTTGGCATTATAAAAGGGCTCAGAAATTATTCGATCTGATTTCCCTCTCAGCAAGGAAAATGGTTGCAGTAGCCCTTATAACCTCCCGCATTGACTACTGCAACAGCCTCTATGCAGGGACCAACAGAGAAATCTGCCACAAACTACAAATGGTGCAGCACGACGCAGCCAGACTGGTGTTAGGATGGAAAAGGAGAATATCAGCCACAGCAGCACTGAACATCCTGCACTGGCTGCCAATTCACAAACGGGTGCTCTTTAAAATACTCCTGATCACCTACAGAGCCTTCAATGGGAAAGGACCTAGCTACCTACAGAGTATGTTCAAACATTACACCCCCTCACGATGTCTTAGATCCCAAACTGCCAACCTCCTCACCATTCCCAAGTTTAGACTCAAAACGAGAGGAGGGAAAGCCCTGGCAGTTCTAGGCTCCAAAGCTTGGAACACGCTCCCACCACATTTCCACCTAATCCCCACTGAATTCATCTTTCGAAAGACCCTTAAAAATTGGATCTATACTCTTTCCAAAACACAATGTATATCCCTAGTCTAAACTGTACCAATCCACCAGACCCCCGGTTTCAGGTTCTCTTTCTAAAAGCGCAAAGATGCTCCCTGGAGTGTAGCCTGCGCTATACAAGAAACATATTACATTACATTACATTACATATGTTAATGGAGGTGTAACTACTTTTGCTTGTGAGTACTCCCGGAAAGCGGCAGCTAGTGCAGCCTCTCAGTAGTTCCTCTGGACTTAATAGAAGATGTCAAAAACACAATATATGTTAGCATAAACCATACTGGACCCACTGTGCTCAATGGGTTCTCTAGGTGACTTGTTACATTTATGAGAGTACCAATATACTACTACTGAGCCACATTTTCACCTACACGTTTTTAATAAATCCTCAGGGAGTACAGGTTTGTGCGCCTTGAACTAAGAGTGTTTGCCACTGCAGCAGAGTGTGGTCCAATTATTCATACAACCAGCCTTACAACCAAGTGAGAGATAATCCAAACAATCAATCTGAAACGAGAAAGAAAATAACAATTATCAACTTCGGTCATACCACTTCCAGGTTGTCTCCATTACCATGCGGCACAACAATGTCCCACCAAAGCTTATCTGTTTGTTTGCATGCCCCACAGTGGAGGGACTGCAAATCAAAATGTTTTACTATTTTCCTTTCTTCCCACTGATGTGTCTTAATGTGTGAATGCAGACAGCAATTATGACCTTAGTATAGTGTGTTATACACTTTTCAAAAATAAAATGTACTTTTGGCCCTCAACATGTCTAATTGACTTTTATGCAACCCAGAATTGTTAAGCTAGTATTATCTGTAAATTAAAGCCAACGAAAAGAGTTCCCTACCAACTTTACACCAAAAGGCCCATGATGCAGGGCACTGGAGCAGCACCTGGAAAAGTACAGCTTTGGAAAAATTGTACTTCAAGCAAGTCCTTATTTTACCTCAATCGTTATACAATCTCTCTGGAGAGTAGCATAGAAGAAAATAGCACAAAGCAATGTATTTTTTTGAGTTAGCTACTGGAGACGCCACTTTACTGACTTACAACTCATTGAAAGTTGGTCATACAACCCTTGTCTCTGCTTGCCCAGCAGAGGTTGCGAATCATGCTGGGAACAATTCGTTTTCCAGGACGCGAACCCCGATGAGATGCAGTGTAATTCCACTCTACCAAACTCAAAATAACCCTCTTAGTCCATACAAAGATTGGGCTGTCTCATTCCAATCTCCCCATTCCATCTCTGGTGGTTTCTACCAGAGGTGTTAAAATAGTTTTGATAACATGTTGATGCTGTCACCAATTCTGCTTTTAGATTTAAAAGATAGTTCTCTAGTGCCTTGCACACTCAGCCCTATTAGTTGAAAGTTATGTCTAATTGTGTACCCACCCAAATTGTCGATATAATATTTTCAATTGTGAAAGACTTTGAAGGGACCAAGAAGAATTATATGTGAAATAACTCACGCCCATTGTTTTATCGCTTGTCTGATGTCATTTTTTACACTGATGCTCCAGTTGTCTTGGTTTCACTTAATGCTTCTAATTATTTGCAATTTTCATTTTCACTGTCCAAAAGGGAATCACTGAACATTTGATCCAAATTGTATTTTTTAATGAAAACATAGTAATCACTCCCCGCTAATGCCGGTTGATTTAGCTATTCTCTGTGGAATTTTCACAGGAATTGTGAAATATTGTTTATCCAGTACTCATATAATATTTTATTGGGGGCTGTAAAGCGTATAAATTAAATTAAATATATCCAATTTCTGTCCTTAGAGGAATCACCAGGGTGCTCATTGGAAAACTTATCAAAGATCTTACCAAAACATCTCCTGTACACCACAGTTCATGCTATCCTAGATATTCAAATAAGTCTACTCTATACCAGTGCTTAATTTGAGCCAGTGGTTTCAGCACCAGCACTTAATCATCAACACTGGCACTTTTCATGAGCACCAGATTAGGACACATTCATTTATGGTAGGCACAGGGAGATTAAGTTATTTGCCCGGAGGTTGAGCGGACGCCGAGACTCCAACGTGGTTCCTCAGCTCCAAAGTCGACAGCTCTGGTATTGGCGCCACATCCTCTCCCCACTTTCATGGTTAGTAGTTGGTTCTGTTTTAGGCGGCGCTAACAGGAGAACTGGGCTGTTGCGAGCTGCCTCCTGACGAGAGTCCCGGGACTTATTTCTTTTACTAATTAACCACTGGTGTGTACACTACTGAAATAATAGCTTTAGCATTATAGACTGCTGAGCAAAAACTGATTGAGAACCCTACCAGCTCCTTAAAGAGTCAACACTGAGCAGTTTTGTATGTCAAAGAGCAAGCTTGCTCATGTCAATTTCATGATTTCACATAAGGGAGATGGTCGGCCTAAAACTGAAATAAAGATAGCTCATAACACTGCCAGTGGAGTATTATTGATCACAAAGTTTCTTCCTATAGGGGTGCTTTATCTATCTTAATGCTCTCAGTGTCCATTACCACCATTCTGCTTTCTCCTGATAATAAACCAAGAAATCCTTTGGCAACACATGTAGAACATTTAACAGTCTTTCCACAACAACAACCTAACAGGTAAGAGAGCATTGGGATCACCCAGGTCCGCAGCCTTAGAAAAATAGCCTCCAATCACCGTAAAGGGCAACTGAGGGTCAAACTAAAGATGGGATTCATGGTGGTTCCAGATCTCATTTAAAGATGACTCCCCTGCCTAATGAGAACTCCCTGATTCCTCACTACCCTTTCCATATTTAGCTTTAGCTTTTATACATCAATGTTTTTGCCTAGCTTGAAGAACCACTGCAAGATAAACACCTTTTTCAACAAGAACCTGATAAGACAATTCCTGTCAACCAGATCATATACCTGCTTAGGATCAACACATGACGAACATAAAACCCCCTTCTTGGGCACCATATAAATGCTACAAATCATAAAATAACAATTGCAGGCATTCCTTTGTTACAAATAATTATTTTCCTTCTTGTACAGCAGAATAGCTATTTATACAGGCTTGCCTCAATAAAGCCAAGTGCTTGATGATCTCCCCATTTTTCCATCAAGGGACTACATTGAATTGGTTTTGGAAATTCAGAAATATTATCTCTCTTTTGTATTTTGTCGTCTTCCTGCAATGAATTTTATTTAGACACAGATATTATCTAAGCACCTTTTCAGAGTACACTTTTCAATATCCCACTCTTTTTGTCTTGGAGCAAATTTGTTATTTACTGAGAATTTGTTTCAATGGATTCCCCACTAAGTCTCTGCTGTAGAGGAATTTATGTATGCCAACACGCTAGTCAAGATTTCAAAATGACAACCTCCACTACCTACTCCTTAATCTTGTTAAGGAACATTTCCCTACTTTGTTTCACTAGTGTATCAAGTAAGGAGATGCGGTTATAATTACTCAGAACAAAATAACCACCTCATTGGACATTCGGACAATGTAAGGTACTTTCCATGTAACTGGAATTGAGTAGACAGCACATACTGTATTCATAATATTAACCAGGTACGGGACCTTGAACTGAAGACCTTTTTAAACACCTAATTGGAACACACTGAGAATGTATTTTCGCAGTGGGTTGGGTGGCCTCACAATTTGGTTCTCGTGCTCACTGTGCCACTGGATTCAAGCTAGCCTGTCTGATGTGGGGTGTTACCCCCAAACCAGTCCCAGGATACCTGTTTCTAGTCCAGGAAGTACCTGGCCTAGCAGTTTGGGCTGGACTGTTGACAGGAGGAGCAGGGTCAAGACTGATTTGCATATGGCTGGTTCCTAACTGGGGTGGTGTGGTGAGCAAGAAAATCATGGATTAAACCCAGATCTGTGACAGGGGGTGAATGTTTAATTTGTTTGGCATTCCATCTATCATTTGCTCATTTTTTTTTACTTTCAGAAATTTGGTATGTTCTTCTCCTAACCATTTGGTGCCTGCAGCCTGTTCCTGGGTCAAATGACTAGGCGTAGCTGAAAGTTGGTCACTGTGTATTGCTCCCAGACAGTGAGACAAAAGGAAGATAGGTGTTGGCAGGATTGGCCACTCTGAGTTAACAAGGGGGAGGACCTGTCACCTACTACACTTGCACATCACAAAGGCTCTGCTTAAGCACTCTCACAAAGGGTTTAACACTGGTCTTTTGCAACCTCAGACAATCTGGGGCCAGGGCAGGGACAAAGGGGATGCCTGGCTCCTCAGGTGGTAGAAACCTCTAGATATGTCCCAAACTTCAAAGTGAGCACCAGGTATAACTATTAGACCTCAGATCGCAACTCTACAGTACAGTTCTAGACATGTGGACTCTGCCAGGAACAAGAACTGCTGTGCTGCTTAGATGACTGCTACTCTGCTGGACTGATTCTCTGAAGGACTGGTGCCCTGCTGAGCTGACCTGCTGCTCTGCTGCCCTCTTGCCTGGGAGAGAAGGACTTGAACTGCAGTGAAGAAGTCAAGATCCCAGAATGACTCTAAGGGATAGCTGGCTGGTCTTCTGATTAGAAGACTCAGTTATTTTGGCAGGTTTGCAACAACCTTGAACCCAGCACCTTGATTCTGCCATCTGTGACTCCTGTTCTGTCAAGTTGTGCCACCCCAGTCCTGGACCCTTGGAAGGGGGCCTGAAGATGGTCTGCCAGCCCATCCGTGGATTCAGCAGAACCAACACATCTCCCCTGCAGCTCTCCCGCAGATCGGGTGCATCACCTATGCTGCTCGATGCATCGACCTCTGTACTGATGCTTCACCACTGTTGCATGGATCTCCCCAACGCAAAGACTTCTCATTTCCTGTCACAGCTCATTGCAGCGGACGCATACCCGCAAGGACTTCACCTCACCCAATGCAGACTATCGGAACCACTGCTGTGCAACTCATAACAAGACAAGGACATTGGCCAGCACAGCCCATCGGAGCTACCTCTGCGCAACGCAGCTCCATGCAAGGACATCGCCTCGCACTCCACAGCTCTCAGGAACTGCCACTGTGCTATGCATTTTCTGTCCTAGACCTCGCATCCCCTCTGCTGTGCGAAACATCCTCGACATGAAACTCCACATCTCTTCACAACCAGGATTAGGGTACAGTGTTCAGCTGGCCTAAGTGGGTCCTTATAGGTTATTTTGTCCAGGTCCAGCACAAACAGATAACCACATTTGGCCCTGTGGCACTGTTAGACCTGTCTGGCTTTTTGCGTAGTCCCTCCAATTTATTATTTATTTTGTCCCCTTCTTGCCCCTCATACCCTTAATAATTTTTGTCCACTGACTTTTTCTAGGTGTTGGCCAAGGGGATAGGTGTTCTTTTTCCCCTCATAGTTTTTCACCTCAGGCCCAGAGGCCTGTTCTGACAGGAAAAGTTGGAACCACAAAATGGTGGCTACCAACTGCCCTAACTGTCAAACCTAGAACTTGCCTATAGACTAGCATAGGGCGTTCCAGAACCTTCTGGTCCATTCTGGACCACTGAGGGTCAGCCTATATGAGGCGGAATGCTGGGCAGCCATTTTGTCTGTCAGTGAGGAGCAGCTAGAGTGAAGGTTGAGGTCTGGTAGGGGTAGGATCCTGAAGGGTGGTTTCCTCTACAAGAGTAGCCCTCTGTCAAGGCTTTTCCACCGCCCATTCCTGTTGTCCTAGCCAAGCTAGTTCATCCTGCTGACCCTGGACAGTTAGGTAGGGGTTAACTTTTGGGATCTAAGAACTGAATTTAGAAGACTCCTGTGCCCCTTTATCTGCCCAGTAAGGAGGGCTGGTGGTCTAGTGCTGAGAAAGTGCACTGTGGCTGTAACCTGTGGAAGCCCCCCTTTGATTCCCCCTCCCTTCTGAGGGTAAGAAGAAAGCTTTTGGCCTGGGTGGCGCTGGACACCCCTTACCTGTGTCAGGACTGGTAGCGAGCCGACCCTCTTCTAATTGTTAAGGTGGTGAAGAGTGGAAAAAGGTCCCATCTAATCTGGGAAGTCTTGAAGGCTTTCGCCGTGATCGGGACCCCGGGGGCGCCTTCCGCTCTGTTGTTGCATTGCTGTGTAGCGACCCGGTTGCCAGGGGAAGTCAGGACGAGACGCTACCAAAAAGGCACCTTCGCGCATGCCCAATCCGTTGTTGTCATCCCCTCAGGAGGGGCCTAGGACCGAGCAGGCCCGTGCGTGACGCGTCCTTCCTGAGAGCAGGCGCTGTGTGAGGAAGCACCAGAGCGAGCGCTTCCGCGCATGCCCGCGGGAACAGTGGCCCCGCCGATCAACGCGAAGAGGGAGCGCCGGCTGCATCCAGAGTGAGTGTCCCGCCCTTTTCCCTCTGCTCGCGTGCCACGCAGAGGAGCTGGCCGAGCAGTGAGAGGGAGCTGAGGGACCCGGCGGCTCTCTGGGGGTTGTGTGATTCGGCCCTGCCCTCCGCTCGAGCGCCAAGCAGAGGAGCTGGCCCGAGTGGGGAGAGAGCAGGGGAGCTTCGAGAGAGCCTTTTGCCACACTCGATTTCTTGGCCACATCGGTGGCGGATTCCCCCTTGTTTCTGGCACAGAAAAGGACCCAGCAACGAGGTATTTTCAAGTAAGGAGGTGAACTGAAGGGGGAAGTGGCGCTAGTGCCTACAGTGGAGCAAATTAGACACTAGTCGTTCAATCCCTGCTCAACACAGGTTGGGGAGTAGCATAAAGAAACCTGTTGGCTAAGTGAAGGCATAAGTTCCTTACAAAGATTGCTGGTTATTAACTAAACTTCGGGGTAAACTGGAATTCCTCACTGAAGCCAGATTTGGTCAATGTTGTGAACTGATTAAATGTATTATTAATGATAAATATTGAGATAAGTTAACATCCCTGAAAGTAGAGCTACTGATTACAAGTCATCTAAATGTAATGAAAGATACTATTGATGTGGATTTTTAATGCCAGTTGACACTGCTAAAAAGATTGCTATTAATTCCATGACATCTGCATTTGCTTATACTGAGTTGTAGTTTTCTCTCCCAAGACTTAAGCGGATTGTTATTTCCTGATTGATTGTAAAGTACTGAACTGTGAATTCTAAAGTGTAAGAGAACAGAGTATATTATTTTTATAAACAGGTACTTATTTTCCTAACAAATTGGTGTAGTGTCCTTTTTAAGTGTTATTGCGTGGATTTACTGCTGGGTGGTTTGCAACCTTCACACTGTGCCTCTAGAATTGTATGTCTTGCCCCTAGGCCAGGCTACCCTAGGTGACCTGACATCCCAGGTTCTAACAGATTGGTGCCTAGCGGTGGGATCCTGACTTGGTTGCAGCTACTCATTAGTAATTCAACGCAATACACTGACCTACACCAGGAGTTTTCTCCTTGCGGCCCTCCTAATTTGAATTTAGATTTTTCCAAATTTGTTTCTGGTGGTGGGTGGAGGTTAACCTCAGGTCACTTCTTGGTTTTCTCCTGTGTGTCAATTTTATTCCATAGTAAAAGATGGAATTAAATTTTGAGGAGCTGGAATCCTACACCGTGACCCAACTCAAGGAGTGGTGTCAGCAACAGGGGGTATTCTTTAAAAAAGGTGCCAGGAAAGGCGAGTTGCTGACCAGCATAAGGGCATGGGTGGAAGCTCATTCAGGGGAGGAACTGGATACGGAAGGGAGTGACAGGGACACTGTCCTTGAGACTGCAATGTTGTACCAAGCTGGAGGGGGGAATCTACTGACAGGTCCCAGGACACCTTCAAGGGTGGGCAGCAGCGTCTCAGAGAGGGGTTTAACTGACGCCGAGCTAGAGGATAGGAGGGAGGAGAGGAGAATGAGGTTGGAATTAGCTAGAATGGATATGGAAAGGGAGGACAAGAGGTTAGCCCATGAGCGAACCATTAAAGAGATGGACCTACAAGCTTTAACCCTAAGGTCTTCCAATTCAGATAATGGTGGCAGCGAAACTAAGGTGAACACCAGGGAAACCAGACCCTATTTACCCTAAGATGTCATCGCCAGTTACACCACAAGCGATGACATTGCCAAATGGTTGGCCGCCTACGAAGTTTCCCTGAGGGCTCACGGGATCCTAGAAACTCACTGGGGGGGTGGGCTGTATAAATACATGCCCCCAGCTGGCAGAGACACCTTGTTGGCTCTGGAGCAGGAGGAGCAAACCCACTACCCTACGATGAAGGTGGCCCTGGTGAAGAAGTTTGGACTTACCCCTGAAAAGTACAGACAGAAATTCAGGGGAAGTCACAAACTGAGTACCCAGAATTGGGTAGACTTCTGAGACTACGCCAAGAAAGCTTTGGAGGGTTGGGTCAAGGGCAGCGAGGTGAAGGATTATGAGGGGCTGTACGATCTGTTTTTGAAAGAACGCCTCCTCGAGAAATGTTTTCCCGAGCTGCGCCAACACCTGGTGGACAGCAAGCTGACCAATCCCCGGAAGCTTGCAGAGGAGGCGGACATTTGGGCAAGTACCCGGGTGTCCTCAAAGGGGACTGGAGGGGATTCTAAAAAAGCCGGACAGGGCGCCCCCCAGAAGAAGGAGGGGGGAGATAAAAAGAAGGAGTTCTTCAAAGGTCCCCAAAATTATTTCCAGGGAAAGGGAGCAGGTTTCACCCCTAGGGCAAACCCGCCCAGAAACCCTAATCCTGGCCAAAGCCAGCAGCCAAGGGTTCTCCACTGTTTTGAATGTGGTGGTGTTGGACATTATAAGGGGGATGTCAGATGCCCAAAGAGACCACCCCCTCCCACCGGAGGAAAGTCACCGGGAGTAGCTAGTGTAGCGCTCGGGGAGGAGTTGCCCTTAGATAAGGGGGGTGAGTGGGCGGGTGTCACCTTAGTGTCCCTGGGAGAGCGGGAGATGGTTCCAAAGATCCAGGTGCCCCCAAATACTACAAAGTATGGGCAATGGGTCACCATCAATGGCCAGAGAGGGGAGGCTCTGAGAGATACAGGAGCCAGTATGACTATGGTGAGAAGTCAACTGGTTTCTCCAGAGCAGGTTGTTCCTAATGTACTCCACCCCGCCGCGATGGCTGACGGCCGAATGGGCCACTATCCAGTGGCTGAGGTTCCCTTTGAGTGGGAGGGGGTTGCAGGTTCACTTCGAGTTGCCGTAAGCCCTGCCGTGCCAGTCGATTGTCTGTTGGGGAATGACATGGAACACAACACTTGGAGAGAGGTGGAATACCGGACGCATTCTGCGATGCTGGGTGCACCTGACTGGGCCTGTGCAAGCACACGGTCTGCGACTGCCCGGAGAGGGAGTTCGCCTGGGTTGGAGCCTGGAACAATGGCCCAACCCGCTGCTAAAAAGGGACAGACCCGGAGGCAGGGAGAGCCTGCTCCGGCTTCCACACCCCATGTGACAGATCGGCCACCTGCGGTGGTGGATCAGGAGTCCGTGGAGGGGGAAGTAGACTCTCTGGAGGATTTACCCATCCCTGCTGAGAGGCATGTGGAGGGAGGTCCTACCAGAGAGGAATTCTGTAAGGGGCAGAGGGAGTGCCCCACCCTTGAGGGACTGAGGCGACAGGCTGAAGCCCAAGCAGCAGGTGATGTTACGGTACACTACCATATTTACTGGGAGGATGGACTCCTCTACAGTGAACCCAAGGTACCCTTGCCTGGTTCATCAAGGGCCTTGGTAGTCCCGCAACAATACCGAGCCTTTCTTTTGGAATTGGCTCATGCCATACCCCTGGCAGGATACTTAGGCCAGGACAAGACCTTTGCGCGGCTTGTCCTCCACTTTTACTGGCCTCAGATGAAAGTGGCGTCTAACACTTACTGTCGGACATGTGTAACCTGCCAGGCCAGTGGGAAAACAGGGATGAAGCTAAAGGCTCCCCTGGAACCACTTCCAGTCGTTAGCACACCCTTTGAGAGGGTGGGCATCGACATTGTAGGGCCTTTAGATCCACCAACAACAGCTGGTCACAGGTTTATCCTGGTTCTGGTGGATCATGCCACACGGTACCCAGAGGCAATTCCTCTGAAGACAGTCACTGCACCTGTAGTGGCGAGAGCCCTAATGGGGATCTTTACCCGAGTGGGATTTCCCAAGGAAGTTGTGTCCGACAGGGGGACCAACTTCATGTCAGCTTACATGAGGGCAATGTGGAAGGAGTGTGGAGTGACCTACCGGTTCACCACTCCTTATCACCCCCAGTCGAATGGACTGGTTGAGAGGTTTAATAAGACCTTGGAGGGCATGATCAGAAGTCTGCCCGAAAGCCTGCGGAGGAAATGGGACGTCCTCCTACCCTGTTTGCTCTTTTCCTACAGGGAAGTGCCACAGAAGGGAGTGGGCTTCAGCCCCTTTGAACTTCTGTATGGGCACCCTGTACGCGGTCCTCTCAGCCTGGTGAAGGATGGTTGGGAGAAGTCTCCCAGGAAACCCCCCCAGGATGTGGTGAGCTATATGCTGGCCTTCAGGACCCAAAGGGCGAAGTTGTGGAAGCAAGCTTCTGACAACTTGGAGGCCAGCCAGGCAGTCATGAAGGAGTGGTATGACCACAATGCTCACCAGGTGGAATTGGAGCCTGGCCAGAAAGTGTGCGTGATGGAGCCTGGAGAGCTTAGTGCCCTCCAGGATCGCTGGACAGGCCCCTTTGAAGTGTTGGAGAAGAAGGGTAAGGCCACATACCTGGTGGACCTTAAGACCCCTCGACAGCCCCTACGGGTGCTGCATGCCAACCGTCTCAAACCCCACCATGAGAGGCCCGAAGTCATGTTGATGATGGTGACTGACGGGGAAGAGGAAGCGGAAAGCGAACCTCTCCCAGATCTATTCTCGTCTCAAGAGAAGGATGGGTCAGTGGAGGGAGTGATTCTCTCTCCCACTCTAACTCCTGAGCAACGGGAGGACTGCCGCCAGATCCTGGAGCAGTTCTCTACGTTGTTCTCCCTTGTCCCGGGAAGGACTCACCTGTGTACCCATGATGTGGACACAGGGGACAGCCCACCAGTGAAGTCAAAGACCTACCGGCTGTCCGACAAGGTGAAGGCAAGCATCCACGGAGAGGTTGCCAAGATGCTAGAGCTGGGAGTTATTGAACCTTCCATCAGCCCTTGGTCCAGTCCGGTGGTGCTCGTGCCAAAAGCCGCACCACCAGGCACCACACCCAAACTGAGGTTCTGTGTGGATTACCGAGGACTGAACTCAGTGACAAAGACTGATGCTCATCCGATCCCTAGGGCGGATGAAATAATTGACCGGCTAGGAGCTGCCCAATATCTGAGTACCTTTGACCTCACTTCAGGGTACTGGCAGATCTCCTTGACAGATGGAGCAAGGGAAAGGTCAGCCTTCTCCACGCCTGAGGGACACTTCCAGTTCTGTGTGATGCCCTTTGGGCTCAAGAACGCCCCTGCCACATTTCAGCGGCTGGTGAACCAGGTCCTCTCTGGAATGGAGAGTTTCTCTGCTGCTTACTTGGATGACATTGCTGTCTTCAGTAGCAGTTGGGAGGACCATTTGCAGCATTTGCAAGCAGTTCTCCAGGCCCTGAAACAAGCTGGATTGACAATCAAGGCCAGCAAATGCCAGATTGGGCAGGGGTCGGTCGTGTACCTTGGACACTTGGTGGGTAGGGGGACTGTGCAGCCCCTGCAGGCGAAGATTGAGGCAATCATGGCCTGGGAATCCCCCAAGACACAGACTGAGGTCCGAGCATTCCTGGGCCTCACAGGCTACTACCGTCGCTTTGTGAAGGGGTATGGCACTATTGTAGCGCCCCTCACAGAGCTCACCTCGAAGAAACAACCTCGACGGGTAGTTTGGACGGGAGCTTGTCAGCAAGCTTTTGAGAAATTGAAGCAGGCAATGTGTGCGGCACCGGTCCTGAAGGCCCCAGACTTCTCCAAGGAGTTCATTGTCCAAACGGATGCATCAGAACATGGCATTGGGGCAGTGTTATCGCAACTAAATGAAGAGGGCCTGGATCAGCCTGTAGTCTTCTTATCCAGGAGACTGCTTCCCCGGGAACAGAAGTGGAGTGCAATTGAGAGGGAAGCTTTTGCGGTGGTGTGGGCTCTGAAGAAGCTGCGGCCATACCTCTTTGGCTCGCACTTCCTGGTTCAGACTGACCACCGACCCCTTCGTTGGCTGATGCAAATGAAGGGGGAAAATCCCAAGCTGTTGAGGTGGTCCATCTCCCTACAGGGAATGGACTTCCGGCTGGAACATCGGCCTGGAGTGGACCACGCCAATGCAGACGGTCTCTCCAGGTATTTCCGCCTTAGTGATGAGGACTCCCAAGGGGTTGGGTAGTTCTCCCCACTTTCAGCTGGGGGGGACGCGTGTTAGACCTGTCTGGCTTTTTGCGTAGTCCCTCCAATTTATTATTTATTTTGTACCCTTCTTGCCCCTCATACCCTTAATAATTTTTGTCCACTGACTTTTTCTAGGTGTTGGCCAAGGGGATAGGTGTTCTTTTTCCCCTCATAGTTTTTCACCTCAGGCCCAGAGGCCTGTTCTGACAGGAAAAGTTGGAACCACAAAATGGTGGCTACCAACTGCCCTAACTGTCAAACCTAGAACTTGCCCATAGACTAGCATAGGGCGTTCCAGAACCTTCTGGTCCATTCTGGACCACTGAGGGTCAGCCTATATAAGGCGGAATGCTGGGCAGCCATTTTGTCTGTCAGTGAGGAGCAGCTAGAGTGAAGGCTGAGGTCTGGTAGGGGTAGGATCCTGAAGGGTGGTTTCCTCTACAAGAGTAGCCCTCTGTCAAGGCTTTTCCACCGCCCATTCCTGTTGTCCTAGCCAAGCTAGTTCATCCTGCTGACCCTGGACAGTTAGGTAGGGGTTAACTTTTGGGATCTCAGAACTGAATTTAGAAGACTCCTGTGCCCCTTTATCTGCCCAGTAAGGAGGGCTGGTGGTCTAGTGCTGAGAAAGTGCACTGTGGCTGTAACCTGTGGAAGCCCCCCTTTGATTCCCCCTCCTTTCTGAGGGTAAGAAGAAAGCTTTTGGCCTGGGTGGCGCTGGACACCCCTTACCTGTGTCAGGACTGGTAGCGAGCCGACCCTCTTCTAATTGTTAAGGTGGTGAAGAGTGGAGAAAGGTCCCATCTAATCTGGGAAGTCTTGAAGGCTTTCGCCGTGACAGGGACCCCGGGGGCGCCTTCCGCGCTGTTGTCGCAGTGCTGTGTAGCGACCCGGTTGCCAGGGGAAGTCAGGGCGAGACGCTACCAAAAAGGCGCCTTTGCGCATGCCCAATCCGTTGTTGTCATCCCTTCAGGAGGGGCCTAGGACCGAGCAGGCCCGTGCGTGACGCGTCCTTCCTGAGAGCAGGCGCTGTGTGAGGAAGCACCAGAGCGAGCGCTTCCGCGCATGCCCGCGGGAACAGTGGCCCCGCTGATCAACGCGAAGAGGGAGCGCCGGCTGCATCCAGAGTGAGTGTCCCGCCCTTTTCCCTCTGCTCGCGCGCCACGCAGAGGAGCTGGCCGAGCAGGGAGAGGGAGCTGAGGGACCCGGTGGCTCTCTGGGGTTGTGTGATTCGGCCCTGCCCTCCGCTCGAGCGCCAAGCAGAGGAGCTGGCCCGAGTGGGGAGAGAGCAGGGGAGCTTCGAGAGAGCCTTTTGCCACACTCGATTTCTTGGCCACATCGGTGGCGGATTCCCCCTTGTTTCTGGCACAGAAAAGGACCCAGCAACGAGGTATTTTCAAGTAAGGAGGTGAACTGAAGGGGGAAGTGGCGCTAGTGCCTACAGTGGAGCAAATTAGACACTGGTCGTTCAATCCCTGCTCAACACAGGTTGGGGAGTAGCATAAAGAAACCTGTTGGCTAAGTGAAGGCATAAGTTCCTTACAAAGATTGCTGGTTATTAACTAAACTTCGGAATAAACTGGAATTCCTCACTGAAGCCAGATTTGGTCAATGTTGTGAACTGATTAAATGTATTATTAATGATAAATATTGAGATAAGTTAACATCCCTGAAAGTAGAGCTACTGATTACAAGTCATCTAAATGTAATGAAAGATACTATTGATGTGGATTTTTAATGCCAGTTGACACTGCGAAAAAGATTGCTATTAATTCCATGACATCTGCATTTGCTTATACTGAGTTGTAGTTTTCTCTCCCAAGACTTAAGCGGATTGTTATTTCCTGATTGATTGTAAAGTACTGAACTGTGAATTCTAAAGTGTAAGAGAACAGAGTATATTATTTTTATAAACAGGTACTTATTTTCCTAACAAATTGGTGTAGTGTCCTTTTTAAGTGTTATTGCGTGGATTTACTGCTGGGTGGTTTGCAACCTTCACACTGTGCCTCTAGAATTGTATGTCTTGCCCCTAGGCCAGGCTACCCTAGGTGACCTGACATCCCAGGTTCTAACAGGCACCATGTGGAAATGACTCAGCCATGCACGTTTTGCTTTACCTTATGTATGATTTATTTATTTATAAAGTAGACTTGTGTCCATATTAATGGTTCCTTTTTTCCTTCTTCCTCCTAGGGTCTTCCATGTGATCCCATTCTGGAGTTTTCCTGTCCACAATTGTCCCTCGGACAAGAGAAAGGTTCAGGTAAGTATTTTTTGTTTCTTTTTTGTTTCTTCTTATTTAAGGAAGGGGAGTGGGAGAATAGAAAAGTCACCAAAATGGTCTTCCACCAGTGCAATAAGAGAAAACAGAAAAAAAGGAAAACAAAGCTATCAGAAGAGGAATTCAGTGATCAAGCTTTCTGTCCGCCAATCCCTCCCAACTTCAGAGCTTTTAGCTAGTTATACTCCTCTCTGCCCAGGAAGCCCCATAGGCTTCTACGTACCTGGGAGAGCCACATCTGTAGCGGGTCACTTCGAAGTGTTTCTCTCCTTCCCGGTCTCCTCTCTCTTCCGAACTCCAAACAATGCATGGACCACAGTCCCAGCAGGTCCTGCGTCAGTCAGCTCCTCGGCCTCCATATAAGTCTTCTCCTCTCCCAGAGTTTCCTCTTTCAGGGTCTTTCCCTCCTGCGGAACGCTGAAAATGGCACCTCCTTCCTCTGGGTGCTGAAAACTTTTCGGCGGCACGTACCAAGGGAGACCTGTGATTTGGGCTTGACTCCCAACGTCAGCAAACGCGGAGCTTTGCAAGCCTGTTTTCTTAAAGTGATCGTCCGCTGCTAGGCTGTCTTCGCCTTCCAGCGGGCTAGTGTACCGGTATGTGCTATGTGGTGGGGGATGCAAATAGAGGAGAGGAGAGATGTAAGAGGGAAGTGCGTCTTCTTTCTCTTCTTCTTCTTCCTCCTTGATTGTTCTTGTCACTTAGTGACAGGCGCTTTGTTCTTTTTGGGACTATTTTAGTGAGATCTTTAAAACTGCATATCTCTAGAATTACTGATTGGATTTTTGTCATTCTAGTTTTGATTTGTTTAAAAAATTACTGTATTTTTCTAAATTGGTGTGGGATATGTTTCTGTTGTGTTTTCACCTTATTACTGTCTGAAGTGCTGCATAAATGCTTTACACATTGCCTCAAGGGTAAAGCCTGACTGCTCTCTGCCAAGCTACCAGAGGGTACAGCCAAGAATAATTTAGGGTTTGCGTGTGCCTCACCCTAACAGAGAATTGTGGTTAGTGCTTTAGTAGGGTTTCACCCCCCAATCAATAACCACATTTCTTACATCATGATTGCTAAAAAGCACCTTTCTCTTTATCTCTCATCAACACCTTTCAAAAATTGCATTTGTTTACTTAAGAATGCCCGACACAACCAAGCAACATATATTTGGAATTTTTAGGTTTGTTGTGGAACTACTCTGGAAAGATCTAACATGTTCTTTACTTTTAGACTTAGCTGTCACATGAGGGCTGTTGGACCTGACATCCTTGGCGTGCTTTTCCCATAACATTTTGCCTTAAATCTTCCTGTTTTTGCTGGCTTCATTGTTGCTGGCATTAGGACTTTGCACACTTTACCACTGCTAACCTGATTGTGCTCATTCCTTTAACCATTGGTGAATCTTGCTTAGACCCCTTTGGCATATTTAATTTACCTGTAAATTAAATGCTGCTAGTGGACCTGCAGCACTCTTTGTGCCACCCTCTTAAGTAGCCTCTTAAACAGGTCTCAAGACTATCATTGCAGCCTATGTGCAGTTTTGGAACTGCCATTTTGACCTGTCAAAATAAACTTCTTTCTGGGCTTAAACCTTCCTTTTAAATACATATGTCACCAACAGGGTAGGCACAAAAGCGCCAATAGAGCAGAGTGCAGTGCCTCTAAAAAGTTGGACGTGTTCTTTTAACTTTTACATGTCCTGGTAGTGAAAAGCTCTTAAATTTGTTTTTCACTACTGCAAGGACTACCTCTCCCATAGGTGTCGGATAACATTAGGTTAACTTATACATTCAATAAAAGACAACTTCAAATGGGAGCAGGTAGCAAGGCTGTGTTTAGTGTCATAGGAATTGGCGTTTAAGCTCCTCTTTAATTGTAAAGTTAGATTTTAAGTCACAATTCTGAAAGTATCACTTTAAAAAAGTTGTTACTTATTTTTCCTAACCATTTGGTGCCTACAGTCTGTATCATGGGTCACATGACTAGATGTAGCTGGCAGTGTGTCTTTGTGTATTGCTTCAGATGGTGAGGCAAAGGTGGAATAGATGTTGGCAGGATGGGCCATCTCTGACCTAATATGGGGAGGAGCTGTCACCTACCACACATCCACACACAAAGGATCTTCCTTGGCACACTCACAAAGGGTTTGACACCAGTCTTTTGTGACCGCAGATAAGCTGGGGCCATGGCAGAGAGGCAGGAAATTCCAAGCACCTCTGGGGGTGGAAGCCTCCAGAAACTTCGCCTACTTAAAAGTGGGCCCTAGGAATAAATATTGGACCTTCAGGCCCAACTCTTCAGTACAACTCTGGATCAATGTCCGGATTGTGGAAGGCCCGGAAAGACTGTTTCTCTGCTGCCCTGCTGTCTGAGTGGGAAGGACTGGACCTGCATCTTGAACCAGGGACCACCAGAGTGACTCCAAGGGCTAGATGGCTGGCAGATCCTCCTACCCACCACTGCGCAATGCATCCTTGATGCAGTACCTCGCAGCAGGTGCTGTGTGATATATCCCTGATGCAAGAACTCGCAGTGCTCCGCAACCCGGATTTAAAGTACTCTATTCAGAGGGCATAACTTGGTCCCTGTGTCCGGCCCATGCTCCATCTCTGAACTTGTGACTTTGTCCCGGTTCAGGACGACCAGATGACCACCATTAATGCTTTGTGCTTCTAATCACTGCTTTCGCCTAAATATTTAAAGTTGCAAATGTCTGGTTCTATTAAATGGATTTTCGTCTGTTTCTTCTCAAATGATTTATTACATTTTACTCTATTTTTTTATTTGGGTAGGATTTTTCTTGTGTTGTGTTTTCACTTTTTTATTATTTGGTGCTGCAAAAATATTTTAGACATTGTGTCTAAGTTAAGTATAGCAAAACACACAAGATGGTGGGCGGAATGTTGCACATTGGCAAAAAATTCACCCCAGTCACAGATCTGGGTTTAATCCATCGTTATTTTGCTCAACATGCCACCCAAGTTCAGACATGGCCATATGCAAATCAGACTTGACCCTGTGCCTCATGGAAACAGTCCAGCCCGAACTGCCAAGCCATGTCATGTCTTCCCTGGACCGGAATCAAGCATCATAGGACCGGTTTCTGGCTATCAGCCGTCATCAGCCAGGATAGCTTGACTCCAGTGGCGTAGTGAGAACGGGATCCACGTCTGGGCATACCCTTCCCACATAGGGCGAACAGCGAAACACACAAGATGATGGACGGAAACCGGTCCTAGGATGCTTGATCCATCAACTGATGTTTTTGCATTTGTCACCCCGAGTGGGACGGGTATGCTCAGACGTGAGTCCTGTGCTCTCCATTTCACTGGAATCAAGCTATCCTGGCTGATGACGGCTGATAGCCAGAAACCAGTCCTAGGATGCTTGATTCTGGTCCAAGGAAGACATGGCTTGGCAGTTCAGGCTGGACTGTTCCCATGAGGCACAGGGTCAAGACTGATTTGCATATGATCATGTCTGAACTGGGGTGGTGTGGTGAGCAAAATAATGATGGATTAAACGCAGATCTGTGACTGGGGGTGAATGTTTTGCCATTGTGCAACATTCCGTCCATCAACTGATGTTTTTGCATAAGTGTGCGAGAATAAAAGAGTGCAACAGTAAATGATTAAAAAAACGAATGAGAGGGGATACACGAGTAAATGAGAGTAGCAGTCAATGAGCGTTCACGGTAAACAAGTGCAGGAGTGAATGACTACAGACTTAAAGTAGTGTACATGAATGTAATAGTGAATGAGTGAGGTGCCTGGTGAATTAGTGCTGTGTTGAATGAGCATTGGAATGAATGAATGCAGAGGAATGAATGAGTGCAGCAGGTGATGAACACAGCTCTGAGTATAGGAGTGAATGAATGAGTACTGGTTTGAATGAGTGTACATAATTCAATGAATGCAGCAGTGAGTTCAGTACTAGGCGTTGGAATAAATATGTGAGTACATCAGTGAATAAATCAGTACAGGAACGAGTGAATGTACACGACTAAATGGGTGCAAAAATGTGGAAGGAAACATTGAACCAAACAGGGAATGTATAGAACTGAATCAGTGTACCAATTAATAATGAAGTGAAGAAATGAATGGAAATGTACAGGTGCAGGAGTGAATAAATGTAGCAGGGAGAAGTGTAACTGGGCGCTAGTACATTGAGTGTGGAAATTAAAGCAGTTAGTCGTGCATGTTAAAGAGTGCATGAGTGAAGTGAGAGAAGCTGCAAATAATTTGAGGCACTGATTAAGACTCTGAAAGAGTGACTCCGTTCAGGATTGAGTGCATGACAAGTGAGTGCACTTGGCTACTACTGCCTCTTAATAGGTTATGGACACCACATGTATGGTGCAAGAGCTGACGCATTGCATAAAAAGTTACATTGCTAAAAATCAAACAGCATAGTATCACACTGCTTTCTCGGAATATTTTATTTTAGGAGGGCTGTGGGAGTAGAGGTACATCTGGTGTGTGTAGGTAGGTGGCTTAGTGGGAAGCACAGTCAAAACATCATGCAGTGGGTGAGCTTGGAGGCAGGCTAGATAATTAACCTTTTTTATAATCGATTACATAAATAACACAGAAACCCAACATAGCCTTTTTAATCCCCTGGGCGTTTACAAGATGCCTGTGCATTTCTTACTGTCAATGCTGGAAAGCAGCACAGTGCTGGTGACAGATGATAAGAAACAGCTCTTGGGGAATCAAAAGAGGTAGATTCAGACGGGGACTATGTGCACTCTGAGAGGGGATCGGCTAGCTCTGACTCAGAGGGGAATCAAGTAGAGAAACAGAGATGTGAAAGCCAGGGAATTCATAGGAAGAGCCGAGTCAAGGGTCTGGCTTAGCACTAAGAGTCAAAGAAAGAGCCAGCTCATCAAATTATTTTGCTTCTAAAGGATACAGTGAAGGTCCTCTAAAACACGACAAAGACTCTTTCAGATTAAAAAGAAGTTATTTATAAAATGCTTATTTCACTTTCAGTACTTTAGGCTTAATCACTGTAGTGTCATCTGTCAAAAGTAACAGCTTTTAAACATGAACTTTCCCCCACCTCAAGTGTCCTGACAAGACTTACATGAGTGTACTGATGCAAGAGATATTGGTTTATCATGTGTGCTGTGTATATGGCCAATATTTATGTAATTAAACAAGAAGAATCCTACTCAGGGTGTGCACCTCAGGGAGTGTGGGACACCCAGTGTTGTGTTTAATACCCCTCACACACCAACAGGCCCCTTGGTGTCATGCTTCATCATCGGGGTCTTCGCACCCCGCTAGAGGGATGCGGCGTGCTACGACCAGCAACTGCGCGGGAGCACTAGAGTGGTTGACTATGTGTGGTGTGTGTTATGTGCTTGTGCTGGGGTATGTGGGAAAATGTGAGTGAAGGGTGTGGTGAGGATTAAAAAGACACCTGGCCAGTAGGTTGTAAGAAAAATTTATTCGAAAACTCTGGCTGGTGCTATTAAAAAAAGTGCAAGGCGAGGTTAGTAGTCTTGATTATGGACTTTACCTCTGGTGTGCGTCAACATGTTTCGGAACTCAGTGTTCCTTCTTCAGGACGGGTGCACAACTTCCCAACCCTACTCACGTGTGTTATTTTAGTAAAAAATGTTGTTTACTAAATTTTAGAAAAAAGTGAAAGTTATTTACAGTGAGAGACTAGGCTATAGTGTGCCTACAGCGGTTTGTCGGGATCATGCAGTTGCATGTCTCATTTTGACTGTCATGTTCTGCCTTACGAGCATTTCCAGAAAGCCAGGGTAGGTAGGTGGACTCCTGGTGAATAACTAACTTTCACTTTTTTCTAAAATTTAGTAAACAACATTTTTTACTAAAATAACACACGTGAGTAGGGTTGGGAAGTTGTGCACCCGTCCTGAAGAAGGAACACTGAGTTCCGAAACATGTTGACGCACACCAGAGGTAAAGTCCATAATCAAGACTACTAACCTCGCCTTGCACTTTTTTTAATAGCACCAGCCAGAGTTTTCGAATAAATTTTTCTTACAACCTACTGGCCAGGTGTCTTTTTAATCCTCACCACACCCTTCACTCACATTTTCCCACATACCCCAGCACAAGCACATAACACACACCACACATAGTCAACCACTCTAGTGCTCCCGCGCAGTTGCTGGTCGTAGCACGCCGCATCCCTCTAGCGGGGTGCGAAGACCCCGATGATGAAGCATGACACCAAGGGGCCTGTTGGTGTGTGAGGGGTATTAAACACAACACTGGGTGTCCCACACTCCCTGAGGTGCACACCCTGAGTAGGATTCTTCTTGTTTAATTATCAGTGCCCGTGGAGTGAGAATCCTATCTCCATACTCTACCTCCCTCTGTTGATACTTGTTGTTCAATATTTATGTAATACATGAGGCAACATTAATATCTACTATAGCCTTATAGCCAGCCGTAGCGGGCTATACCAGCCATTTAAGGCCTGCTTTAGAATTAAAGGCCTTCAGTTCGGGCCTTCAACAAGGGAGCAGGCCTTTAATGGCCATTATAGCCCAGCTAACAAAATGCTCTCACTTGCTTAAAGCGGAGCATGTGTCTGTTTCCCTGCCTGCTGTGAAGCGAGCAGGGAAAAAAACACATTGGGTTAGGATCCAGGGAGCTGTATATTCAGCAGCTCCCTGAGTCTTGAAGGAATTCCGGGTCCTGCAGAAGGCGGGGAACCGGAAGGGACGCGGTCCCCTACGAAGTGCCCAGACCCTGTGGGATGGAGTCCACAAGGCTGAAATCGGCCTGTGGAGGAGACTGCGCTGCTCCCTCCCCTTTATAAAAAAAAATATATACAAAATACAAAATTAAAATAAAGGGTAGTCCCAGGTGATGGGGTCCCTGGGGCCGAAATTGGCCGAAGGAAGCGGGACACACTGCCCCTCTTCCTTTATTTAAAAAACAAGAAAAGGAAAATGACGGGCTCCAGGGCAATGGTGGCTGGTGACATTTCAAAGTGGTAGGGCGTAAAAGTTGGGGACAAATGTTACATAGTGAGCGAGTACAGCCGGCTTAAGGGCGTTCAGTCAATACATCATTCACCTAATCATCCCCAGTCATTCATCCATGTTTCCATCATCCACTGCATTTATCTGTTCATGCATACATGCATACATAAATCCATCTAGAGGCTCCCCCATTCACTCATCCGCCCACCCATCCCCCGCCAAGCACACTGCCCGCAGACATTGAGGGCACTCAAGCCTTGGGTTAAGAGATGATTCTAGAAATGGGAACACAGCACCATAGGGGGATAGAACGCAATTCAACAATGCACTTAAAAGTGTCCCTTTCCTCAGAGAGGAACCTGATGCCAACTTGTAATGCAAACTTAATTTGTCCAGTTCATCAAAATGCCTGTAATGACTCTTGAAACCCATTTGAACAGCTTTATTTTTTACATTCTGGCTTCTAATTTTTATAGAAGTATGTCTTTTCAGTTTATGCTGGTTTTAGGAGACATCTCTCTGTGCGTTTCTCAGTACAGTGTTCTATGAGCTTACTTATTGTGGTATCATCGGCAACAAAAGATGTGTGATGTCACTTTCGTGAGCCCTATGATATGGGTAAACTGACACAATTAAGGAATACATCTAACAGAATGTAGCAGCGTCCTAACCATCATGCCATCTACTGCGTGAACCGAGTGTGCATGGCTTGTCACACGACCACAAGATAAAAAACCTGTGCAATAAATAAGTGCCAGAGCTTGAAATGTTAAGAGTGTTTCAAAGGTAGATTTGTAATAGGTATTTGGCATTGCCAATCACCCACATTAGCCACCCCTCTTTGACTTGTTACACTGTTCCCTCTGCAAGGGTAATGCAGTCGCGGCTGGGTCGCAGTACTCGTGGGGGGTGTCTGGTTGGGGGCGGAGAGGGGTCGCGCGGGGTTGGGTTCCGGGGGCCCGGGCCGAGGGTGAATAAATTTGATAGAACTTACCTGACCGCCTCTGCTCCTGATCCGCCCCTCTTCAAACAGGAACAGCAGCACTGGAGTGGCAACCCCTCAGCCAATCCTGTCACTGGGATTTGGCTTGGGGCACAGGGTTCTCTTCGCCCGTCGCCTGCCCATTAGGAGGCCGAAGGTCTCCTAATGGGCATGCACAAGGCAGTACAAACACAAGTGCGCATGACTGGGCATGGGCTAAAAATTCCCCCTGCGTCCCCATTCATGCGCACTTGTGCTGCTGCCTGCTTCCCCTGGTGACAATCATGTCAGTCAACATGACGTCAGACCGCCCACCCCCTTCAGATTCTGAAGGGGGTGGGCAGTCTGACGTCATGCTGACTGACATGATTGTCAGTTCTCCCTCGGCATCTGTGAACTTAAGTAAACTGAGTCAGTTTACTTAAGTTCAGAGACGCCGAGGGAGCTGCAGGCGTGGGCTGGCGGGGGTGCTACGCCCCCACGCCCCAATGGATGCACCGTGCCTGCTCCAGGGGATGAGGTCCCCAGGGCTGAAATCAGCCCAGGAGTGGTGCCACATGGCCCACCCTCCCTTAAACAAAAAATACAAAAAAAATCATACGGGGCAGGCCCAAGGGGAATTAGTCTCCAGGGCCAAAAACAGTCCAGGGAAGTGGGCCACAATGCCCCCCTTCCTAAAAATCAGATTTTTTTAAAAAGCCGGCAACTTGCCAAGGGCCCTGCCCCCTTCCTCCATCAGTCTGCAAATGCAACTCTCTGTGAAGCTGGCTCTTTCTATGGTATACCAAAATGAGGTATAGCGCGCAAAGAGTCTGGGAGTTTTCTTGTGAGTTGACAGGGGCTTGCTTTAGCAATCTCAAGGTTCTCTTCTAGGGGGTAGTGTGGTCGAGCAGCCTTAGGCTTATAAGAGAAGAGTGTTAGACATCTGTAGGTACACACAATAGTCAACCAAATGATACACACACTCAAAAAGGAGTTCCAAACCTATTTATAAAAATAGCACATATCTTTATATATGTTTAGACACCAGAATCGATACAATAAGGTAGGTACATTTTGCAAGAGAAATACTTTGTGTTTTAAAAAGTCGACACTACATTTTTCAGAAGCTGCAATGTCATTCTTGGGAGGAAAAACAAGTATGACCTTCAGGTACTGTACAGCGACTTACGAGACCAACCTCCAGGACATAAGGTGAGTATCGGGCTAGGTCCAAGGCAGCACCAGCAGGTCACCCACAGTGGCACTAGGGTCGCCTGGTGCAGTGTGGCAATACAGCATCCTTTGCCCAATGTTAATCAACATTTGTTTGAATCCATCAACGGAGGCATTTGGAAACTGACGGCGTGTGTCAGTGTAGCGTACCGAGCAAACCGGCTCGCCTTCTCGCCGCACCCGCTCCGCGGGTGCCGCTTCGAGTTGGTGTGCACAGCGGGCTTCAAGGCGGCTTCCTAAGGCGGTCCGGGTGAGAGGCTCGGCGGGGCTGCGAGCGTGCAGGGACTCCAGTGACCAGGAGTCCCTGCGAGACCGGGAAACAGCTGACGGTCCGCTCTCCCTGCTGGCCCGCCCCCCGCCCCTTGTAGCTGGTAAAAAGAGCGTTCTTCCTTCCACCATTGGGACATTTGTTTGAATCCATCAACGGAGGCATTTGGGAACTGACGGCGTGTGTCAGTGTAGCGTACCCTGAAAACCGGCTCGACTTCTCGCCGCACCCTCTCCGCGGGTGCCGCTTCGAGTTGGTGTGCACAGCGGGCTTCAAGGCGGCTTCCTAAGGCGGTCCGGGTGAGAGGCTCGGCGGGGCTGCGAGCGTGCAGGGACTCCAGTGACCAGGAGTCCCTGCGAGACCGGGAAACAGCTGACGGTCCGCTCTCCCTGCTGGCCCGCCCCCCGCCCCTTGTAGCTGGTAAAAGGAGCGTTCTTCCTTCCACCATTGGGACATTTGTTTGAATCCATCAACGGAGGCATTTGGAAACTGACGGCGTGTGTCAGTGTAGCGTACCCTGCAAACCGGCTCGACTTCTCGCCGCACCCGCTCCGCGGGTGCCGCTTCGAGTTGGTGTGCACAGCGGGCTTCAAGGCGGCTTCCTAAGGTGGTCCGGGTGAGAGGCTCGCTGGGGCTGCGAGCGTGCAGGGACTCCAGTGACCAGGAGTCCCTGCGAGACCGGGAAACAGCTGACGGTCCGCTCTCCCTGCTGGCCCGCCCCCCGCCCCTTGTAGCTGGTAAAAGGAGCGTTCTTCCTTCCACCATTGGGACATTTGTTTGAATCCATCAACGGAGGCATTTGGAAACTGACGGCGTGTGTCAGTGTAGCGTACCCTGCAAACCGGCTCGACTTCTCGCCGCACCCGCTCCGCGGGTGCCGCTTCGAGTTGGTGTGCACAGCGGGCTTCAAGGCGGCTTCCTAAGGCGGTCCGGGTGAGAGGCTCGGCGGGGCTGCGAGCGTGCAGGGACTCCAGTGACCAGGAGTCCCTGCGAGACCGGGAAACAGCTGACGGTCCGCTCTCCCTGCTGGCCCGCCCCCCGCCCCTTACGTCCCCTACATAATAGACGTAATCTCCCGCAGCGCGGGACGCAGCTCGGGGCGAAGAGCGGGCAAAGAGCGGGCCGTTTGAGGCCGTTCGAGTACGGCAGAGTCCGGCCTAGGCCCACTCCCCCTGGACGTTCAGAAGACCACCCAAAATGCCATTAAGATCAGGGAAGGAACGTACTGTTCAAATCAATACATCTAATGGCGTTGTCTCTGGCCCCTTGGACGCTTTTATCACACGGGCCACTGGCATCTTAGAAAAGGAAATTGCCATGGTTGAGAAAAGGCTCTCAATAGACCTGATTAGTGGAAAACGATCCTCACTGGGGGCTTTAGCTACATCTATCTCCCCTGCACCATCTGTACCCCATGCTGCCTTCAATTGTGTCCATACCACCTCTACGGACGCAATAGTCCATATAGAAAATATTGGGGGTAGCCCGACTACAAGGGACAAAATAATGGAAGAAAGGATTAGTATTAACGACTCCAAAGATACGCAGGAGATTGGGATGGAGGATAATGACTCCGTGATTAGTGAGGAGCAGGATCTTAGCCAGTTATCCGGAACTCCTCTTCTTAATCAATCCAATATCTCAAATCTTGAAAAGGCTAATCCACCTATATCCAACTCTGCCCCCAATACCAAAAAGAGAAAACGGGATTCTAGAATGTCAGGGGAAAGAAATATGAAACCCAATAAAGCAAATACAGTTCAAGGGGAATGGCGCCAGGGGTCCGAGCCCCAACCAAACCTGCTAAAACCCTCGGTGCCTAACAACAATATGCTATGCCCCTCACTTTTGGCTTTGGGTTCCTCCACTACATGTCCCATGTGCCTCAATAGTGATGAGGCTCTGCTGGCAAAAATGGAGGCCATGTTTAAAACACTACTCTTACCAGTCCTGGAGCGGACTAGGCTCATGACCTCAAAGATCGATAGCATGGAGGGTCTGATTCAATCAAACCACGCAATGTTACAAGCATTGTGTGGCTTAAATAATAAGGGCACTGTTAATGCATCAGCACCAAGTAAGGCACCCAGTAAGGTTACTAGTAAGAATATGGAAAACGGCAAAAATTCCCTCAATAAAACGACAGGAATAAATAACACCATAGCTAAAGGGGGTCAAAAAACTAATACTTCTTTTACCACTTCTCCTAAACCAGGAGCTAGCTCTCAGACTCAGGTACTAAAGCCCCAAACGAAAACAGAGGCTAAACAAAATATGGTTGGGCGTCAACACATGGGTCCTCTAACACAATCTAACTTAAATCGTCCTTCACCAAGTACTTCAAGAACTCAAAATACTGCTTCTACCAGTCGCAGGGAGGGGGGCGTAAAAGGCCAAACACTCCCAGTGTTGATCTTCCACCCGAAGCGGCCTTACACACCATTGTCTTGACAGGCGTAGCACCATTAAAACCAGGATCTAGGGAATCATATGGTGACCTTCGTAATAAAGTCACCTTTTGGCTGAACAAAAATCGCCCGCTACCCCCCTCCACTCCTACGGAGATATTGTATGTGAGGAGAGTAGATTGGGTGGGGCCTGAGGCAAAAGATTTAGAAGGAGACTGTATCCTTATATCGTTCAAAGACTCATGGGTAGTAGATGCTATTAAACGAGTGCCCAGATTTGCAAGGCAGGGGGATGTTCAAACATTAGATTTATCCTACTTTTACCCGCGCAGGCATATACCCTTTCAATCTTATCCTCTGTTTCGTAAAGGTCCTGCTGCGAGACATCCCATGGTATTGACCCCGATTGACGGCCAGCGCCCCTTTCTCTTTAATCATTTTGGCCCCCTTTCTGGCTTGGAAGCTATAGATTGACTTAACGATCCCTTTAGTGAGTCTCCGACTGGTAGTGTGATAGCCCAAGTCCCCAGTGATTATAACGTGGTATGCCCAATTCAATTGACCAATCTAGTTGACGGGGAAGGAGGCCGAACATATCTGCCAAACAGCCTCAGACCACACGTAGTTGCCCAGAGGTCCCCGATCGAGGAGAAAATCATTGCCCCGGTAGACTGTGTTAAGCACCTAGTGGATAATGATGATATAGGGGCTGCTCATGGATTTGTACAGCCCTTACATTCTCTGTTGCCAGGCAATTTGAACGACCATCTGAAAATTTTGTCCTGGAACATAGCGGGTATTAAGGCACGCCTTGTGTCTGTGGATTGGTCAAATTTTATGGACAACTACGATATTATCCTGTTGCAGGAAACATGGGCAACGGAACCTGTCCATAAGCTGGGCTATATTAACTTTTTCAAACCCGCAACCAAAGGAGGTAAAGGGCGGGCTGCAGGTGGTTTGTTAATCTGGGTGAAACAATCCCTGGGCTTTTATCCAACAGAGTTCCCGGTGGAGAATCAGGATCTGTTAACCATTATATTAAACAAAGGGAACAAGCAAGTTATGAATATTATTAACATCTATGCTAGAGGCCTTCCTGGCGGTCGATGCCCACCCCTGCTGAACCTTGTTGATCACATGATAATGAAAATGGACGGAGGTATCACTACCATCATTGCTGGGGACCTAAATTGTACTATAGAACCCGTGCTAGATATGGGAGATACATGGACTATGGCAGATGATTCTGCATGGGGTATTCCAGACTTGCAAGTGGAGAAGATGGCTAAAGCTACGGAGGCCGCAGTGTCCTGGACGGCCTTTTGCTTACAAAATGGGTTCCGGGCATGTAATGGCCGTTCTGTCTCTGATGTGAAGGGAAAATGCACTTTTGATAATGGCCAGAGGCAAAGCCGCATTGATTATATTTTATTGGACATGGAGCATTGGGCTCTCTTAAATGATATGGTAGTTTTAGAGCGCCCGGAAAGTGATCACAACCCACTGTCCCTATCGTTGAAGACACCGGATTTAAATAGAAGGGAGGAACCATCTGCAACCTATACAGGGGATGTCCAGCTTACCAATGATAGGAGGAGATTTAAGTGGACACGGGTTATGGAAGATGAGTGTTTACTAAATAATATCAATGTTGTAGTGGGAAATGCACTTAATGAAATGTTGCAAATAGATATGTCGGGGGTGGCGACTGGAGCTGTAAATAGTGTGATGGGTGTTCATATTAAGTGCTTTGACAGCCTAAAATCAATGTTATCTAAACCATGTGGGAAGGCTGTTACTAAAACTAATCCTTTGCCCCAAAAATGGTATAACAAGGACTGTAGAGAGGCACATACAGCTCTCATCTCTGCCATTAAATTTCAGGATGTGGTTAAAGTGAGAGCTGCTAGACTCCATTACAAAAAAACCCTTAGTAAAGCCAAACGGGAGTGGGAGGATGAGTTCTGGACAGATCTTTTAGAGGCATCATCCTCTAATAACCAGAAAAGGTTTTGGGATTTGGTTAAATGGGGTAAAAACATTGACTCTCCTACACCCGGAAATAATGTGCCACTCGAGGATTGGGTATCATTTTACTCGGCCCAATTTAGAGCCGGGGACGATGAGACTTCAAATCCCTTAAGCAATCCACTCATGCAGACCCCAGAAAGCGGAAAACTCACCTTTACGGTTTCTGAGGTTGAGCTGGCATTGGCACTTACTCTCCGAGGCAAAGCCCCTGGTATGGACCTAATCCCGGCGGATCTTTTTAAATCTAATCCCACTTTGTGGCTCCCGTATATCACTAGAATAGCTAATACTTTGGCACTTGGAGCTACAGTCCCGAAATCCTGGAAAGGGGCAGAAATAGTTCCAGTCTATAAAAAGGGTGATAAATCCATTCCAGCAAACTACCGCCCTATCAGTTTAATCGATTCGATTCAAAAGATAGTGGCGCGCATGGTCTTGGGAAGGGTCCAGGGTTGGATAGAAATGGAGAATATTCTGTCGACCATGCAGGTGGGCTTCAGATCGGGAATGAGCACCATAGATCAGGTTTTTAGATTCTGCCTGATCTATTGGAAGGAGGTTTGGTTAGGTGGCGGTAACATCTATGCTGCATTCATCGATCTGAAGTCCGCCTTTGATCTGGTGCCTAGGGACAGGTTGTGGGGTGTCCTGGTAACCTTGGGATGCCCACCCGAATTATTGGACTTATTATAAGACTCCACGAGGACAACTTTGCGAGGGTGAGGTGGGGGGGTCAGGGACAAGTCACAGAAACATTCCCCGTAACCCGAGGTGTCCGCCAGGGGTGTGTCCTGGCCCCTACCCTGTTCCTCCTTTTTATCAACCAAGTTGTTAAATTTTTCTTGGATACTCCCACTGATGCCCCAATGCTGGCAGGGATGAGGTTTCCGCTACTCATCTTCGCAGATGACACTCTAATCCTCTCAAAAACACGCAGCGGACTACAGCGGGCTTTGGACCGCTTTGAGGAGTTTTGTGCCATCCACAACCTGGTAGTCAACGTGGGGAAAACAAAATTTATGGTCTTCACAAAAAACCACCCAGTCCGAAGTACAGTGAAGATGAATGGAGTAAACCTTGAACAGGTTGATACCATGACCTATCTAGGGGTCACCCTTGATAGCCGTCTGAGATGGAAGGATCAGATCAATATGCAACAACTCAAACTTGCCAGGCTGACTGGTTGTCTCGTTAAAGAGCAGAAGGAATCAATCACTAAACGGGTCCTGCCGGCCCTTAAGATCTATGATGTTAAAATCTCTACAGCCATCTTATATGGCGCAGATCTATGGGGTCATACGGACTTGTCTAATTTGTACAAAACTCAATGTAGATTCCTCCGAAACCTTGTGGGCCTTCCACAGTCTACACCCTCGCTCCCTCTCTGCCTGGATCTTGGTTCTCCCCCCATTAATGAAATGGCAAGATTTAGGTTAGTGGCATTGTGGAGACGAATATGGACATCCCCAGACTTATTCCTTTTTGCTAAGGAATTGACGGAAGTTAGGTCTATCAGGGGTTCAGGGAAAATACCATGGCTCATTGCTGTAAAAACAATTCTGATAGACATGGGCTTGGAACATCTCTGGTCATCCCCACAATCTAATTCCTTCCCACCTAAAGATGAATTTAAATCTCTATATTGGGCCACCACCCGCCTAAAAAGAGTGATGCTGTCCAATAAAAATGACCTCACAGGCAGGTTTCTAACATTCAAAATTGACCTACTGAGAGAGCCATACTGGGATGTTATTTCCCGACCGCTAGATAAGAAATTGTACCATCAGTTTAGAGTGGGCGCTTTGCCATTAAACATCTTTCTGAACAAATGGTCCACAGGGATATCACCTTATTGTACGTGCTGCTCAGGTCATATTGAGTCAGAAGGCCACTTCCTCTTTGCCTGTCCTAGGTACGGAGCACCTCGGGAAAAATGGCTAAAACCTCTGTTCCAAAATTTACCATACAAAACAGCGATAGAAGCCATACAGGTGCTCAGGACTAACACCTCAGAGGTCTTTGTGGTAGCCTTGGCAAAGTACTTGGGCTGGGCTTGGCACCTTAGGTTAAAAAAGCGTTCGCCTTAGCGCCAAGTACAAAAGCTGTTCTGCTATTTGCCATAATCTGTTTAGTTTAAGTATGCAACTGTTAAACCACCCTACGACTATGTTTCATTAACGGCATTCATTGTTCGCATTCTAGATCTGTAATCCTAACTTTTTAATGCAATATTTTTGTTTTTCTCTATTTTTTTTTCTCATTCTTATATAAAATATTCAGGTCTCTTTATTAATTAATTGAAATTTAAACCAGTTTTATTCACTTGTTAAGAAATGTTCTTTTGTTTGTGCACTTATGCATTTTTTGGGAGTGTCTAAATAATATCTATGTGCATTGATTTTCTTTGGATATTTTAAATGAACCAGTTATATTCTTTTGTATTTTAATATGTCTTTTATGATTGTTAATAATCGAAATAAAGACTTTAAAACCTGAAAACCTTAATCAACAGTGATCGGTCTTGCGAAAAGAGGCTACAGGTTTTGACTGGGAGGCCAGTCGGATGAACAAACAGGAGTGTTCAAGTCTTGCAATGATAGGAGACGTTGGGACACCGGTGGTCCACTTCTCCTTGGGCTGGGGCAGATGGTGGCAGAGGGTCTTTGGGGTATTAGGTTTCTTCATCCGTGAGCACTCGCGGTTGAGGGGACCTCCAAACCAAGGTGCAGGCAACGTCGGGGAGTTCATGAAGGGTGAATCCAAAGTGGGCTTGGTCTCTTAAGGGCTTGGGGACCATGCATAGACTGTTGGCCCACTTTGAACCATGCTGGGGGGCTCGGGTGCAGTGGTGCTTGGCAGCGTCAGGTTTTAGCGGTTCTTCTTGGGTGCCTGGTGGATGCAGGGGAGCAGCTCCGCTACTTCACAAGAGTTCTTGAGTCTTTATTGAAGGCAGACCATCCTCCCAGGCTTTGGAGGCATGACAGCTGCAGGATGAGACATCTTTGGCACCGGTTCAACGGGTAACAGCAGACAGGCCAATAGGGCTGGTGCCAAGTCAGTTGCTCTTCTTCAGTCTCCTGCTTTCACAGCTCTTCAATGTCCATCTTCCTCGTAGGTCATCAGGATATGCCATTCTGGTGCCATGGACTTCCCTAAATACAGAATTTAGCAGTGTTACGGCAGTGCAGGATAGTAGCCAATGGGCTACCTACCCCTTGGGTCACTACACTCTCTATATAACCACTTTCTATGGGAAGGGGTCATAACCCTGTCCCAAAGATCCTAAGTTTGCCATATTCTTAAAAGTCGCCACCACTTCAGGTAGCCCACCTGAGGAGTGGTACTGGCCTGAGGGTGGACACGCCTATCTGACTTGCTAATTTCCCCACCTCTCCAGGTGCCAAAGGGCCCTGGACAAAGGGGGTCTGCTTCTTCTCCTGTGAGAGAATCATGATTTGCATACCAAAAGCGGTGGGCTTTTTGAAGCTCCCCTGCCTTGGAAAGCTAATCTGCAGGTCATCCTGTGGAAGGGGGTGTGAGCAGCCTCTGCCCTAGCAAGTTTCATTACTGGCCTCCTGAGAGAAAAGGCCCCAACCCTTGAGGGTTAGAAACTTGTCTCTGGTGGCAGGCTGGCAAAAGCCAGGCAGGCAGCACACCAGTAGCTGGTAGGTTTTCAGGGGGCACCTATCAGGTGCCCTCCATGTGCATGTATCAATAAAGCCAACACTGGCATCAGTGTGGGTTATTAATATGAGATGTTTGATACAAACATTCCTATTTTCAGTGAAGCCATCCTGTAGCTGGATAACTAATTTTTACCAGCGCCCAGCACATGTACTCAAAATGGCTTCTCTGTTCACTTGTACTGGCAGCAATAGAGCTGGACAGCACAGGGACATGTCTGTTCATGCAGATCTGTCCTCACATGTAGTATAGTGCACCCTGCCTTAGGGCTGTAAGTAGCAGTGGCTCCATCGTATGACTGCTCTGCGAGCAGTGTAAAAAGGAATGCGAAAATGATAATAACTCACGTTATTATCGTTTTCGCTTTTTACATTTCTGCTTGGATGCAGGGCAGGGTGGGTGGGGCTGAGATGGCCAGTGGAGGGGGTAGGGGAAGGAGTTTTAAACACACTTCCTAAGTGCGCATGGCTGCTTGGCCAGCCAAACCATCATGCATCTTTGCATCTTCCCCACCAGGCTGCATTATACAGCCTGGTGGGAACATGCCCCGCCTCCAAGCTCCTGTCTGAGCGCCGAACCGCGGCGCTCAGACCAATCACAATGCTGCTGTAAGACAGCATTGTGATTGGACAGAGAATTCTGTGAGGCTGTGTGCTTCCTGTTGCTGCGCTAGAAGATGACGGAGGAGAGGCGGCGGCACCCTGCGGCACCCAGGTAAGTCCTAGGAAGCAGGCTGAGGAAACTGCATTGATATGGCAGTTCATTGTGAGCGATGAGTCTATTATGCTGCTTAAGTTGTGTGCATGGTCTGTCGGGGTGGGAGGGGATTCCAGAGCGGCTGGCCACCAAGAGTTATCCCAGGCTGAAGTGGTGGGTCCCTGGATGAGTACTTCAGTCTTGTTCGAGTTAAGCTTGAGTCAGCTATCTTTCATACAGGTAGCAAAATCCTTCATTCCACAGTGGAAGTTTGTTCTGGCGGTTTTGGGTTCATTGGCAAGGGAGAGGATCAACTGGGTGTTGTCGGTGTAGGAGACAATGTTGAGTCTGTGGCTTCTGACCATGGCTGCAAAGGGGGGCCATATAGACATTGAAGAGGGTTTGGCTCAGGCAGGAGCCTTTGGGTACTCCACAGCTGATCAATGTAGGTTCTGAGAGGAGCGCGGATAATGTGACTTGCTGAGTCCAGCCAGTGAGGAAGGCGCCGATCCTATCCAGTGCCTTGTTGCGAATGCCTGCATCATGGAATCTCATGTTTAGGATGCAGTGGGAGACAGTGTAGAAAGCCTGCGAGAGGTGACGTAGGATCAGGGTTGCGGTCTTGCCCCAGTCAAGGAGGGATCGGATGTCGTCAGTGGTAGCGAGGAGTGCGGTCTCCGTGCTGTAGTTGCTTTGGAACATGGATTGGGAGGTGTCCAGGACGCGGTCTACTTCTAGGAATGCAGAGAGCTGAGCGTTGATGGCCTTCTCAATGACCTTGGCTGGGAAGGGGAGGAGGGAGATGGGCCTGAAGTTCTTGAGGTCAGTTGGGTCTGAGGACGGCTTCTTCAGCATGGGGTTGATCTCAGTTTGCTTCCAGTCATCGGGTAAGGAACAGTTGATGGTGCGGCAAAGCTGGGGGGCGATGGCAGCGGATGCGCTGTGAAAGATGTAGTGCGGGCAAGGATCCGGCTGTTAACAATATGCTACTCACCTGAACTCCAGGTAGTTCCACTTTGGCGACGATTATTCCCTAAACTCAATGAGAACTGACAAAATGGAAGTATGTGGGAAACACACAGCCCTTCCATGAGACCTTAAGGAGAAGGGGGATTGGGACGAGAGACAGAAGAAAAAACAAGAAGTTCTAGATTATCTGGATGTGTTTTGCAGAGTGACCTTTACTGGATAAGGAGAAGGTTTTGGTATTCTGGATGTGGATTCTGGGTATTGACTAGCTTCTTCAGGTAGACTGGAGTTTCTAGTATATACCTCTCTAGCTATGTTCTGACACTGCAATAAAAGCACATGGATTACCAGACTATCAACACCTTTTGCATATAAAACTCTTCTAGAACATATCATACCTAGGGTTTTGTAAGGTCTTTAACTATCTGAATATCCATGCTGTCTGTGGGGGTTTACAAAAAAGCTAGCAAACAGTTGAGACGGCTTCTTAACACATTAGAAACATACTGTAAACAGAACATGGATCACATTAGCAAGCTTGACACTATATTCCCACTGTGATATCAATCGACAAGAAGCATGAAAATATTTACTGTATAGTTTTTCTTTAAATTACCTAAGCAGAATCAACTATGCTCTTTTCTTGGCATCACTAAATAAAGAGACAACATAAAAATAAAATACAATGTGAGAATTTGTCCTTAACATACAATATACTTTCCTTTGACAACAATTGTTGCACTCATTCACGTTGTCTCCAATGGTAAAATATAAGGCCTTTCAGTTTAATGGCAGTCTTTTCTCATTGTCCTGCTTGCACAAATTTACGGTTTCCTTTCACTGTAATGATAGCCAAGTTTGTTATAATAGTTCTCAATATGTGTTAAATAAGAAAAACAAGTGTGTTATAATAAAAACTCAAATGCGTATCTACACAAAGGTAAGAGTAATACACCAAGTTCAAGTTCACTGAGGGGTTTCTTATGGTTCGTTTTTACCTTGGGGAAGAAGTACTGGTTTTGATGTTTTCTCACAGGAGCGGGAGTAAATGAAGATTGGGTCCAGATGCTGTAGAGGAACGCCAAGTTTATGAGGAGGAATGCAGGAAGAAGCCGCTTGAGAAGCCAAGCAAACCAGAGTCAGGTAAGTGCTTCTAATCAACAAGGCTAAGCATCGGGTCTCTGAAGGGAGTGAGTTAAATTCTCGTATTGGTGCTTCCAATGGACCATTGGTTGCATCCCCTAGTGCACTCCTGTATCTCCTTGATGGGAGTAAGGATTCCCTTCAAATGAAGTGAATACTCCAGTTTATGTAGTTTTCAGTATTTCTGTTTTAATTCATGCACTCAGTATCATTTTTCATTTGGTTCATAAAATTATTTTATTTTCATTACAATTTATGACATCATAGCTTTTCCTTTATCCAATGCATTTCGGGCATTTTGTCGCCCTTCATCAGGGAGCATATTCTGAAAAAGTCAAAATCAAAAACATATTCACAAATAATATCTCATGGACATCTTATCGTCCTCTAAGTTATGTACACACCATGCATCAGATTTGTGTGCGCAGTGCTCTTAGTGTAAACCATAAGTGTGCCCGTGTGCTGTACATATGGTGCCAGTGTGAAAAAACGGGGTGAAAAAGCAGGTATTGCAAAGGTCGTCTAAAACTCACATGCCACAGTGGAATGCAATCCACTTCGTATAGACAAGTTTAATAGATCCACAAGCTTGTTCGAATATCAAACTGTGAAAGTAAATAGATACTGCAATGAAAGTTGCGATCTCGTATATCATATAAAACAGTACCAGTTACTCAAATCTGTCCACTTAATCACCTACATAAAAGACGCGTCTTACTGACTGATACATCCTCCCCTATTGTCTGTGGTGTTTCAAAATTTTTAAAATGGTCATGGTTAATTCGTTCAAAAAGGCACTCCATCTCAATTTAATTCTTTTTTAACTATTTATTGCAGCAGTTCTGCTTGTTTTATCTTTTTTAACTTACATATGTATTATATTGATGGCCTGGTGAATGTATTTTTTATGAATGTATGTATTGCTTTTAAGATATTTATGTATCGAAATAAAGCATATCAACCAAAAAAAAAAGACGCGTCGCTTCCTTTTATCCTGATCGGTCGGTTTGAGCGTTGTTCGTCAGCTACGGTCGTCAGTGTTAATCTACTTCCTAGTTGAATAATAGAGGGCGTGCTGATTGGACGACGTCCTTGAGTCACATGGTATTAGACGCGGTAGACAGACTATGGTAGAAAGACTTTGTGATCGCGTGAATCTAACCACGCAAGAAAGTTTTATTGAAATAGAAGTTAAAAAACGCGCTGTGCCAAAAGTAAAAGATAAAAAATCCGTCAGAGTGATAAATGTGGCCCAATGTGTAAATGGTATAAAAAGTCGGAAATGTGGTGAAAAATGGGAATGTGGTAAAAAAAGTGGAAAAGTATGACAAAATACATGGTGGCTAAGAGAAAGTATAGGCAACAGTCATTGAGACAGAAAGCAAGGCTTATGTCAACATTGCAACATTTTCAGATTATAAATAACATGCAAATTCGATACGATCATTCTTGAGTTCATAGTGTAAATTCAATGATTTTCTCTTTGAAGTAACAATTTGTTGTTGTCAAGTCCTTCTCTCCTGTACACAGTTTCTAGAATTATATATTGTAATTGGGACACATTATGATGTTTCTCTGTGAAATGAAGGGCAACAGACGGTTTTTGATTGTGAGTTCTGATATTAGATTTGTGTTCATTAATCCTGATTTGGATTTTTCTCTCAGTTTTCCAAATATAAACTTTGCCGCATGGGCACTTCAACATGTAAATAACATTAGAAGTATCACATGACGCATTAACACGTAGTTTAATATTGTATTCTTTCATCGAATGAGTTATGGTTGTCCCTTTAATGATATTATTGCAGTTGCCGCAATTTAGACATGGTCTCATTCCTTTGTACGTGGTTGGAGTCATGGTTTGTTTTTTCAAAAGTTCCCCTAAATTCTTACCACTAGTATATGAAAAAATGGGTGGATTCTCAAAGTTTGAGTTAAAATCTGGTTCTGCTTTTAGGATACCCCAGTGTCTTTTGATAATTTTCTTGAAATTAGCACTCATCGTGAAATATTTGGATACAATGGCTGTTCTAGCCTCATCAGTTCTTCTGTGTTCTTTAAGCAGGTCATTCCTTTTCATCATGCCAACCTTTCTCTTTGCTGTGGTGATCATTTCTTCCGGATATCCTCTTTTAGCGAATCTTTCTCCCATTTCCTCAATTCTTAGAGAGGCTTTGGTGGAATTGGATGTGATCCTTTTTATTCTCATCATTTGTGAAATGGGAATATGTTGTTTAAGGGCAGTCTGATGGAAGCTGCTATAGTGTAGTGTATTGTTTTTGTCGGTATTCTTATGATATATGTCGGTTTCTACGCCTTTGCTGGATAGGGTAATTTCCACATCTAAGAAAGTTATTCTTTTGTTAGAGATCTCCCATGTCAATTGAATCCTCCCATCAACCGCGTTGAGTTCTGTCAATGCTTTTTCCAATTTCTCTTTTCAACCGTTCTATATGATAAAGATATCTTCAATGTATCTTACAAACATTCTCAGACTAGTTGTTCACTAGCCACTAGCTTCCTACATGTGTGAATGGTGCAGCGCTTGACAATTTACACGCTGCAATGGTAGCGGTTTACACATGTCTTCAGGGGTGTAGGTTTGATCGAGCAAATGCATGTGACTTATTTTCATGTGTGGACATGTGTCATTTTTAAGCTGCCTTAGTGAATAAGGTTGCATCATTTTACATATATTCAGTAAGATATTGGATCCTCTGTTGTGAGTGGGGTCCAGAAGAGCATGGTCTGTTGAGGTGCGGTGTAGTTGCATGCGGGGTGAGGCTGTAGTGGCAGGGTCTAGGGTGCCAAAGCTGTCGTAGATCTGCCTGATCTTGTGGTGGAAGAAGGTGCTGAGTTTGTTGCAGAGGTCTTTTGAGAGGGAGGGATCTCAGTGTTCTCGCCATTGGGCCTGGCGAACTCCTTGACAATGACAAAATGACCTTTGCTGTTGTGTGCGTCGGCGCGGGTTCTGTCATGGAGGGCTGTTTTCTTTGTGTTTTGAGGAGAAGGGGGTGTGCGTTGACGGCGGATTTGAAGGTAGAGTGTGTTTCTGGGGTTTTGTTGCTTCTCCATCTCTTCTCGAATCGTTTGCAGGTGCGTCTGGATTTGTGCATGGCGGGGGTGAACCAGCTGGCTCACTTGGATGTGTTGCTTGCCTTGTTTCTTCTTGAGGGGTGCCAGTATAAGTCAAAGCAATACTCTTTCAGGGATAGAGTACAACATTAATTATGCAAACAATAAGCAGATAACCCTGGGTAGTTCTCAGGTTTATATGGAGAGAAGCTCCTGTATGGAGCACCCTACAATACCAGCGACACTCTAAATCTACTCACCTCAAAGGTCTGTTTTTCTAGCAAAGTTTTTAAGCATAGGATTAGCACAGTGCCATCATTGCTGAGCTGTAAAATGACAAAAGCCTTTTACCACTCCAGGCACAGTATTACAGCTTTGAATTGGTAAAATATCAGCCAACCCCCATATGCGGCCAACCCTAAGGTGTGCACAGCCTGGTGGTGCATAGTGGGGGGATGGCTATATGGCCTGGCCCAGACCCTCTGACCAACCTCCGTAAAGGCAGCCCATCCTACACTGCACAGGGCCTTCAGTCATGCACAGTGGGAGGTTAGCCGCTGGGTCTGGCTTGCGGCCAGGTCCTGCTGCCAAACCCCCAAAAGCAGCCACCCTATATCACACATGGCCTTTGGCTGAGCGCTGGGAAGGGCTGGACACAAAACCTGGCCTGTGGTCAGGCCCTGTGGCTAACCCCCCAAAGGCAGCTAACCCCACACTGCACACAGCCTTTGGCCATATGTGGTGGGGGTATGGCTATAGGGCTTGGCACTACGGACCCTATCACTCACTGCCTTGTTTTATTGAAGTGGAGGGGGCACACAGTATTCTCTTGGGGCCGATTTAAGAACTCGGTACCCCATCCTCCGGGACTCTCAAACTTAAAGGCGGGTGCCTTGGTTCCCATCCAGGGCTCCCACCATAGTCACGTTTGGTGCTACGGAGAAATCTCAAGGCCCCTGTGGCCTCCGCAGGCTGCACGCATACAGCAGGAACCGGCATTTCACGTGCCTCCAGGGAGCAGCTCCTAATGCTGCTCCCTGCAGCTGGAGCAATATTTTGATCCGTTTCCCTGCCCGCATCTCTGTGGGCAGAGTAACAGATAAAAAGTCTGCTCCCAGGATGTAGCAGCATTATTGAAGCTCCCCTCTGCTGCAAGCAGACTTGGTATTTGCTCTGGCTTGTTCGGGAGTTTTCAGAATGCTTCTGCAAAGCAAGAGCAAACACAGTTTTCCCTGCCTGCACCGGTGCGTACAGGGAAAATGCCATGTTCCGGGTGGGCTCCCCTGGACATATCTTGCAAGCCTGCCCCAGGGGATGGGGTCCCTGGGGCCATTAATTGTTCAGGGAGGACCTCCCTCCCTTAAGGTAATCAGCCTTTAGAAGTGGGATCTCTGGGGCCCTTTGAGGCTTGGGTAGGGGGGCTGCACAGCCCCCTTCCCTTTTTGTTAAAATGTGGCCATGGGGGTGGACTCCCTTGGCCTTTTTGAGGCTTGGAAAGGGGGGCCACACAGCTCTTCACCATTTTCTTAAATTCTCGTCCCGAGGTAGGCTCCCCAGGGCTTTTAGAGACTCAGGGAGAGGGTAGCATGCCTCACCCTATATAAAGAAAGTTTGGCCCTGGGGTGTGCTCCCCGGGGATCTGGAGGCTCAGGGAGGGGAGCATGCAGCACCCCTCCTTAAATATTCACATTTCTCATGTTGCTGGCAGGCAGTCAGCATGCTTGCTTTCGCAGGAGTCTGACTCTACGGGAGCAAGATGGTGCGAGGGAAGTAAAGCTGCCTGGGTCAATCAGAAAGCTCCATTTTCAAATTGGCACTCAGGCGAGAGTTTCTCAAGACTCTTATGGACCCAATTGCTAAAATATACAATTACATTTGACCCTAAATTTCTCAAAAACTACTGAATGGATATATGTCAAGTCACAAAAACCCCAATACTTAGACCAATATCTAGCTTCTTGTTGAATTTGGTGACATTCCTCTCAGCAGTGTTTACTGTAGCTCATTTTAAAGAAGTCTTTGGAAAATCCATGTGGATTTTTGTGTTTTGGGAGCACCCTTTTTTTCGCAACACCAGCATGACAGATCACCTCAAAACTTTGCAGGAAGGAGCTGAGGTGGATGAACTTTATTTTTTTGAAAGTTTTGTGAGGATTGGTTTAACGGGTCCAAATGTATTAGCAACCCAAAACAACCTCTTTCTATAGAGAAGCAGACCTAACTGTAACTGCCTATGGGAACAAAATATATATACACACACACGCATATATATAGGAACCTCATGTCAAAGCTTAAAGCCAATCATGAAAATATTGTTAGTCAATCAGATAAAGGGGGAAACATCGTCATTTGGCCACGTAAAGAATATGTGACGGAAGCCAAAAGACAACTTAATGATCCATCCTGTTATCAGATGGCAGCTATGTCAGAGTTCAAGAAAGCCAAGGAGTCCTTAAAGAAATCCTTGCTTAATTACAAAAGGCAAGGTTTAATTTCAAATCAGGAATATCTGTTTTTACATAATGAGTTCACGATCATCCCATACTTATACCTTATTCCGAAAATACATAAACAAGTCAAGCCCACGGCAATAGGGGGGGGTCAGCGAGAACATAAGCAGATATGTGGACTTTTATCTACAACCGTTAGTACAAGATCTTCCATCGTATTTGAAGGACACTGGTAACTTCCTAAATAAACTGAAAGTCATAGGATGGAAAGAAGGGCAGCTACTAATTACCCTTACATTGAAGCGCTGTATACCAGCATTGACCGTCAGACTGGGATAGCAGCGGTCAAACATTTTCTAGACACTAGACCACTTAACTTTCACTCTCATAATCTGATGCTTTGCTTTTAGAACTCATTAAGTAGTGCTTGTTCAACAATTATTTAATCTTTGGCAAACAGCTATTCTTACAAAAATGAGGTGTAGCCATGGGATCCTGCTTCTCCCCAAGCTGGGATAGCAGCGGTCAAACATTTTCTAGACACTAGACCACTTAACTTTCACTCTCATAATCTGATGCTTTTAGAACTCATTAAGTAGTGCTTGTTCAACAATTATTTTATCTTTTGCAAAGAGGTATTCTTACAAAAATGAGGTGTAGCCATGGGATCCTGCTTCTCCCCAAGCTACGCATGCTTGCATGTCGGCTTGTGGGAGGAGCAGGTTCTCAAAGGAACTCATGGTGTGATTTTTAATACCAGAATTATCCAATGGTATAGATATATCAACAACATGTTTTTAATTTGGGATGGCAATGTAGAGAGTGCACAGGAATTCATTGAACTACTGAAGGAAAATGTTCTCAATCTGAAATTCACATCACAAATCAGTGAGACAAGTGTAATATTACCGGACACTACAGTATACATTGAGGGTAATAGCATTCAGACTACGTTGCATAGAAAAGTGACGGCAGGCACCACAACCCTCCACACCACCAATAGCCATCCCCAACACGTCATCAATAGCATCCCTTACAGGGAACTCCTCAGGATAAAAATAATTTGCAGTACAACAGAGGAATGTGAAAAATGATTGGTTGGGGTACAGCGAAAAGGTACTCAAAGAAGCAGGCAGGAAAGCGAGAATCAGATCCTGAGAGTCTCTTTTAATAGGGAAAGTCGTTTCTAATGAGGCAGTTTCCGCATCTTCCAGCACATCCATTATTCACACTACCCCTAGATGTATCACTACTTTCAGTAAACAACATAAACAAATCAGGGGGATTATGAACAGAAATTGGCCAATCTTACAAACGGATGGCGTTCTGGCTCCTATCTCAGTTACCAGACGCACCATTGCATTCAGGAAGGCCAAATCAATGAAAACAGACCGCAAAAAGGACAGCACATGTGATGTGAGTAAGAGTACCTGGCTAAAACCATAAAATGGGTTTTTCAAATGCTCCACTTGCAGGGCTTGCAAGTTTGGTGTTAACAAGAGCAAATATAAAGTCCCTTTAATCCTAACAAATACCCATCACAGGACATTTCACTTGTCGCACGGAATTTGCGATATATCTTTTGTCATGTACATGCGGTCTTTCATACATTGGAAGCACCAAATTGCAAGCCTATGCAGGTATTTTACAGCATCTTCAGGCCATTGTCAACAATGATTCCAGCTATCCGGAGGCAAGGCATTTCAAAAACACACATGGAAATGATCTCAATTGCTTACAGTATTTTGTGATAGATGCCATTCCCCCCCTATAAAGAGGGAGAAATAGAGAAAGACTTCTAAGACAGCTGGAATCCAAATATATTTTGGAATTTGACAGTAAGGCTTCGAACGGTCTAAATAATACTGAAGACCTTCATCATTTTCTATGAACCATTGCTGGCCTATGTACTTACCTTCGGAGTTTTAATAACATAGTATGTCAACATTTTTATTTTGAGTTAGAGACATCTGTTAGGACTGATTTCTTTTCATTTATGGCAGCCTTTGAGCAGACATGTCCGACGTCAGCACAAGTGCCTTTGGTTACAGAATTTGTACATTAAAATTGCAAGTTTGTATCTTAAACTATGTGACAAATAGAATACTCTTTATCTTTTGTAGATGAGATGTCCACTCCAGGAATTTTCTGACGTTTGTTGATTGTATCTCCGGATAAGGTAAATTACATTGGATAATATCTAATTTAAACAGCCTACTAGACCTCCTGAATATTATACGGTTTTTCTTTTAAAAAAAATGTTTTTGCACTTTACATCACAATTTTTATCATGGTTTTGTTGTAATGTGTATGACATACATACTGCATCCCTTCCTTGTCTCATGATTATGAATTTGCTGGGGGCTCTTTTTCTGGTTTAAAATTGGGGACTGCGTATTTTGCACATTCAAAATTTTTTGCAATGGCGTAGTTTGCACTATTTAAAATGTATTTTGTACTGTAATCCATCAGAAAGTTCTAACAGGAACATTCTCATTAATAAGTTTTGCACTATATTTGCGTATTTTGCACAGTTTTGCTCAATTTTGCACATTGTGAATATGTCCTTTCAGCGTGATGATATCTTGAGTCTAATGGGTACTATGCCTTTGGCCGATTCACAATGCGCATTATTGATGGTTTTGTCGTCACTATCATTCACCATTGGGGTAAGTTATTTAGGTTCATGTATGCATGCCGTTTTCTCTGCTGGTTTAAATATGACTAATCTGACGGCCAAACAAAAGCGTTAAGTGCTTTAAAGACTTTGCCTGCAGTAATGCGCTAAAATATGGATGCATATATTTTTGTGATGAAAAGAATCAAACATCCAAAGTGATTTAAACATGTATGATTTATAATTTATTATTTATGACAATGTACTGGTGATGTCTTCTAGCTCCCTTATGCAAAGCTAACAAACAAGTCTGTTTACTATGTCTAAAAAAGTGGTGAAACACGTGATGTTTATTTAAATGTATGCAACATACACCATCGCACTCGTGACCACGAAGGCTAGTGCTCCGAAACGCGTCGAGTGGAAGCGTATTTTGAATAAACACGCTTTATTGCAAAGAGCGGCCTGGACATTGTTTTTTCAAAATTTAAAAACAATTGGTTGGATACTTTGGGATCCGCAAACCCGTCCGGGCCCAGGGGCTTAATTGCGAACTGAGAGATTGGATATATATATATATATATATATATATATATATATATATATATATATATATATATATATATATATATATATATATGTATATATATATATATATATATATATATATATATATATATATATATATATATATATATCAATCAAAGAAATTCCAATATCGTACGCTCTCAGGAATCAAAAACACAGTCCAAGAGTGAAATAGAACCTTGGTTTATTCACACAACGCGTTTCGGCGGCTTGCCTTGATCACGTGTGACAAAGAATGTGAGAAAAGTGTGCCATTTACAATCTCGATACGTCAAAACAAAGGTAGGACTATGTACAAATAAACATTGCGCGTCAGACATATTGGAATGGTTAACTGTAGCATGTACGCATACAAATTGCTGGCATTTGAGAATCTTATAACTCATATTCAGTTAATAAATGCACATATGCGGCAATAATTCATAACACCACATAATCCCATGTATCCTGGGAATTCATAGTGAAAAAACTCCTGCACACTGTGCTAGCCCAAAATAAGACTATGCACAGACAAACACTTCGTGTCGGCCATATTGAAGTGATCAAGTTCCCCATGGCAGCATACAATATTACTGGCATTGATCATATTGTTACTCGTATTGATAAAGAACTGCAATTGCGCGGCAATAATATCATCCCACACAATCCAGCACATCCTGGGTGATAATAGTATGAACCCGTGTTATTAGTGCTCCCCACATATTAATGGAGCGGTGATACTGGTATTGACAAGTGTCCATTTATCTAGGAAACAAACATTAGTGATAAGGACTACGTGCAGAAGTATATACAACGTTGGTCCTATTCGAGTGATGATATGTAGGTTAGGTCAACACACTGTAATACAAAGAGGCTACCCCAACTGGGTCATCAAGCAAGCTACCACAAGAGCAGACAAAGTAGACAGAAAGGAAACACTAGAAAAGGCTGAACCTGTGCATGAAGAAACTGACGAGACGACGAGGTTGATACTCACTTTCAATTCTCAGTTGGCCACCGTCAAAAAAGTCATAGCCAAACATTGGGATATTCTGAGACATGACAACATCATAGGGAATGTTGTCAACGAACGTCCTAGCATAACGTACAAACGTAATCTTAATATCAGGGATCTGGTATCTAGGAATGACGTCACCCAGTATAAGGACTCCACTGAACATGGCTTGCAAGGTTTTTATCCCTACAGTCACTGCAAAGCTTGTAGTAATAGTGTATACAAAAATGAACTTGTCTACAATGGAGTCAAAAGAAAAATAACCCAATTTCTGACCTGTAGCACTAGCTATGTTGTGTACGCTATCGAATGTCCATGTCACCTATGGTACATAGGAAGTACCAAGTGCAGTGCCAAAAAAAGAATATTGGAGCATCGGAGGGCCATAACCAACCATGATCCTAAATATCCGGTGGCACGACACTTCAGGGAGAAACATTACCCAGATGCCAACTTGTTGAGCTACATGCTCATTGAACAGGTTCAGGTCAAACCCAGAGGAGGTGACAGATTGTTGTCCTTGAGACAACATGAGTCAAGACATATCATTAACTTCCAAAGTAAGTACCCGGGTGGCCTTAACTGGGATGAGGAGCTAGAAATACATCTTAGAGTAGACTCGTAGTGATACATGATAGTTTGTGACTATGTTTGTACTCTACCTCTCACTTACTGTATTTATGCCCAACACGCAGGATTGTAATTGATGTTGCTTAACTGCTTGCTTCTCTCCAACATGTTCGATTGTGTGCTAGAAAACTTCTAATGCAGTATTTTAATTGTATTTTTTACCTTTTGTGTATTTGATCTACAGGTGTACAGGCAGGGCTTCCCAGTATGAATGGATTCCTGAATTGGGCACCACTGTCACTGGCACTTGTTCCGGTTTGCACTTCTTCTGTTAGGCACTTTCTCACGGTCAGTTATTGTTTTCGCACCTGTTCTGCACTTTGTTACTGTCAGCAGTAGGACTATGCTGAGTTGGATTATGAGCACCAGACTATGATACTGGCGTTTATGCTGGAATACACTACTCATATGGACACTGGTCATTAAGTTCTTCTGCTTTGAATCCCCCTTGATTTAGTATACAGGACATATGCAGGGTAATACTACCTTGCAGACTACTGTTGAGATGCATGATGCACCTGAGCACTTTACATGAGCAGGCATTAACCTGGTGGGTGAATTGTATATTGATCTTTCCATCCCGCTTTTACTGCTGTAACCTCCAAAGTACCTAGATCAAATGTGCCTTTGTGAGGTTTTTTGAATCACATGTCTCTTATCACGCGTAAATGTATTGTATTACAGTGTGTTGACCTAACCTACATATCACCACTCGAATAGGACCAACGCTGTATATACTTCTGCACGTAGTCCTTATCACTAATGTTTGTTTCCTAGATAAATGGACACTTGTCAATACCAGTATCATCGCTTGTTAGACCTGTCTGGCTTTTTGGCGAAGTCCCTCCTAATTATTATTTATTTTGTCCCCTTTTTGCCCCTCATACCCTTGATAATTTTTTGTCTACTGACTTTTTGTAGGTGTTGGCTAGGGGGATAGGTGTTCTTTCTCCCTCTCATAATCTTTTACCTCAGGCCCAGAGGCCTGTTCTGACAGGAAAGTTGGCACCACCTAAAATGGTGGCCACCAACTGCCCTAACTGTCACACACAGAACTTGGCCATAGCCTAACATAGGGCATTCTAGAACCTTCTGGTCCATTCTGGACCACTGAAGGGCAGCCTATATAAGGCGGAATGCTGGACAGCCATTTTGTCTGTCAGTGAGGAGCAGCTAGAGTGAAGGTTGAGGTCTGGCAGGGGTAGGATCCTGAAGGGTGGTTTCCTCTACAAGAGTAGCCCTCTGTCTAGGTTTCTCTCCCTCCTATGTCCTGTTGTCCTAGCCAAGTTAGCTCATCCTGCTGATCCTGGACAGATAGGTGAAGGGGTTAATTCTAGTAGTCTTGGGAGCTGAGAAGAGCCCTGCCCTGGGAGCTGAACTGAGAGTTCCCCTGTGCCCCTAGTCTGACCAGTAAGGAGGAATAGGGGGTTAGTGCTAAGAAAGTACATTTTGGCTTTGTCCTGAAGGAGCCCCCCCCTCCTCTTCATTTTAGTGAAGAAAGGAAATATCTTCACTGAACAACTGACCTATTTCCTTACCATTGACTGGTCCTGTGGCGTGTGGCAAGCCCCTCTGCCGGTTGGGTGGAAGGTGTGAGGTGAACTGGGAGCGGGACCTCTGAAACACCGATCGTGCTCTGTGCCAGCACCCTCCCGGGATCCACTGAGCCTGAGAAGCCTGGCGAGGCTTCCCTTTGTGAGCGGGACCCCGGGGGCGCCTTTCGCGCTGGAGCCGCGTTGCCGGTAGCGACCCCGTCCTGAAGAAAGTGAAGGAGTCATTGCGCACGCCCCGTCTGATGCAGCTATCCCCGGAAGGAGGGGCAGAGAGGTGAGCAGGCCCGAGAGTGTAGCGCCTCTCCCTGGAGCGGGATCAGTGGGAGGCGGCCTCGGCAAGAGCGCTTCCGCGCATGCCCGCCGGAGAAGTGACTGCGGAGATCAGCGCTGAGGAGAGGCGCCGGAGGGATCTTTGGCTGGCTGAGTAATCGGCTCGCTTCTTCCTGCTCGAGCGCCGCGCTGAGGAGCCGGCCTGGGCAGGGAGGAAGAGTTACAAGGCCCGGCAGAGGTCTGGGGGTTTTGTGGTGCCTGCCCTGATTATTTCCAGCGCGAGTGCAGCGCGGAGGAGTCGGCCTGAGGCGGGAGAGAGTGTCTTCAGCCTTGGTTCCCCGGGCCCTCGCGCCTGATAATCCTTTACCTTGGGTGCAGAACTATCCTAACAACAACAGTCACAAGTAAGGAGGTAGCTACGTGGGGGATTGTCTTCCACAGGTTTAATTGGATATAAATTGAGACTCTGACTCTGGGAGTACAGCGTCTATGAGGAATCCCTGACAGGGTTCATTCTATTTACAACAGTTCTATATAAAGGTGACTTAAGTGGTGCTTAAACAATTTCTTCCTGAACAGGATTAGAGAGAGGACTGTAATGTTATCCCTTTAAAAGAAAAAGGTTGTTCTAATCTGTTTTGAGTGCTGATCTTGCCAAAAATATAAAGTAATACTGTGATAAGAAATGATATACAGTAAACAGAGTACAGTAGATGCCTAACTGAGCTAAAACAAGTGTCACAGTTACCTACCAGTTTTGGTTAAGTGATCTATCTATTCTACAAATGCTGGTGGTTATTATGATTTAGAATTGAGAAGTATTCCTGCTATATTCCACACAAACTGAAGTGTAATTTAACTGTGAATCCTACAAGTAAAAATACAGAGAATATTATTTTTTATATAAAGCAGTACGTATTTTCCCACATTTTTGGTGTAGTGTTTTCTTTTTGAGTGTTATTGCATGGCTTTTCTTTTGGGTGGTCTGCAACCTTTACACTGTGCCTCTGATATGCTAGTCTTGCCCTAGGCCAGGCTACCCCAGTTCCAACACCGCTCCATTAATATGTGGGGAGCACTAATAACACGGGTTCATACTATTATCACCCAGGATGTGCTGGATTGTGTGGGATGATATTATTGCCGCGCAATTGCCGTTCTTTATCAATACGAGTAACAATATGATCAATGCCAGTAATATTGTATGCTGCCATGGGGAACTTGATCACTTCAATATGGCCGACACGAAGTGTTTGTCTGTGCATAGTCTTTTTTTGGGCTAGCACAGTGTGCAGGAGTTTTTTCACTATGAACTCCCAGGATACATGGGATTATGTGATGTTATGAATTATTGCCGCATATGTGCATTTATTAACTGAATATGAGTTATAAGATTCTCAAATGCCAGCAATTTGTATGCGTACATGCTACAGTTAACCATTCCAATATGTCTGACGCGCAATGTTTATTTGTACATAGTCCTACCTTTGTTTTGACGTATCGAGATTGTAAATGGCACACTTTTCTCACATTCTTTGTCACGCATGGTCAAGGCAAGCCGCCGAAACGCGTTGTGTGAATAAACCAAGGTTCTATTTCACTCTTGGACTGTGTTTTTGATTCCTGAGAGCGTACGATATTGGAATTTCTTTGATTGATATTGATTTTCCGGTTGCTTCGCCGGAGTGTACGCCACTTGTCTATGGGTCCCAGCGTTGCAGCAGAAGCAGCTGTCTGTTTGGATATATATATATATATATATATATATATATATATATATATATATATATATATATATATATATATATATATATATATATATAGATATATAGATATATAGATATATATAAATATATATATATATATATATATATATATATATATATATATATATATATATATATATATATATATATATATATATATATATCCAAGCTGGGACTCCGTTTCCTTTCCGCAAAACAGTACAGCACTCCGGGGGTACAGGCAAAATGTTTCTTTATTCCGCCATTAGCAGTATGGATAGACGCGTTTCGGATGCAAGTCCTTCGTCAGTGTTTACTCCTAATGCCGCGAGGCGGCTACTTTTTAAATGCGCCATTACGGCATGTCCATCAACATTAATGACGGTATCGAGATCGCATAGGCGCACTTGTAAATGCGGTGGCCATCTTTTAGTGTTCAATATTGAAAGTATCAATCATCAATTCTACAATTCTACAACTAATCTTGCCGTGTATCGACATATCTTGGCAGTTCGGGCTGGACTGTTCCCATGAGGCACAGGGTCAGACTGATTTGCATATAGCCATGTCTGAACTGGGGTGGCAGAGTGGGCTAAAGAACGGTGATGGATTAAACCCAGATCTTTTGACTGGGTATGAGTGTTTGATTGATTCAGATGCTCCGTCTATCACCACCCCCTTTTGTACCGCTTTTGGCCGCCGTAAGTGTGGCAGGGTATGCTCAGACGTGAGTCCCTTGCTCACTTTGCCACTGGATTCAAGCAAGCCGGGCTGAAGACGGCTGGAATGCCAGAAACCGGTCTTCGGAAGCTTGTTTCCGGTCCAGGGAAGACATGGCTTGGCAGTTCGGGCTGGACTGTTCCCATGAGGCACAAGGTCAGACTGATTTGCATATAGCCATGTCTGAACTGGGGTGGCAGAGTGGGCTAAAGAACGGTGATAGATTAAACCCAGATCTTTTGACTGGGTGTGAGTGTTTGACTGATTCAGATGCTCCGTCCATCACCACCCCTTTTTGTGCCGCATTTAAAAAGTAGCCGCCTCGCGGCATTTGGAGTAAACACTGACGAAGGACTTGCGTCCGAAACGCATCTGTCCATACTGGTAATGGCGGAATAAAGAAACTTTTTGCCTGTACCCCCGGAGTGCTGTACTTTGTTTTGCGGCAAGGAAACGGAGTCCGAGCTTGGATTTTAACGCAAGTACCATCGCGCATCAAGCACCTGCTTATGAGTGACCCGAGAATTTTGGTACAAATATATATATATATATATATATATCCTTGCAATATCCAAGTATTGACTGCCTCCACCAGAACGAGAGTTGCGTCGTCTCGGTAAGACTCCTTGGATTGAGTCCCTTACACTCCTTTACACAAACGACCACGCCATGTGAGATTCAGTATTTCTTTATTTCTGCCGCTGCCAAACGCGTATATATATATATATTTCGCTCCAAAACCACCAGCGGGAAGCACTCGCAGATGGGTGCTTTTGAATGCGGGGTGTGCCCGCACAATCAATTTCTCCCAATTCTCCTTCCAATCCACGTTCCTGTGAAAGAAGAAAAGCACTTCCGGGGGCAGTTTCTGTTGTTTAATCACAGAACTTGCACAACCACAAAACAGACGCGTTTCGGTGTAAACCTTTTTCGATGTTCACCGAAGCATCTGGCCGCCTTGTTTTTAACATCACATTGCCTGCAACAACATAACGGAGGGACTGGCTTTCACTTCACCGATGAAGCACCATCTTAGAATTCCTAAATGGGAAACAAAATTACTCCGTGCGTATTTCTAGACACAACATAAAATATGTGCGAATAAATAAAAAATTATTATTTAACTCCAAAATTATGCCCACCGATGGGCTATTGTGCACTCTGTTGGCCAATACTCCCGTCAATCAAGCCCAGGATAGGCTATTACCACCCTCACAATAATGTGTTGCAGGTATCAAAATTAAATCCGAATGGGTCAGCTATATACACATTTACAAGAAAAAGGAAAAAGAAAACCACAAAAGGAAAAGAGAAAAAGAGGAAATAAACCCCACCTCAAACACCCTTTACATGTCCCCTATTATACAAATATAAAAATTTACAAGTCTATACGGTTCATGTATGTACACTGTCCAGAACAAAACGGACTCTCCATCCTGATTCTCATTCCCCTAGATGTATGGCTAACTCCTCACTGCTATTAAGGCCCAGTGGTACTTTGGTTTGGAGATCCACAATGAATCTGGACTCCAATCTCCAAAGCCTAAGGACCCTGTCTCCTCCCCAGGGATTCAGTGGAACCTGGTCCAAGCAGAAATAACTCAACAAATCTCTGTTCCGGTCATGTACTTTGTCGAAGTGACGTGCGACAAGATATGCTTCATCACCCTTTACGATTGCCCTCATGTGCTCCAAAACCCTGATCTTAGCTGGGTGAATAGTGCTTCCTCCATAACGTAGAACGCATGGGCACATGAGGCAATATACTACATAGGGGCAGGTACAGGTAATGAATTTCCTTATATTTCTCTACTCTCTAGTAGTCGGAATCTCATAGGTGAGTACCTTTTTGCTCCCTCTACAAGCTTTGCACTTCCCACACGGGAAGAACCCTTGAATCTTACCAATGGATGAGATCGGATTGTCCGTCAGATGACTGTGGACAAGCTCATTCTTGAGCGACCTGGCCTTTCTAAAGGTCACCAAAGGGTTGGGAGGCAGGTCAGACCCTATCACCCCGTCACTTCTCAGTATGTTCCAGTTTCTTCTCATGATCCTTTTTAGGTCCCCCGCATTGCTAGAATAAGTAGTAATGAGGCGAAATTTGCCTTCATCACTGTCAGGGTCATTCTTCTTGTTGGTACTTATCTCCTGTTGTTGGAGCAGTGCTTCCCTACTGAGAGCATCAGCCCTGGAGTAAGCCTGATCTAGTATTTTTTTGCTGTAGCCTCTTGCTGTGAAACGCCTCATACTTTCTCTTGCTGCTTTCTGGAATTCACCCTCGTCTGAGCTGTTACGCTTAATCCTAACAGAATTGCCAGCAGAGGTTTTGCGATCTGGTTTTCAACTGTCCCTCATCAACATACATGTTCACATCTAGGTAGTTCACTGACTCCGAACGTATTTCCCCGGTGAATTCCAAATTAACCTGATTATCATTGAGGAACTTAATGAAATCCAGGGCTGACTCTATTGGTCCATTCCAAACGATGAATAAATCATCGATGAAACAGTACCACCGTACCACCTGATTGGTCCATTCCTCGTTGGCATCACCCCAGCCCACCTGCTCCTCCCACCAGCCTACGAACAAGTTCGCATAGCTGGGGGCGAAGCAGGTGCCCATGGCCGTGCCCGAGGTTTGTCTGTACATCTGTGTCTGGAACAAGAAAATGTTGTTAGTAAGGCAAAATTTTGCAAACTCCAAGATCAGAGTATTGTGTTCCACATATTTCAATGGACGTCTTTCCAGAAAGTATCTGAGCGCCCTCAGACCATCACCATGTGCTATGGAGGTGTATAGATTTGTTATGTCAAGTACTATCAATTTGTAGTTCTCATCCCACTTCAAAGATGCCAAATGTCCCAACAGATATTTTGTGTCTCTAATATATGACTTTAATACCTTTACATGTGGCAAAAGAAAGAAATCCACATAAATAGACATGTGTTCTGTGAGGCTCCCCTGTGATGCCACAATAGGTCTTCCAGGTAGACATGATCTGTCCTTGTGCACCTTGGGGAGGTGATAAAAAGTAGGAACAGTGGCGTTCAAACGTCTTAAAAACAAAAATTCATCCATATTCAGAAGGTTCTTGTTATGCCATTTGGTGATCAAAGTGTGATATTCCACTTTACTCAGATGATATTTCTTGACACCAATGGCAACATAATTCCTTTGATCATTCAGCTGACGTAGGGCTTCTTTATCATAGTTCTTCCTAGTTTGCAAGACAATATTCCAGCCCCTATCAGAGGGCTTGCAAACAATTTTATTGTCATCTTTAAGGCTTTTCAAGGCTAATCGTTGTTTGAAAGAAAAATTACTATCCTTCCTCGTAACACTGTTGTTATTGCCCAGAAATTGCCTTTTCCTCCGTAAATGGCCCAAATCTCTTACAACTGCGTCTGTGAAAGTATCAATGGCATCTGGCATTGTCTGCCGTAGAAACTGTAGAACAGGTTTAAAGTGCATGTTACCTCCACACTGTTCATTGCCTGTCACTACAAGCTGTTGGGATCTGCTTATGGTAGTCAGCGCATCCTCTGCAGCCCCAGTCCTCAGCTCTTCCAAAACCATCATGGCATTCAGATCTCTGTCTTGTAAGCTATTCGTTTCACAGTGACTGTCCCCCTTCTTTTTTGGCTTCATTGGTACAGGTTTCATTTTAAAGTACTTATGCAATTTTAGTTTTCGTGTAAATTTGAATAAATCTATCTGTGTCTGGGTGAATTCCATATATCTTTGGGGGCAAAATGTCAGTCCTAACTTGAGAACTGATTCCTCCGTATCCGTGAGCATTTTATCTGTTAAATTAATAATGGTGAGATTGTCATCACTCATTATCGCCTCCTGTTGTAGATCTTTTTGCTCCTGGTCGCTGGGGGGGGAGACATCGCCTCTTCCTGCCCCCTTGTCCCCTCCTTGTCTTCCCCTTCCATGCCGTTGCAGCGGTTTTCCCCTTCCTCCTCTCTGCCACGATTGGTGGGTTAGTTGGAACTCCTGCCAAAACGGAGTACGCACCAGTCCTGATTGCAAGGTGCTTCGCCCTTCATCTCCTGAAGACTCATTTTCTGTTACCTCAGATTCCGAGGTAACAACAGTATCCAACCCAGTTTGTACTGTTGTTCTGCTCTTGCTCAACAACTCCTTCCTAGGATTGCTGTATTTCTTCGCAAAGGTCAACACCCTTCCTCGGGCATAGTCATCCTCGTCTCTTTCAAATTTACCTTGCTTTCCTTGCTTTATTTTTTCTTCATATGTTTTTAGACGTTTTTTCATTTGTTCCTTAAATTCTGTAAGCTTAGCTTGATCCTCTTCCTTCTTTAGGAGTTCCTCCAACTCCTCAATGTCATGCAATGCCTTATCTGGATCACTTCATGCAAATTTAACCAAAATTTGCAAACTTCCTCTGCATGACAGTGCAATGTTTTCAGCCCATTCATCTAGAAGTAGGGGGTCTGGGGATTCATACACTGGTACCGTGTATATTCTTAGTCCCCTTGGGACCATATTCACCTCAATGTATTGTTGTAGGGAGGTCCCCTCCCACCATTTTCTTATCTCGCGCTCGTAAAGTCTCTCGAGCGCTGTGCATTTGATGTGGAAGCTTGTTTTGCCGGATCCCCCCCAAGTCCTGTTTGCGTTCTCCCCTCTCCTCCTTCTTTCCAAACATGCTGGAGGCAGCCTCCCGGCGCTTCGATTCACAGAACATGTTTATAATCCGTTTTTCAAATGTAACCAATAGTGTGCTCGTCTCCCCTGTCTTGGCACGGTGAATAATAAGTAAAAACGCCAGCCGGTGCCTTACCCGGACTTCACCCGCTAGTGCTCACAAGTGGGCGCCCGCCTCTTCCAGCGTGTCACGTACTCCCAGCATAGCTTCACCATGTCGGTGCTCCGCAAATTTCCAATTCTCGCTCCAAGACCACCAGCCCGAAGCACTCGCATACCGGTGCTTTCGAATGCGGGGGTGTGCCCGCACAATCAATTTCTCGCAATTCTCCTTCCAATCCACGTTCCCGTGAAAGAAGAAAAGCACTCCCGGGGGTAGTTTCTGTTATTTAATCATAGAACTTGCACAACCACAAAACAGACGCGTTTCGGTGTAAACCTTTTTCGATGTTTACCGAAGCATCTGGCCGCCATGTTTTTAACATCACATTGCCTGCAACAACATAAAGGAAGGACTGGATTTCACTTCACCAATGAAGCGCCATCTTAGAATTCCTAAATGGGAAACAAAATTACTCAGTGCGTATTTCTAGACACAACATAAAATATGTGCGAATAAATAATAACATTATTATTTAACTCCAAAATAATGCCCACCGATGGGCTATTGTGCACTCTGTTGGCCAATACTCCCATCAATCAAGCCCAGGATACCATCCTCACAATAATGTGTTGCAGGTATCAAAAGTAAATCCGAATGGGTCATCTATATACACATTTACAAGAAAAAGGAAAAGGAAAACCACTAAAGGAAAAGAGAAAAAGAGGAAATAAACCCCAGAATGTTTTTGGGGGGGGCCTAGGGGGTCCTTGTGGGACCCCCTGAGCTGGCCTATGGGGTCAGGGTGATTCTACCCTGCCCCCTTTGCGTGTTTTCCACCTTTGTTTCACTGCTTTCTTGTGCTTTGGTTCTACTGAGGCACAAGATGGCTGCCAACACTTCCTGGTTTGGAGTGTTGACAGACAGTGGCAGCCAATGAGCATGCCTTCCTGAATAACGGTGATGGATCAAGCCCTGATCTTTGGACTGGGTAAACGTGGTCTGCTCAATTCAGACACTCTGTTCATCACCACCCCCTTTTGTAAATCAATTTTGGCCACTATAGGTGTGGCAGGGTATACTCAGACATGAGTCCCTTTCTCACTGCTCCATCAGGATTCAAGCAAGCCGGGCCGAAGAGGCTGAAATGCCAGAAACCGGTCCCCGGTAGCTTGTCTCCTTTCTGGTAAAGAATTGGCTTTGTAGTTTAGTCTGCCCTGTTCCCATGATGCACTGGGCCAGGGACAGACTGATTTGCATATAGCCAGGTTCTGAGCTGGGATGGGGCAGTGAGATAAATAACGGTGATGGATCAAGCCCTGATCTTTGGACTGGGTAAGAGTGGTCTGCTCAATTCAGACACTCTGTTCATCACCACCCCCTTTTGTAAATCGATTTTGGCCACTATAGGTGTGGCAGGGTATACTCAGACATGAGTCCCTTTCTCACTGCTCCATCAGGATTCAAGCAAGCCGGGCCGAAGAGGCTGAAATGCCAGAAACCGGTCCCCGGTAGCTTGTCTCCTTTCTGGTAAAGAATTGGCTTTGTAGTTTAGTCTGCCCTGTTCCCATGATGCACTGGGCCAGGGACAGACTGATTTGCATATAGCCAGGTTCTGAGCTGGGATGGGGCAGTGAGATAAATAACGGTGATGGATCAAGCCCTGATCTTTGGACTGGGTAAGAGTGGTCTGCTCAATTCAGACACTCTGTTCATCACCACCCCCTTTTGTAAATCGATTTTGGCCACTATAGGTGTGGCAGGGTATACTCAGACATGAGTCCCTTTCTCACTGCTCCATCAGGATTCAAGCAAGCCGGGCCGAAGAGGCTGAAATGCCAGAAACCGGTCCCCGGTAGCTTGTCTCCTTTCTGGTAAAGAATTGGCTTTGTAGTTTAGTCTGCCCTGTTCCCATGATGCACTGGGCCAGGGACAGACTGATTTGCATATAGCCAGGTTCTGAGCTGGGATGGGGCAGTGAGATAAATAACGGTGATGGATCAAGCCCTGATCTTTGGACTGGGTAAGAGTGGTCTGCTCAATTCAGACACTCTGTTCATCACCACCCCCTTTTGTAAATCGATTTTGGCCACTATAGGTGTGGCAGGGTATACTCAGACATGAGTCCCTTTCTCACTGCTCCATCAGGATTCAAGCAAGCCGGGCCGAAGAGGCTGAAATGCCAGAAACCGGTCCCCGGTAGCTTGTTTCCTTTCTGGTAAAGAATTGGCTTTGTAGTTTAGTCTGCCCTGTTCCCATGATGCACTGGGCCAGGGACAGACTGATTTGCATATAGCCAGGTTCTGAGCTGGGATGGGGCAGTGAGATAAATAACGGTGATGGATCAAGCCCTGATCTTTGGACTGGGTAAGAGTGGTCTGCTCAATTCAGACACTCTGTTCATCACCACCCCCTTTTGTAAATCGATTTTGGCCACTATAGGTGTGGCAGGGTATACTCAGACATGAGTCCCTTTCTCACTGCTCCATCAGGATTCAAGCAAGCCGGGCCGAAGAGGCTGAAATGCCAGAAACCGGTCCCCGGTAGCTTGTCTCCTTTCTGGTAAAGAATTGGCTTTGTAGTTTAGTCTGCCCTGTTCCCATGATGCACTGGGCCAGGGACAGACTGATTTGCATATAGCCAGGTTCTGAGCTGGGATGGGGCAGTGAGATAAATAACGGTGATGGATCAAGCCCTGATCTTTGGACTGGGTAAGAGTGGTCTGCTCAATTCAGACACTCTGTTCATCACCACCCCCTTTTGTAAATCGATTTTGGCCACTATAGGTGTGGCAGGGTATACTCAGACATGAGTCCCTTTCTCACTGCTCCATCAGGATTCAAGCAAGCCGGGCCGAAGAGGCTGAAATGCCAGAAACCGGTCCCCGGTAGCTTGTCTCCTTTCTGGTAAAGAATTGGCTTTGTAGTTTAGTCTGCCCTGTTCCCATGATGCACTGGGCCAGGGACAGACTGATTTGCATATAGCCAGGTTCTGAGCTGGGATGGGGCAGTGAGATAAATAACGGTGATGGATCAAGCCCTGATCTTTGGACTGGGTAAGAGTGGTCTGCTCAATTCAGACACTCTGTTCATCACCACCCCCTTTTGTAAATCGATTTTGGCCACTATAGGTGTGGCAGGGTATACTCAGACATGAGTCCCTTTCTCACTGCTCCATCAGGATTCAAGCAAGCCGGGCCGAAGAGGCTGAAATGCCAGAAACCGGTCCCTGGTAGCTTGTCTCCTTTCTGGTAAAGAATTGGCTTTGTAGTTTAGTCTGCCCTGTTCCCATGATGCACTGGGCCAGGGACAGACTGATTTGCATATAGCCAGGTTCTGAGCTGGGATGGGGCAGTGAGATAAATAACGGTGATGGATCAAGCCCTGATCTTTGGACTGGGTAAGAGTGGTCTGCTCAATTCAGACACTCTGTTCATCACCACCCCCTTTTGTAAATCGATTTTGGCCACTATAGGTGTGGCAGGGTATACTCAGACATGAGTCCCTTTCTCACTGCTCCATCAGGATTCAAGCAAGCCGGGCCGAAGAGGCTGAAATGCCAGAAACCGGTCCCCGGTAGCTTGTCTCCTTTCTGGTAAAGAATTGGCTTTGTAGTTTAGTCTGCCCTGTTCCCATGATGCACTGGGCCAGGGACAGACTGATTTGCATATAGCCAGGTTCTGAGCTGGGATGGGGCAGTGAGATAAATAACGGTGATGGATCAAGCCCTGATCTTTGGACTGGGTAAGAGTGGTCTGCTCAATTCAGACACTCTGTTCATCACCACCCCCTTTTGTAAATCGTTCCTGAGAAAGATGCATGCTCATTGGCTGTCAACACTTTTAACCAGGAAGTGTTGGCATCCATCTTGTGCTCGGTAGATCGAGGCACAAGAAAGCAGAAAAAGAAACGTGAAGAACACAGAAAGGGGGCAGGGTAGACACACCCTAACCCCCTAGGCCCACAAGGACAAAAAAGGCCCAAATTTTGCTTTTCAAAAAACCTGGTCAGTTTTTTTAAAAATTACCCCCCCGGGGGGACCAAATCGTGGGGGCATAGTACTTAAGAAGTGTGGGGGGTCCCCAATTCCCCGCCCCACTGCCCCGGGGACCGCCGCCCCGGGGCAAAGCAAGGCAGCCCCTTAGCGCATACTGGAGGCTCCTGGTGGGCTAGTTGGCCCCCGGGGACCCCCAGTATGCAAGGGGAATTAGTTCCCCCTCTGCAAACACGCCAGGGGGCTGCGTTGCAGAGAGGTGTACAAACATTTTTTATCATTTTATATTACAAATATGTAATGTAATTTAAAAAATAATATATCTAAAATTAAAAAATGTATAATAATGTAGTAAATCAGTATAAAAAATATAACAATTATCACATTTAAAAATTTGTAGTGTAGTTCCTATTTTCCCAATAGGCCCTGCGCATTGGAATAACATTAACAGTAGTATCGACGTAGAAGTGCGGATCTTCCAGGCCTCTACTGACTATGCTAAACTTAATTGGGTTTGTTACCAACTAGCTCAGAGGTCACTGGAAACTTTCTTCTCTGAAAAGGAAGTGATCAGCTTCCTTGGTACAGACAAGAAGGGATTCAGTTTTCCAACAACCGTGCAACATGACAACTTTGCTCCTCAGATAAGAGTCAATCTCTAGGGTCGTGTGAAACAATAGACAGTTATTTTACTCAGTCAGTGGTTGTGCAGTTTACTTTCACAATATGCAGAGAATAGAGAGACGGGCGTTTTCAATAAAGGGTAACATTTATTGAACAGTCTTTCTTCTCGTACAAGAGAAATGAATTGCAAGACTTGTTATTATAAAAAGTACGTACAGTAAGATGAGTATTGCGAAATAATACTGTAAAAGCATTGATATGGTTTCTTAGCCATACAATGGTTTAAAATGAATAAAACATATATACATTCATATATACATTAGGCTAAAATGCTCAACTGGTGCTTCTAACTACGCCTACCCCAGTGTACCTGACCTAAGCCTAATACTTGGGAGAGCAGTAAGTAAGTAGCTTTAAGTTAAGTTGATTTTGCCAAGGTTTGCTTCAAGAATTCTCTCTAAGGGTTTAGTCAACACCATACCTCTGGAATAGAATAATGGAGGTCTGGTATCTCCTTCAGGGGGTCGATATCCCAGTCACCCGCAAGGGTAGCCTGGAAACGCCGGAGCTGGATTTCTCTGCAGGAGAAAAGACAGCGTCTCTCTCAGCGCATCGAGGAAGAGGAGGAGGGGCAGCGTCCGCGGGCAGCTTGCATCTGCTGGGCTCTTGCAGGGGGACGGCTGTTCAGCTCCCAAGTTCACCACACCATCGTTCGCTCATTAGCAGCGATAGCAGTAGCGATAGCAGCTATGGTATCATCAGCATAACAGCAGCAACTTCAGCAGCAGCATCAGCGAAAACAGCAGCAGCGTCTGCTTAAGGCAACGTTGGTAATATTTATACCTGAAAGGTGCCTTGTTTGACGTAAGTTTTTGGACATAAGACGTCAATAAAGATGTCACTAGGAAGTGATCGTCTATCAGTGCTCATTAGAGTTCTATTACTAATCAAAACATAGCAAGCGGGGCTTTCCCAGGTTGCTGAGTTTTTATCTTGTTAGAGAACTCGGAGTGTTAATCTAGGAATCTTAGATAGTAACTTCTTCTATGTCATTGCACTAATTAGCTGCAAAGGAAGTGGCATAGGAAGCGATTCTGAAATGTGGCTCTGTTCGTGTGAGGCCAGAGACGAGTTTCTGAATATTGCATTTGATCGGTTATGCCAATATAGGGAATAAATGGATTTATAGCTGTATAGGGGCATAAGGTCACAGTATCGATCAGGGTCCTAGATTAGAATGCTACACCCACTCCACGAATTCATGTCCATCAAATTACTAAAACTAGAGCAATAAGATGCATGTGTAACATTGCCCACCCCAAAATACATATATGCATTTGAAATAGGCGTATTTGTAATACGTGAAAATATAGGTACTGTACGTTTTATTTTCATTCAAAAATTATAGCATATGAAATCAATGAACGATTTTGCAAAAAGAATTACACATGAAATATTTCTGAATACAGAAAAGAAGGGCGAGATAATTTCATCACATATAAATGCATTGCGGTAAAATGTGCTAGAGGCTGGTGTAAAGTTATTATGTCTCTAGATGTATCTAAAAATATAGAAGTAGAAGCTTCCGTTCTCTATGAATAGTTCTACTTTAAGCAAAGAATTTTCGTGCCAAAAAAAGGTCAATATTAAAAAAGTGTTCAATTCAAAAGAATTCTTGCTGAACGGGGAAATAGAGTTCCAACGCTTTTTTAGCAGTTTTTGTTGTTCAAAACTGAAGGCCGAATTCAGTGTTCATGGGAACGCTGTGTGTCGGAATACTTCTCTAAAGTTATTGTTTCTGTTCGGGTGAGAACATCATATCAGATAGGCTCTCAAAGAATTGGTCTACAAAATCAGGTGACAGTTCGACCAAATTCAATAGTGCTGTAACTTGGCAGGTGTGAGAATGATTGCTGTCATCAAAGTCGGGATCAGCAATGCTCACAGAAGGTCGTACCTGGGTGATGTTGCTTTTGTCACTCGCTCCACTGTTACCACCTAGTCGTAGTACAGGAGTCTCAATGAATGCCGTCATCAGGATTGGTAGCCGCTGGGGACAACACAATGCGTGAGCCGTTATCGGACTTAGCAAAGTATCGAAATCCATTGGTACTGCTGATGGAAGTGCAAGACAGGTGTCCAACACACACTCATCTCCGCATAGCATACATCGTAGTTCAGGTAAGATGCAGTTTTGCCATATCGGTCTGAATGAAAGGAACCAGGTCATGTTTAGATCTCTCAGCCTGGCCAATCCAAGGACTCTAGGTATTCTGTCCCGGTAGCGCACTGCTAGGATTGTTTCTTCCATTCCCATAGGAGTCATGTCTGAGCTGTGGCTTGCCATATCGAAGCAGGAGGGTCAAAAATAAAATCCCTGCTACAAGTCCCAAAAATAGGGGTATGCCGCCAAAAACAGAGTGGACAAAATTTGGAACGATTCCCAGAATTGCTTGAAATGGTGTTAGCAGTCCCGTAAAAATCGTCTTAAATATGCCTGGCATGCCTGTGGCACTAGACATGTTAAGGAGTTGGCTCAACATTTCTACGAAATGCACGGGGCAATTTGTTGATAAAAGGTCATGAACCTCCGTAGCTGTCCTTGCAACTAGGAGATCATACGTCTCTTTTGATGACGTGATGGGCACTGTTGTCTGCAAAAGCACAGACTTCATTTTGCTTAAAGTATCAATTCATATAGAAGAGAAATGCAGACAAGGCCAGATGGGAGTCTCTATGTCTCCAGGGCCGCTCGGGTACAATGCTTGCATACAGCATTTGACCATGGAAGTTACGCTTACGAGATACGCTTTTCCTGGCAAAAGGCCACAACATCTGTGATCCGTTATTAGAATGTAACTCCCATTCGCGAGTTGCATAAAGAAGGGCTCTATCTGCGTTGCAGGTGTGACAAACTGGTGGCATGAAAAGTTGTTAGAATTACCTTCACAGGCTCCGTGTAAATTAATACCCTGGCACAAAAGTATACCGCTTAGTGAACGTTTACAGTTTTCACCACTAAGAAATACATTTTTGTCGCTGTCACTATAGCATGAATGTGTGTATGGTAATTTCCAAACTGACTTAACATATCCTTTACCCAATTGTTCATACTGGCCAGTAGGTATGTATTCAAGGCACTTTTTAAATCGGAAAGTTGTTATCGGAATAGTGATAATTCAGTGTATTATCCATTCAATGACAGGACTTTCTGACATTGTCAATGGTAATCTCTCAAGTTTTTCGATGCTCAGGATTGTATAGTCTGCTCCTTTCTGTGCCAAGCTGATTTGTTTATCAGTAAGGTTAAAAATGGAAAACAATGACGTTGTGTTGATTAAACGCCAAGGCACATAGCCTGAACAAAGATTTTGCAGCGTCCAGCCTAATTGTACAATAGAACGTAATTGTGACTGGCCATGCTGTAACATTAGCACGTCTCTGTCTATTATATCAAAGGAAGAGGATACAATATTGTCCTTCGAATATATCCTGGAGGACAGAGTCATTAACCCATTGTCCACTTCAGAAAATGATTTTTCCAAATTAATACGATCAATTTCTCGTATTTTTTCTGCTGTTTCAATTTGTGTGTTTTTCCAAGCCTCGTTGTATGCAGCATAGATACTGGTCACTATGAAACGCTTTTGACGCTGTTTGCGTGGTCCCATAATAAAATCGCGCAAATCAGCACCATCTTTAAGTAAAGACAAGTGTTGCTTAATTTCAGCCAGTGTGGATGATCCTAGCCATTCGAGGCAGAGTTTCCCTACACTGTATGTTGTTACTATCCCTGGATGTTGTCTCTGGGAGTATCTAGGGTTTTGTCTGGTCATTTTTAACCCCTGTGTTTTATTCAGGAATCTATCTTGACAGTTGTTTGTGTCAGTAGGCCAGATTAACCACTTTTTCCAATCAGGATGTGTTCTGTTAAAATGTAAAATTTTTGTTACGTCTATTTCAATATCTGTTGTTGTATTTTCAGGTATTGGTTTTGGAATAGACGGTTTGTTTAGGTCTTTGATCTTAGCTAGGCCAAGACAGGATGTTTGGTGAATTGTGTCATTTAAAAACATCATTTGTTCTGGTATCATGCAGGTTCTGAATAATGCTTCTAGGCCTTGTACCTGCCAATCTTTCGTACCCCAAATGGTTTTTGTTTCAATGTCATTTTTCCAATAATCAAAACCAAATGTCATCATTTTTTCATAAAATGCTTCTGAATATATCAATTTAGTGTTTGTCAGCATCGTTTTCATTCCTGTTTTATCTAACAGTTTGTAATAAAACGTTTCTGCATCACTGGTGTTAAACCCTGAGAAGTACTCGAATTTCTCAAAGAATGATTTAGAACTGCTTTTAGGTGGTGTAGCACAATGTTCCCATTGATTATACTTAAAAACATTTCTAGGCTGTGCAGATTTATGCAAATAATGATCGCCATAATGTGTAAAACAGAACATTTGTTCATAACTAGACGAACCTTGTAAATAATCATGTTTTGTGAATCTAGCTGACATTACTAAATCAGACATCATGTCATTAATACTGTTAAAGTCCCAATCATCAGAGAATGTACTAGGTTTTACAACGTCACTCAAGGAAACCTTCAGTTGATGAGGATACTTCAGGACTTCGACCGGACCATAGATCTCATAGTCAGTTTTCTCCCATACTACCCCACCGGGTATTGGAATGGCTGTGACATTTATTGTTGACAGTTCTCTTTTCTTCACGTGGGATGATCTGTGTGGTTTGAGGACTAAGTTGATGTTCTGACTTGCTGTGTCCATTGTACTATATTTTCCCTCAATGAATTTTCCCAAACAAAGTACCATGATGAGCCAGAGCAGGAGGAAAAATATACCTAGACCAAACCAGAACTCTAACCAAGGGGAAATAAGGTAGATTTCCTTCAGTTGATGAAAGAGTTCCGTTGCTTTTTCTTTAAAAGTCTTTTTTGTTTCTGGCATCACTTCGGGGTTGCTTTTATCCCCGGAAAAGTTGTCGAAGTCGATGAAATAACCAGAGGCAGTTCTGTCAATTGTTGGGATTGTTCTTTCAATTTGTCTTTCGGTAGCACTTTCTGATGCCACATTATTGTAGACTGGAGTTTCTTGACGAACTGTTTCAATCTGTGTCTCAAGAGGCACGAGCTCCATGGCATTATTGCATAGTCCCTCTCCGTGCACTGCAGGCTGATCGAATGTGATTAGTCTTTCAGTTTGAACCTCTTGGATTGTTGCAAGTTTGGGTATTCTGTTGTTTCTCGGGAGTCCACTGGGCCTACTGTTGATTATAGGCCACATGCTTGTGGTTTTACCAGGTCGAAAGATACAACTCTGTTCTCCTTTTTACCAGCAAGGGGCGGTAGTACTACTGATCTTGTTCCGGTGACTGCCAAGACAGGTACTGCTTTTCTGTAAGAAGGCCCAAATTCCTTCTTCACCGCTATTTTTTGTCTGACTAGATCCCCAATTTTTGGAATCCAGACAGGCCTTGCTGGGGCTGTTGCTTGTGGTGCCTCGTCAGTGGTAGCTGGCTTTTGCTTTAACTTTATGTTGCTTAAGGACTTTCTTGTTTCATTCAAGTCCTGTAAAACAGCCAAACAATCTTTGATGTCAAAGTCTGTTTTCTTATCTTGTACCACTGACACTTGACTATCTAGGTCCTGAACTCTCATTCTAGTTCCGAACAATAGTTTGTATGGGCTGAAACCTTTTAGAGAATTTCTTGGCAAGTTATTAAGACTGATTTGGACACTTATTAGATGTTTGACCCACCCAGCACCCGAACCTAATACCTTCGCTGTTATAAATCGCTTTATGTCCCGGTTTTTTCTTTCTACCACACTATTCCCTTCGGGGTGTGATGGACAAGAATACCGCAACCCAACTCCCATGCTGGCCATGGCCTCCTTATGAGCTCGAGAGCTAAAATCAGGACCCTGGTCAGAATGGAACATGGCAATTGCGTATGTGCCGATAAAGACTCGCAGATCTTTTATAACCGTTCTGGCGTCAGCCGAGCGCTGGGGCCACATTTTTTAAGTGTGTTTAGCCTTACTGATTAATAGGACGCAGGATGGGATGTAGACAGCGTTACGCTGGTTCTGATTGGTAGCCGGTAGCATAGTTCACTACTGCGATCTCTGTTACAGTTTCACAGTTGTTTGCATATATTTGGTGTTGCACAACTCATTCCCGGCCACCAGTATACTGATTGTAATTCAGTCAGGGATTCCTTGATCATTCTGTGTCTAGGACCCAAACCCATGTGTGCGTCGGCTATTAAAAATATTCTCCTGTTCATGTTTGGAATTACCCTATCCCCCACTCCAGGGATTCGAGCAAAAGGAACGGAGTTTGCATCGATTACGTATGCATAATTGAGTGGATAGTTCACGGGCAGTGCTGCACAGTCGCCTTTTACGGTCGTTTTGACTGCCAGCATGGTTTCCCCGTCTATGTATTTTTCTGTACGCTTTTTTGTGGCTACGGAAGCCGGTTTAGTTGCTTCCGCTGTGGCTGTATTAGCCAATGAATTCCCTGCAACGTGAACGCCATCACGTTGAAGACTCTGTGCGTGTATCACGTGAGTCTTTTGTAGTTCTTTCTGTAAAAGAGCTACCTGGCTCCAGAGCAATTTATGCTTTATTGTGGCACCTGTGTCATCTTTGTAATCGTTTTCAATCCAGCTCTGCAGTTTATTATTGTAAGAGTTGACGCAAAAATGAGAATCGCACACGATTAGTGTCGGGAATTCACGTTCTGCATTTTCAAGCGCCATCTTTAAAGATCTGATTTCAGCTCTCTGAGCCGAACAGTTTCTTACGGATTCAGTTTTTGTTACTTTCGGTCTGAATTTACCGCACAGCCAACGACCTTTAACAATCGCACAGGCTGCATCGTAGGATTTGCTCTCTACGTTGAAATGCTGTACAAATCTATCTGTATAGATTATACAGGCGTACTGTGGTAGGGGCAGAAGTTCGATTGGCAGAGTATATTATTCTTCATATTCTAAATCATTCAGTTCTTCGAATTGCGGGGCGAACTAGTATTTCACTTCTTCCGCTCCAAGAGAATCTATACACTGTATCCATTTCGGATCCAGTGACACTGTAGGCAGGTTTACTGGGCTGAATAGCGCCTCGAAGGCGGATTCCGCTGTGAGGATATTAATCCTTTTGCCGTGTGCTAGTTCTCGTTCATTGCCTAATGCAATTTGCACTGCTTTCACAGTATTTTCTGTGGGACTAAATGTCTTTTCTACTTGTGTGTACAAGTGAGATTTAATTGAAATTGGTACCTTTTCTCCCTCATTAGAGGTTAGGTACGTGAATCCGCATCTTCCTGGGATGACTCGGATTACAAGATTGCGTATGTTGTCACGTGTATCCAATTTTGTTTTAGCTAACATGTCTGTTTGCAGTGATCTCAAAATTTCTGTGTGTTTTTGAGTCCAATTGATTTGTTTAAAATCAGGTTTGATTAGTTCGTAGAGAGGTTTAACCCTCACTGTGTAATTTAGAATGTAAGTTCTTCCGAAATTCAGAAAACCTAGTATGGATTGTAAATTCTTCAGCGTTTTTGGAGCTTGGAGTACAGCGCACTTCTCTAAGAAGTTGTCCGCTAGGCTTTTCCCTTCACTTGATAATTCGTATCCTAAAAATAATACTGTCAGATGGGCAATTCGAGACTTTTTAAAGTTGAATTTGTAACCCTCTGCTGCGAACCCAAGTATAATGGTGTTCACTCTTTTCAAGTGAGTATCCATCTACGTAAGATAATGCCTCATCATCATATATTTGTAGTAACTCTGTTACTCTAGCTGAGAATAGTCCTAGGCTGTTCTTGAACCCCTGTGGGAGCCTACAGAAATTTTTCTGAGACCCCATTACGGAGAAAGCGGTCAAATATCTGCTTTCTGGTGCAATGTTTTGACAAAAGAAACCATTAGATATGTCTAATGTTGTTTTATATTTTTTCCTAGCTATGTTGTTCATTAGTGCAGCACTATGCAGATTTTGTACTGCAAATGTTTTGCAACATGCATTAAGGTGTCTGTAGTCCAAGACTAGACGATATGAATTGTCTGGCTTGGAGACAGGAAACAAAGGATTGTTCATTTGAGAGGTGCATGTTTCAATCACCCCCTGGTATTCAAGTTGATCTAAGATCTCCCTGACTTGTTTTTTAGCTTCTTGCTTAATGGGATACTGCCTTTGGGCAGTTGGTTCATTTTTTAACTGGATTTTGTGAGGAGGTGAGTCCTCATCCCATCCTACATGATTTTTATATAATGCCGGAGCCTGGGCTACTGCCCATTTCCTTGCATAAGTATATTTTTTGTGAATCGGAATGTGATTCGAGAAGGCAGGCATAATCATTTCTTCGCCACAAGGGTACTCCCTGACACACTCTGGGGGCCAATCTTTTTCAGCTAACAGAATATCATAGCCTTTTGAGAGTTTATCCCAAAATAGACCCCTTATTTTCCTAGTCTTATCACCCTCTATACGCAATGTTATTTCGTATATTTTATAGGGCTCGCTAAGTCTGGTGTCGGCAGTTTCAACCTGAATGTATTCATTCGTGTCCACTGTCTCCAGATGACTCATCAAGATCTTGCGGTCTATAGTGATTTCTGCTGCACTGTCTAACATTGTCTGTGCCCACTCCCCGTTTTTCAACTGTGTCCTCAGTATTCTCGGCATGGTTGATTACTCTAATACTGGCTACCTTCTTTTTCGGAAATTGAGATTTTTTACTCTGAGCAGGTTCCTTGTCTTTGGACTTGGTGTGCTCTCCTGGGTCTGAACGTCCTCTTCTTTCCGATTTCTGCGAAAAAGATCGAGAGGGACGTGTATCAATACTTTGATATCTATCAGGTTTTTTCAAATTATCCCTATTTCTAAGGTTATATCTTTTCTCAGAGGGCTCCCTCTGGGGAGACTGGTGTTCTCGAGTCGGAGTTCTTTCCCTCCGCCGAGGAGACCTTCTTCTGGACTGGAAAACTTTTTCCTTGGGAGTGGATTGTTTATTTCCATCCCAGCTCTTTTTAGGAGTGTTTGAATTATTTTTAATAAATAATTTTACTAACTCTCTATAAGCCTTTGTTAATTCTCTTATGTTAACTAAGAGTTCTTCACTTGACATATTTTCAATGTCTGGATGTGGTGTGTAGCTGGCTAGAACCGGCCACGTTGCTCCTGGTCTACCTAGTGGACCGAGCCTGGTAATATGATCATTATGTTTTAGGGCGCCTTTAAACCAAAGAAATTGTTCTTGGTATGTTAGTGGGATTTCAGTCTCCTCGAAAGGAGCGTACTCATCCGGTGGTTTCTCTATTTTGTAATAGTGAAACTCTTTTGTTCTAGCGTTTGCCGCTGGAAAGTTTATCCATGAATAGAATACCTCTGTCTGCCGATATTCGTGTGCCTCTATCACGAAAATCACTGTACCACCTTGTGGTGTCAGTCCATTTTCTATAAGTTTTAACGTTATAGATTTTCTTAAATTGACCGGGATGATTATTGCATCCGGTTCAGTCTGTAGGAGACTCGTGTCTTCCTCTATTAGTAGGGTTGCCAATCTAGCTGCTTCCCTTTCTTCTTCACTGTCTGACATTTTGTTGTCAGGAAGGTTTTTGCAGAGTAGGTCTCCAAGGAGACAAAGATTAGGTGCACAATATTTTGGAACACTGTATCCTTCAACGTTGTATAAACCAGAGCTTTACATAGGAATCTCTTCCTACTGAGTTCGGGCGGATTTTAACCTTTCACCCACTCCAGACGTCTATTGGAGTATCTACGGGAGAAAGGGGTCTGTGTGAAAAATGCACGACTGAGTTACTCTAACGTCTTGCGTTAGTTTATCGCCTTACCAAACGTTGGGCGCCATGTAGTGTAGTTCCTATTTTCCCAATGGGCCCTGTGCATTGGAATAACATAAACAGTAGTATCGGCGTAGAAGTGCGGATCTTCCAGGCCTCTACTGACTATGCTAAACTTAATTGGGTTTGTTACCAACTAGCTCAGAGGTCACTGGAAACTTTCTTCTCTGAATAGGAAGTGATCAGCTTCCTTGGTACAGACAAGAAGGGATTCAGTTTTCCAACAACCGTGCAACATGACAACTTTGCTCCTCAGATAAGAGTCAATCTCTAGGGTCGTGTGAAACAATAGACAGTTATTTTACTCAGTCAGTGGTTGTGCAGTTTATTTTCACAATATGCAGAGAATAGAGAGACGGGCGTTTTCAATAAAGGGTAACATTTATTGAACAGTCTTTCTTCTCGTACAAGAGAAATGAATTGCCACAATTGCAAGACTTGTTATTATAAAACGTACGTACAGTAAGATGAGTATTGCGAAATAATACTGTAAAAGCATTGATATGGTTTCTTACAATGGTTTAAAATGAATAAAACATATATACATTCATATATACATTAGGCTAAAATGCTCAACTGGTGCTTCTAACTACGCCTACCCCAGTGTACCTGACCTAAGCCTAATACTTGGGAGGGGAGTAAGTAAGTAGCTTTAAGTTAAGTTGATTTTGCCAAGGTTTGCTTCAAGAATTCTCTCTAAGGGTTTAGTCAACACCATACCTCTGGAATAGAATGATGGAGGTCTGGTATATCCTTCAGGGGGTCGATATCCCAGTCACCCGCAAGGGTAGCCTGGAAACGCCGGAGCTGGATTTCTCTGCAGGAGAAAAGACAGCGTCTCTCTTAGCGCGTCGAGGAAGAGGAGGAGGGGCAGCGTCCGCGGGCAGCTTGCATCTGCTGGGCTCTTGCAGGGGGACGGCTGTTCAGCTCCGAAGTTCACCACACCATTGTTCGCTCATTAGCAGCGATAGCAGTAGCGATAGCAGCTATGGTATCATCAGCATAACAGCAGCAACTTCAGCAGCAGCATCAGCGAAAACAGCAGCAGCGTTTGCTTAAGGCAACGTTGGTAATATTTATACCTGAAAGGTGCCTTGTTTGACGTAAGTTTTTGGACATAAGACGTCAATAAAGATGTCACTAGGAAGTGATCGTCTATCAGTGCTCATTAGAGTTCTATTACTAATCAAAACATAGCAAGCCGGGCTTTCCCAGGTTGCTGAGTTTTTATCTTGTTGAAGAACTCGGAGTGTTAATCTAGGAATCTTAGATAGTAACTTCTGCTATGTCATTGCACTAATTAGCTGCAAAGGAAGTGGCATAGGAAGCGATTCTGAAATGTGGCTCTGTTCGTGTGAGGTCAGAGACGAGTTTCTGAATATTGCATTTGATCGGTTATGCCAATATAGGGAATAAATGGATTTATAGCCGTATAGGGACATAAGGTCACAGTAACGATCAGGGTCCTAGATTAGAACGCTAGAAATTATCATTTACAAAACCATTGAAATTCACTGAAAAAACCATAGGTATCAGCCACGTTATAGTTAGGAATTACCATTTAAAAAACCTTTGAAATTCACTTAAAGAACCATAGGTTTCTGCCACGTTATAGTTAGGAATTAGCATTAAAAAAACTTTGCAAATTCACTGAAAAAACCATAGGTTTCACACACGGTATAGTTAGGAATTAGCATTTTAAAAACCTTTGAAATTCACTGAAAAAAACATAGGTTTCACACCAGTTATAGTTAGCTGGTCATTTTACTCATACAAAACCTATGAAATTCCCCTGTTATAGTTAGTTCAGCTAACTATAACTCACGTGCCCGCAGTGCACTGCTGATTAGGTCACATATTACATCACTGATGACATGGTCAGTGACATCACTCATGACATCACTGATGACATCTCAAATGACATCCCTGATGACATCACTGATGACATCATCCTTGTGGCAGACCTCCTCTCCTTTGATACACACGATCAAAAATAGAAAGTAACATTTTCACAAAAATGGAGATACCAATTCCAGTTAGAACAACCTATTCAGTAATTCAAAAATCTACATACATATTCAGTCATTCACCAACAGTTCTATATAGGTACTCATACATGTACTCACTCATCATATGTACTCATACAGCTATACATCTTATTACACACCGACACTCATCTATAGAGTTACTCACACATGCAAAAAAAATATCAAACATCCATTTACTTGCATATACAGCTATACACCCACCACTACACTAATTTCTACAGAATCGTACACATACTTACTCTTTAAAACAATCACTTATAGAAACACATACTTATTTATACAGGAACTCTTACAAGCTCTCGCTCTCACATATACTCACTTATATACATCAATACTCACCTATACTAGTTTAAAACATATGTAGTTACTCATTAAGATACTTTTGAGACAGTCATTCACTCACTAACACACTCACTAACACACTCATTCACCTATACAGTTCTGCACACATGCTGTCTTCAAAACACATACAAACAGTGAGTCAGTCATTCATGAATCTGTGCGCTAAGTAATACTCCCCACCGAACCATACAGACACTCATTCTGATACTTTAAAAAACAACTAATAACCCATATACATACTCATGTAGCTACTCACCACCCCATGCAGCCACTTATATACAAAGTGAGACACTGATACAGATATTTAAATATTTAAAGATTACTCGCTAATACATCTATTCACTAAGATATACTTAATAAGTCAGTTATACAATCAATTTTACAAAAAAAAACATCCATTTAGAGACTTATTTACCCATTCAATCTTACATCGACCTTTAGATATACATGTATAAATATTTATTTATTTTTCAGAAAGAGACACATTCACTGGATGATGTCATCAGGGATGTCATTTGAGATGTCATCAGTGATGTCATGAGTGATGTCACTGACCATGTCATGAGTGATGTAATATGTGACGTCATCAGCAGTGCATTGCGGGCGCGCGAGTTATAGTTAGCTAAACTAACTATAACAGGGTAATTTCATAGGTTTTGTATGAGTAAAATGACCAGCTAACTGTAACTGGTGTAAAACCTATGGTTTTTTTAGTGAATATATATCAGTTTACGCTCCAGGGTGCATACAGGCACCAAGTGGAGAAAACGGACTCAGGAATACGCTGATCTGCTGTTGTGGATATCGTGCTTTTAATAAATTAAATAGTGCAAGCGGTCATAACGTGTTTCCGCCAACGCAATGGACCTGATCACATGAGCGCTGATCAGGTGAGTGTGACACTTTTGAATTATACCAGAGTACCATGTGACTCGCTGTCAGCTGATATAGTAGACAAGGAAAAAATACTATACATAGTATACATGCCAGGTACCACATCAATCCCTCATAATGACAAAAAAACATTAAATCGTCATGGCTACACAAATGTTAAAACCAGGTGTAGTATTACGAATATACAAGTGACATAAACCCATGTTTGTCCAAATCGGGAAAAACATAGTACAAATTGATTAGGTCATATCATTTGAATATAGCACCATCCCCGAATTTATGTCACGGTCTAAAAATGCAAAAATGCATATTCCATCAAAGGAACACGTGTAAACATTGTCAGCGCATTTAACCCCTTCCATGCTGGTGACGAACCCCAGCCGTCACGCTCTGCGGCGCTCGTGTGCTGATGACGGCTGGGGTTCGTCACGGCCCCGCCCTGTTCTTTTGTTTACCGCACAGCGGCGGAAACGGCCCAGCATGGAAGGGGTTAAAAACCAGTCGATGTTAAAAAATTCTGCGCGCACTTGGAAAATATGTGCAACAAAGCAACATAACAGTACAAATACATATTTCAATAGCGCAGCTAATCTGTAATATTCATAAATCATCCACATTTCAAAGAGGGAGTGCACCTGCATTAAGCATTATTAAACGTACCTATGTCGAAATGCATGTAGCTAGCAGCGTTTGAAGTGAAAGTGCTAAGTGCAAAAAAGTCCACAGATACTGTCTGGTATAAAACATGAAAATAAACATAAATTCATGGAGAAAGCATCATACAATCAATGTACTACAATTATTTACCTGCTCAAATGCAATGATGTACAAACTGTAAACGATGTAAGCCATATCAACCACTTCTGGGTTCGGGGAGCCCCCCATATGAACCCAGCAAATCATGTTCAAGAACAAAGAGTTTAAATGAATTTCTATCTTTTCTGGAAAATCTGTCAGGTCAGAGCTGACTAAGATGACTGAATCAGCGATCGATATGTGCAAAGACGCCAATAAATAGCTTAAACCCATAAATCCACATGAAATCATACAAATAAATGATAAAAAGCAAAAAAAAGCGAATAGCAGAGACCCAATCACTGACTATCATATTGTTTATAGAAACATAAATCACAGGCCAATAAAAACAGATGTGTAAGCAGATGTTAAAAAGCCATATATTTACAGGTAATAGTGCAAATCTTCCTAAATGTTCATACCTCGGGTATCAAGTTCAATAATGTACTTGGTTTCTAATTGCCTGAGCCTCTTTTACCGATTACCTCCATGTTTATTTGCGGGTACACTGTCAATAACAAAATACTGGAGCATGAGATTGTTATTGTGCTCCAGTTCGATGTGTCTGGCTACTGGATAAGTAGGATCAGAATTAACAGTTACCCGAGGAGTTGAAGCATGCGTGAAGTATACGTGAAAAAACCTGTAACTTTGTACTTCCGTCCTGTAACCCACATATACATCTTAATACATATACCGCGTACTCAATGATGCAACACGTATAGTGCCCTGTCAATTGGACCGGGATGTCCGAAAAAAACCAGTAGAATATGATGTGGTGTTCACCCCAAATGTGCACACACGGCATGTGCTGCATTTAAAAAAAACTTTCTTATGGGTGTGCCAACTGCTTTTGGTATTCAATTCTGGACTGGTTTTGACAAGGTCACTGCGCATCGAATACGCTTTGCGGTACGTGAAATTGGGTTTCTTTGGAAGTATCAACTGCAGAGTAGCATCGGTAAGCACTATAGGCCATTGAGTGTTGATAATACCCTTGATGGCGTTGGCTTGCTTACTTTAGGTCGAGATAAATCTACATGAGACCTCTTCCAGCCCACCGTCCCCCAACATGGCATCAGGATTAACTGTTGCAGAGCTGCCAATCTTGCCGGATTTATTCACAGATGTAAATAACTCCGGTCTGTCTTTGGCATTGGCTTTCCTCATGACAGTGTCCAATTTCTTGGAATCATAGCCTCGCTCCATGAGTCTGACCTTGGCAGTTTGTTGTGCAATTACTAGAGTGGAATCGGAACTGCACGCCCTACGTATTCGTAAAAATTCTCCGTAGGGAAGACTGGAGATGGTGTGATGTGGGTGGAAACTTAGAAGCGTGCAATAAGGTAGTTCCAGCCGTGGGTTTCCTAAATAGACAAGCTTCTATAGCCCCTTCCTCAATGTACACGTGATGTCTAAAAAATTGTGGTAACAGGGTTAATGTTGTCCGTGAAATTCAGATTTTGATCATTGCAATTGATGACATTGACAAAGTTACTGGCTTCAGCATATGTTCCCTTCCACACAATGAAGACATAATCTATATATTGCCACATATGTACCACGTGATTGTCAAACAACGCTTTGTGTTTTCCCCTGAGGACATGCTCCTCTCACCAGCCTACATGTAAACGTGCATAGCTGGGGGAGAAGCATGCCCCCATGGCCATGCCCTGCTTTTGCTTAAAGTTCTTTCCGTCGAACATAAATACGTTGTTATAAAAACACCAATGTATCATTTTTCTCAGCATGGCATTGTGTTTGTACATGGTAATACATCTTTGTTGGAGGAAAAAGTCAACAGCCTTAAGCCCATCTTTATATCTGATGCTTGTATATAGGGCGGTGATATCTAGTGTTACCAAAAGATAATCATTAGACCATTGCACTGTGTTGAGTTTCTATAAAAAGTCACTTGAATCACGTAAGTATCAAGGTAGATTGGAAACATGCTCTTGGAGATAGAAGTCTACATAGCTTGAGGCGCACTAAAATGTACTGTTTTTCGCTGAAATTATTGGTCTTCCGGGCATCAGATCAGCGGCCTTGTGCACCTAGGGAAATAAGTATAAAGTAGGTAAAGCTGGAAATTCCTTGAATAAAAACTTAAATTCATCCTTGGATATCAGTCCCTCCCTTTGCCAGGCCATAAGGTCATTTTTGAAATCTTTGTTAATTTTCCTGACAAAAGAGGCATTCGATTGCTCATAACATTGTGAGTTGATGATATGACGGTGAGCCTCTGCTCTATAGAGCTGCTTGTCCCATAAAACAATGTTTCCTCCCTTGTCGGAATTATTAATCACCACAGTATCATTGTTCTTAAATTTCTCCATGAGTTGAAAGTAATCATTGGTGAATGTTGAAGCCTAAGAGATTTACGATATAGTATTTTCAACTCATCAGTAATCCGATCATGAAGAATGTCCAAAGCATCACGTGGCATGATCGAATGAAGGAAGATGGTGCTTTGAAAGGACTATGGCCGGGAGAGGAAATATTGATGCCTTCTGCTTGTGCTATATCCTGTGTACTAGATACCTCGCCATTGTGTTCTGTGACTTCCTCTCGCAGAGCATGTAAGGTGGTAAGAAGAGGTATTTCTCCCACTGTAAGTCCACTGCCACCTGCTGGAGTGCAGGAAGCTGGTTTGTTTTTACCTTGATTTTTAATGGTAAAGAATTTCCGCAATTTCAGCTTCCTAATGAATTTGTAAACATCTACTTGTGTTTGCACATAATTTTAATTACTCTCAGGAGAGAAACTGAGACCCGATGCCAAAAGTTGTTTCTCAGCATCGCTGAAGTTGGATGTTTGTTAGGTTCACTATTTTTGTGTTCACTGATGTTTCTGTGAACATTTTCTTTTTTTGTTGTTGACTCCGGCCTCTTGCTCCTTGCACATTTTTGCCTCTTGCGCCTGCGGCGATTTCTCTCTTTGTTTGCTGTGGTGGCTCATTCCTCGGTCATAATGACTGTTTCCTTTGCTCCCAGATAAAATCCATCTCAGCATATGTCAGAAGATCCAAACCTGGTCTCGAATTACCCTCAGTATTGCTGCTGAGGTTGGATTCTGTGTTGCTCGGGATTGTACTTGCATTGGAAATAGAGGTGGCAGCATGATTACCTGCATTTGCGTCTACCTGTTGCGTGTGGGACAGAGCTAACACTTTCTGTTTCTTCACATAATCATACTTTCGTGCAAAAGTGAAAACCTGTCCCTTCTGGTAATCGTTTTTATCTCAAGCAAATTTGAAAACCTTTCTGGCCTTTATCACATCCTCTTGTTATATATATAGAGAGAGAGAGAGAATTAGTTTTTTGATTTGATAATACATTTGGACCTGTATATGCACTGAAAAAAACAATGGTTACAGAGACGTTATAGTTAGGCTCAGATTTAAGTCGTACAAAGCCAGTGAAATATCAGGAGTTATAGTTACCTGAGATCATTATAAATAACGCCCCTGCAATGCACTGCTTTTGACCTTACACATTACATTACTCATGACATGGTCAGTGACATCACTCATGGCATCACTAATGATATCACTGATGACATCATCCACAGAACCACCTACACACCCAGTTATACCCTAAGACAACCTCTCATACACCCATAAAAGTACTCACACAACCACTCAGTCATCTGTAGAGCCACTCACACACCCACTTACTCATTCTTACAGGTACTCATACAACCAGTTACTTACCCATACAGATATTCACAAACCCACCCACTTACTCATACAGATACTAACACATGTACTCAGTCACCTAAACAGTCACTGAGACAACCACATATTCTCCTATAGAACCTCTCTCATACTCACCCACACAGCCAACCATACAGCCACTCACTCACCCATACAGCCACTGACAAACCAACTTACTCACCCATACACCGATGTACACACCCATTCACACACCCATACAGCTACTCATGTACCCTCACTGTCACCCATACAGACATTCATGCACCTGTTCACTCACCCACACAACCACTTACATTCCCATTCACACATCCATACAACCACTCGCTCACTCTTACACCCACTCCCATGGATATTTACCCTGCAATACAGGCACTCACGCACACTCACTTACCTATACACACACTGAAACAACTACTCAGTAACCCATACATCACCTCACACACCCACTCCCTCTTCCATATAACCACTCACACAGCCCCTAAGTAACCCATACAGCTACTCACACACCGATGCAGCCACTCATAAGGCCACTGATTCACCTATAAGCCAGTCACTCACCCATACAGTAACTCATACACCTACTAACACATCCATACAGCCACTTAGACATCTACTCACACACCTATACAGCCACTCAGCCAGCTACTCACAGACAGATTCAGCAGTCTCACAGCTGCTCAGATGACATATATTAGAAATAGTATCACCCTTACACTCAATAGATGATGACATCTCTAATGACATCAGTGATGACATCATCCAGTTATTGTGAATGTTTTTTTAAATGTTTTTGTGTGTTAAAAGTATTTACTAAGGTACAAAAAAATGTAAATTAGTATACTTTGTGTACTAATATTGAGATATTCCTTTTTTTAACATAGTTTATGTGACTGTACAGGCGTGGGAGTGGCTGTATGGGTGTATGAGCGGGTGTCTGAGTAGCTGTGTGGGTGACTTAGTGGCTGTATTGATGTGTGAGTGGGTGTGTCAGTGGCTGTATGGGTGGGTGAGTGAGTGGCTTAATGAGTGGCTGTATGGGTGACTGAGTGGGTTTGTAAGTGGCTGTATGGGTAAGTGAGTGTTTGGTTAAGGGAACTGGTGTGTGAGTTGCTGTATGGAAGAGTAAGTGACTGTGATGCCCCCAAACTTGCAGGCAGCAGGGTGCCGGCGATTATGTTCGCAGACAACATCCTGCTGCTGTCCAAGTCGCCAATGGGGATACAGCGAGTCCTCGATGGTTTGAAGGCATTTTGTCAAGACCATGGCCTTGAAATCAACGCATTGAAAACCAAATATATGGTTTGCAATCCACCCTCTAAAACTCGCCCTAATCCGTATATTGGTGCTAACAGGCTAGAAAGGGTCCGAACCTTCGAGTACCTGGGGATCACCCTAAACGAAAAGATGTCTTTGGGGCACCACCAGGAGAAATCTCAACTAAAGCTGGCCCAAATAGCAGGTGGAATTATTAAGCTCGTCAGCAAAAATAAATCTTCCTCCAAGCCGGTTGGTCCCCCGTTAGAGATCTATAGAGCACAGGCCAGGGGTGCGGTTATGTATGGAAGCAAACTCTGGGGCTACGCGTGTAAACGTGACATAGTAGCAACAGAGAACAAATTTATTAGACAGCTTTTATCACTTCCTCCTAGCACCCCCTTGTTGCCAATGAGGCTTGATTTGGGTTTAAGACCCCTTGATGAAGATTTGGGCCTACGGCCTTTAATATTTTGGCGTAGGCTATGGTCTGTACCAGAGTTACTCAATTATAGGTCAGAATTGCAGGAAATCCTTACCCTCCCAAATGTGGGGAAAATTCCTTGGTTAAATTATATAAAGAATGAACTAGGGCGATTAGGACTACTCACCTTATGGTCCGATCCACTATCATCATGCTCTAGGGTCACACGGAGGCAGCTTGTCACACTGTATCAGGAAAGCAAACTTGCTGCACACTCATAAAGAACAGGCTCGGGCACCTTAACGGAATCATTTTTAATGGCTAAGGACATCTACAGGTTCGAACCCGTTTTAGATGTTATATTTCCAATCACTCTCAGGAAATTGTATCTTCAATGGAGGTACGGCAGTTTGCCGATTAGGGCTTTTACCAGTAAATGGTCCGAGTCCGCGCCAAGCCATTGCCCAGGGTGTAAATTAGAGCAGGAAACTGAGTTGCACATACTGTTTTTTTGCAATGCTTATGCACAGGCTAGGAGGCAATGGATTGTCCCGGTGTGTAAAAACCTGGGGTTCTCCCATTGTCTGCATGCATATAGGGTCTTCAAAGCTGACTTATCTGGGCTTATAGTTTTTGCAATAGCCAAATACCTGGGAATAGTCTGGCACAAGAGAAGTCACCTATTAATTGGGGCTGTATGACAACTGCTAAATTGCAAATCTATTACAGTAATAATGGAAAGGGGCGACCACTCGGTCCCCCCGAACGTATGGCGGAGTGCCTCGATCCCCCCGGGAAGCCATTTTTGGGCGGGAGGCGCGTCTCGGCTGGTATGCCCGAAGCGGCGTAGCCGGGGCGCGCTCTTTCCCGCCCTAGAGTGGGCTGGCCTAGACACCGACGTAGCCAGCCCCGCCCCAGGGGCAGGCAGGGGCGGGTTCTCGCCCGCCCTGAAGACGGATAAAAAGAGACGCAAGACCAGAAGACGTCCTCTTGTTCTTGTGCTCCGAAGCTGCACCTCCTCGCTACCCGTGAGCTCGGGACAGAACGAAGAGCCAATTTTGAGCGTTTTGATCTTTTTCTTTGTCTTCTAGATACTTCGTCGGAGAGATGCCCAAGAAAGGCGCGAAGAGAATGACGACCGACCAGATGGTGCGGGCCCTTTGCAAAGAGGTGTCCGACATAAAGAAACGGTTGGCGGAGCGAGACGGGGAGGAGGGTTCGGGCCCTGCGCCGGCTGGAGGGAGACCTAAGAGGCCGAGAAGGGTTCCAGCCGGTGGAGACGTCCCGGTTCCCTCTGCCCCGCTCGAGGCGCCGACCCCAGTACCGATGGAGGGGAATCCAATCCCCGTTGTCGTCACCCCGACATCCAAGGAAGACATGCCCCCCGAGCTGGCAGCACAGCTAGCAGCATGGTTGGGGGATAGTAGTGATGGCGCCACGGCTGCCGAGGCACAGGCGCTGATAAAAGGGCTTCGTGAGAAGAGAGATGCAGCTAAAGTGACTGCGCCGTTGGCGGGAATAGACAAGCCGCAAGCGGCAGAAGCTGCGTCCGGTTCAGGTAAGCGGCCATTGCCGATTGCAAGGGACGAGTCAGCACCCTCTCGTAGAGAGAGATTGGGACAACATGTACCTTTAGCTATAAAGGAAAAGATCTGGGCGGGGGAGTACGTGAATATTTTCTCCTTGCTTGTTGATCATTATGAGGTGGAGCATGTTAAAAGTCAGAAGGACCTTATGCATCCGAGTGTTTGGCGCGCAAAAATGGCCGCCTTTAAGGTAAATGAGAATATTGGCAACTGGGGCAATGCGTGGGGTATTTTTACATCGATTTTGGGGGAACGTAGGCCCGAGTTGCTTCCTGAATTTCCCATTTATCAATCACGAATTATGGGTTACTCGACAGCGTATCAAGGTAACCATTGGTTTTGTTATGACAATCTGTTCAGGAAAGAAAAGGAACATAACAAGGGTTTGACTTGGGATTGTTACGATTCTGTAACATGGGATAAAATGAAAGAATCAGGAATGTTAAAAATGCCATTGGTTGGGAGCAATGTTGTTGATTACTCCCGCCAAAATGTGGGGACGCCCTTTCGACCAAGTACGAGCACCGACGATCAGTCGAGGCCCGCAGGTAATACAGGGAGAAAGGGTTTCTGCTTTAATTTCAACAAAGGGAAATGTACCAGGCCTCCGGGATCGTGTAAATTCAAACACGAATGTAGTACGTGTGGGTCGTCCCATCCTGAGTCATCGTGCAGAGCCAGAACGAGTGAGAATGGGGGTAAGGGAGGCGCCAAACAGGTCTAAGCTAGTCCGAGGGGCGCCTTTACCAACCCCGATTGATACCTTGGCAATGATTCCCTGGCTCAGCGAATACCCGGATCGTACTTCTGCTGGGGTGCTGCGGAACGGTTTTACACATGGTTTCCGCATCCCGGTGGGGGACTTTCAGGGTGTAGGGATGTGCAAAAATCAACTTTCCGTTTTACAACATACATCTGTAGTGCAAGAGAAAATTCAGAAAGAGGTTAGCCGGGGACGGGTCGCCGGCCCGTTTAGTGTACCCCCGGTACCGGATTTTGTTTGTTCTCCGTTAGGGGTGGTCCCCAAGAAGGACCCAGGTGAGTTTCGTTTGATCCATAATCTGTCTGCTCCACATGGTCTTTCGGTGAACGACGCAATTGATCCGGAAGTTTGTTCGGTGCGATACGCATCGTTTGATGAGGCAGTAGCCATCTTGAATCGCCTGGGGCCCGGGACGTTGATGGCGAAATCAGATATCGAGTCAGCGTTCCGGTTGCTCCCGGTACACCCAGACGATCAGCGTCTTCTGGGATTCGGGTTCCAGGGGCCATTTTACATGGATAGGTGTATGCCAATGGGATGCTCTATATCATGTGCTTATTTTGAGCAATTCAGTACTTTCCTACAATGGGTGTTCACTAAGAAAACGGGTTTCCGAAATGTAATGCACTACCTTGACGACTTTTTGTTCCTTGGCCCCGCTGGAAATCCCGAATGTGCCCAGGCCTTAGCTGAATTCTGTGTGTTGATGGGTCATTTTGGCGTGCCATTGGCACCGGGTAAAACTATGGGTCCCACGACTTGCCTCGAGTTTTTGGGGATCGAGTTGGACTCAAGGGAGGGGTGTTTCCGTTTACCAGCTAGCAAAGTGTTGAAATTCAGGGCAGCCCTCCAAGTATGTTTAAATGCATCTAAGGTTACACTGCATCAGTTGCAACAATTAGTGGGAAAGTTGAACTTTGCCTTGAGGGTGATCCCAATGGCTCGCCCCTTTTCCCGCTCAATTGCCCAAGCGATGGTTGGCCTAAAGGAGGGTCATCATCGCACGAGGTTATCGGCTGAGGTCCGCCAGGACATGCGGATTTGGTTAGCATTTTTGGCGGACTTCAATGGCCGAGTCGTCTGGAACAAGCCAGCCGTGTCCTCCAAAGAGCTTGGGCTATGGACAGATTCAGCAGGAAGCATAGGCTTTGGCGCCATCTTCGGCACAAAATGGTCTGCACAAAGGTGGCCCCTATGGTGGCACGAGAAGGGGCTGACGAGTAATATTGCTTTCCTTGAACTATTTCCCATTCTGGTGGCCCTGAGAACCTGGCCAGAAGGGTTCCGAGATCATTCTGTCGTGTTCTGGTCCGACAATATGACCGTGGTAGAATGCATCAATAGTCAGGCAGCCCGTTGTAAATTGATTTTGAGGCTGCTCAAAGAAATTGTCTTACTGTGTATGCAACTGAACGTTATATTCAGAGCAAAACATGTCCCAGGGGTGATGAATCAGGCTGCTGATGCACTGTCTCGTTTTCACATGCAGGCTTTCTCGGGTTTCCTTCCTTCAGCGGACCCAGAGCCGGCACCCTTCCCCGAAACTCTCTGGTCTCTCGGTGCCCCGAACTTCGTCACCTCGTGGGAGAGAGTCTAGCACCCAGGACAAGGAAGGCATATGAAGGGGCGTTTCAGGCCTATTTAGCCTTTTTGGGGGCAGAGAGAGGGGGACTTTGGGGTCAGGAAGAGTGGGTAGTACTTTTTCTGATGTCCTTACGTAGGGCTGGGAAATCGGTGGCTACGGCCCAAAGGCATCGTGCCGCCATTTCCTTTGTTGCCAGGGCCCATGGCATCCAGGACCCGACAGCGTCTTTTACAGTACAAAAGGCGCTGCGTGGGTGGCAACGCCTAGAGGGTCGCAGAGTTGACGTAAGACGACCGATAGGTCTAGATAGGTTGTCCCAGTTACTGGCCACACTCCCTAACACATGCTCGTCTCCTTTCGAGACCTGTTTGTTCCGGACTGCATTTACGCTGGCATTTCACGGGGCTATGAGAGTTAGTGAGCTGGTTGCAAGGAACAAACAGGATGTGGCGGGGGGCTTGTGCAGGGAACATGTTCAGATCAGGGGCGATGCGATGATTGTCTCCTTTCTCAGGTCCAAGACCGACCAAGATGGGAGGGGGGACTGCACGATCATTCGCAGGATCCCCGGGTCACCCATGTGTCCGGTACAGTGCTTAGAGGATTACCTAGCACGAAGGGTGGCATCATGGGGGGGGACATTGTTGAGGCATGCAGACGCCACCCCGCTGACGAGGTTTCAGTTTCGGCGGGTGCTTGCAATGGCCATTGCCGCAGCGGGCTTGGACCCGGGCGAATTTGGGACCCATTCCTTTCGAATAGGGGCTGCCACTGAAGCTACAGCCAGGGGTCTTAATGTAGAACAGGTGAAACGAGTGGGGCGTTGGTCCTCCAATTGTTATAAGAGGTACGTGCGTTTGCACATGTTGTGAAGCTGTAATCATGTACTCACGCTTCTTGTCTTTTGTTTGTTTTCAGTTGCGCAAGCCTACGCGGCAGGGCGAACTGTGCAGGCGACCCAACACCAGGCCAGCGGTCGCACGTCACCGGCTGTGAGGAAGGAGGTGTGGGTCGTGGGCCACTCATACGTGAGACGGGCCGCAGACGTATTCAAAGCAGGTGACATGATTCACATACCTGGGGAATACGGGTACAGAGTGTCCTTCTACGGAAGGGGCGGTCTCTGTATTGACCAGTTTCAAGCATTCTTTGAGGGTTTGTTAGAGCGGATGAGGTCACCGCCGTCCATAGTCATAGTGCATTTAGGGGGCAATGATTTGGTCACCACCGGTAGACGACTTCTCCTGGAGGCTATGCTTTCCACGGTAAGTTGGTTAGCGAGGAGAGTTCCGGGGTGCATAATTGCGTGGTCTCATATGATCCCACGAAAAGTGTGGCGGGGCGCTATCTCGATCCCTGCTTTGAATCATTCTGTTAGAAAACTGAATAACAAAGTGAGTAGGTTGTTCCGTTCCAAGTCATTGCATTCGATCTCGCATAGTTGTATTAATGATGACAGTATGTATTTGGGGGATGGTGTGCATTTGTCGAGGGTGGGGAATGAGTTACTCATAGGAGACTTCCTAGCTTGGTTAAAATCGTTAAAACATGACCTTTAGGTAGGAGTTTTGTGGGGGGTCCGGATAGCCGGTCAACTATCCGGACCTGTGGCGGTAAGGTCATGATCGGTGAGCACTAATTGGTAGATCCCTATGAGTGGGCGTCACCCAACACGGATGGGAGCGCTCGGGAGAGGTGGCCATTGGCCCCTCAATGGGGAGGCGGTCCCGTCTAAGGGCGGGTCGCCGGAAGTAAAGGAAAGGCGGTCAAGGCCCCTTCCTTTGTAGGAGGGGTTACAGCCCCCTCCTGGGGAATTTCCCGGGGCCAGTGTCATCTGCGACGGCAGATGCGGTAAGTTGTGTGGGGTGGGGGGAGGTCCACGATACCTTCTAGATACCACACACAAGTCTTCGAACGACCTTTAAATGGCGTCGAGTCTTAAGTGCCCCCGTCAAGTCAAGGGAAATTGTTATTAGTTGCACTTGAGGTAAGCCTCTGTGCTGTCGCCCCTCCCAAGTGGGAGGGGTAAGTCTGGTTAGGGATCTTGACACCGGTTATGACCTTGCCGTTGGCCCTTAAACGTTAGGATGTACAATTTCAGTGTTTCTAGAGAATGTTTTTGTAGGATGCTAGTTCGGCTAGGAGAACCTCTGTATTAGAGAATATGTTAAGGTTAGCCAAACATCGCAATGTGATAATGAAATTGTACATAACATGAAACGTTTAATGTTTTAATTTTTTGTTTTAATAAATACGGCCGGGAGGGTCACTCCCTCCCACATCCAAAAACTTGAAGAACTGTTTCCGGTTTCCCTCCTTTTGGGGATTGTGTTGAGAGGGGGTGGCGGGTATCTCAGCCATATGGAAAGGGGCGACCACTCGGTCCCCCCGAACGTATGGCGGAGTGCCTCGATCCCCCCGGGAAGCCATTTTTGGGCGGGAGGCGCGTCTCGGCTGGTATGCCCGAAGCGGCGTAGCCGGGGCGCGCTTTTTCCCGCCCTAGAGTGGGCTGGCCTAGACACCGACGTAGCCAGCCCCGCCCCAGGGGCAGGCAGGGGCGGGTTCTCGCCCGCCCTGAAGACGGATAAAAAGAGACGCAAGACCAGAAGACGTCCTCTTGTTCTTGTGCTCCGAAGCTGCACCTCCTCGCTACCCGTGAGCTCGGGACAGAACGAAGAGCCAATTTTGACCCACCCACCAGCCCCTGAGGACAGCAAGTTGTTGTGCAATAAAGTGAATTTTATAAGTATGTTTTCCGTTTCGTTTACAGGCTGTGAAAGTATCAGTTTGTTGTTGATCATAATAAAGTATGGTGAATATCGTGTAAGCTGTTACGATTAAAATGATTATATGTGTTGTTGCATTTTAAGCATGTTCTTTCGGTCGTAGCGACCAATGTTTTCATAGGTTTGAGGAAGAATTGTCGTATTTATTTTGGTAGGCGGTAAGGTCATGATCGGTGAGCACTAATTGGTAGATCCCTATGAGTGGGCGTCACCCAACACGGATGGGAGCGCTCGGGAGAGGTGGCCATTGGCCCCTCAATGGGGAGGCGGTCCCGTCTAAGGGCGGGTCGCCGGAAGTAAAGGAAAGGCGGTCAAGGCCCCTTCCTTTGTAGGTGGGGTTACAGCCCCCTCCTGGGGAATTTCCCGGGGCCAGTGTCATCTGCGACGGCAGATGCGGTAAGTTGTGTGGGGTGGGGGGAGGTCCACGATACCTTCTAGATACCACACACAAGTCTTCGAACGACCTTTAAATGGCGTCGAGTCTTAAGTGCCCCCGTCAAGTCAAGGGAAATTGTTATTAGTTGCACTTGAGGTAAGCCTCTGTGCTGTCGCCCCTCCCAAGTGGGAGGGGTAAGTCTGGTTAGGGATCTTGACACCGGTTATGACCTTGCCGTTGGCCCTTAAACGTTAGGATGTACAATTTCAGTGTTTCTAGAGAATGTTTTTGTAGGATGCTAGTTCGGCTAGGAGAACCTCTGTATTAGAGAATATGTTAAGGTTAGCCAAACATCGCAATGTGATAATGAAATTGTACATAACATGAAACGTTTAATGTTTTAATTTTTTGTTTTAATAAATACGGCCGGGAGGGTCACTCCCTCCCACATCCAAAAACTTGAAGAACTGTTTCCGGTTTCCCTCCTTTTGGGGATTGTGTTGAGAGGGGGTGGCGGGTATCTCAGCCATATGTTTGTATGTATGAGGCTGGTCCTCGTTTTATAAATTGGTTTTATAACGTTCTTAATCTTCTATTTTTAGCTGTTCTTAATGTAATACTTCTTTGTAGCTTTTATGGCAATATGTTGCCGAAATAAAGTTGATGATGATGAAGTGTCTGTGGGATTGGCTTATGGGTGAGTGAGTGGTTGTGTGAGTGGTTATATGGATGTGCACATGGGTAGGTATGTGGTAGTATGGGTGTGTGAGTGTCTGTATGGGTGAGTAAGTGGGTGTGTGAGTGTCTGTTTAGGTGAATAGGTGGGTGTGTGTCTGTGTAGTTGTATGGATGAGTGTGTTGCTGTGTGAGTGACTGTATGGGTGGGTGACTGGTCGTATGATCAGGCTCTGGGAGTGAGTAAACAGGTATATGAGTCGCTCTATAGTAAGCAAGTGGTTGTAAGGATGGGTAGTTTTTTTTAAATTTCTTTATTGTGGTTTCAAGGTACAATCCAAATTGATAGAAAGTTATATCCCCTAGACAACCATTAACAGTGAGCATTACAGTTTCCACTCAATGGCAAATTTTTGATCTAGGCTGCCCCTTAAAGGTGTTTACCGCACTGACAATTAGTGTGGTTATTTTCATTGCTAAGAATGGAATTGGGGGAGCTTCCCTCAATCTTTTGGACCATTAACTCCCACGCCTGCAATCTCTTCTAGTACTACGCATGTGCCCCTCCTCCACCTGTGCCCATTCCCTCAAGTCCGTTTTCCAGTTCGCTATCTGCGGCCCTTAATGTGTCAGCCAGTGGATTACTATTCGCTGCCTCGCTGTCACAAGCCCCGACACCAGGAACTTCCTGCTTGTTTTGCGTTTCGGGTCTTGGGAAATTAAACCTAGGAGACAAGTACGCACCTATAGGGCAACCTTCTACCCCGTTATTCTGTTCAGGTCTTCTAGGACAGCCGTCCAATATACCTGAATCGTTGGACATTTCCAAACCCTACGCAGAAAATCTGCCTGTACATAGTGATATCTGGGACACCTTGGATCTCTCGAACAGTCTATAGTATGTTGGCGCTTGGGCGAGAGGTATGTCATGTGAACTATATTATACTGTATCTGTTTAAACCTATTTCACACCGCCACCTTGCGTACACTTTCCTGAATTTTCTCCCAATGTTGTGGCGTAATCTCCTGTGCACACACGTCCGGCCATTTTCTTTCTATTTTGAGAGGTGCACATTTCTTGTCTTCCCTTAGCGCCCTGTACAGGTGGGTGACAAGTTTCCGCCCTCCCGCCATGGCAATTATCGTGACCAGGATATGTGTGTCTCCTGGGGTTTCCGGGAATGTAGGCCATAGTTGTTGTGCCATTGCTGCTATTTTGACATATTGCAAAAATTGCCCCGATCCCAACCCAAAGGTATCTACCGCTTCCTGATATGTTATAAACCATTGTTCCGGGTAGAGGTCCGACAGCATAAGACAACCTCAATGAGTGCGAAAGGTGACAGTAGCCAGAAGTCTGCCTCCGGGGCAAATGGACATGCCGTAATAAGTCTTTGATCACCCTGTTCCAAATGGCAACGAGCAATCTGCCCAGTGGGGGACACTCTTCCTGTCGCACTTTCGTCTGCCAAAGGAGCACTCCAACTTTTGATCTGCATATGTGTCTGCTAGTAGTGCTCTTTCCCAGGAAGGGTCTGTATCTAGCCAGGCTATGGCGTGCTGTAATTGGGCCGCAAAATGATAAAGGTCTAGGTGAGGGATCTCCAACCTGCCCTTATTCCAAGTGTGTTTCATGACTTCTAGGCTCACCCAACAGCGTTTCCCATTCCATAGCAATTGTATAATCATTGCCTCGAGTTCCTGGAATACCTGATGTAGGAGTTCAAAGAAGGAGCCCTGCATTGTGAAGAGACATCGAGGCAGCACCACCATTTTTATCAAGGCGATCTTTCCCATCAGTGAGAGTTTGAGCATGTTCCAAAAGGCAATACTGCCTCAAAGACCCCTGAGTATCTTCCCCATGTTATGATGATCAAATATGTCCCTGTCCCTACTTATCCAGATCCCGAGATAGCGCAGCGCATCTGGCACCCACGGAAGCCCCGTCTCTAGGAGTTGGACTCCGCCCCTCTCAGCCTCTGACCCAACCGGATATAGTTGTGATTTTGTAGTATTAACGTAGAGTCCAGAGGCCTTGGCAAACTAATCCAGAGCAGTCAGCAATATCAGATGCGAATGGGCCGGCTCCTGCAAATACACCAGCGCATCATCAGCATACAATGATACAATATGTTCCATGGCCGCGATTCAAATGCCCTGCCCCTGGAGAACCCCACGGAGATGACACGCTAATGGCTCCATTGCCAGGGCGAACAGCAAGGGGAAAAGCGGACACCCCTGTTGTGTCCGCTATTGGCATTGCATCCGAGACATATTGCCCAGTAGGGACCCTTTGCCACCGGCTGAGCATAAAGGAGTCTCACTCAATTCACGAACCCTTTACCTACCCCCATTTTTAAAAGCACCTGCCATAAATATTCCCATCTGATCGAGTAAAACGCCTGTTCGATATCCAGGAATGCCAAGGTACCCTGTTGGGCCCTGCCCCCTAGTGATTGCATAACGTGGGCAAGACGGCGGATGTTCCGCAGCGCATTCCTCCCCGGTATAATACCAGACTGGTCATCATGCACCAGTTGCCTGAGATATGGAAGTAATCTGCTTGCCAGTACCTGACTAATGATTTTAAGATCCACATTTCCCATAGAGGTTGGCCTGTAGGAGGCGGGGAGAAAGGGGTTCTTCCCCGGCTTGGGGATCATCACAATCAGTGCTTCTCGCATGGAGTTAGGTAGTATGCCTGTCTCACCGCCTTTCAGAACAATTTCCAGGAGCTTAGGAACCAGGACTCCCCCACATTCTTTATACAGCTCTGCCGCCAGGCCATCCATCCCAGGGTATTTAGCTGTTTTCAGGTGAGCAATCGCCGCTCTCACCTCCTCCCTTCTAAAGGGAGCCCCCAGGGACTCCTGACTCTCTGGGTCAAGGCAAAGTAGGTCCATCTTGGCAAGGTAGGCTTCCAAAGCCTGGGGGCTGACATTGGGCTTGGGTTCAGAATATATATTTTGTAGGTGTGCTGTAAATACCCTATTAATCTCTTGTTGTGTATAAACCATTCAACCCTGATCTGTTTTAAGGACCATATCGGAAGAGGCTGTGTCTCCATCCTGATCAGGCACGCCAGTAGGCATCCGGCCTTATCTCCCTCTGTGTACCAACAGCGTCTACCCGTGGTCCTATTATATTTGCCCAGTGACCCATAGGTCCCCTATCTTTTGTCGTTGCTCTGCCCATTTAGCCGGCCCCTCTGGGTCTGTGAGAAGCTCTGTTTCTAGGGCCGCTAAGCGTTCCTCTTGATGTTTTAAGTCCCACTCTAGCACACTCCTCAACCCCACCTCAGTTGACATACATACCCTTGCATCACTACTTTCATCGCATTCTCATCCCATTCGAGCGTCCTCGAGCTGGCCGTGTTCCAATTCACTTCAAAATAGCCTTCTAACCCTGCCGCTATCGTCTCCTTATAAACCGTATCCATTAAAGCCTCGGTGTTAAGTCTCCACAGCGGTATTTTAGATCACGGTCGGCCCAAAATGTATGCCATCAGCAGGGGGGAATGATTGGACAGATGTCGGGCCAGGTACTAAGTCTCTACTATCCAATTGGCTGCCCCTTTCTGTATAAAGCAATAGTCCAGCCTGCTGTATGTGTTAGCTGCTGGAGTGTGACAAGAGTATACCCGACCGTCAGGGTTGCGATGCCACCATACATCTAATAAGTGATAATTGCTAAGCATCTGGCGCATAGCTTCTTGTGTCATGGGCTTAGCATCCGCTTTCGGGGGTTGCCTATCTAGCTCTCCATCAAGGGCACAGTTAATGTCTCTTTCAATAATCAGTTCCACATCTGGTGCCAAGTCCAACTGTACCAGGACCTTACCCAAAAATTCCCCATCGTCAGTATTCGGAGCATATATGTTCACTAGACACATGTGGCTCCCATCTAGTGTCCCTTCCACCACCACATATTGTCCGTCCAGATCAGGGCTACCTTTTAATTCCTTAAAGGGGACTCCGGGCGCCACCCATATAAGCGCCCCTCTAGCATACTCGGAGTAGAAGTCGCGAAAAACTGGCCCCTCCACCGATGTTGGACATACTTCTGACAGTCTCTCCAGAGATGCGTCTCTTGTAGAAAAGCTATGCTTATCTTGTACCGCCTAAAATATGTCACTACCAGAATCCGTTTGACCATGTTATTGAGCCCCCTAACATTCCATATTATAAGTTTATAAGTCTGTTGATTACCTGGCATGAGTCGATTATCCTACGTGACCATAATACCCATCGTGTAAGCTGGAGGAACCCACTAGTGTAATGTTGGGACCCCCCTTTTTTCCGAAAGCTCTCAGGCCCACTGGCACAAAACATTCCCAAAATAGAACACCAAAACATAACATTGTGAACACCCACCGCCCCCCACCCTCAGGCAGTAGAACCTCATTCTCACAGCCCATCCCTGGTCTGAGGACTCAGGACTCTGCCCCACCGCTGCCGCCCTCCCCTCAAGTCCCCCCCTCAACATTGTAAGCAACAACGACAGTCAGCAAGAACCCTCATTCCCTGGTATACGACCAATCTGCCTGGCACAGCACAACCCCGCCCAACCAGCGGTCTAGCCAGGCTGCCGCAGCGCACTACAGTTGGAGTGTCTGAACTGCAGTGTGGCGGAATAGTGCCCTACCCCAACAGCAACGCTCCCACACCCCCAAAAGTCCCTTAGGTTGAAGTCCTCCCACAAGTGTTCTGCATCAGAGTCAAGCTCCATCCCGGTTGAGGTCTGTACTTACAGTTAGTACAGTTCCACAGACCAGTACCCCCAGTTCGGCAGTCCCTAAATTCGTTTGCAGGTGTCTCAAGAGCTGCCAGCAACTGGGCTGGCAGTACCCTGTGGTTCCGATTGAGTTTCTTGGACAAGGCACAGTGGGGAAAACTGGTTTTGTGTCAGTATACCCCCAACTCTTCTTTAAGGGTCCCGTTCGGCCCCAACCATGATGGGACCTCTGTCCGGCATCTCCTATGACCTAGGTTGTTGTTTTCCAGTGTGGTGATGCTTGTTCCGTTGTCGACCACTCTGTCTCCTCTGTTCTTGCCATCCGTGATGTTGGTCCTGCCCATCCAGGCCCATCGAATCCATCCGGTCCTTGGCCTCTTGCGGAACACTGAAAAAGTGGACTCTGTCAGCGTATTGTACTCGGAGCCAGGCCAGAAACATTATGCTGTACTTTATATTAAGGTCTCTTGATCGATGTTTGACTCTCAGGAAGTCGTTCCACAAGTCTTGTACCTTTTTGGTGTAGTCCGGGTAAATATGGATCTCTCGGGTTCCAAACCTGGGGGGACCGTTCGTGCGGATAAACTGAAGGATCATGTCCCGGTCCCTAAAATTGAACAAGCGGGCAATCAGAGCTCTATGTGGCGACCCCGGTTTCGGGGGGGACTGAGGGAGTGGTGGGCCCTCTCCACTGCAAACATCTTAGAGAGTCGGAGACCCGGAAGGGCAGAACCGATCCATTCCTCTAAAAATAGGTCAGCTGCCGGACCCTCCGCTTTTTCTGGAAAGCCCAAAAAACTGAGGTTGTTTCTCCTCGAACGCCCCTCAGTGTCTTCTGCCCTGTCTTCGAGATGAGAAGTGTGCTCTTTGAGTGTGGACACCGTCGCCTCTAATTGCTGGACATCAGTCCGTAAGGAGTCTAGGTCCCCCTCTGTGGTAGTAACTCGGTGCGCCACCTTCCGTAGGTCCAGCGCAAATGATTTATATCCATGGCCAAACCATCCATTTTTTATTCCAATGCCACTCGTGAGTCTCTCATGGCCTCCAGAATGTCAGCCTTGTTTTGGGCTGTCGATCACTGTGGCGGTCCTTGTTCAGGGTTCGGTCTGAGGCACTCAGTCGACGTTGGGCCCGGCACCGTGTACTGCATAATCTTGTTGGTTTGTGCTCCTCTGAGGGGCCTATCTTTCCCCATCTCCAGTGGGGACTCATCAAGGTTGGCTCTGGGACCCTTCACTCCTCAGCCCCAGGCACAAGAATCCGTCCAGGGCCTGTCCCGGGCCAAGTGGTAGCCGCCCCTCAGTGCTCCTCGCACCGGGCACTAAGGCAGCCGATGGTCATCCCCGGCCCAATGCCCAGTAGGGGCCAGTTTGCGGCCCATCAATTCTCCTCCGCAGGGAATACCGGGTGGCACCGCCCCAAATCCGTGGAGCGAGTTCCCCTGCTGCCAAAGGCTGTCTCAGGAATTATAGCCCAGGCGCCTTAGGTAATGTGCCCCCAAGCAGGGGTCCAGGCCCCACTTCGCAGCAGTCCGTCCACGTGGACTACACAGCGTCGTCAACGGACCTCACAGGGATGAACATAGTCTGAGCGGGCCTATCACTGCCCTCCTGGAACCCCGGGCTTGTGTGAAGTGCGCTCCCAGATATCGTCTCGTGTGGCAGGCTAGCGAGTCGTCGCAGCTCCTCACCTCCGGGCTTGAGCTCCCCGGGTCCCCTTCTCAATGCGGCAAGGTTACGGGCTCCCATCGGCTCACCGGCTCAGGTCCCCGCATCAGGGCCAACCCAGAGTGAACGTCAGGGAGGCTTTCTAGCATTCAGCCGAGGCCCTTGCCGCCATCTTGCGTGAAGAGTAACCGCCACAGCTCCGGGGGAGAAACATTGTTTTCATGGTCCGCAGGCTATTAAACCAGCACCCGGCTGGGACTACTAGGACCAGAGGGGGTTCTGACCCCAATTTTAGCACAATGGGCACGATTCCGCCACGATTTATGCAGGATTACGGTATACAGGGCAGGAGCTGCGCTAAACTGCAACTAGCGGCCATGCCCCCCGTATGGATGGGTAGTTATGTGGTTGTGTGGGTGTGTGAGTGGCTGTATGGGTGAATAAGTGTGTGTGTGTGTAGCTATATGGATGAGTGTGTTGCTGTGTGAGTGGCTGTATGGGTGAGTGACTGGTCAAATGATCAGGCTCTAGGAGTGAGTGAACAGGTGTATGAGTGGATGTATATATAAGTGAATGGTGTATGTACTTGAATGGGTCTGTGAATGGGTATGTGCATGGTTGTGTAGGTGTGTGAGTGGTTATGTGGATAATATCATCAGTGATGTCATTTGAGATGTCATGAGTGAAGTCATGAGTGATGTCACTGACCATGTCATGAGTGATGTAATATGTGAAGTCGTAAGCAGTGCATTGCAGGGGCCTAAGATATAGTTAGCCCAGGTAACTATAACTGCTGAATTTCACTGGTTTTATACGAGTGAAGTCTGAGCCTAACTACAACATTCCTGTAACCTTTGTTTTTTTCAGTGAATTTCTAGGGTTTTTATAATTCTATTTCCTAACTTTAATGTCCCTGTATCCTTAAGTTTTTAAGTAAATATGTAAGCTTTTTAAAAAATGTATTTCCTAACTGTAACCCCTAACCTGTGACACTGAGTGTATGAGTGAGTGCATGAATGTCTCAGTGGGTGTATGAGTATCTGAATAGGTTTGTAAGTGGGTGTGAGAGTATGAGTGTGGCTGTTAGTGGGTTTATGAGTGTCTGAGTGGATCTGTGAGTGGGTGCATGAGTCTCATGAGACGGTTTGTGAATCTGTGTGTGAGTCTCTGAGTAGATCTGTGACTGGGTGAGAGAGAGTATGAGTGATTCTGTAAGTGGGTGCATGAGTGTCTGCCTGTGTCTGTGAGTAGGTGTACGTGTTTGAGTTCATCTGTGAGTGGGTGCATGAGTGCCTAAATGGGTTCTGATAATTTTCTGTAGGCCTGGGTGTAGCTCGCAAAATACTCCACCAAATTCTGCGGAGTTCCGTGAACAAGCAGAGTATTTCTTGGCCACCCCTAATGAAGTCCCCTTGGCTACTGAGGGTCATTGAGGGCTAAGAGACCCTATTGTTGCCACTGGTAAGTTCCCACAGTGGTATTGCTGAGACCTTGTCAGAGGCCCGCCGCCTTACTCAGCCACTCTGCAAACATGCCTCTTGGCGCACTACTGGTTGGTGATTAATTCCCCTTGGCTGCTGAGCGCTGTTGGGGGCTCAGAACCCCTATTGTTGTCACATTAAGTCCCCTACAGCAGGATTGCTGAGACCTCATCGGAGCCCCTGACCCTTTTTAAACCACTCTGAAAACGCGCCTCCTGGCGCACTACTGGTTGGGGATGACCTCCTCTTGGCTACTGAGGGCCGTTAGGGGCAAAGAACCCCTATTGTTCCCACACGTAAGTCCCCCAATAGTGGGATTACTGAGACCTCTTCAGAGGCCCTGCCCCCTTTCTCAACCACTCTCCAAACATGCCTCCTGACACACTACTGGTTGGAGGGTGAACTCCCCTTGGCTGCAGAGGGTCGTTGAGGACCAAGAACCCCTGTTGTTACCACAAGTAAACACCCCACAGCAGGATTAATGAGATAATGTCTGAGGCCCTGCCCCCTTTCTCAACCACTCTGCAAATGTGCCTCCTGGCGCACTACTGACTGGGGGATGAATTCCCCTTGGCTGCTGTGGGTCATTGGGGACCAAGAACCCCTATTGTTGCTACAAGTAAGCCCCTCAAAGCGGGACTGCTTAGACCTAGTCAGAGGCCAGCTCCCTTTGGCCACCACTTTGCAAATGCACCTCCTGGTGCACTACTAGTTGGGGAATGGAGTTTAGCGGTGAGTGCACCGGTAAACGCCACTCCATTTGCGGTTGTTGGAATTTTTGCTGAACTCCGCATTCCAAGTATAGCACGGAATGTCAAAACTCTGCAAACTCTGTTGGCAGAGTGAAGTTTGCCCCCACCTCTAGTTTTCTGCCTTTTTATCTGCTCACTCCTTACCTTTATTTTGCCTCTTTCTGCTTGCTGCTGACCTTTATTTTAACCCTTTCTGCTTGTTTCTGACCTGTTTTTGCCTGTATCTACTCGTTTCTGATATTTTGCCTCTTCCTGCTAGTTTCTGTCCTTTATTTTGTCTCTTTTCGCTTGTTTTTACCTGTATTTTGCCTCTTTCAGCAAATTTCTTACCTCTGGTTTGCCTTTTCTGCTCATTTCTGACCTCTATTTTGCCTTTCTGCTCATTTCTGTTCTATATTCTTCCTCTTTCTGCTAATTTCTCACCTTTATTCTGCCTCTTCCTTCTCACTGCTGACCTTTATTGTGCCTCTTTCTGCTTGTTTCTCACCTTTATTCTGCCTCTATCTGCTAATTTCTAACCTTTATTTGTCCTCTTTCTGCTCTTTTTGACTTATTTTGCCACTTTCTGCCCATGGTTGAACTTTATTCTGCTTCTTTCAGCTCGTTTCTCACCTTTATTTTGGATCTTTCTGCTCATATCTGACCTTTATTCTGCCTCTTTCTGCTTGTTTCTGACCTTTACCTGCCTTTCTGTTGGTTTCTCTCCTCTATTCTGCCTCTTTCTGCTAATTTCTCACCTTTATTTTGCCTCTTCTGCTCATTTCTGACCTTTATTTTGCCTCTTTCTCGTCTTCTCCCCCGGGATCGCGGCGGGAGTCTCAAGACCTCTGCGGTCACAGCTGGCTCCCCACCTCCCGCAGGAGTTTCACAGATATATATATATATATATATATATATATATAAAGCGCTCCAAACTCCGAAACGATTTCCGAAGGAGACGACACAGCGTGGTGGTAGAACCTTCTTTATTTTTCAAAGTCGCTTACGACGCGTTTCGCCTGACCCAGCAGGCTTGGTCACGATAGGTTTTTGTGCATACACATACAAACATTTAAAGTGCTCAGTGCTGACGTGATACATCACGTGACGAACAAATTAATAGAAATGGAAAAGTTATTTACATATGTTATCGACGTGCACAACAATCTAGTCAATGCTTACTGGTTTCCAATTACATTTTCAGAGAAGCTTTTAAAGAAATGCAATTTATATAAATAACGCAACTGATCAAAGTGGGACAGAACTGTGAAAGAATGAATAGGAAACACATAATCATTTCTCTTAAAATTCATCATTCCTCGACCCGAATTCAGGACATTTTCACACAGTTTTTGGTAAAACTAATACAGCCCAAGTGGGCTAATTTCAATCAACCATACCACTTCAAACGGCAATTCATAAGCGATAATCAGCTTCTAATTTCAATATTATTTGACTAATATTTTGACTGTGCACAGATAGTATGCTGGTACTAATTTCAGAAAAAATGAAGCCCCAGTGGGCAAACCCAACCCATTCTATTTGGTCTTAGTAAGAGCACTTGATTAAAACAATTCGTTACTTTAACTCCTAGAGGAAATGAACTTTTGTTATTGCAGGAAGTCAAATATACCACAAAGATTTAACTATTTTAAAATCATAAGCTGAATCATAGGTGGGTGTATAGATCCTCTTCAATATTTAATCCATACGGGCTTTTTGTATTTAATTCGACTATGTACCATGACTCTAGTTTGCGCAGTTTTTTTACCCTATCTCCCCCTCTTTCATTCAAGGGCACGCAATCAATCACATAATAGGACAGACTGTCTGCATTTTTATCATGGAATTTCTCGAAGTGTCGGGCGACTGGGTATGTTCTGTCAGCATTTTTTATTGCCCTCAAATGTTGGAGTATACGTTGGTGGACGGGTTTAATTGTACTACCAACATACTGTAAATTACATCCACAGCTCAAAACGTAAATCGAGAATTCCGTTTTGCAGTCAAACTGTCCTTTGATTTTTTTCATCCTGTTTGAGAGGCCTGGTTTATATGTACTGGTATTTCTCCCATGTTCACAAGCCTTACATTTTTTACATTTGAGGAACCCATCCTTTCTGGCCAACCAATCACTTTTCTTAGGCTTCTTTTTTGTTTTAGTCAGTATGGTCTTAACTAACAACTGTTTAAAGGATTTCGCCTTTCTAAAAGTAATCAGGGGTCTGGTGCTTAAAGCTGGACCAATAATTGGGTCATTTTTAATGACATGCCAATGCCTGCTTAGTATTTTCCTTACCGAACCATGCAATTTGTTGTAGTTCGTGATTATTCTGCACTCATTCCCTTCCTGTTTCTTCATTCTCCTGTCCCTGAAAAGAACCTCCTCTCTTGTCTTTTGTCTGACTTTGTTGAAAGATGTCTCAAGGCAGTTGTTACTGTACCCCCTTTGCTTAAAACGCTGATGCAAATCATTTAAAGCATTCTCTCTGTCTTGTGAGTCGCTGCAATTCCTCAACACTCTAAGACCCTCCCCATAAGGGATACTGTTTACCAAGCAAGTAGGATGGAAGCTACTGGCATGTAGCACAGTGTTTCCGGAGGTCTCCTTCCTATATATCTTCGTTTGTATTCTGCCATCCTTTACATAAACAGTAAGATCTAAGAAATTGACAGATTCAGTGCTGGCGGTACTAGTGAATTTAAGATTCAAACTGTTCTGCTGTATCTTTGCCAGAAAGAGGTTGAGGTCTATCATGGAGCCTTTCCAGACAACAAATAAGTCATCAATAAAACGACTCCAATGGAGGATGTTATTCTCACATTCATGGTGGTACTGCTTCCGGATCACCTGCTCCTCCCACCAGCCCATATGCAAATTCGCATAGCTGGGGGCGAAGCAGGTGCCCATCGCAGTACCACAGGTTTGATGGAACAGTTCATTATTAAAAATGAAGAAATTATTTTTCAAACAGGTAGAAACCATAGACAACAACATTTGTGTGTGAGCCCATAGTTTGATTGGTCTGGTTCCTAGAAAATGTCTAATGGCATTTAAGCCATCACTATGTTTAATGCTTGTGTACAGTGTGGTAACATCAATAGTTACCAAAATCAAATCATCCTCCCAAGGTATGTCATAGATGGATTTCAGAAAATCCCCTGTATCAAGAATATATGATGGTAATTGTGATGCCAGGGGATTAAGAAAGGAATCAATAAATTTGGAGGTGTTCTCCAACCCACTCCCAATGGCGGAAATAATTGGTCTACCGGGGGGGTTGTATATGTCCTTATGTACCTTCGGGAGCAAATAAAACACGGGGGTAACTGGATTAGATATCTTCAAAAATTTCAATTCATCATGGGTGATAAGGGATTGGCTATACCACTTCTCCAAATCTGAATTGTACTCAGCATGGCTATTAAACATCACTTCTTGTTTAATCCTGACATAACAAGCTCTATTATTTAGTTGTTTGTAGGATTCAGATATATATTTCTGCCTGTCCCAGAGAACCACGTTCCCACCCTTATCCGCATTCCGAACAATACAGTTTTCATTTTGCTTGATTTTTTCAATAAGGGTTGCCTGAGCTTTTTCCTGCTTGTTAAATTTTTTATTGCGCACACTGGTACACTTTTCCAGATTCTTTAGATCATTTACCACCAAATCATTGAAGATATCAATATTGTCCCGTGCAGTGTAAGGAGTGAAGCGCGACCTCGGGCGAAAACCAGTTGGGTCGCTAGCATTGATGATTAGTCCTTCAGCTCTTGCCACTTCATCTGCGTGGCCCATAAGTTCCGAATATATATATATATATATATATATATATATATATATATATTCTCCAAAGCAATTGAAATAATACACCGCACTCTTCTAGGTTTTGATTAAGCTTCTTTAATCCATCAAGGAAAAACTTCCTGTGGTGAAGTTTTTGGAAAGTTTCACGAGTCTTGTCCTTGACTCGGCACCGGCACCAGCTGAATGGTCACTCCTCCTCCAGCAAGGGACATTTGCTCTAACATATATATATATATATATATATATATGTATGTTTCTGGATATCCGTTATTTACAATAAAATGTTACTATTATTGTTACTTTTACTGTTGTTATCATTATTATTAGTCATTAATATCTATGAAATTACCATATAGAAATCCTACTAAGTAGGCAAAAAGGAGGTGGATATTTAAAAAGTGGCTTGAAAGCACAGAATGGTAGTTTTAGTTCTTATTTATTAGTGTTGGCATTTAGTATACATGGATTGGTCCCAATAAAAATATAAAGCACTTAAAACCGAAGCTGGTCTTTGGCAGATTGCATTTGGTTTAGGCAGGTTTCTCCACGGCTATTTTATATTCACTTTCATCATAACCCTCTTTAAATGTGAAGATTTGAATATTTGCTCTGCTTTCTCCTCCCTGTAATGGATTACATCTTTGCCTCTCCGCTTTCCATCCTTGAAGCAGTTCTGCATCAGGTAAAGCATGGCATCCATCAGCCTGGAATGAAAACCTTCACGTCAAGTACACTTGGGCCTCTTCAAGTAGTTTAATGCGTGTCCTTTCCCACAGCAGTCCTTGAAGTGGTGCTGGATACAGCAGTTTACATCTGACACCATATTGCACAACCCAGAGCTGATTGCGCAGTAACTTAACCAGGCGTTTGTTGGAGTCCACAATCCCTCACACAATATCGCTGTCCATGAGCCCGGAAAAATATATTGTTGTGCACAACATATATTGGAATTATTTTTTTCCATTCAGAAGTATAGCCTTGTTATTCATGCTTTTTCTATTGTTTGTCTTTAAAAGCAGCTGGAAGTTAATTTGACATTTGTGTATTTGAGTCCCCATGAGATTGGCAACAGGGTTGATAATTTTAGTTAAATGAATTAATTTATTTATAAAGTGTGCCAAGGGATTTTCAGGACCCTAGAAATTTTCAGTAAGTGTGAGGTAAATTATTTCACAATTTGATTGTAAGTACATTTTAGCACCTTTTGTGGCCTTCTTTCCACAATGGGTGTACCTGAACTGAGGGAATCTGAGTATCCAGGGTATCCTGATTTAAGTGACCTAAGGCACAAGTGACGAACAGCAAGGTTTGCTTAGAAAAGGAGGCCCTGTCCCATAAAGGGTGCAATGCAGTATGAGCACAATTTTAAAGTGGATACATTGTTCCAGAAGTACCCAGTGGTGCTAGCATATTTAGCGTTTCCCCAACAGCTAGTGATTTAAATCGTGATGTTTTCACAAGGTAGAACTGTTTTAATCAGTTGCACCACCTATATTAATAGTAATTGTGTGTATTCATTTCACTTGCATGAATTTGATTAGTCAATGCATTACAAACAACTTTAGATTCTGAAGCGGGAGGAGGGTTGTGCAGGGAGGGGGGCTTCATACAATATTTTTTTTTTAAATATTCAAACTTACTTTTCCTCCAGTTGGGTCCAGCGTCTTCTCGGCTCCTGCTCCTGCTCTACTGCCTTCCGCAGAAACAGGAAGCAGGCAGCCAGGCTCCCTCCCCATAGCCAATCACAACGCTGCAAAGGCAGCGTTGTGATTGGTGGGGACACCGCCCAGTCAGGGGCTCATGCGGAGGCCATGTTCTCCATGCAAGCTGCATTGCAGCCTACATGGAGAAAGGGCAGAATGTGCATGACTGGTTTGGGCAGCCCCAGAGGGCCGACCAAACAGTCATTGCACCCTCAGGAGTGGACACACCACTCCTTCACTGCCCTGGCTGCTCCCGCCCGCAACCAAACATAAAATGGTAATAACGGAAAGTTATTACCCTTTTATGTTTCTGCTTCTCACACTGGAGAAAGCAGTGGGGCGATGCTCCTCTGCTCCAGCAGAGAAGCCGCCCCTTGCCTGAAGTTGGGATATTGTTAGAACAGTAAGGCCATAGCCTGCCAAAATGTGAGATACACAGCTGCAACTCTCTCTGGTTTTATTTGTACCCTAATCAAATAATTTATGCTAGAATGCCACATAATTCTGTGAGGAACCCATCATTGAACTATGCGATCATCGATTATTGCCCATTGTAAAGCGTTCACTACTTCACAGCATGCTTTGCCAATGTAGTGAGTTTTAAAACATGTAGATTAAGGCAGTCGCATGATCAATTTTCTCGCAGCAAGGACAAAAATGTGCTGGCTTTCAGCTAAAGAGCCAAAACTAATATTCTGGCAATTAAAACAGTACTAAACAACTGTCTCTTCTCCAGCCCTTAATTTTTTACACCCTCTGATGTCAATGCAGCCTGACAATTCACTAGGTAGCACTGGGACACCTCTTTTAAGAGTGCGCCTTCTAAATCTCATAAACATAACACAATCATAACATATGTAAGCCTGATATATTATGGTGCAAGACCTAAATATCACTGAAAAAATATTTTCTGGCAAATATATTGTGGTGGGAATATTGTCATGTCAATATTGTCATTGAATGAAATATAACTGTTAAGAATATATTTTTTTAGTTTGTGTTTAATATTGCTGTTACTATTAAAATATTTAAAAATGTTATTGTATGGCATATTGCTTTTGAATATTGTACATTTATTAGTATTGTACGTTGTAATGCTTAGTAAATTGTTTTTTAATATTTTTTTCTTTTTTTTTCTGATCATGTTTCAGCAGCAGGTTTATAGGGTTGTAGGGCAGTATGTGTTTAAAACAATTGTTTACAAATTAAGAAAGATGTAATTTCATTATATATTAAGTTCATTAAGTATTTTTATTTTAAAACACACAATTATATAATTATTATTGAATATGTTTTATTGTTTTCGAAGATTTTTATTAATATGTATTTTTTCTAGCTTAGTTGTTGAGACTATCTGATATGTCTTTGTGATTTATTATTTTCTGTATTTTTTAATAAGTTAGATGTTTTCTTATATTTATTTTAGATAAACGTTTTAATTAAATGGTTTTTAATGTTAAAAAATATTATGTATTAAAAGAGTTTTTATTATAATTTTATCATTTTTAGTGTTGTATTTGTTTATTTTTTCTGTTTTGATATAAAACTATTCCCAAAACAATTTAAATTAATTTATATTTAAAAATGTATTGAACTTATTGGAATATTTATTTTTTATAACACTTAAACATGTTTGATATATTTGTTTTTATTACTTACTATTGTGTATTATTTTTCAAAAATATATTTAGATAGATTTCTTACTCTTATATATTTATAGGTGAAGTTGTGTTTTGTGTTTTTAAAACTGAATTATTTACGTATTCTTCAATTTTTTTCTTTTGTTCTTTTGTTTTAGAATTTGGTTGTTATAGTAAGTTCCTTCTGTATATTCTGTTTGTTTTTGTAATCTTTATGTATGTAGCTGATTTTGTGTAGACAATGTAAAGATCATGGCATAATATCAACAAAATAAATGGGAGAGAAATGCATGAAGGAACCACAAGGCAAATAATTATAAAAAACTTTGTTTCATTTAATAAATATGCAAATGATCATGTTAAAAACAATCAATAATACAACATAAGTACATAAACAGTTATAAATCAAACAAAAATACAATTTCAATACAGATTTTAAAAGAATATATATAAAAATTACAATAGCATTCAATAATGTTCACAGTGGCACTCAATATTATTCGACGCGCGTTTCGGCGCTATAAGAAACGCCTTCTTCAGGAGCCACGGATTCTATCTGAAAAACATAGTTTATTCAAAATTAACGAAAAACATTTTTGTGATCACTCAATTTCAAAAAATTGACATTGCCAATTTTGCAAAAAATATATACAGACAGGTACCTAAATAACATTTTCTCCCAATCCTATTCTTGTATAGCAGAACGAATAACGCTAAACAAGGTACAAAACTAATAGTTCTATATTTGAGCAGTTGTAATTCAGAGAAGGATAATTCTGAAAGAAAAGCTAGTATGGTATAAATTGTGTACTTATTCACTGAAAGTACATGGAGACTTGACCGAGATAGTAGGTAGGAAATCACTCCTATATATTGCATACCAATCTATGGGTGTACCCCTTCTCGCGGTCTCTACCCAACATTCATTCATTTTATGCCATGATCTTTACATTGTGTATTTCCCTGTACTAAGAATTGATATTCCGAACAGGGGGTCCTTGTTATTCACATTGCTGATTTTGTGTAGTGCATAACCAACTTTTTCTTCTTCAAAGTGAAACCATTTAAGAAATGTGAATAATTTTGAACTGAGATTATTATATATGACCCTTACCAAACTGCAACACTTTCTCCAATATGGTTTTCGTTGGAATATAATTAGTGGTACACCACCCCACAAAGTCAAATTCTGTTTTATAATGTGATCAAGTTTGGATAAGGAATAATAAATGTAACTCCATCAAAGTTAAACATTTTCTCCAATGGGGCTTATTTGGAGTGGGAATGGTACATTTGTCTCTTCCCCCAAATTTGAATCATTTCCCCTGTGTTGCTCAGTTTACAGTGGAAATAGTATATCTGACACCCCAAAAATCTAACACTTTTCACTTTGGTTTAGTTGAGTGTGGGGAGAGTAAATGTAACCTCTGCCCCATCCCGCCCCAAAGTCCAACACTTTCTCCAGTGTGACTAAGTTTAAAGTAAGAATAGTATAGCAGACCCATCCAAAGTCCAACACTTTCTTCAAAGGGGCATAGTTTGGAGCAGGAATAAGAAATTAACCAACCTCAAAGTACACTATTTTCACCAGGGTTTGGATAGGAGTAGTACATCAGACTATGCAACCCAAAGTCTAACCCGTTCTCCAAATCTGGCTATGTTTGAGTAGGGATAGTAAACATTTGTAAATGCTGTCTCCTCCACACTGTGGCTACTTTAAGAGTGGGATTTGTAAATCCGAACCCCCTACAACGGCCAACACTTTCCCTAATGTGACTAAGTTTGGAGTGGAAACAGTAAATCAGCCATCCCCAAAAGTCCAACATTATCTTCAATGTAGTTAAATGTTCATTTTCGAGTAATTAGTAATATTTTTACACAGTTAAGTAAATAAAAATTTTTTAGTTTTATTATTGATATACATACATTTTAATCATAATGTAGAACACAGTTTATTATCTCTATTTAACATTTTGCATATTTAATATAATTATTTAATATTTCTTTTGGTTTCAATGGTAAGAAAATCTTATTTTTTACTATAATTTGTCCACCACTTTTTAACCAATTGATGTAGTCTTTCTTCTTTGTAGAACTTCAGCAGGTATCAACATGGTGAGTCCATTTTGCGGTTCTCTGAGGCAGGAGGCAGGTAAGAACCTTGTTGGTTAGGCTAGGTTTTAGGGGTTAATGTAGTATTGTAGTGTAATGTAGTGTAGGTTCTTGTCATAATTTTGAAACGCATTCTTAGGCCCAGTAGATTCATATTAAACAAGTACAGTGCTTAATGTGAGCCAGGGGTTGTCAGTGGTGGCCACAGGCACTCATTTTTGGCAACCAGACCTTTTTTTCTTCATCAGACATTTCCTGAGAGCAAGAGAAGTTAAACGCGTTAAGTTAAAATAAAAAGGAAGAGAAGGGCAGGAAAAACATTTCAAGAGTAGATAGCAGGAACCTACAAAAGTCAGATAGAGGGCAGGGAGTGTCTGGTAGTGGATTAGAGAGAATATGGTGGATTGAAGACTGCACAGCCTTGGTAACCATTGTCCTGACATTTGATAACTCCGGCTGTGGTTTGCTGAAAACAACTTTGGGCACCAGCAGTTATGCCTTTACAAATTAAGCACTGGATAGGTATACTTAGTAAATTTGTGTATGTTATGTTTTTATATTATTCTGAGCATTTTTAGTTGTGTTTTATGGTTTTGTGGGAATAAACTGTTTTGAAGGTGAGTGTCTGTTCGATTTTTTACAGACTTCTTTTTATCCTAGTGGAAGTTTTATTTTTGGAAGGTGGTCACATTTCATTTTTTTATTTGCAAGGAACATTTGTTGGATTTTTTATGAACTAGTCATTTTGGTTTTCTTTGACTTTTGCAAGTTTCCTCAAAACACGTTAGAGCCATCAAAAGAGTCAACGAAACATACCGGTTAGCAAGACACTTTTTTGAATACCTTGACAGTTAAACTGAAATTCTATGTTTCTTTGGTATTGATATAACCTGTGACCAGTCCAGGGGTGGAGAGAAGGAGAGAAGATTCTGGACTTTGGAGTCACGTCTCATCATTGACCGCAATATAAAGAGTCCTTTCAGCCTCAACAAGGATGATGAACTGGCCGTACATATTGATACTATGAATATCTATGTGAGCCTCGATTGATTAGACTTATAATGGGTTTTTGAAAGGCATATGTGATGTATATTCCGGCTTCCCAGATTATTACCATGCTCATCATGTCTATATGAGATGATCTCACGTAACACACAACCTAAAACTGTTATGTTCCTATTGCACTTGTGTTGGTGTACCATTAAAAATGGCTCACAAGTGAAAAAAGAGACATGAGATGAAGATTTCAATTATATTGTTAGAAAAGGTTTTAAACTTTAAGAACATATACTTGGATAAGCACACATGAAGATCAATACAATAGAACAGTCTCTTAGATGTGGGATGTTATCCAATATGCAAACCCCAATTTCCAACAGTCCCCCCCCTTTTCTTTCTTTTGCTATACTATATATTTAATAAAGCGCTTCTCTAGATTGCACTACACACATTGCACTTTCACTTTGATAAACAAGAAGACCAGGAATATGTTGCATAATAAGCAACTTTATATATAAATGTATTCCCTTCCAGCTCCAACCCTCCTTCCATTTTGATTTATAACAGGCTGGTAATGGGAATAATAACAAGAACAGTGATTGTTCAAATGATTAAATTAGTTAAAAACCATGAGGATGATATGAAAGCTATGGACCAGAAGTGGGATAACTTCTTATCTATTTACATGCATGGTAAATGATAAACGTATTTTAAAATGGCATTGAGATCTGAGGAGGAGCTCGGGAAATATTATACTGTACCATTAGAAAGGGGGCACAGTGTTTTCTTAATAATACATAACAATCAAATTGTTTCATAAATGCTGTTTATATGAAGCATATACACATTGTGGAGAAGTGTGGCTCACTGGTTAGAGGAGGCACACCTTGAAGCAGAGGTAAGCCTGGGACCAGGGTTCAATTACCGGCTCGGCGGGGTCTTGAGTCCTAAAATGTCCATGGACTTGACAATTCTCGCTCCGGTGCCTACTCGATTCACGGGTTCACACTCTGCAACTCTGGGCAATAGCTTGCTTAATCTCCACAACGGCCCCTCGCAGCGGGATGCCTGGCTTTGAGCTTGTGGATACCCTGCCGGGTTTATCTCACAGGGGAATACCAGGACGGGTTCCCTAAGCAAGCGCTTAGAAACCGGTTGGTGATTTGCGCTATATAAATTCCTGTACATTTACATTTACATTATGATGTCATCAAGATATGGAGGTGTAAGGTGGAAATAGTAAATTATTTGGCCCCTTGATTGGATATAATGGTTTTGTTCACTGTAGTCATATAATTACTGTTTGTGGATACACTGGGATTTGGGATACACCAACTAGAGACATATGCCCACTAATACTCATACTACGTCCCCTTATTTCCTGATTATTTGTATCATGAAGTAATTTGTTTTGTTTATTACCAATATGACTTTTGATAAAAAATATCTAGGTCAGAATTGTGCATGTGACATATGAAAATTAAATTGGTGCATCATGATTGGTATTTGATTGGAATATATTTTCGATATATTTAGCTAATGGTTTGATTACTTATAGGAAAGCAACTTTGGGTAGGTGAAGATACTCGATTTAAACTATTTTCTTAATGAGTATTTTATTTATTCTACATGTGAAGTCCGGTATGGGTACCAATGCAGACCAAAAATGAAATAAGCAATATGAGTATTGTTAAATATATTAAAATTGGAAAGTATTTGATGTCATAGCAAACGTTATAGTTTATAACTTTTCTAAAAAAATAACGTTTGTTAGAAGGGAAAAACTAGAGACACATAGTTTATTTTCTATGTCTGTAATGATGTGATTATATTTACCTAAGTATGTGGTGTGAGAAAGTGCCATCTTTCTTGCATTGGTATGCCCCCACTTTTTTCTGAACTGCTGATGTGCTTTGACTGAGTGTGCCCTGGGCCCCTGCCAACCAGGTACCCAGGGCCTGTTTTCCTTCCCTAAAACTGTGTTGAAACTAAAACCCAATTGGCATCTCTGGCCACCTGTCAGCCCCTAGTAAATGGTACCCTAGGAACCCAGGGCATGATGACCAGAGAAGACCCCTGAGGGCATCAGCACTTCTTCTGCCACCCTCAGGGGCCCTGTACTCTGCCACTCACACACAGCCTTTGCAGGGTGAGTGTCTAAGTGCAGAACTAAACAAAAAGTCGACATGGCACACATCCCTGTGTGCCATTCCCACAGAACCCACTGCCCTGGCATACTTCAGTCACCCCTCTAGCTGGGTGCCCTGTGCCAGAGGTGTGGGCACAGGTGCATGAGCCCTGTGCCCCTACAGTACCCAGGGCCATTCCTGGGCACTGTAAGTGCAGTGATGCCATTAAGAGTATATGGTGCTGGGAGGTTGTCATTACGAATTCCACAGCACCATAATGGCTACACTGAAGACTGACAAGTTTGGTACCAAACTTCTCAGCACATTAAACCTGCACTGATGCCAGTGTGGGATTTAATGTAAAATGCACCAGAGGGCATCTTAGAGATGCCCCATAAAACCTAACCTACAATCCACGTCTGGATGAGTGGCTGCAGAGGCTGCTACACAGCAGACATGTTGCTGGGCCCCTGGGTGGAGAGCCCCCCGCTCTCCTGGGCCTGCAACAATGCACATCCTGGGCGAGGTGCTAGGTCTCCTCCCCCAGGATGGGCAGGGGGAAGCTTCAAAGCTGCCTCTGTGAGCTTCTCCAGACCATTTTCTTTACTCAGCAACTGCTCCCCACCACGTTCTAACCCCCACTCTGGTGGGAAGGCTGGTGGGAAACCCTACTTCAGGAAGGGGGGTGTGCCAGCCTGTGCCAACCCCACCCCTCAGGTGAGAAAGGCGAGGTGAAGCACGACCCCGGGCACCGGCCATCTTGAAGATGGGAAGCCCTGTTCAATCACAGCTAGGCTCCTGCCCCCCTCCCACAGGAGAGGAGCAGGCTAGGGGGTGTACCCACCCCAGGTAAGGGACCTATTTGTCCCCGCCCTTGCCCTACCTGTAACACCCTTAAATTTAGTATTTAGGGGCACCGTGAACCTTCCTTCCTTAGATCCCGATAAGAAAAGAAGAAAAAAGATCAAGAAGAAGAAGACCCGCCGTGCAGCTGCTAACAACAGGACAACACCGGCTGACTTGGCCCCAGAGTTACCGGCCTGTCGATCCTGGAACCTGCTCCTGCTTAATCCCGGCGACTCCTGCTGACAGCAACCTTGGGACCCCCGGAGGACCAGCCTGCCGTGACCCTCCTAAAGACTGGGACTCCCATAAGCAGAGGCTCTGCTTCAACAACCAACCCCTAGTGCCAGCCGGGAAGCTCAAGATCTGCCCACTCTGCACCCTCCGAGCACGGCCCGTGCCCGAGTGATCCAAGACCACAAGAACCTCCCTCCGGTGACTGAGACCCGAAGTCCAGTGCCCAAAGACCCTCCTCGGCGAACCATACGACGCCTGCAGCCTCAGAACCAGGGACCTCTCCAACCGCGACCAGCTGAGGGTAAGATTTCCCGACACCCAAAGACACCCCTGCACCCGGTGCCCTGCGACCCCCTGTGCCTCCCTTTGGGGTACCTACCTCTTCTCCAGGATCCCAACTTACCTCTCGAAGTGGTGGTCACACCTGAGGAATCACTGTCCCTGAGTCTGCAGCCTTTGTTCCCTTTTTACCTTTCCAATTGAATAACATTAAGCGCCCGACGGCTCAAAGGCACCCTGCACCCAGCCGCCCGAGTGCCCCTGACAGCGCAACCTGTGCCCTATCCTACTTCCCCATTTGCCCTGAGCAAGTGACCGGGAGCCCAGCTCCCACAGCCGCGTGGCCTAATTACCTCTGCACCCGGCCGCCCCTGTGCCGCTGAGGGTGAACCAACTGTACCTACCTGACCCTGGGGGGCCCCTGATTCTATGTCCAGAACCCTAACTTCCCCAGCCGAGTACTCACCTGGCAACCGGTAACTCACTTACCTGCCATTGGATAACATTGACTGGTTTGACTCGAAAAATCTTCTAAGTGCCTACTTTTGAAAACTTAAAATATTCACATAAAATCAACTGAATTCTGAAGTACTCACCTGTGATCAGGAGAGAAGCCAGTACTGCATCTTGTCGCCCAGTACTGAACCGCAAAAGTAATCCTAGTCTGGTTTACTAGTAACTTGAATTTTCTCCATAGGAATCCATTGTGTGCTTTTCTGTGAAATTTCTTCGAAGTGTCTACTTTTGAAAACTTGAAATATTCTTTAAAAATCATACCAAATACTGAAACGTAATTACTTACCTGTTTTAAGCTGAGACCCCAGTGCTGGACCTAGGAGCCCAGTACTGGATTACAAAAGTAAAGAGATGGTACTTTACCTGCAACCTGAATTGTCTCCCATTGGATAACATTGCCAGATTTCTGTTGAAATGTTTCCAAGGGTGAACTTTTAAAATAGCTTTATATTCCTGAAAAATCACTGCAATAACTAAAACGTTTTTACTAAATTGTTTTCAGCTTAGACCCCAGGACTGAATCTAGGATCCAGTCCTGGAACTACCAAAGTAATCTACAAAGTAATCAACTGTGTTTATATAGAAACACCCATTGAGCTCAATGCTAAATTGTGTATAGAATTGTGTTGCCTACTGCAACCCCTGTAGCTATGGTATTTGCAAAGTTTATTGCCTTGCTGCAAAGTACTCATCTGAGACCTCTCATATTGAGAATAGTATATTTTGATACCTGTTGGTTCTAAAAATAAAACAACTATATCTTTGATATAAAAACAATTGGCCTGGAGTACAGTCTTTGAGAGTGTGAAACCTTTTGCTGACTGAGTGTGTACAACAAATGCTTTACACTGTCCTCTGGTACTGCCTTACTGCTCGACCAAGCTACCACTTTAGAGAGTAAGGTCACACCTGGCTTTAACCTCTGTTACACCTCTGGGGTTTGTGGACTCTATACACACTGTACCTTATTACTGGTCCAGTATATATATATATAGAGCCACTTTCTCACATGTAGGCTTTACCTCTAACTTGAGGAAGGCTTCGTTGGAAGCTGTAACGCATTGTTTGTTTGCACAAATAAATCTGCATACCAGAGTGCTGCTTTCATTCTTTAGGAAACTAGGAAGATTGTCTTTAAGATTGTGGCAGCAGCAACATCATGTGTGTATATACAATGTGTTGATATAAATTTAGATATTTTTTAAACATATTTAGTAATTTAGAATTTAGTATTTTTTTATTTATTTTTGCAATATTCTGGTTACCAGTATTCTGATTTCAATGTGTTGTCGATACTGAGTGTTTATTTTTTTATATTAGATGTTTTACTGTATTTTTTACGCTGATGTTTTTGTTGCCAATGCTTTTGATTTTTTTGTTTTATATTTAGAAAGTCAATATTAAGTATCCTGATATTTTTGCAACAACATTGTGCCATATAAGATACAATAAAGGGTTAATACTTTTCCCTACAAACATCAAGAGGGTGAGGTCTATGCATTTCCTTGCTTATAAAAAAAGATTCACATGGCCTAATCACAATATTTTTGATTGTATTATTAGTACAAACAATATCCAAATTGTAGCCATCAGAATGGGCAGTATTCCAGAATATCAATACTTAATTTGTGTTGGTGATTGCCATTGGGTCCCACTAGCGCCTGATTGGGGGACAGGGATTTATTTCACTGGCATGGAATTAAACATGATAATTCACAAAGGCAGTGCTGCTGTTGGCAGTTACTCCTGTGTACTTGCCCACCCTGTTCTAGTTATTTCAGCCACTGCTTTTCAGAAATGCAGTCTGTTCAGTGGTACCAGTACACAGGTGCTGGCACTCTAATTAAGCTCATGTGTTATTATTTAATTAACCTCTTACCTATAACCCTAAAACCTAGCAACCTACATGTTAGAAATGTAGGTCTCTAGTTGGCAATGGTTTGCACCTTTGTCCAAGTAGGGGCTCATCTTCCTAGTCGTGGAAAGGGAGTTACACTCCTAAAATAACCCCTGCTCACCCCCTTGGTAGCTTGGCATAAGCAGGCAGGCTTATTTAGTGGTAGTGTGTAAAGCGTTTGGGCATGCATACAGTAACACAGTAAAAACACTACAAATGGACACCACACCAGTTTAGAAAATTAAGCAAAACTTTATCTAAATTAACAAGACCAAATACCACAAAAATCCAACACACAATACTGTAAAAAATAGTTACTTTGCAAGATAACCTTTAAATTGTAGAAAAATCCACCAAACACATTTCTTCAGATTCAAGATATGTCAAGGGCAATCACCAGGTACCATCAGCCCTTCCCTTTCCATACACTCACTACTGAGTTCCTTCTCTGATAACGCCTTCTGGGTGAAACTATGTATCTGCAGAACTCAAATCAGATGACAGCCAACCCAAGCAGGATATGTGTATAGACAACCAGTAGTTGAGGGAATCTGAAGTGGAGTCAGCTTCCATTTCCGTTCCATAACAACCTCTGCTTCCTGTAATTCAAGCGAAACTGGCTGACTCCAAGCTCAAGTCCTTAAAATCTGAGATGGGTGTTGGAGACATGAAAGCATATGGGCTTCTCATGCCAGGGACCTGGGACCCAAGGGCGGCTGCTTTCAACGGGTGGAGGGGTTGCGCCCTCACCGATTTTCCTGCTTTCTGCGCCATCAATAGACTTATTACTTAATTCAAAGCTGTCTATTAGTTAACTGTTTGGAAAGGCACATAGTACAGGAAAACAAAACACACCTTTCAGACAGCCGGCGCTGTCCTGTGTGAGACTATGATGTTCGCTTTATGTGAGGGTCAGACAAGCACTTTCACAGACACATGCACTAGTGGCAGATATTGTGGCTGCCCAATGGCTTAAATCACTTCAGCCCTGACTTGCTCTCTTTGCCACTGGATTCAAGCAAGCCGGGCTGAAGACGGCTGGAATGCCAGAAACCGGTCCTCAGAAGCCTATTTCCGGTCCAGGGAAGATATGGCTTGGCAGTTCGGGCTAGACTGTTCCCATGAGGCACAGGGTCAGACTGATTTGCATATAGCCATGTCTGAACTGGGGTGGCAGAGTGGGCTAAAGAACGGTGATGGATTAAACCCAGATCTTTTGACTGGGTGTGAGTGATTGATTGATTCAGATGCTCCGTCCATCACCACCCCCTTTTGTATCGCTTTTGGCCGCCATAAGTGTGGCAGGGTATGCTCAGACGTGAGTTCCTAGCTCACTTTGCCACTGGATTCAAGCAAGCCGGGCTGAAGACGGATGGAATGCCAGAAACCGGTCCTCGGAAGCTTGTTTCCGGTCCAGGGAAGACATGGCTTGGCAGTTCGGGCTGGACTGTTCCCATGAGGTACAGGGTCAGACTGATTTGCATATAGCCATGTCTGAACTGGGGTGGCAGAGTGGGCTAAAGAACGGTGATGGAATAAACCCAGATCTTTTGACTGGGTGTGAGTGTTTGATTAATTCAGATGCTCCGTTCATCACCACCCCCTTTTGTACTTGCCATTAATTGAGGCATTTGGTTTCCACCCCTAGATGACGCGCAGTAGCGTCACTTTTTGCAGCAGCCCAAAAGGGCATGAACATCAGCTTGGGGAGTGGTTGCATGCTAGGTATTAAAGGCTCCCCACTACTCTCTTTCCAAATTCATCATAAGGTGGGGTGGGGTGGGATCAGAGGCATCATGGACACAGACCTCATTCTATGAGGAGTTGCTAAAGGGTGAGATTACCATACCCTCCGAGCCTCCACAAGCCTTCCTCACAGCCACCGTCACCCATTACTACTGGGCTGCAGCAACACTAGGAAGGCACAGATGAGAACTCGTGCTTGCAGAAATGTGCCTATACTATAGGCAAGTTTAAATGGGCCCCTACAGCTCTCTTGGCACGGGACATCTGGGTAAACTACCTTTTCATCCTCTTTTCCTGTGTGGGTCGATGTGTGTTCCTTCGTCAACACACCCTTCTTGCCCTCTGGTGCTTGTTATTTCAGAGCCCACTGCTAACACATAGCACATTCATGAGCCTTGGAGGGGTGAGAGGCTGGCCTGAGGTTTATACAACTCAAGTTTTACTGGCAGTAGGGATGGGGTGGCAATTCACACAGACACTCGAGTTTTAACTCTGGTGAATGGGTTGAGGTTCACACATTGTACAAGTTCTTTTAGGGCTGGGGAGGGCGCAGGACCTCACAAGTGGTCCAGTGCCCATGGCTGCAATCACACCTGATTGAGTTTCAGAAAGGAGAAGTTTTGTCAAGGTCGGATTTTATTCACCTTGGATGGGGGTGGGTGGGAAGGGTGAGGGTCCTTTCTCCACATTTTGAGTTTTAATCCCAGGGAGGAGACCTGCATTTGTCATGGTTTTTTAAGCGTCGTATCAAGTTCTCCTCGTGCCTACAAACATGAATGTGCTGTTCTGTAGTGTAACTGGGGTCCAATACCTTCAGGTCGAGTTCACGCTATATAAAACTGCAAAAAACTAAACAAAAGCCTGTATATAGTGATAGTTGCTTGCCTTTTAATGGCCTGTAGGTGTTTGCCGTGTTGGGGCATTTAGATAGCCCAAACACACAAAGGGGCACATGATATTGAACTGTAGACCTAATACGAGCTACAAAAGGCCAAAGCCTACATGATGGGTCTGGTGCCGTTTTTCGTCTCTTTCCGTGTGTACTTTCCCTGTGCTACACACATTTCCAGTCTAGATGGTGCTTAAATCAAAGTATATCTCCCTTACTAAAGTCCCCTGAGATCTGTGCTATTATCTGTGGTAACGTGTTTGTAGGTTTCATATGTGCTGATTTGCAATGTTATCCAGCAGCCCTCTGACATATCTAAACAAAGCTCGTTTTCCAAATATGAAAAACCACGAATAAGTCACAGCTGAGTAAAACACACGTTTTTCGAGGTAAAGCACATTGAATCATATGCAGAGTTTTGAAAACATTCATGTTTACATTTTTGTTTTTCTAACTCAGTTGTTTGGCATTCATTGTATTGGTTTATATATAGCGCTATTGAAACCCATCGCAGAGTGCTTTACACAGAAAATAGGTAATTTAATAGAAATGAGGCATAGGTGCGGTAAGTAACAAATAAAGTAATAGGTAGAGTAGGGATCAGATTAACAACATTATGCAGACTGACTCGAGGAGCGGTGACGAGGATGTGCATCTCTCTGCGTTCATCTTTCTAGGGTCAATAATATGGTTATTATGCTTTTACTGTTTTTGATATGGCAGGTTCTTCTTTTAGGTTTTATGTGTAGTGTGCTGGCTTATGGAGCATATAGTGGGTACCATGCTCTCCATGCCACTGGAGTCAAGCTATCCTGGCTGATGAGGCCCGAAAGGCCGAAACCGATCCTAGGATGCTTGATTCCAGTCCAGAAAAGACCTGGTCTGGCAGTTCGGGCTGGACTGTTCCCAATGGGCGCAGGGTCAAGACTGTTTAGCATATGGCTGGGTCCAAACTGGAAAGGCATGGTGAGCAAAAAAACGATAGATTTAGGCCCAGATCTCTGTACTGGGGTGAATGTATGACATTGTTCTGCATTCTGTCCATCAATTGGTCCTTTTGCATTTGTCACCCCGAGTAAGACGGGTATGCCCAGACGTAGGTCTCGTGCTCTCCATGCCACCAAAGTCAAGCTATCCTGGCTGATAAGGGCTGAAAGCCCGAAACCGGTCCTAGGATGCATGTTTCCAGTCCAGGGAGGACCTGGCCTGGCAGTTCGGGCTGGACTTTTCCATTGGGCGCAGGTTCAAGACTGATTTGCATATGGCTGGGTCCAAACTGGAATGACATGGTGAGCAGAAAAACGATGGATTTAGGCCTAGATCTCTGTACTGGGGTGAATGTTTGACATGTTCTGCATTCTGTCCATCAATTGTTTCTTTTGCATATACCGTAGTGCTCCTACCATGCCTCATCATGACCCTTTATTGTCGCTCTTTGAAAAATGTCTCTTGGAACTTCAGTGATAACTACTTCACACAGATGGCTATAAAATGTTCTAGTCACTTTTGAATGATGGAAGGCAAAGTTGTTCTCCCCACAGTTATCCAGATTTAGGGCCTGCAGTTTACAATCAGAGCTGTCAAGTTGGGCCATATGTCTATCTTAAATGATAATTGTGCTGCCCATTAGTTCTTTCTTTTAAGGGCAATAGAAATAGGGGACCGTAGATCTGTAGGTTAAGCAACCACTGCTGATAAGTTTTTGTACAGAGCACATCCTGAACTCACCTATTTGTCTGAACTTCTGTATGTAATAATGAAGAAAAAAGAAAGTTGATGAAATTAAATATTTTCCTAGGTTCACACAATTTTGGTCACATGTTTAATCCGGGATTAATCTAAGGTTTTCTGGTTCACATTATGCACAACAGTCACAAGATGGGTATCTGTTTCTCCCATTTTACACCAAAGGGTAATGCTCTTTCTTGAATTCTTGGACCATGAGGTTAGAGTCTGGGGGCACGTGGAACCCTCATAAAGAGAGTCAGGACGAAAAAAGGATAGGGAGAGAGAAAGCAGAATGACCCAGAAGGTGAAACAAATAGAGAGAGGCAGACAATATTGGAGAAAGGCACAGGCAAATAGAAACATGGAGAGGCTGTGAGAACATAACTTACATTTAAATTTTAATTTTTCGATGACCATGCTTCCTATGAGATCATCAATCAATGTGGCATGAAGATGTTTCAGTTTTACCAACCAGCTGCAGTGGCAATCGCTTCTGCAGGTAAGATAATAAAAATCCTTACTTGTCACAATGTACAATTTGCACACTGCAGTAGCATGTGGAACATATTTAATGCAGTAAAAGATGAGGCAGTTGTTCATGTGTTCACATATTTCAAGCCCCGTAATCAAAATTGCTTCATAAACCTTCTTACTTTCTCACTACATTTTTTAAAATTAAAATGTCCCTTATAATGAACCATATTGCACTTTTTTTTCCAACATTTACTCAGGGGAGAATCCCCTTGAACTCTCCTTATGTCAGTCGGACTTACATGCTTGCTACTTAAAACTCTGCCCTAATTTTTATGCCCTACCACTTTGAAATGTCACTAGCTGCCACTGCTGAGGTCTGCTTCAAGCACCCACAGCTTAGGTTGCTCCCCTCTGCTGCCTTAGGCTTGACACTCTACCAGTCTTATTGGAGCAATGGCAATAATGGCAGATTGTATAATTAGCAAAGTGTTCAAAAGTTGGCAGTCTTCATCACATGTAGCAGCCTGCTGGCTTTCCAAATCACACATTACTGTTCTTTCAGGGCATGTTAGATTGGGACCCATTTGCACTGACATAAAACACACTGATATTGCACAAAATATGCTGAGGTGGCCTAGCTTTGTCCTGAGTAGAAGTGGCAGGCAGAGTTAGATATCAGATATACAGGCAGCACCATATATTGATAATTTCTGCTTATCCACGTATTCCCTCACCTGGCATATGTGATCAGTGCCTCTTTGCACTACAGTTAGGGAACACAAAGCCACTCTTACACATACACACACATGCACAGCGGTTCTTCATTTGTATCTGTGGTTATCACCATCATATCTTTTTGGGGACAAGGACTTATTTTCCTCTTTCCACTTTGAGAGTATAACAAAGAAAGACAGAAAATGTAGAAAGAAAAATAAAATATAGCAAAATACTAACACAGGTAGAAAACAGGAATGAAAAGGAGGCTGAAATAGTGAGATAAAGATACAGGAAGTGAAGGGTGGTGGAAAAAAGAATTGTGATAAGGAATCAAGCCTTGGCAGCCATGGAAATAGAGATGGGGAGCTACAGAAAACTTAAGCCTTGCTCGAGCCATTTGCTTGGTGCTAGCTCAGCTCAAGGTCCTCTCAGAACCTCGAGCCCAAAACAAGCTGAGCTTTCACCACAGGTGTTATCGCATTGTGGCTACAGCTGCTGACCTTGCATCATCGGAAGCCAGGTTCATTACCGCCCTCAGCTTAGCATCCTATGAATGCCAGCAAATCTGTGTGCTAAAAAAAAGAACATGTAAAGTAATGTTGTGAGATTATGTTACTTATGTCCTTAAGCAAGGTGTGTGCTACAAAAAACTTCCCAAAATTAAAATGTGGAATCTGCCTGTCATCCACACGCTAATCTAATCTTCCAAGAATCAAGCACAAAATATTAACCTTTTGTGGCAGAAAGAGATACCAATCTAGTGGCTGAATTACACAGTGTGAATTTGGAAATCTGGGATCAAATCCAGCTCCCTACTTGACCAAATGTTGTAATTATAGGAAAATTCTCTTTGTCACCTAGCATTCTTTCAGTTCATTATCACATAAGAGAGCACCTTCAAATACCTGAGTCCAGAATATGTGTCATAGAAAAAAACTGTCTAGTGTTTGATTAAATAGTCTATAACGGTGCTCCATCTATAATAGGAATCTAGGCTATGCATAATGCACACATGACATTGGAATTGTCTCTTAGTTCTCTAATAGCATTGTCATCAGGGCGAGCAATAGTGTTTTGCAGTGTTAAAACATTGCACTTTTAATAAATACTTTTCAAATAATTTGATGTACTAAAGTGAATCGCTTCCGCCTGTTAAAGATATCCACGTTCTTGAATTTTGAAGCCACGGTATACCCTCTTGATGTTGCTTGCATGATTCAGAGGTCAAATATTTTCTCTATGTTCATTTTTAGTTCGCCCACCTTCAGTTGAGAACTGACAAGAATCACATTCTGCATCACCTGTACCGTGCTCCCAATTAAACAAATCTAGTACTGACACATATAGTGCGACAGATACATCTCAGCAGCAATTTCACATTATCCATCTGGTTAAGCAGACACCTGACTAAATTTTTATGCACAATAAAAATGTACAGGGGGGGCCGTGTATGTAACAGAGGCCCTCAAAACCTCGTGGAACAATTTATAAGTTGTGAAACACATCTCGAAATGCTGCTGTTCTATTTTTGCACCTGCCTCATTTTACTGTTCCTGTGTTTGGAGTAAATCAGGACCGAGGGACAGTTCTCGCAGGACATCACTCTCTCCTTGGCATTACTGTCCCATAAAAGTGAGGCTTTGACATTGAATGAAACCTCAATCAGCGGGGACTTCAGAGGCCCAACATTTAAAGGGGGCGAGCTGAAATGGCAACGCGGCGTGAAGAGAAAAAGATTTCATTAAAAAAAAGCCGAGAGATATGTCGCTGTCATTCAGCGCTGTTTTCCATTTGTGAACCCTTGCTCGTACTGAGAGCATTTTAAATAGATGCCAAAACTAGGTCACATATAGGAACCTTTCCTGAATATAGATGAAATGTGTCATGAATAGTGACAAGAAAACATTTTAGGGATGAAGAAATCATCATCGAGTCGAAATGTCGTCTTTCAAGCCGTGGATAAACAATACTTCTTTGTGGATCTTAAAAAAAGCTCGCGTTTCGCTAGGAGCTCTCTGGTAACGGTTTCTCTCATTTCGCTTTATTTATATCAGCGTTCTTCATTACCTTGAAGCCAATGTCACGAGACTGCGCAGTTGTGAGCGCGAGAAAGGTCGCGTGCACCCTGTGGTCCGCGAGACGTCCATAAGATCTCTTCCTAACCTTGAAGCGTCAGGGTCGTCTTTCAGTGTAAATGGGTTTGTGGCGCAGCAGCCGCACGCTGTGCTAAGGACAAAGAGGTTTCGCTTCAGAAACAGGCATATTTCAGAGCCGCTTCAGCGTCTCGTACAGACGAGGCACTATTCCCGCTTAGTACGCAGAGCACAAACCCCGTAATTGGACCATTGATGGCAGCCTTTTCTATTTATGTGTTATTTTTAACTATCATTGTATCACTTTGCATTCAATCGTCTTTTCTGGGGCTCTTTTCTTAATCCGATCTTTTCTGTGCATCTGTGCAGTTTCATGCGTCAGACCGATTCCGTGTCTTTTTTCTGGAATATGAGCGTTTAATACTCAATAATTATACTCAGCCTGTCAAGGACATATGAAGCATAGAACATTTTTTTGTTGCCTGATACCTGGGTGTAAACAGACAAAAATTAGCCATAATGCACCCCAAATGCTTTATTTGTTCAGAAATTATAGCAGTTTGAACAAATAAGTTGAAAGAATGCAAAGGCTGCCCAGGGGGCCATGTAGGGGACCCTCCAACAGGGCGGCCGTCTTAGTGCCACAGGAAGGCACGCTAGTCAACATACTAGTGCCCCCTTCCTAGGGACCAGGGGGCAGCCAGCCGTGACACTTCCAGCCGTGGTAGGGGAGCACATTAAGGGTGCTAAGCCAAGGATACCCAGGGATGTCTTAGCGTGCCCAGTGCTTTAAATGGGCCGGTACTCACCGGTACGGAGTACTGCCACTTTTTATTTTTCTCCCTTTGAGTACCGGAACTTTTCCTTCGCCAAGGACAGTACCGGTACTCTGGGGGAAAGTCAGGCAGGGCAGGCTTGATGGCATTGGGGGCTGTTCAGCTGCGCAGAAAGTGCTCTGCTCAGCTGCTGCTGAAAAAGAGAAGGCAGGATGGAGGGAGAGGCAATGAACACCTCTAAATGGAGCCACTGCTGAGAAATCCTGCAGCGGCTCATTTGCATCACTTAAGGGCTGTTTAGGGTTGTGGATGCCCTGCGGCCCTCTGTGAATAAAAGTTAAGGGTCCAATCAGACCCTGCCCAGTCAATCACACTGTAGGTGTGGGACTCAGCCTATCCCTTACCCTACAAATCTAACTACAGCGTGACACCGGAGATGAATCCACCTCTCAGTAAAAGTCTGTGATGAGGAAGGGGGGGCATTGGCCAATGTGTAATTAGAGTGGATGTACTAACCCCCAAACCAAAAAGTGACCTACTCTCGAGATGGGGCCTTAAACCAATTGAAGGGCACCACAAGTGTGGAAACTGCATATCGTGCGAGTCCACAATAGAAGGGTCAGAATTTGAACATAGGGGCGTAAAATGTAAAAACAACAGTTTCTCAAACTGCAGGACATGAAACGTAGTCTATGCAGTTGTCTGTGCCTGCCAAAAGATGTATATAGGAAAAACTACACAACAGGTCAACAGCAGGATCACCCAACATAGGTCAAGAATTAAAAAGAAGGTGGTGAGCGCTCCAATGGTCCAACACTTTTTGGATTCAAACCACAGTGAGATGGACTTTAAATGGACTGTGCTATGCACAATAGTGCCATCAGGAAGTAAAGGTCCGATTGACATTGAAGACACACTCCTTAGAAAAGAGGCATACCTGATTCTTAAATTTAACAGCACGCAAAACGGATTGAACACTCTCTCTGAGGTGTCTAGATTGTAATGGAAGAATTGTGTGGGGCTCCACGGGGATCTGGCAGTCCCCCATGAAGGAAGGGCAAAGGAATAGTGAGGCAATGCGGAATATCAAATTTCCCGAAACGTTCAGGGACAGATAACATATAGTCGCGTTTTCACGCGATCCAAATGCAGTGTAAACTACAAATCCCAGAAGTCCAACGGTCATGTGACCGCTATAAGTAACTAGGCAACCTGGCCGCCGCCCTCCATAGTGAAGGAAGGTTTAGCGACAGCAAGCTGCACAGAGGTAATGAGAGCCTGAAGAGGGGTTGAGTTGTGCACGTAGAGACTGGACCACCTAATGGGGATCTAAAACTCGCTCCGGTTTGTCTTTTAAACAGTGTATGAACCGGAGAACAATACGGAAGCAATCACGCGGCGCGCATTACGAGAGTCCAGAGGACCATTTTTAACAAGGTCAGTATGGACATGCGGCATACGTGATAAAATCTGGCCTGTTCTAAACAATTCCATTTAGAACGGGCTCTATGTTATATTTTGACAGGTTGCCCGCGCACATAAAACAAGGTGATCATGGAGTGAGACGCTCCCAAAGCCCCCGGTGAACCGAATAAGGTATGATGGTAGCCATAAGCTGTCTAACACCTTTGAGAAATGACATGAGCCCACTAGTAGTAAACCAACTTTGCATTGCCCTTAGGTGAAAAGCATTACCGAGCCATAGGGAGACGCCCATACACGGACCCAAAAAACATTAAAAGGTATGTCTTGCAGTGTTTTTGCGAAAGTGACCTTAAGGCTAGAATTGAGTTTGGCTCTAATGGGATTTGTTAATATCCTTTAGACTGCAGCTCAAAAGACCTAGAATCAGACACAGGACAACTACAGCTACAGTAAAGGTAACATGGACCCTAAACGTAGGATAATGTAAGCAGAGTGATAATTTGAGGCAATGGGAATTGACACTGAAACATTGTTTGGTGTTTTCTTTTCCTTACACACATGCAGATAGAAGTGACAAGGCCCTGAGGAGAACCCATAACTGCTGTATGGAGTTTGAAACGCGTCGGCAGAACGGAGATAAAATTTAGAAATACTAATAATCACTGACTCACAGAATTAATGTTTTGTGATATCTCCTGTTGATCGTGACTTTGTCTGCTGCTGTTCTTTGCATTACAAATCACTGATGGGTAATAAGGCGAGGAACTGATACTTGCCTTTTGGAACAGTCTTAAATAGAGATATATATAAGTCATGTTGTGTATAGTGAATGTATTGTATATTTTGATGTAATAATGCTTTTTTGGTAAATGTTGTGTATAAGTTGATGTACATATGTGTTATATTTGTTGTGTTGTTTCTCTGACATAGAACCAACGATTTTTTCAAAAAAAGAGAATTTAAAGAAAAGGTAAAATAAATATACCTAACATATCAAATTAAGATTGATGTGTTGCTTATAATTAAGAGCAAACAAAACGAAGTGGGGCGGCATTTTCTAAAGAAACGTATATATAAGGTCCAGCCATTCCCACATTTCAAGGGCCTAACTCCTTTACACAAAAAGCTGAAAAAGAGAAGGCAGGATGGAGGGAGAGGCAATGAACACCTCTAAATAGAGCCACTGCTGAGAAATCCTGCAGCTGCTCATTTGCATCACTTAAGGGCTGTTTAGGGTTGTGGATGCCCTGCGGCCCTCTGTGAATAAAAGTTAAGGGTCCAATCAGACCCTGCCCAGTCAATCACACTGTAGGTGTGGGACTCAGCCTATCCCTTACCCTACAAATCTAACTACAGCGTGACACCGGAGATGAATCCACCTCTCAGTAAAAGTCTGTGATGAGGAAGGGGGGGGTTCACTCACTACCCAGCATCAGATTGGGAAGGTAGACATTGGGCGATGGGATGGTGCCTAACGGTCTCTCTGCTTTTCTCCTCTGCTTGTCCACACTATGCCCTAAGGTATAGTTTGCTGGTAAAGGGGGAGAGTTAGTGAAGTGGCCTAGCTGTGTGCCTTTTGTTAGCACCTTCGCTCCAGTGTCTTTCAGGCCTTGGTGGGGGATTATGTTTGCATAGGCTGTGAGGCATCTTTCCCAGATAGGAAAATTGAGAGGATATAATGTTAGGGTCAGAGCTGCCTAATAAGGAACTATGGAAATAAGTTTGAGTCCCAGCTTCAGCTCAACATCCTGTGATTCTGGGCAAATGACTTTTATGTTTCACATGTGCCTAGGCTCAGAGACAATCTGCATTGATATGACATTCCCACAATAATAAACGTAACCTTTTGCACATGGGAGGAAAAACCAAATACTCTACAGATAGCAGAAAAATTTCTGTATTATCAAGCACAATTGGCCCTAAGAAAATGTGGCTCCCATTAAATGCCTGCCTCCAAGCTCTGCCTCTAGCCCCGCCCACATTGGCCCCTCCTCCCTTCACTGCTTAAATTTATGAGTGCCTGCACTTATTTCTCCCCATTTAAAGCACTGAGCGTGTCCCCTGGAAGTACGACGGTGTCCCGTTTGTCCTACGGGTTGTTGTGGGCCTGAGCAACCGGGGGCTGCCTGGAACACTCTGCCCCCTTTTGGGGGGCGTGAGTAAGTGCATGGACTGGCGGTCCACTGATGGGAGGGGTGGCCCCTCCCAAAATTGGTAACCACAGATTGGCGACGGCCACAGTGTAATTTGGCTCATCAGACAGGCAGGCGGCATAGGGGCTGGCCTGCCCTTGGATCGCCCGTAAGATAATCCACCATGTTGGCATATTTGTTATGCAAATAAACCTGCATCAATTTTCTCCACTAACAAGGTGTCTTGTGTTTTTTTTATGTATGTTGCTGTATGAGAACTGAGGAGTGTTGCCGATATTGGCACTAAGCTTTTATCTAAATAATTACAGTTCCGTATGGTTTGGGACAGCATGGTTTCGAGTCATAGACTGAATAATGACAACAAAATAATTTTCTACCAATATTTAGGAGAATAAAATAAAGAATACTATGAATAAATGCATGCGCTCGCAAACTAACATCACCAGCAAAAGTTTTGTGAACTTCCTTTCTGTTTTATTAGGCGTGGTAGTGATAAGTGTAATGGTACTGTTTCAGTTTAAAAATGTCGCTTTTTGATTGTGTTTTTGTATCAAAGGGATGTTATAATGAAAAAGGAAGATAGCCACAGTGTAGGTTATAATGAAGGTTTCTTGTCTTAGTTGCAGGTAAGTATTGTTCTTAGGAGAGTCTTGTAGTAAATTCTATAGTAAGCTCTATTGTAAGCCGTACCAGGAGCAGCCTCCCTGTGGCTCAGCCCATCCTCCAACTGACACGCTTAACCTCACAGGTACCCTAGCATTCCATTACATCACCAGGCACACCAACATTCCACACAGCACATTCATATTGGCTGAGCAGCACGGACAAGAGCATCAGGGAAGATGCATAGTACAAAACCAAATATAACAGGGGAGACCAGACATTTAGTTGGAGAACTTCTTCCTCTCCTCGAAATATTCTCTGAGATTTTTTCTGCATTAGTTGCAACTAAAGGAGGTAATTATTACTAAATGACTGACCAGTAAGATTGAGGAATATTATACCATCTGCAGAAGTAAAAGTCCATGCTGTAGGCTACAGCTATCACGTGCAGCTACAATAGAAAATGGGTGATGGGCTGAGCACTGGGGCTCACCGTACAAAAGTCCTTCAGTGTCTGCAGTTTGGGGACCACCAATCACTATGAAAGATGAGAGGACCAGTGCCTCCTGCTGACTAGCACACCAGATACTTCTACAATCGAAAATGGCCTTCTTAGCCTTCTGGACATGCAGGAAAGACTTGGGAGTGCAGTCAAGGGCTAGCTAAATAGAAATGGCTTAGTGGGAGACCTGGCACAGCACAATTATCACTGTTCGAATAACGATGTGAATGTCCAGCCAAAGTTCTGTTACACCTGGCTGTACCTACTACACACTCTTAGCAATCACTAAATGCTGCGTCTGGTGGTGCAATCCTGGAAGCAAAGAATACAATTGCAGAAATTCTGGTGAGGTTAGGTGTTTGCAAATAATGTAAAATGCTCACGATCAATAACTGACCATGACTAACACACTGCAGAATGAAGTATTACAATCCGCAGCCAAAACAAGGTATCTTGTTATTAGCTAGTAACCATAATTGTTAACGACCCTTCTGTTTGCAAGTGGTGGAAGAAAGAATGGTGAAGTGGAATCAAGGCTATGCAGCCTTAGAAATAAAGATGGGGGAGCCACTGAAAGCTTAAGCCTGGCTTGAGCCAAATGTTTGACTCTGGCTCAGCTCAAGGTCCTGTCAGAGCCTCAAGCCCAAAACAAGCTGAGCTTTCACTACAGGTGTTATCGCATTGTGGCTACAGCTGCTGACCAAGCTAAAAGCAATCTGAAACAAAGCAAATATTAAGACTGTCATTACCCCCAGTGTACCACAAAAAGTTGCAAAGCAAGGTCCCAGTGTTTCAGAGTTAAGGAAGCATATTTACTGAGTCCATGACTGTGCGCTTACCATACAAGTTTCGGTTTAGCAGCGTCAGCCACCCACAATGATGATTTAACCTACAATGGCCATATACATGTTAGACCAGACATCCTTGGTCTAACCTCAGACATTTTGCCTTCACTCCCCTATTTTTGCAAAATTCGTTTGTGCTGGCTTCAGGAGCCTGTGCATTTTATCCATGCTAACCATCAGTAAAGTGCTTATGCTCTCTCCTTTAAACATGGTAAAATTGGTATACACCTAATCAACACATTTACTTCTTTTTCCCTAGTATAAGGTAATACATAATAATAATTACACCGAATACATGATAACTTCAGTTTTGGAAAAGATAGAGAAATAGCTCTTCCACTCATTTGAATTGTAATTTTAAATCCTCTTTAATGTTAAAGATACATTTTAAGTTACTAATCTGAAAATGCAATTTTTAGAAAGTTGTCATTTTTCTGCATAACCAAAATGTTCCTTTATGTCAGTGTTCACGTCACATGTGAATGGTTCGGTTCTCCTGTGGTGTGGTGTGTATTCCTTTCAGACATGGGGACAAAAGTGGTCTTGGTGTGGAGGGAGTGGGAATTCCTCACAGGGTAGCTGAGGAGGAGCTGTGCCCTGCACTGGTTACACTTCTAAGGACCAGGCTGGCAGCACACATGAAGGAATTTGATAACAGATCTGCCCTTGTTTTTGTCACACTAGACAGTTTGGAGCTAAACCCAGTGGAAAGGTAAGAACTGACCTGGGTCAGCTTTGTAAGTAGACAAGGGAATTCCCCACACAAAGGCTGGCACGAGGTTTAAATGTGGCACCCTCAGAACCTCTCATCCGTACACTGCTGAACCTGTGGAAGATTCAGAAGAACTGCCCTGCTGCCTGAAGAAGTAAAACTGGATCTGCTTGCTTGAACAAGGGATCCCCAGGAGTGATTCTAAGGGTCAGTTGCCTGACCTCCTGTCTGAGCTGCTGCTGGTCTCTGTTAGAGAGTCATGATCCCCAGGAGGTGCTCCCTAGGTCCTGGAACCTTGGCTGGCATCGGAGTGTACTCTTCCTGCTTCAAATCTAAATGAAAAGTGGAAACCAAGAGATTTGGGCTCCTTGTAACTGCAAGAGGACTCTTTGCACCGACAAATGTTCATCATCGAAGCCCGCAAACATTAACCTCCAGGACGACCTGCTCTTTGTGTCTGCTACAATCGTCCATGTGAGCAACGACCGCTGAATCTCTCACTAATAGGAAGCTAATGTGAAGCTCTAGCAACTACGCTCTTCACACCAAACAGCATCCACTCTTGTCAAATGATGAGGGTGAAGGTCCAGCAGTGACCTGCTCCTCACGCTGACATCAACCTCCTCACAGCCAAGGCACAACTTCAGCTGTAGTTCCTCACATAGGATTTGAGTCTGGGATGGTAAAACCTCCATCGGGACAAAACCTAGTCCCTATACACGAGCTACACTTCATCACAGTGGGCCTGACCGTATGAATTTGACTTGGCCCAGCACGGCTAGATACCCACGAATGGCGCTTTAGGCTTTTGTTGGTATTTTCGCCTAGAAATTTAAAAATTCATCCCTCTGGTTCCACTGATTGGATTTATGTTGTGGTGGTGTCATTATATTTATTACATTTTACTCTATTTTTCTAAACTGGTTTGGGATTCTTCTTGTGTTGTGTATTCACTTTACTACTTGTTAAGTGCTGCCTAAATACTTTACACATTACCTCTAAGTTAAGCTTGACTGTGTTGTGCCAATCTACCAGAGGGCTGAGTACAGGCTTATTTTGGAGTCTTTTGAGGGTCACCCTGACAAGAATTGGGTTTATGATTTGAGTGGAGCTTCCACCCTTCTCAACTAATAGCTACAGTTCTCACAATATTATTACCTGTCTCGAGCTGCATCTGGACGGAAGTCTAACCATCAGAAATAGGTGCAGTCCCACACTAATGTCTTGCTCTAGACCACCCATGTTTTTGTTGATCCAGTTAGCGGGCAAGTTAAACTGCTGCTGGAACACTATGACACCAATGTCAATAAAAACGGACATGCCACAAATGTAGTGCAAAGAGAGGATGCTCGTCAGACAAAGTCACCTTGGCTTTCCAGCACTTGTGATTTTACTTTTCTTGAGAAGCCCTCTTCTGGTCTCTAATGAGGCATATAAATACCTTCAAAATGCTGTGTCTATCCCTTTGGGGTCCTTATGCTGGCCGAGCAATTCCTTGCTGGCATGGAAATCATAAGCACAAGGGCTGGTCAGCAGAACTTCAAACAGGCCTCCAACCTTCATCGTACCAAGAAGGAAATGGGCAGCACTTACCACAATTTTCTGGAAACATCAACAGCAGCGGGGTCTGTGGATCTCAATAAGAGATTAAACAAGCTGGAGGAAAGCTTAAGTTTACATATCGAACAGTAAGCATTTTGGCCGTGAATCACTGCCAGTTGAGCGTCCAGATGGTTCAGCCAATCAGGCTGGGGCAGAGTTTCCATCCTCGAGAGTCCTCTCTTTAGATTGCATTGCACCAGTACTGCAGGGGTGCAGATGACCAGGGACACATTCCTGCAGTCTGATCTGGTTGGACATTATGTGTTTTCTTCAAGCAGCACTGGAAGCATTCAACAATGGAGGACCAAAATGCTACAAATATCCCTCAAAAGGTGCACTAATAGCTTTCATGAGCTTGTTCTGTGCATACAGTCTAGTGATCTTTGTAAATATTCCAAGAAGGCTTGTCTCATAATGTTAGCTGGCATCCAAAAACACAAAAATAATAACAATAAAAGTATCCACCTTCAACCCAAGCCCCTGGAACTAATTTACATGGCAATGGCAGTAGGCAGATTCCCTTGGTGTATCTTCTGCACTCCTAAAAGTAGAAAGCCAGTGCTTGTGCAGAGGAGGTTTCCCTTTAAAGGTGTCAGTGCAAACCAAGGAGTAATAGTCTACAGTTTGACAAATCCCTCTTATTTTGAGGCACCAGAAACTTTTGCCAATTATCAAAAACAGAAGGGAACTTTCAGAGATAAAAGAAGCATGGCACAACTGCACACAGTATTGTGGACTTTACTTTTTGTCACCAAGAATATTAGGTAATCCAGGAAGTCACAAATTACTAATGCCAAAAGAAGCACAAAAATAAATTGGACCCATTCTAGTGCTTCTCATCTGTCTAATTTAAATGGCAGAAGTACACTTTTGGTCTCAACCGAATTAGTATACCTGGCTTAAAGATGAACTAACATCTCAGTGTTACTGTAAATATGGGTTCAAGTCACTTAGTAAGATAAGGGAAGAGTGTTGCTGGGCAATAACCTACTTTCTACGAAATATGAAAATGTTGTGATGTATAAATATGTTTTGCATATAAGTTTTGGCACAATTGCTGTGCATCTTAGATAAAAGAAAGGATGTATCAAAAATGAATCAAACATTTTTTAAAACTTTTATTTTCACCTCACTCTCTTGCTGAGGGATTAAGAGGCATTTACCACGAGATAAATACTTCAGACAGCCTTAGCAAACTTTGCAATGAAAACATAATTCATAAATGGACAATAAATAACTTCAAGCCCATGGCTTTGACCCTGCCTATGTTTAAGGATTTTAAAATGTAGCAGATTAAACCACCTGTTAGTACAGCTGGACTGGTCAAATAAAGATCTACAACAGTCAATCTCTGTCCTGCTTTACCTTTCCCATCTACCCAGGACCTTGAGGCAATGATGAACCACTGCAAACCATTAGATTTCATAAAGTGTAGATGGAGTGGTTGTGTCAGCAGAGAGAGTGCTATGCGGCATTTATGGCTCCCCGTGGTTCCTATGCGGTGTATGTAGGGTCCATTGCATTGTGTTCTAATGCTACCATTGAAATGATCAAGCTGTTTGATTGTAATGCAGAATTGCTGCCATTTCATGTTTCGGAATGGACGATTACTGCTGAGGTCTTGCACTCTCGGTGGAAGGATACAACTTCAAGGATTATGTGATGAGTCCATGTATACACCCCTGGATTGGTCTTTCATTTAAAGCAAATATAAATCAACATGATGAATAAAGTCTGTATGTTGGATGTATTATACATTGTGAAACTGAATTTATGATTAGTGAGGACATTGTATATAATAATAGTGTTTCTGGATCCCTACCCACTGTATCTTTAAAAGGATCCATCCCCGGGGCAAAAAATGTACCTTGTTTTCCTGTCCTGGTACTGCCGTAACTCTTGCCAAAGAGGCAGCCCCAGCTAGCCCAAGAAGTCTTGCATTGCAAAAGAGAGCCTGAAATTGCTTGAGCTTGCTGTACCCTTACCAAAAGACAGAGTTGACCTGCTCAAAACATTGAGGCTGCAAGTGTATTTGAAATGATGGTGTCTTAGCCTATCAAGCACACTGTTCCCTTTTGGTTAACAATGTCCCCAGACCATTACAGGCAACAGCCATTTGCAAACTCTGGAGACCATAAATGTACAGTAAGAATTGTTGCATGGTTTTACACCATACCTGGGCCTGATCCAATGTGGTTTCAATTCTCCGAGGTTAGCCAGGGTATTTAACAATCGATAGTCAAATTTGTGGCCTTTTCTATCTTAAGAGATAGGTATTTCTTTTTAGGTGTAGTATATTAGGTTGAAGAAAGTGACAAAGTCTGACAGAGATTTTCATTTCCAACCTTAAGGATGATGTATCTGGTGTGCTCATAGCAGTTCATATAAAAACATTTGATGAGGTCTAGTACAGGGCTAATATTGGTGGTGAAGAGGAGTGATAAGATGATCGAGTGTTGAGGAATGTAAAAACTCTGCTGAAATGAGATGATGTTAAAGAGGGTAGTGAGACGATGCTAGAGTTGATGGAGAGGTAAGATGAGTTCCAATCTAAGGAGTTCCCCTGGATGTTAAATTGCTCTAGCCAAAATTAGGAATGTGTGATGGTGGACAGCAGGTAAGCCAAGTAGTAAATCTGCAGTGTTAGAAATTGGGGTCTCTAGTTAGCAGAAGTATGCAACTTGCCCACATAGGGATCATTTCTTCTAGTCAAGGGAAAGGGGATTAGGTGCCTAAAACAACCCCTGCTCAACCCCTTGTTAGCTTGGTATGAGCAGTCAGGCTTATCCCAGAGGCAATGTGTAAAGCATTTGCACATAACACACAGTAATACAGTGAAACCACTACAAAAGGACACCAGGGTGGTGATGTGAAGCAAGGCGGTGCGAAGTGCTGTGCCTTCAGTTCGCTGTGCAAGCAGTGCACGGTGGCAGCGTTGGGTGTCGTTGGTGAGCCCAGTGTTGCGGTGTGAAGCAGGACAATGCTCTCTGCAGTGGAAACAGGTCACACAGCCAACAGCAGCATTATTGACCATGTTGGGTTGCTTTTTCCTCTGTAGCAGCACAAAACACAAAGTTACCAGTGCTGATAGCAGACAAACTTGAAGTGTCTGCTGTTCCTGAGACTTCTTGAAAAGGGGGCAAGCTCTACCTCAAGTCCTTTGAGAAACTCAGGAAAATAAGTTGCTGAAAGTCCAGTCTAGTCCTTTCTCTGCCCAAGACAGAAGCAGCCACTGCAGGCTATCACAGCAAAGCACACAGCAACGTGGTAGGTCCTCCTCACAGCTTCTTCAGCGCTTCTTCTTGGCAGGTTCCTTAGTCCAAACAAGTCCCCATGAAGTCTTTGATTTCCCTGAGGAGGCTAACTCTACTTAAAGCCAATGGAGAAAACTCTAACAGCAGGATGATGAAAGAACAATTTAGTCAATCCGCTGCCCTAGATAGAAACAGCAAGCCAACACAGCCAATCATGCAGAAAAGGGGCAGTTCCTCCAGACAGCTTTTCCAGTTCTTCGTCCAAGGCAGCTCCCCTGTTAATCTATGGACAGACAGCCTTTTCAAAAGCGAAAAGCAAAATGCTCAGTATTTCACTTTCAGGAAATGCAAAGCACACTACTGTATGTCCTACCTTTCACATACACTGCACCCTGCCCATGGGGGTACCTTAGGCCTACCATAGGGGTGACTTACATGTATAAAAAGGGAAGGTTAGAGCCTGGCAAGTGGGTGCACTTGCCAGGTAGACATGGTAGTAACTACTGCACGCAGACACTGCAGTGGCAGGTCTGAGACACCTTTGAAAGGCTACTTGGGTGGGTGGCATAACCAGTGCTGCAGTCCCACTAGTAGAATTTGATTTACAGGCCCTGGGCACCCACAGTGCACTGTACTAGGGACTTACTGGTAAATCAAATATGCCAATCATGGAAACACCAATCTATAAAACAATTTACAAAGGGAGAGCATATGCACTTTAGCACTGATTACCAGTGATAAAGTGCCTAGAGTCCTAAAGCCAATGGAAAATAGGTCAAAAACAGGGTGCCAAAAAGCAAACTGTTTGGGGATAAACCTGGAAAAAATGTCAGGTCTCTAACATGGAGCAACTCCAAATTTGTTTGAAGTTGTTTTAAGGTCATGCTAGAAGGAGCTCGGGCTGAGTCAGTGCATCCTGCGGCCAAAACCCTATTTAATTGTCTGAAAGTGGTTTTATCATCTTGCAAGCAGTCTGACGAAGTTAGCTCTTTCAACCATTTTACCTAAAAACATGCTTTTTGATATTGATTGCTGGTTGGCTGGACATACTGCATCAAGACTCTCCTTTTTGATGAAAGGTCTGAGGTAGATGATCTTGTAGGCAGAGGGGTAAGTATCTGAAGTTGGAGAATTGTTGACAAAGGTAGTTGCTTGGTTGTGGTGGCAACTGCGAAAAGTAAAATATCCTTGAAGATTTTAGCAGGACAGGGACCTGACTCTAAGCCGACTGAACCTCTTGGATTGACCGTTCCTTTGGTTGCGAGGGTTAATTCAATAATGTCAAGGTCTGATGTCTTCCAGCGAAAGTAACAGTGGCATAGCTCGACCTTCTGCCACCCACGGCAGATCTGAAGTTTGCCACCCAGTACAGGTAAGAGCGGGGTGTGACAGCTGATGGACGACTTGT